>NC_141046.1:5895833-6564166 GCF_041138505.1 Cibotium barometz
GTGGCTCCTCTCCGACATGCGGTATTTAAATCATATTTCATAAATTTAGCCCTTGGACCCATAAATAGCATAGCTTCTCCAAAATTGGGCTTTTACAAAATTGAAACATAGTCCAATGCTTTTTAAAGTATCTCATAAAAATAAACCTTGCCAAACATATGTACAATAGGAAAAAACATACAAAATTGATTATTTTGAACACATGTGCATGACTAGATAATTTTGCCCAATGTCCACCTTCGTTGTCTCAAACTTATGATTTATACTCAAAGACAATACACAGTGTTAGATCACAATCACTTTGGAGTCACTCACAAAAATAATAACAACAAGTGGTAAACATTATCTAGATTCACTCTTGATTATTCAGTACTACATGGAACATAATTAATTGGGCTCACTCCCACATTGGATTTACTCACAATATCTTCACACTGTCACATGTGTCATGGAGTTGATCGAGTTCACTCACAATAAAACTCTTACATTAACACCACATGTCTCACGCATGTTACCATTGATCAGATGCACTGACAATCAACTTAGCTTGGCACGTCTCCACACATGTTACCATTGATCGGATTCACTCACAAAATAAACTTAGCTTGGGCACGTCTCCACACATGTTACCATTGATCAGATTCACTGACAATCAACTTAGCTTGGGCACATCTCCACACATGTTACCATTGATCGCATTCACTCACAAAATCAACTTAGCTTGGACAGTGGACACCCAAGATATTCTTTTCACTTGTTGGGTCACCCAACAATTAATAAATTAATTACCATAACAACCCCCCTTCTTGTTGATGTAGCATACCCTTCTCAACCAGTGGTGGAAGAAGATGTCCAATCCTTAGATGGAGAAGAATATGTCTAGGATTCCCAATGTAACACTTCGGACAGACTTGAAAGAGAAATTGACAAAATGGACTTTAGTGAAGAATCACCCCTAACAGCCTTAAGGAGAGACTTCCAAGGTCCGAGTACCAAGAAAAGATCAGTACAGACTTTACTGGAGACCTAATACATAATCAGGGATCTTGACATCCTTCATCTACATGGCCTTGTCCTACCCCAAGTCCAACACTTCCTCATCACAATTTGTCCCACCACAAAAAAATGAATCTCCAAAGTAGGGTTTAGTATTCGATTCACTAATCTCAGAGGAAAAACTGGCCTTGACCAAGAGTGTGCACACCACCAAAACATAGAGGAAATGATGTTTAAGTCCATTTTATCCTTCGATGTCAAGGGAATCACGGACCCCGATAAAGCATCCAAGATAAAAATTTGGCTTTTTCAGGAACATATATCTATATTGCCTCTGTCTCCAAGAGGCAAAGACCTCTGGTCATATCCTTAAGGATAACCTCAAGAAGATTTCTAAGGATCTCATCTGGTTTTATATTAACCGTAGTAGTCAGGGAAGTGGAGGCACTACCATGGGAATCCACAATAAGTGGAATAGCCCCATCAAAGGTACTATGGTTGACTCCTCCAATAAATGGATTGCTGTCATGATGGTAACAGATTTTGCATGGGCTTTAGTCTCCATATATGCTCCAAGCTAGCCCTATGGTGGTCTCTTCTCTAGCTATACCTTCCAATCGTCCTCGTGGGGGACTTCAACATGGTTGAATACCAACATGATAGAATGTTTGGTTTGAGTCTCACTCTGAAGGGTCAACGGCATTGGGAATGGTTGTCTTGCAAATGCTTTCATGACCTGACAGATATAGTAACAAACTTAGACTTCACATGGTTAAGTGGCAAAGCTAATTCTCAGCTAAGGAAAGCTAGGTTGGATAGGTGCTATCTCAGTGTTTCTATTGCTAAGGACTTCAAAAATTAGAGTCAAAGTCCTCAAGTCTACTCACATCTCAAACCCCAAACCTATTCATATTTAAATTCTTAAAGCTGGGTTTCAATCCAAAGTTGGATGGTTTGATGCCGACCCTTCCCTATTTCCCCTCCCTGTTGTGTAAGAAGAAGTACATAATATTTTTTACAAGGATTTTCACTCCCAACTTCCACTTGCGCGAGCTTGGTCCCAAGCAGTTAGATAAACTCAGCATTTTCTCAGGCTAATCAGATTATAGAGGGATAGATATAGGTCTGCCAGGAAGACGGCCAGTCTTGCCAAAAAACTAGAACAACTTGAGAAAGAGGTAAATGAAGGGAAGCTGGAATACCAAGAACTCTATCTTGCTGTGAAGGCTGTTTTGAGAAAGGAGGAAGACATAAAAAATGCTCGATCTCAACTCTTTTTGAGAGAATGGTGGGCAGGAAAAGGAGAAAGACCCAATAAAGAAACTTTCAAATGCCTCAATAAAAGGAGAAAGATACTATCCCTATACCATTTTCTATCTCTCTTGATGGAGACCTTCCCAGGTTGAGATTAAGCCTTTAGAGTGGTAGTATATACTCAATGCCCACCTCTCAGCATGTATCTCACTTTGATGTATAATGCCATGGCACATTTGTTAGGCCCTCGTTTATGAGGAGTAGCCATGGTGCATATGTCTTTAGTGGGAACCCCAACTGACTCCTGATGGGATCATTATTGTGACCATTGATGATGGTTAGGAGATGGTCAGGAGTACGAGCGATGGTATACAAAATATTCCCTCGAATACCAGGTCCATCATTAGTGGGTGGTGGTCAGTGGTGCATTCTTGATATGCGGGTAGTGACCATGTCTATGCAGTGTAACCGCTCTCATTGTATACACATCTACCACACCGTCTATAGTACTATATATGGACATGGATTCCATGAGCTAAGGCATCCAATGCTTGTGAGTATCCACCCCCTTATACACTTCGTACATCCTCCATCTAGAGTCCATTAGGGCCAAAAACGTCTCAAAATGGGCTGTGTAAGGAATTCGCTAACTTGCTAATTAGTAGAACGTTGACGGTCAAAACGGCTCCAAATTTGGCCGTTTTAGATATTTAAAGCGTATCTATGTGATTGAACACGTATCTAAGTACATATTTTAAAATCTAAAAAAATATATCGTTTTCATGCTACTCTTTAATGGCTCGTCTCGAAATTTGTCCTCTTTTAGTGACTTCGCGGCAAATACTTATTTCTCTTACTTTTGAATGACCATTCCCTCCAAACGCGCTCTCATCCATTCTCCAAAAAATTTCACAAGCTTATTCTTAGTTTCACTCCTCTGCTTCTCTAAGAATTTCACAAGCTACATCTCATTCTCATTCTTCTGCGTCTCTCATCTTCTAATAGCTCTGCTAATATTTTTAGCTCTGTTAGTAATGAGTGATACATCTAATCGTAAGTTTCATTTGAATATCAAGCTCAACCAAGAGTATGCAACTACACGAAGTGTCTACCAAAGACCCCTTTCATGTGCGAATGAAGCTCAACATCTTCGCAACGAAGGAAAGAAGCATATTGACCTATGGACAGATGGAAGTCTATATCCACCGGATCCCAAAACAGGAAGGTATCCTTCTTTTCACACCACATGATTTGATGAGATTTGTTGGTGATGGGGTGGATGGCTTACTTGGTTATAGTTCAAGACTATCTCAATCACATGCAGAACATATTACATATCTTCAAAATACTTTATCTTTGAATGCAACAAAAATTATAGAACTTGAAAACAAAATAGTGTCTTTGAAACAAGAAAATGATCAATTGAAAACCTTAAAAGAAACTCCAATAGGGTTAAGAGCACGAGTAAAACGAATGCGGGATGTAGTTAACTTGACAGAGAGATCTGGACAAAGGAAAAAAAGGTTAAAACTTGTAAGAGATCATGTTACTACCCTTCTAGGATTTGACATGTCTAATGCTCAGGAAAGGGTAAGATTTTTGAATGAGCTTATGAATAGGTCGGATATCTTGAAACTTTTGAAACTTCTTGAAAATCAAACTAAAACAAAACTAGTCTTTCAACATCTACTAAAAGATATGGACTTATTGGTCCAGCCTTCCCAAATGCAAGAAGTTTGTGACACAGTGGGAGTGAGTAGAAAGGGATACTGAGCCATCTCTAAAACCTGGTTCAGGGTCCTTAAGTATTACAAAATCAAAGCTTTTGGGTTGCCTAGACCTCACAATGTTGGAAAATATAGAACTCTGTTAAATGAGGAAATTTCCAAACATTTCGGAGAGTATTTCTATATTGAGGGAACAATGCCATATGAGAGAAAAAAAAATCGTCTTTTAAATACAACGTTTATAATAATATTTGGATGAACATTAGAAAAGTCCAATCTTTTATGGTGAGATATTACAACATTCGAGAAATAGATTGTGAAGGAAATCTTGTATTTGTTATAAAATTAGATGAAGCTCAAATCCAAAAATGTCAAAAAATGGAAAGAATATCTATATCCCTAAAAATGAATAAAGCATTGGACTATAGTCAAGGTAAGATTGATTATCCATGCCACAAAACTCAATCAGAAATGGAGATATGGTGGATTGGATCAGTTCATGTGCCAGTAGAGAGTTATGAAACATTAAAGTGGCTCTTTTCACATACAGACGTTCCTTCATTTATTCAGAGCCAAAATGCAGGTGAACACCTTCATGTAGACGACATAGGTGATTTCATTGTGGAATGGCATTTGAGTGCCGACCTCAAGGCGTTGAAGTGTATGTTTGGTGTATGTGGAGGAGCAAATACCAAATATCCATGTCTTTATTGCATGGCAAGCACAGGGACAAGAGAATGGCTTGTAGAAAATGAGATTGGAAAACCACCATCCAGAAATAATGTGAATGTTGTCGATTATCCAACTTCTGTTAAAATTTGGGATCCAATTCTACCAATACATTTAAAAAATGTGCATATATGTACATTGCATGCAGAGATAAGAATCTTGGACAAATTGCTCCGACTTCATCTGGACTATGCATATTCTATTAAGCCGACTAAACTTGCAGATGAGTGCATAGAAAAATGTGAAGCCTTGCTCTCTCAAATGGGTTTCCATGGTGGCGAAGTGCATCTTAAAAAAGATCCTGTTCTTTCTAGAGGTACAGGTGATGTTCTGCAAGATGTTTCAATGGGAGGAGCAAAAGCGAGAAGATTTTTGAGCAACCATGACACCAAACAAGTCAATGCAATGTGGAACTGCTGGAAACATCTATGTGTCATTACCACAAATGTCAAAAGTAGACCAAATGTAGCCAACAAACGTATGGAAGTCTGGAAAAAACTCGATAATTTTTTCAAAGTCCTAAGACAACAATTTGGTTCAAATACTTATGCAGATGATTTCAAAAAAGCAATAAAGCTTTTAATAAAAGCTATCATAGATGCCGGGGGAGAAAAAGACATAACTTATTACTTGGTGAGTGTTCAGACTTATCAAAACAGTTAAAATTAAAGTGTAATTTCTTAAATTTACTAACAAAGAATTGTCTTTGTAGCATATTCTTTACTTGCATGGACCATATTTTGCTACAGAAGGACCCCTTGCAACATGGAACACACAAGGAATGGAAAAGTCTCACTATCAAGCGAGAACTTCCTTTTTCAGATGTACCAAAAGAGGAGGTGGTCAAAGAAGAAGCAATGCACTTAAAGAATTATTCAATTGGTTCTACAGGAGGCAATTACAAAGGATGAGATCAAAGAACCAGCAATCTGAAACTACACAAACACCTCAAGATAAAGACTAATGATTTACTAACACATTTGTACCTCTTATAAAATATTTACTGAATTATAATCAGTCCTTGCAAAATATTGTGTGTACATTAGTGTTTGATTCTCTTGGGACTATTTGGCATGTCACCTCTGTATCTCAAAAATTTTCTCCTTCTATAACCTCCAAGAAGATTGATATCTGACTCCTCAGCTGCAGTTGTATAGCTAGAGTAGCAAAGAAAGTATCCTGCTCTTGAGGCATTGAAACCTGCAGCATATCCAAAGATTCTAAGAGCATTAGCTCTCTCTAGAAGCAAGACCTTGTTAGCATTTATTTGAAGGGGAGTGTATCCCATGAACCTTGACAACAACACCTTCAAGGCAAATATTGGCAACTCAGCATCTTCAGAGAAGTTCATGTGGAATGCACAGAACATGGCCTTATCCAATGTAGGTAAGTAGTGCATGAGAGAAGATGAAGGCCTTCTTGACCTAGTCTCTGTAGCTTTCACTCTGCTGCCTTTAGCTCTTCCTAGAAAATCATCCTTATCATGCAATTCAATCTGCAACACAAAAATCTCACTTTAAAAAAATTACAATCACAATAACATTTTGCAAAAGATTAAAAGGAAACTACCTTCTGCAACTCATCCTCACTTACTACTTTGTCTTTCATCAAGTTGCATGAGCCAACCCTTTCCACTTTATCGGAATCTACCTGAAGCTTGAAATCTCTGCCAAAAGACTCTACACCTAACTCAATAAGCCTGTTCTCAAAATCCTCATCTCTAAGGGAAGGTTTCTCCTCATCCACTCTTTTAAGGCACAAGGCAAGTGCATCAGGAGCAGGGATAAATGAGTGGTCAGATGTTTGCAAATCAAGTGCCAAAAACTCTTCCTTTGACTCTACTTCTGTATCAATAAAGTCTTTGGTCACCTCACAAGCTTCTGAAATTGCTGCAATACAGTAGTCTTCCCTGATATTGAAGAACACTATATTCGTGAGTTTGGGAATTTCCCAACTCCCATTTTTTGAATACTAAAAAGGTGGGACTTGGATAACATGCCTATAAGTTTGTCAAAACCATATCATGTGACCTATTGTTGGAAAGCGCTTGCAAAATGGAATCTAGTGAGCTATAGAGCGCTCAATTTGGAGTAACGATGTTCAAGTTATGATTAATCCAAAGATTTGACCAGTGGTCCCAAACTTATGGAAAATTCCCATATTCCCCAATATGGTGTTGAAGAGACATTGAAGATAGGACAAAGGAATAAAATCTTTCTCATTGATATAGAAGAAAGGAAGGCTTGGAACAGTAACAGAGGATTCAGATATGCTTGCTTCCTCTGAGGGCTCTTCAGTAACAGTGAAAGCCCTAAATTCAGCAACATCAAGATTTGCACTTTCTTTCTCCTCAGCTTGAACATCAATTTCTTCCTCTTCTAAAATCTCACTTTTCTCTAGCTTTGAGACTGTGGTGACATTTAAGTTTTCTGATTCTTGCTCTTTATCTTTTATTTCTGCTCTCAAAAAAAGAAAGAAAAGAAAGGAGACATCTTTGGGGACAAGGTTACAAAGCTTCTTATGAATTGGACAAGAAATGGATGAAGGGCATGTGAAAGAGATTCTATTTGAAAATCTACTGAACCTCTTTGTAACTTTGGCTTTCTCCACTGACAGCTGAGTAAAATCTGTAAGGTGGCAAAAATCATTGTCTCCGATATGAAAACAATGACCTTCAATTGACATTTCAAATTGTTTGTACTCCTCTTCAAGAATGTCCTTAAGCTTCATCAAAACATATGAAAGAACAAACCTTGGATTGAATATCTCCACTGCATCTGCGTATACCTTCATGTCATGACCATCTTGCAAAATAGCATTCAAGAGTCTTTCACTTAGGCTTTCTTCAACAAGTTCATGTCTTCCCTCAACACTTTTACTCATTGTGATATTTGAGAAAAACGCTGGAACAATTCTGAAGAAGGCTTGGAAGTCACTATATGGCAGAGCCCGAACTAAGCGAAAATAAGTGGTTCAAAATATTTGGAATGCTTCTATCGCTTGGTGCGGGCTTTGGCAATTTGAAGGTTCGAAAAAAAAGAGAGTTTTTACAAAATAGAGCCCGACTAAGCGAAAATAAGTGGTCCAAAAGTAAAGGAATGTTTCGAAATTCGTGTCACGTGGCAAAAATGATTGCATGACACGTGTATCCAACGGTCCTATGTATGACGGATTCGAGGTATAAAAATTTAATTTTCTTGAAAACGTTTCTATTTTTCACCGCGACACGGTATCAAGCGAAATTGCTCCTCCGAAATTCCCGAAATCTCCTTTTACCCTTCTCACCCATATCAAGCGATAATGCTCATCCGAACATCTCGGACCTTCTTCATTGCTTGGTTCTGGATCCTCCCCTATCACTTGGCCATACCCCGAATCAAGCGATTGAGCTATTCCAATCCTTTTGGAAGCTATTCATCGCTTAGTTCCATCTCCTATAGTCATAGCCTGAGTCAAGCGATAGAGCTAATTCAACCAATTCGGATCCGCCCCATCGCTTAGTTCGGGCCACTATTATTTTTTTATCTCAACTCACAAATCATCCCGATCGGGTCTATTCTTTTTCTATAACTTCAATGGCGAGGACAAAACAGACTGCAAGGAAAGTCTACGCCCCTTTGGAGACTGAAAAAGCTCAAGACAAACCAGGATCTTCCAAAAAGCCAGTTGTTGATGAAAAACAAGAAAAGCCTCCTCCAAAGCCTTGTGCTAGGGCAACAGCAAGAAAGAGATTAAACTATCAGGTGAAGTCACTAAGAGAGATCAGAGCGGCACAGAAATCTACTAATCTTCTCATCCCTCGACTGCCATTTATGTGGGTTGTCTCAGGGACATATCAGAAAGTTAATTGGCAGAATGAGAAACACAAATCTTGATAAAGTCCGATGGGAGTCACAGGCCCTTATGTGTCTTCAAGAGGCTGCTGAGGATTTTTTAATCGACTTTATGAATGATGGATACATTGCTACTACATTTGCTCATAGGATCACTCTCATGAGCAAAGATTTTGTGCTTGTGTCCAGACTTAGATACAAGTTTGACAAAGCTTTGGAACCCATTCCAAGTCAAGATATGAGGGCTTTTGAAATTCTAAATATTCTTCCAGCAAGACAACCCAAACAATCAGTTGTTATTGAAGATGTTTTGCATACTTATAGTACAAGAAAAGCTCACGATATTAAAGAAGAAGTGGAGAAAGAGAGAGAGCAGGATAAGATTACAGAGGATGCCATTCTTTCTCAAAGCAAGCTGAAATTCTTCATGCATCCAATTCAGAACTTTATTAGAATGTAACAAGTCAAATGGTAGTAGATGTCTCCATGCATGGAGAGGATGAGGTTTATTGTGACATTGCCCCTGAAGACACAAGTATGCTTGTGAATCACAATATTGAGATATCTGACACAGTCCTCTTCATCTGTCTGAGGTTTGTGTGGATTTCCTTTTGCTTTCTTGATGAATTTCTCAGATTCCATATTTTATTAATATGTTTTGCTTTATGTCTGACACAGTCCTCTTCATCTGTCTGAGGTTTGTGTGGATTTCCTTTTGCTTTCTTGATGAATTTCTCAGATTCCATATTTTATTAATATGTTTTGTTTATGTCTCCAGATGTCTTATAAGGGATCTTCCTGACTCAATGGCTATGCAAGTGACCATTCTTGATCCCCTTGTTACACAGTGCCTTTTCAATAGGCAAGGGGATCTTGCAAGTTTTCTAAAAAACTTTGATATGCTGACATGCAATTACATTGTATACCCTTATGTTGAAGTGTAAGACTCACACTCAATTATCTTTTGTCCATCATTACAATATTCACAACTAATTGCAGTATTCATCTTCTCACAAAGGCCATTGGAGTCTTATTATCTTCAATCTATTGGATAGAGATGTAATCTTTATGAATTCTTTAGCACCCATTCATGGGAGAAGTAAAATGTAAGAATCAACTTTACCATGGTTTATGTTCTAGAGCAATATTTTGTAAGTTTTCAATTGTTTGGTTGACCCTCAATATTTTACGCTGCAGTGCTGCCAAACTTATCTTGAGTTTTCTAGGTTCCACCTATGAAGACTACAAACTTGAAGATTTTAAGTACTACATTCAGGAAGTTCCTTTGCAGAAAGACTCAACATCTTGTGGATGGATGGTGCTTGCTAATGCTTGGAGATATCTTGAGTCAAGATTTAGAATGACAACACTTAATGTAAGTTCATGTAATGATAGCATTGATTGATTGGGTCAATGCATTTAGTGACTTTCTCATATTAAGAAATTTTATCATTTTCTTTTGCCTTAGTTGCATGAATATCCAGATTCTTGGGTAAGTTGGGTAAGGGAGAAGGCAGTGTCTATGGTTTTGGAAAGATCTATCAATCCAGTTGATCCTGATTCCCCCTTTCCACGTGAGAAAGGAGCCAAGGGTACAACTTCAAAGAAAAGAAAAAAGGAGGAGAAGAAAATCCATGTCAAGGATGGCTCATCCAAAAAGAAAAAGACCTCTGCCAAAGAGAAGAAGGAAAGAAAGAAGAGCCCTACTAAGAGCAGATCTTCCAAGGGGAAAAAGAGCACTACTAAAGAGAAGACCCATTCTAAAGGGAAGAGCCCTCAGGCTACAGAGAAGAGCCCTAGCCCTCCTGCTAAAGAGAAGAGCCCTAGCCCTCCTACTAAAGAGAAGACCCCTAGTCCTCCTGTTAAAGAGAAGAGCCCTAGCCCTCCTGCTAAAGAGAAGACCCCTAGTCCTCTTACTAAAGAGAAGACCCATTCTAAAGGGAAGAGCCCTCAGGCTACAGAGAAGAGCCCTAGCCCTCCTGCTAAAGAGAAGAGCCCTAGTCCTCCTGCTAAAGAGAAGACCCCTAGTCCTCCTACTAAAGAGAAGACCCCTAGTCCTCCTGCTAAAGAGAAGAGCCCTAGCCCTCCTGCTAAAGAGAAGAGCCCTAGCCCTCCTGCTAAAGAGAAGAGCTCTTCACCAGATCAAGAGAAGACTCCTATCAAAGAGAAAACCCCTGTCAAAGAGAAAACCCCAATCAAAGAGAAGACCCATGTCTACTAAAGGTCTTCCGTTTCACTCACCAGGAAATTTAAAATTTAGAAGCGTTGTTCATCCAACAAAGAAAGTAAGAGGGCAAATGTTGGCTCTCCATTCAATTTCTTTTTCATGTTCCCCAAGAAGACTGCCAAGTCTCCAAAGCCAACCTCCAAAGAACCTTCTCCAAAACCAGACCCCACTGCCAAATCTCCCTCGCCAACACCTAAAGATCTCAGAGAAGAGCCCAACTTACCAGACCCCACTGCCAAATCTCCCTCGCCAACACCTAAAGATCTCAGAGAAGAGCCCACCAGTTGAGGAATCCACTGAAAAGTCTTCCTTTCCAACACCTCAAGAGCTCAAAACACCGGAACTTGAACCTCAATCAGCCAAATTTGATCGAAGCAAACAGAAGAGAGAAAGATTCTCTAAAGATCCAGGGTCATCCCATGCCAAAAGAAAAGTTGATTTTGTTGAGTGATTCCACAAATTGGCTTTTGTTTTGTTCATTTTGTCCATATGAACACACCCTTTTTGGGACTATATTCTGTACTTAAATTCAGTATCAACAATTTGATATTCAACTGTTAAACCTTGTTTTGTGTTGCGAACAATATGTTGGAAATAGTGAGTCTTTTGAAAATGCAAAGAAAGGAGCATAAGCCATATGCCAAAATGGAGGGAAGGTGGAAAAGGGAATGAGCCATACCAAAATGGAGGGAAGGTGGAAAGTAGACGTTTGGAAAAATTTGGTGATTTGTCATTAATAGCGTTGTTTTCAGAGCCTGAAAAGAGAAGATTTCGTATCTTCTTGCTTGATTTTTTGAAATATAAAATGGAACAAGATGTCACTATTTTGGACCCAAACTTTAATGTTAGCCATCGTAAACGTCTAAATTAAGCCGTTTTAGTCGTTCGCCCACTAAAATAGAACCGTTAAGAAGACATTAGACAAGAATGCCATACTTTTGTATACGTGTCAATTCACAATTGGATAATTTCTTCATCCTTAGATTAACAAACAGCCCTTTTCTAGCCGTTTTTGGCCCTAATGCTGTCTTGATCGCCATCAAAGCTCTACTTGAGAGTGCACGGGTGGACAACACCATCACTTGTACCTCTTTGGTATAATTAGAATTTTAAATTCTCTCTATTATGTATCTATTGCATTGTCTATTGTTCTTTGTCTTGCTATCTCTTTCTGTTGTACCATATTCTTATATGGAGTCCATGTGCAAAAATTTCCTATAAAGAGGTGATGCTCACACCTTCAGAATGTCTAAGGCAACTTGGAAATAATGTACATTGCCAAAGGATAAAGGTGGACTAGGAATTCTAGATATAGTTGAAGAGTAACTGAACTTGCAGGGAAATGGGTGGTCAGAAGCTTACTATACCCTTACGACGATTGGGGCCAACTCCTCCCCACAAAGACTCTACTTGTTTGTTGTCCATGGTTTTCATAGATGAAAGAACTGTCCTTCTCTGGTACTATTCTTGTAAGATTCCTCCCTCTAGCTTTTGAGGAGTAAAGGTATAAGAACCTCCCCTTCTGTTCTTGAAATTATTTCCCTCTCTGAAATAGGAGAAAGATCTCGTTTTACCCTGTTTTGGCCTAGAGAGAGAAAATCTCTAGAGAGAGATAATCCAAAATTGAGATATCTTTGGATATAAAAATCCTCCTAGTGTCTAAAATGGATTCCCCTGAAACAGAAGTTCAAAATGAACTTTCCAATGTGCTACATGATGAACCATGTGGTGGACCACTTTGTAGGAATGCTTATAGCCCATAAGGTTCTCCTTGTCAGTTATTGGTGAAGCCAACATTATTTAAAGCTTATCATTTCTATTAGCACAAGTCTGATAAATGTCAAAGATTTGGCAGACCATCTAAACATTTTGGCAGACCATCTAAACACTTTGCGACACCCCTAACACCCATCATAGAATTGAAACCTTTTGAGAAGTGGGGAATAGATTTTGTGGGACTCTAATAGATCCTCTATTGATGACATCAGTCTAACCCATATATTCTCATGTGTGTGGATTATGTGACAAAGTGGGTGGAGACAAAACCTCTGAAGACAGACCGAGTAGTAGATGTGGCCAAATTTCTCTATGAGAATATAATTATGCATTTTGGATGCCCATTAGAACTAGTAAGTGATTGTGGTTCTCATTTCTTACATGAGACAATTAATGAATTAACTAAGATTAAGCATCGTGAATCTACACCATACTGCCCAAGAGTGAATGGTCAAGTCAAAGTTACCAGTAGAATTTTATGTGGGATATTAACTAAAATAGTAGAGGAGAATATAAAAGACTGGGACGAAAGGTTATATGGATTATGGGCTTATCACATACAGCCTATAGTCAATGGTCAAGTCGAAGTTACCAGTAGAATTTTATGTGGGATATTAACTAAAATAGTAGAGGAGAATATAAAAGACTGGGATGAAAAGTTATATGGATTATGGGCTTATCATACAGCCTATAAAGTCACTAGATGGAATAATCCTTTCAATTTAGTATATGGATCCTATGTGATATTCCCTAACAAGAAATCCCAACATTGAGAGTAGCTTTAGCAATGCAATTAGGAGACTGTACATCGATGATCATTTGCTGAAACTAATGAAGCTAGATGAGAAACAATTAACGATTAAAAAAAACCAAAAGTGATGGCAGAGGGGAGTTTCGCTCAAAGAGAATAAGACAACCTAATTTCTTTGTAGTCTCATTTGGTAGATACTTCATAACCATAGACATGTTCTTAAGTAGTGTTCTAAGTGTAGAATGGATTTATGCTAGTTTGTAAGTTAGGTAAGTCTTAATGTTCATCTTTGTATCATCATAAAGAGAATGCGGGGAAGACGGAGAGCTTGAGTTTCTTGCAAACAAACACACACACACAAGAAAGAGATGGATGTCTAAATTTTCTTCTATCTTTTTCTCTTTTCTATAACCATAAACTAAAGAGATAAGAGTACATACTATAAGGGAAAGTACTCTCCTACATGTAATGCAATGACAACTCTCGTGGTTGCCATTCTCATAACCAGCTTGAATGTCTCCTCATAGTCAATGCCATAGGTATACGCATAACCCTTGGCAACCAATCTTGCCTTATACCTGCTCATTGATGATCCATCTGAGTTATGCTTGACCTTATACACCCACCTACATCTAATTACCTTTTGTTCCTTAGGCAAAGGCACTAACTTCCATGTTGTATTTGCATCCAATACTGCCATCTCCTCATCTGTGGCATCTTCCCATTTTTTATTTCCAAGTGCCTACTCAAAAGAAGTGGACTCCCAATCTTGTATTACTTTAAGCATGTAAGCATAATGATGGGATATATGTTCATCATATCTTAACCTATCACAATAGGGTATCTAACTCTCGTAGACTTACATACACCTAGATCACTACTAGGTGTCTTTAAAATAGCCCTAGTTCTCCTTACACTAGGAGTAACCCCCATTGATGGAATGCACTTGCTCCTTTTCATCACTTGTGATGATAGACATCTATTATCCTTTTCCCATAAGGAAATTGGTCATCCTGAACTTCCATGCTTGGAATTCATTCTTGTCCAATTTCTCACCCATAATCTATGACAAGCTATCATACATATTTACTTGCAACTTACCAAACAATGCTTGCAAAAAACCTCTATGCTTACAACAAAGCTGCAATCTTCAACAACAATACTATAAACCTATTTTAATGCCACTATATGTGAACCAATCACATAAACATACATCCTTCAACACTTGTAACCCTACATAGACTAACCTACACCCAAATTTATGTTGTAACTTTACATTGAATTAGAAATTGGGCATCCACAGTCAAAATTGACACTTTCACAGAACTTACAAAGCCAAAATGGAGCTCGAAATACATCTCTAAATCGTGCTAAAATGCACAAAATTTAAGTTATCATAGTTAACTACTCACAATATGGTATTCTTTTTCCACCCATGAGGATACCTCAATCTGAGACAATGACTTTTCTATTTGCCATGTAGCTCACACATACTCCAAAATCAAAGAGGGAAAGAGATGGAAATACCCTTACCCATGTACCATTTCCTTGCTTGCCTTGTTCTTGTCTCTTACTTTCCTCCTTAGTTCTCACACAAACCAGAGCTTTGATACCATAAAGAGAATATGGGAGAGAGGAAGAGCTTAAGTTCCTTGCAAGCAAATATACATACAAGAGAGAGATGGATTGCTAAATTTTCTTCTATCTTCTTCTCTTCTCTATAACCATAAACTAAAGAGATAAGAGTACATACTATAAGGGAAAGAGTACTCTCCTACTATAACATAAAATGATTAGTCCATAGTGTGAACTTGACTATACGAGATGATGCTATAATTATGCCATACTCTAGTAATCCAAACATAACGTCCACTGGCAGCATATCCACCATAATATCACGAACCATGCTAATAGCATAAGTGTGGAAGCTATCACCCAAGCAGGTCATCAATGTCTGCAACACTAATTGAGCTTGATATCTCAACACATCACTGTATGGAGATAAAGACCGATTGAGTGGAGAAAAATTGCAAACGTTTTAGCCAAGTGAAGCAATTTTTTTTTAAATTTTTGATAGTTTTAAGCTAGAATTAGAAAATTAGCTTATTTTAGTAAATTAATAGGGTAGTTTAGGGTTTTCTAAGTTCAAACTTTATTTTAGAAGTTATGCTAAATTTTAAGATATTACCCATTTATGGATAAATTAGATATATCTTTAGTTTAAAAAATCATACTATTAATAAACTGATGAGAGCCTGAGAAAGTGTTTCTAAGCCTGATAGGAGTGTGAGAATCCATAAAAGTGGAGAGATTTAGTAAATAGATCAAATTAGAGGTGAAAATGAGTCCAATATTTAGATGGCCAAGAGTGAAGGGATGTGACAGCGTGAAGGAGTCCAAAAAAATCAAGTGAAGGGATGTGAACCCAGTGTGAAGGAGTCCAAAAAAATCGAGTGAAGGGGTGGCTTTGGGCACCTCCTCCTTCTCTCCTTGTGGGCTGATTTGGGGAGGAATTTTCTCTCTTCTTTGGCCATTCTTACTTATCATCTTGTTGTTCAATCATGGGAGGGTTGTTTGCTATTACTTTCTATCATATTTACACCCTAATTTATGCATAGTTAGCCTTTGAATTAAGGGTAATTAGTGGGTTCATGAGAGGAGTGATTGGGTATTTAGAGAAATTGAGGATGGATTAGTAGTAAGGGGCATGAGATTGGGAGTCTAAAGTGCTGAAACAACACATTTCCTGGCTCCTTTTTGTCCAAATAAATCGCTTTGTTAAGCTATTGCATTTTTTTATTGAGAAAAAATGATAATAAGTAAGAAATATTTCTTAGCTCCTTTACGTTCAAATAAATCACTTATTATAATTTTGAAATATTCAGAGTTTTCATACATGATTAAAAACATGATGATTAACAGAGATTAAACATGTTATGAATTAAGAAATATTAAGGGTTTTCATACATAATTGAAAACATGATGATTAATAGAGATTAAACATGTTATGAGTTAATGAATGCATGCACTTGATCACTAAGTAAACATGATTAAAGGCTATTTTCATCACTTTTCTTAATTATGGTTACATGGTGTTTAATGAAGGAAGTATAATTTATATTAGTTAATTATGATATGGAAGAGAGAACCAATATGTTCAGAGAGTGATGTGCTAATTTTTTTATAGTTATTAGTCGAGTTTATCTAGTTAAATATTAATTTTTAGAATCTACAGCAAGATAAAATATTTAAAGAAAATATGTTAATAAAAGAATTAGCAGTAATGGAATGGATCGATAATGTAACTAAACATGTTTTAACACTATAATTTTTTTGAAGATGATTAGTTGTCCTGTGGTGTTAATTAGAGGTTTACCTCATTTGAAGTGTGATGTGAATATTTTGAATAATTAATAATAATTGGTAAATGATGTTAAATAAATATAAAAATTAAGAGTGAGTTTTCTTGTCATGAAATATTAGTAGGATCACGTTGAAGTGTAAGAAATGGATTTAATAAATAGTATAGTTTTTTTTTTAAATTATGATGTTTTTTTAAAAATAATAACTGAAATTCATTTTATTAAAATTTTATTGTGTTGATGGGTTTTAATAGTAAATGAGTTTTGATTATAGTTCCTTTGTTAAATGGGGTTAATTGAAAAAGAAAGTAGGGTTTATTTTTATTGAAGTTTTATTGTGTTGAAGGGTTTTAATAGTAAATAAGTTTTGATTATTTTGTTCCTTTGTTAAATGGAGTTAATTGAAATTTATTTAAAGAGGGTTAATAAATGAAGGAAAAAAGAAAGTAGGGTTTATTTTTATTGAAGTTTTATTGTGTTGAAGGGTTTTAATAGTAAATAAGTTTTGATTATTTTGTTCCTTTGTTAAATGGAGTTAATTGAAATTTATTTAAAGAGGGTTAATAAATGAAGAAAAAAGGAATTATGGTATGATCAAAATAGAGAAAGTTATTTTTTTAATGTGAAGAGCTCGTATGTGTAATATGAAATGTGATGGATTTGATTTGTGTATACTTGCTTTGTATAATGAAGTCATTTTTATGAGCTAAGTGAATGTTGTGATAGTGGTTAAGTGAAATTGTTTTGAGTATTTTATTTTGAGTATTATGAATTATGAGATTAAATTTGATAATGTAGTGTGATTTTTAGTTATCAAGGCTTACATATGATATCCCCTACGTTAACCCAGGAGTGATTATATGCAAAGTAGGTTACGAGAGGAAGAGAGAGCGCTCAATTTTTCTGCTATCCTTCTCTTGAAAAAGAGAAGTTGCATTTGGCTTAAATAGTGGGGAGCGTGTGGAAAGTCCTTGGAGACCTATATACCAAAAGTGGCACTGTTCACCCTTGTTATCTAGTGGTTATCATGTGTCTAACCTAGATGATTAAAAAGTTAAGTTTATGTGATATTGACTTGGCAAGTGAAGCATACGTATTTGGACTACATGAGAAGGAGAGGTACACAGGAAGCTAATATAAAAGGAAAGAGAGTGACAAAAAAAGAAACATTCTTCATGTTAAGCATGCCAAGATAGATCACTAGTTAACTAGATTTTATTGGCTAGTAACCTAGTTTAGTGAGAGTAAATTCAGTGTTTAGCTATCACGCAAGCATCATCAATGTTCACAACACTATAGTTGAGCTTGATATCTCAACAAACAGTTCCTTTTCTCTCGCTCTTTAGTTACACTCTTAGAACGAGTGGTACCCTCAACATGAGAATGGACATGCCATGATGGTGCATAGCGAGAGTGTGTCAAGTGTTCCTCCATCCTTCTCTTCTTCTTGCATCACGTGTACCACCATGGACAGCCAAACGGGGTGGATTCTTGAAAGACAAGTTTTCCTCTACATGTGCACTCACATCACTCTTGTGTTAATCAAATATACAACTACCAATTCTTGGGGTTTCTCAACATCCATCTCAGTGGCTATAGCTTGAACGGTAAAATCATGAGCATAGGCTTTTGCTTTCGTAGAGTCAACAATTTTGATACATGTCGGGTCATATCTTAGGGATTTGGGCACTACCACCTTGTCGGTGTCTGGTCAAGACCCGGTACTTGCGTGGTTCCAGACCACCTAGTCGGCTCCGGAGGAGCACTACCACCTAGTCGGCTCCGGAGGAGCTGCAACTAATGCAGTTGCACCTAATCGGCTTCGAAGGAGACGTGACTAATGCAGGTGCACCCAATGACATAAGCCAACGTGAAATTTTTGAGCTACTATCTACCTAGGTGTGGGGAGATTGAGCATGAATGCAAGCAGGTTAGTTCCTATGGTTATCCGGATTCCAGACAACCTATCACATCCAAACAGGAACTTAACACAAGATTGAATACAACATAGATAGAGATGAGTAGACAGAGGGCAACAGTGAGACGAGACACAATCCATTCCTAAATATTACAGTACAATACGTTAGAGGAACTCTGCCCATGAATTTCCCTCTCAACTCTCTTGTGTTCCTATTTGGTACTATTCCTCCCCTCAGAGCCTAAGTAGAGTCAACATGTCTATCATGAATGTGATGCACACCTTCTATAGTTTCAGCTGGGTAGACTAGACTCACGCTCACTCCTCTATCCCCTTATCCGACTAATCCCCCTCTTTCCATTACAACCACAGGTACTACCATTCATCAAGAAGCTATTTACAAGTTTGTTACAAAACAAGAAAACCTAGTTGTTGCATAACGGTCAATCCAGTAGTAGCTGGGCAGTGGCCAAACGAGTTGGTTGGCTACCAACACCTGGCAATCACGCTAGACACTGTGTGCTAGCAGTGAAGCCCACAATTGTAGTTTGAAAAAGTTTGTTCCTTATTAATTGCAACTTGGTATGGATCCTCCTGTTATATGCACATTATTTGTACATATACTAACCCACATTAGGCTTGTGAACATGGGATCATGGGAATAAGCTCTAATGGTGCATGGGTTAGGATTAACCTTAAGGGTTGAGGTTAGGGTCAGGCATCCAAGGGTCACACATGGGAAATGGAGAGTCAAGTGTCACTTGAGGCCCCTCCTATAAAATAGGGGCATAGGGCACACTCAAGAGAGGCTTGAGGCTTGGAGGCTTGGAGGCTATGGTCTCTTGTGTAGAGTGTGAGCTTCCTCTTGCGCAAGGTAGGGTTTCTCACTCGGGGCCTTGCCCTCGAATGTCCGAGCACGAGACTAAGCTGGTGGTCATTCCAAAAACCGAAACCGGGAAAATTTTCCCTGCCCGAAAACGGAGACGATTCCATCATTTTTATTTTCTTAATGAATTTCTCTAACGAGGTCAAGATACTGAACTAACCTTCATCTGATTAAATTAGATAGAAGGGAAACTATTACTGACTTAACTTGAAGGAATTAATGCTTTTTTCATAATTGAATCAGGCACAGCCGTTGATCTATTCATTAGAGAAGTCTTCAAGCTTTTAATTAACTACTCGAGTTCTAAGCGTATTCCTATTGATCAGTTTTACTATTAAAACTCTACTGATTCTAGCCTAACCCCATCCGGCCCATGGGTTATAGCCACCGCCCAACCACTGGAATTGGTAGAACCAGGCAAGTACTCACCCACCCATAATTGAATGCCTTTCTTAACTTTTGCTTTAGAATACAGATACGCACACACTCCTCTTTAAACTTTAACTTTTAAAACAATCCATTGACAAACAATTATTGGTTACAGATGTCATAACTCAAAATTTCCATTCAATCCTTGTTTCTCACAAAACAATATCACTCTGGACTCTCCATTGAGACCAGTAGGTCAGCAAAACAAGATCCAGTAATAGATTACAATAATTTTCTCGTCATCATACATATATATATCTTCCACAACATATGCATGGGTGTCCTAAGCATTGCGAGCCCGTGCCGGCGCCTGGTCAGAACCCTCTGGGATCCTCCTTAGGTGTCCTGGCACTTCACTAAGGGATCGCTTCATCGGCCCTCGCCCACCATCGTACCGGAAGCACACCATTTTTCACCATACCCAGGCTGGTCAAGACCTGGGCAGGTTTTTGCCACGTGAGCCGTCCTGTGAACACTCCCTGCCAGCTGTTGCAACCGAACTTCCCTTAGAAAAACACTTATACCAAATGCTCCCTCCAGCATTCTGGCATAAGACAGTCCTTTAAGAAAACACGGTTTCTATGCAAGTTTTCAATTTTGATTTTCTTTTGAATACAATGAGTATATCTTAATTCTATATCCCAAGACTTCTAGATCACAGGTCTGGATTCCCAAGCAGAATTCCTCGAATTTTGTAATCTTGATCCTCAGATCAAAATCAAAGGTCTCAATTTAATTTCAAATTCGGTGGGTGATTTGATTGAATTTTCCTGAATTGGTCACATCGTCTTTTCTTGAAACTGTGACGAAGGAGATTAAGTCATGGTCATAGTCTAATTCAGGGTTTGAGTCTGGAAAGGTTCTCCCTGAACTATCTTTCTCGAAGGGGAATATTTCAATTACTACTTTGCTGAATTTCATTTATTGAGTATTTTGCTTAACTGAATTCAAAACTAAACACGTATTCCTATGAGGAATAAATTAATCATTTATCTAAAATTTTGATTTTGATATATCTTCTGAATTTTCTCATTACCATCCTAGAGAATATGAAATAGTAGAATTTTCCTTCACAGAGTATTTACTTATTCATTTACCAATATTCATGGGATTTAAACAATGATTAAAGAGAACTCTCATTTTGATATAAATAAAATTTTGCATGCATCTATTCATGCATAAAATCCAACTTCTATGGAAATAACACTTTTATATAAAAGAAAATCTATTTATGCATAAAAATCAATTTTGATGAAACTAACACTTTTATAATAAAAATAATTCTTTTATGCATCTATTTATGCATAAAAATCCATTTTGATGAAAGTAACACTTTTATAATTAAAAAAATTCTTTTAAGCATCTATTTATGAATAAAAATCATTATTGATGAAACTAACACTTTTATAATTAAAAAACTTCTTTTATGTATCTATTTATGCATAAAAATCAATATTGATGAAAGTAACACTTTTATAATTAAAAAAATTCTTTTATGCATCTATTTATGCATAAAAATCAATATTGATGAAAGTAACACTTTTATAATTAAAGAAATTCTTTTATGCATAAAAATCAATATTGATGAAAGTAACACTTTAATAATAATAAAAAATTCTTTTATGGATAAAAATCAATATTGATGAAAGTAACACTTTTATAGTTAAAAAAAATCTTTTATGCATCTATTTATGCATAAAAATCAAAATTGATGAAAGTAACACTTTTATAATAATAAAAATTCTTTTGTGCATCTATTTATGCATAAAAATTAATATTAGTGAAAGTAACACTTTTATAATAATAAAAATTCTTTTATGCATCTATTTATGTATAAAAATCAATATTGATGAAAGTAACACTTTTATATTAATAAAAAATTCTTTTATGCATCTATTTATGCATAAAAATCAATATTGGTGAAAGTAACACTTTTAAAATAAAAAAATAACCAATATGCATCTTTCCATGCATAGAATTCAAATCTAATGAAAATCACTCTTTTATAATATAAAAAAATAACCAATATGCATCTTTCTATGCATAGAATTCAAATCTAATGAAAATCACTCTTTTATGATAAAAAAAAAACCAATATGCATCTTTCTATGCATAGAATTTAAATCTAATGAAAATCACTCTTTTATGATAAAAAAATAACCAATATGCAT
Source organism: Cibotium barometz (assembly GCF_041138505.1). Lineage (NCBI taxonomy): Eukaryota > Viridiplantae > Streptophyta > Polypodiopsida > Cyatheales > Cibotiaceae > Cibotium > Cibotium barometz. The sequence goes on from NC_141046.1 coordinate 5,917,893, forward strand.
CTTTCTATGCATAGAATTTAAATCTAATGAAAATCACTCTTTTATAATTAAAAAAATAACCAATATGCACCTTTCTATGCATAGAATTTAAATCTAATGAAAATAACTCTTTTATAATAATAAAAAAATAACCAATATACATTTTTCTATGCATAGAATTTAATTTTAATAGAAATAACACTTTTATAATAAAAATATTTCTACTATGCTGCTTAGAATGAAAATAACACTTTTAGAATACACAAACGGTGGGGATTACTCTTTTTGAATAATAAAAGATAAAACTTATTTCACAAAATTTAAGAAAATTTTGCCATAACCTCCTTTGTATGGCTGACCATTTTTCAATTTTTCCTATCCTTAAGCCACTTAAAAATTATCTGCAAATGGAAACAGAGTTATATTAAAGACACAAGACAAGCAATGCTCTCTATCGCTTGTAACTTACATGTGGTCATAAACATGTGCTCCCATTGTATGCCATCCAGTATCCACTCGATGCACATGATCAAAGCAGACCCATGCTTGATGAAGATCCCCATTACCATCCTTGTCCATTCGCCGAACAATGTCAATCCCAAAACCAGGTCCAGTAGAGTAGACATCTTAAAGATAAAGCAACGCTCAGTAGTAGTGGTGGCTTGCAATGGAAATCGAGAACCATGGAAGAACTCAAAATGGCATGTTCTTTTTAGATTAAGAATGGCTTCATATCCTTCACCCAGAGGCCGTGTTGTTTTTCGTGTTTGCATTACCATCTGCTTCACCCTGCATTCATAAAGCATACTTAGTGTATTAAAGATGATAATTGCATACTATTCTTTGCTAAATTGCACTTCCTACGTACTTTTTGACATTTATCAAACTTTGCAACTCTTGCGACACCTCCTGTAGCTCCCTCTCTGTCAATGAATTCTCCCATACTTAGTGTATTAAAGATGATAATTGCATACTATTCTTTGCTAAATTGCACTTCCTACGTACTTTTTGACATTTATCAAACTTTGCAACTCTTGCGACATCTCCTGCAGCTCCCTCTCTGTCAATGAATTCTCCCTGTGCCTTGTCATCATCAGTGAACGCTCTTAGAACCACCTCCCTTGCCACAATCATTTGTACCTTTCTGGGCCCAACGTTGTGGTCGATGCCCACTGCACGTGCTACAAAGGCCTCGATATTTCGTATTGATGCTCGGCACATTCCCTTGGAAACCTGTGTGTGTATGTTTGCCATAATGAATAAATAGTCTGCTCTGCAATGATTCTTTTGGCATAAAATAATAGACACAAGCAGGACATTCTTTAAGACACATTGGCACATGCTTGTAGAAAAAACACTCAAGGTTCTCGAAGCTCCCAATTGCTAAATTCCCATATTTTGGAGATTTTATCAGCTGCCCATTCCAGTGGAGTTTGTTTGGTTGATTCATACTTGTCCTAAAGGAGCAGTGCTTGTTCATGCACTGGAAGGTTCCCCCACAGAAGCTCTTCCTAAGAACAAAAGTTTTATTGGCCCTAGTTTGCGTTTGTGGCTTTGTCCAAATGTTGCCCTCGTATTTTTGCTCCATCCCTTCCATACCTTTCCCACCTTCAAGCTCGTACGTACTGAACTCTGGGTACACCTTGGGAAGCTCTTTTACCTTGCCTTTGTAACCACAATCATGGATTAAAGTGTGCAAGACATCAGTAGGAGGTAACATGCGGATTATTTGAAAGCAAGAGACCGCACTATCAAATTGAACATCTTCCTCTTCCAAATGTTGAAAGAACTTTTCCATAGGAGAGACCTCTACCTCCTCTTGCAATGACCCATGTGCCTAGACATTGATTTCTTCTATCTCTTCAGTGTCCAAGTCACTGCAAAGCACAATGCTCTCTAATTCAATGCATAATGCAAAACAAAAAATGTCAAAGTCAAAGTTAATGCCACTTGCATTGGAGTACTCTTTCGAGAACCGGGAGGAAATATAGTTGAGGGGCCTTGTTCTAGGGTCTCAAAATAATTCTCTGATTTGGCAATATATACAGAGGACAATGAATGCTCCAGGATAAAATATGCCTCATCTCCAATCCCTGCATACAAGTGTAAAGGACAAATGGGCTCATACTCTCCTCCAATTTCAAGTAAGGCCTCCACATTTATCCCACCAATAGTTCCAAGCTTCCCCCGGATCATGTTGATTGACACAAGACATTTGCCATTCGAAAAGGGGACTCGGATGCATGCACCCATTGTAGAATGGAGGAAAACATGAGCCTCCCTGCATAATGCAATCACAACAATAATTAGGAAATTCACATTGAATATTAGCCAAAAATATTTTGATACTAGATGTTCTTGCTCTAATCAATAGCATATACCAGCCATAATACAATTTTACCAGGCTCATTGTAAGACTATGGGTAGAAGCAAATAAAAATATTTATTGCAAAAACAGTCATAATGAAGGGTATCAAAAAGAGTACATGTTGCATATATGTATATATGTTTGTGTGTGTGTGTGCATGTACACACACACACACACACACACACACACATACACACACACACACACACACACACACATATTTGCTTTGTGTTAGTTCTTGCGCTTTTTCATAATCTCCTGTTAGATTTCAAAAACTCTACCAGTTGGATGCCATAGCATAACTGTGCTAGCTAGATTTAAAAAAATCAAAAAAATATTGACCAAACCCTTAAATTTTAGTGTTGAAATTCATTAGTGTTAGGATGAAAAAATTTATCCAATGCCTAACTTAGGGTTTTTAGTAGTTGGCTACTTCTTATGAAGCAATCACTTAAGGCTTTTAGTAGTTGGCACAGAAGTATCTTCCCTCGAACACACACACAGAGAAGCGATCATGAAGCATCATACGTCTCCCCAGCAAAGAAACGCTGATCTCATGCGCAGGGCCCTCTCCCCACTCCAATCTTTCTCCCCAACAAAGAGACGCAGAAAGGTATCATCCATGAATTTCTGCTATTTTGCCTGAATGAATTTGTGCGCTCGGCGCACAAAATAATAGAATGTTTTGCTGCCGCCACACTCCACACACAGTATGAGATGTGCGTTACTTCTTGCTATTTTTCTTGAATGAATTTGTGCACTCAGCGCACAAAATAATAGGATGTTTTGCTGCCGCCACACTCCACACACAGTATGAGATGTGCGGCATTACTTCTTGATATTTTTCTTGAATGAATTTGTGCGCTCAGCGCACAAAGTAATAGGATGTTTTGCTGCCGGCCCCCCTTGGATCCCCCCGACGACAGAAATTTAGAGAGAGTAGTGTAAGAACATGTGGTGCTGTCTCAAACACATTGTATAGACTATCTCTCTTACTACTATCTATATTATGCATAGACTGTATCTCTTACTACTGTCTATATTATGCATAGACTTTGTGTATACAAGAAGCTCAAAAAACTCACATTTGATGTCTTCTTGGTTGAGAAACGGCTCACATAGTCGAGAGAGGAGACCAACAAACATGTGCATCTAAAGAACAATAGCACAAAAAGAAAAACGTTTGTCCTTAAAAAAGTGTTGGATTGCGAAATATCACTTCTAAAGTTTATTAGTACTCAATATTGAATGCCTTGAGATTTGGGCTACCGAATCTTTATATATTTTCCAATAAATTTGAATGCCTTGAATTGAACACCTGAAAAGGGCTCCATAAATATTTTCCAATGAAGATTTTTTTAAAATATTCAATACGGCATTGAATGCCTTGGAATTTGGGCCAAAGCACTCCATATGATAATCAAAGATATTCTATTCGTTAATGAGTTGGCCGTTTTGGATAGTGAATGTGCCACCTTTGTTTGATGATTGTGTTGCAATACTGAATTTAATCTCTTTAGTGAATGTGTCACCTTTTTTTTTAAGTTTGTGTCGTAGTACTGAATTTGCTATTAAAATAATCAATTAATTATACAATACGAGTAGAATACTATTTGAAGATTTGTTCTTGTATTTTTGCATGGCTATCTGGTTTTCAAATGAGTTCGAGTCATTTCACTAGAGCATCTTGCTTGAAAGGTTCTTGTTGTGCAAAAATGGATGAGTTACCTCTTGCTAAGCGGAAAAAGAGTGTGCAGGTTGGCCCAGGTGAGAGCTCGTCGAGACACACAAGGAGGCAAGCTGATTTTTCCAACACTTTGGACCAAGCCGCCTCCTCAAACCCTACTACGGAGCAGGCGGTACATATCATAGATGACACTAACCTGGAGGTGGATATGGATAGGCAGCATCTACATAGTGATGAAAGAAATGAGGAGGATGGACAAAATGTAGTGGGGGCAATTGAGGAAAATAAAGGTGATCAAAATGAGGGTGAGAATACTCAAGGTGGTGATAATGAGGACGAAGGTGAGAATACTGAGGATACTGGGAGAGAGATAGAGGGGGAAGAGAACACACATCCACTAGAGGATCAAGAAGAAACAGTTGTCACAACCCAAACTGAAGGAAGCAAGCAGAAAAAAAATAAGGTTGATATCTTGGGAGGATGAGCATTGGAGGACTGTGAATCAACAATTTGAGGAATCTCTTGCACTTGACCCCGATTGGGGTCCGTACTTGAGCCGAAAAATGGTGCATATTCTTGATGATAATAATCGACACAATGCTTGGATGGACTGCATTTCTATAGGTGAGTTCTCATTGGGATGTTATAGTTTCTTATGCTTCTTTGTCCTTCCTAATTTTGTGTTTTATTACAGGGTTTCAAGGGGATTTGTCCATGCATTGTTGTGTTCTCTGTAAATTTTATGTGTTCGAACGGAGGGATGTGGGTGAGCTTATGTTTTCATTTTCCAGGTTGAACAAGTAAGTTAATTTGTTATCAGAGTCTCCTTCCATGTCAAGTAAGTTGTTTGTAATCAAGAATATTAACATATTTTTTCTTTGTTTTGTAGGACCCATGATTATGCATTTGTGCCAACCACATTTGGTGATCGTCTATTTCAACTAAGAAGATTAGGAGAGTCCAACCTAACAACTCTCATGGCACATTTGGACAATGAGGACAAGCTATGGGTTGAGAGAGAGATGCAGAGTGCGTCTGCCAGAGGAAGGCCCAGTTGGCTTCATTTGCCAATCAGATTATGACTTGGCTCTTGTTCAAGGACGAGATGGAGCGAAAAATTGATGAGGCATCAAATGGACCACTTGCCGAGTCTGCTAGGGAGAATGTGACTCGAAAGATAGAAGTTCTCTACAGAGGAAAAACATCAAAATATGCAAGGATTACTCATCCCTCCAACGGTGAGGCCTTTTGGTGTACAGTGCTCTCCCTCCCATGGCATGTGTCAACCAATCATGTGGCCACAGAGGAAAAGCTCAATATGATAGGTTCTGCATGCATCAGAGACACAAATAACGCTCACATTGTCAAGCTATTGGATAACTCTCAGGCTGTAGTGCGATCACTTGAGGGTATGCCAAATGATAAGACAAAGGTTAGGGAATGGCTGACATGTACTCCTACTAGCTTCAGAATCATCGAGCTGGGTTTGAGAATCCAAAATGATATTAAAAATGCCAAATGATAAGACAAAGGTTAGGGAATGGCTGCACATGTACTCCTACTGGCTTCAGATCACGGAGCTGGGTTTAAGAATCCAAAATGATATTAAAAATGCCGATCGAGTCAGGTTGCCAGGTGAGAGCCGATTCACCTCTTTTGTTGTTCTATGTAGAAGAAAGTACTTCAAAAGGGCTTTCAAAGTGCACAAAGGAAGCATAAAATTTAGCCATGATATTGACCATCAACTAGGCCTACAAAGTGCCGCACGGCGAGTCGTTTATAGGTTTTCCTACAACATAACCTAGATATTCCTTGTTAAAAAACATGCATACTTCTTTCTGTGTGTTGTTTTATCATTTGGGCTTTGGCTTGCAGATGGTTGCTTTCTGAAATTGAGGAGCACCAATTGGATATTTTACCCCCTCTTGCTAGTGTGTGGCTTTGTGTTGACAATCAATCTTATATGTATGCCGATTTGAAGCTTGGAAGAGTAAGTGATTGAATTTGTCATATTGAATCCATGATTGAGAAACATGTTCATATTGAGGGTGAGTTGTGTTTACCCATGTTTGTCATTGAACAGGCCATGTCAAGCATGGAGTCTCGTTTCTGCTCGTGGTGGTTGGACCTTGAAAGAAACCATGTGCCTGAGGAGGAGCTTGATCTGTATCGCCAACATAAGTCTATATTGGAGCTTCGTAGCCAGCAAATTGATCATAATGAGGCCACATCCACATCACATGCAACATCGATTGCATCGGCTTCTTTTCGTAAGTCATTGCTAGTGAATTTAGGGAGGGAAATAGTGAATCGTGCATTGGAGGTGAATCGAGCAATGGAGGCAAATAGGGAGCAGAGTCAACAACAGACATCATAGTAGTGCAGGCGGGATACAACCAACTGACATCATAACCAAGACATTGCAAGCTCCAGGTATGTGAGCTTCCTACCTCATCTCTATCGTGATCCGATTGTTTTGACTTAAGACTATGTGTGTTAAATGTCAAAAACCTTTCTATAGGAACCATTTATGCCTTCAATGTCAGTATTGAGGACCTTGCAGCTACTTTTGTGAACATGGAGGATGCATCCTCATTGGGAAAGCAAGTGCTTAACGCCATGAATGTTATTTGCACAGTAGGGAATGTCAAGAGTAGAGGGTCCGATTACTGTGTGGAGTTGATATTTGCAGACTTCCCCTCAAATATCATCATTGGAGGTTGTGTTGCAAACAAGGTTCCGTAGATTCTTGTCTCTTGGATCGAGGCTTCTTTACATGCCTTTACACTATGGAAGAAGGAGTGACCATTGAGTAGGTTGCACAGAGCGTTGGGTTTGGCATTTATCATAGACAGGTTGTGAGGTGTACTCCACCTATTGGGAAGAAGATGGGGAAAATGATTACTACCCAGGTATTAGTGTTGTTCTCTTTGGGGCTGTCATTTGTGCAAATCTTCTTTGTCCCATTTATGGTGAAAATGCATGAACAACCAATGTGTTTTTGCTTGTAGGTCACTTGTCTAATATTGGCTATTTTTGTTCGCTCAACATCTCCTGCTACAAGCTTTGTGATGCATGGGGATCAGCTAAGGGATTTGGCACTAGGTGATGATCTTGATGTAGGGCAAGATCTTATCTTTGACATGTATGTATGCATTCAAATCAAGATAGAATTTAAAATGATTTTCGGTGATCTTTATGGCATATGATTAATGGTTTGTGTGAGTTTTCAAGAGTGCCATCAGAGGATCTAGTGAAGAGAAAGGGTAGACCATGGTGGGGTGGTTGTCAGAGAGGTCAGCGGCTTAGCAAATACATCGTCTCCGTCTTCAGTCGTCCTGGGGACACGATTTTGGATTTGTTTGCTGGCACTGGAACTCTTGGGCTAGTGGCAGCATTTATGGATCGCAATGTCATAATGTTGTTAGACAAGGATGAGAGCGGATCTATGATCACTTGTTAGAACCATACTTAGCAAAGGTATGCATGTTGAAAAGATAAATATGTTAGTAGAGAAGGACAGAGGCAGATGGCTGGAGCTGGAGTTCTCCTGGGATTGCCTTGATTTTGACTGATAGGAAGGGGCTGGTCTTTGCGCTCTCAGTCCTTGACTTCCCTGTCCCCTTGACATGGCAGGAGTCGGCCAGTCTTTTGGCTGGTCTCTTTGGGGGAGGAAAGTTTGAAGTACTTCCCGGGGTTTGGAATCTTTTAAAATTAGATGGTGCAGGCTTCGGCGCGGCGGGACCTTAACTACAAAGGCTTTGGCAAAGTCCTTTGCCATTCTTACTGCTTGAGCCATTGAGACAGGTTTGGCATTCTTCACTAAGAAGGTGTCCAATGGCTCATTCATTCCTTGAATGAATCTGGCCATCAGCTGCTCTTCATCCAATTGCGGGGAATATTTAAGGAGAAGGGCAAAAGCCTGATTGTACTCTTCAATTGTCCGGCTATCTTGCTTTAGTTCCAAGAACTCATTCATTTTAGTTTCAAGGAAGCTCGGAGGAAAAAACCTCTTTCTGAGGTAAGCTTTAAGATCAGCCCAGGTCTCGGTATTTCGGTCGAGACGGTTAGTCTCGCAGTGGTTCTTCCAAGTGACCCTGGCCGTTTCCACAATCTTTAACCTAGCGAGAGCCATCTTGCTTCTCTCATTGTAGCTAGTTACATCAAAGTATTCCTCCATTACCTCAATGCACTTTTCCACTACTTCACCTAACTGCTCCCCTTCACCCTTGAAGGGACCCGGTTGGGATCTGTGCAAGGCTTTTCGAACATCCGGATCTAACTCTTCGTCATTGGTTAGAGGATCCGGTTGCCTTGCACGGGCCGCGTACCTCATGACTGACAAAACGAGATTTTTGTCAACTTAACTTTGACAATAGATTTATGATCATTTATTTTTTTACGATTTATTCTTTAAACAGATAATTATTCATCATACTTCATGAAACAAGACTTACTCTGATAATTTTATTAAACATTCACAATATTAAACATTCACAATCATGAAAACAATTTGGATTTTTTTTGTAAAACATCGTTTATTATCAAAAGTTTTCGATATATACATAGAGCATCACGACTCCAAAATCACTGCCTCAATCGTATACGCATAAAGAAGCGGAACTGCAAAGGAGACATGCCATGGTACACACGATTCATTACAGAAAGAGATGTAGTAATTCTACTTCTAGGGATAAAGCAGCTAAGAAGCCTAAAAATTTGGCATGAAATTTTGAAGTTCCTGGGTGAATGATCAAAGAGTTGCACATGCTAAACAAGCCCTAGCCTTATCAGAATCATGGCTATAAGGAAATATTTTGCCTAAGCCTCTCACGCTAACTAGTACTGACATTAATACATTGTCCTCCATAGAACCACATATACCAACGTCGCTCACAAGAGGATCAGGAAAGTAAAGACTCTCAAAATGACATGCGAGTCTCACTCTGCTTACTCGGGTCGTAGCAGAGTTGATGAGGTGCTCAAATGTATGCAAAGGCTATCATATCCTGACTCTGGGAGAGTTCAGGAATGCCAAATAGATTCGGGGTATCCATCTATAAATTTCCAATTCAATTTTTGAAGTTCATTCAACATAATATTAACAAGTGAAAACATTATTTCCCAAATTTACTTTAAAAATTTAAGCAATTTCTGCTGCTGTTACGTAAATTTACAACGGGGCTCTCATACCAGCTATGAGATCCCACTGCCCCCTCTATGCATTCCCGGATGGTAGCAGCAGTGGAAGTAGCTTCCTGTTGCGCGGGGCAGGGTTTCTCACTCAGGGCCTCACCCTTGAATGTCCGGGCATGAGACTAAGCTGGTGGTCATTCCGAAAACTAAAACCGGGAAAATTTTCCTTGCCCAAAAAATGGGGACGATTCTACCATTTTTATTTTCTTAATGAATTTCTCTAACGAGGTCAAGATACTGAACTAACCTTCATCTGATTAAATCAGATAGAAGGGAAACTATTACAGACTTAACTTGAAGGAATCAACGCTTTTTTCCTAATTGAATCAGGCATAGCCGTTGATCTATTCATCAGAGAAGTCTTCAGGCTTTTAATTATTTAACTTGAGTGTTCTAAGCGTATTCCTATTGATCAGTTTTATTATTAAAACTCTACTGATTCCAGCCTATCCGGCCCATGGGTTAGCCACCATTGGAATTGGTAAAACTAGACAAGTACTCACCCACCCATAATTGAATGCCTTTCTTAACTTTTGCTTTAGAATACAAATACGCACACACTCCTCTTTAAACTTTAACTTTTAAAACAATCCATTGACAAACAATTATTGGGGTTACAGATGTCATAACTCAAAATTTCCATTCAATCCTTGTTTCTCACAAAACAGTATCACTCTGGACTCTCCGTTGAGAACAACAAGTCAGTAATGAGATCCAGTAATAGATTACAATAATTTTCTTGTCATCATACATATATATATCTTCCACGACATATGCATGGGTGTCCTAAGCACAACGAGCCTGTGCATCGCCTGGTCAAAACCCTCTAGGATCCTCCTTAGGTGTCCTGGCACTTCACTCAGGGACCGTTTCGTTGGCCCTCGCCCACCATCGTACCGGAAGCACACCATTTTTCACCATACCTAGGCTGGTCACTCAATACCTGGGCAAGTTTTTACCGCACGAGCTGTCCTTTGAACACTCCCCGCCAGCTGTTACAACCGAACTTCCCTTAGAAAAACACATATACCAAATGCTCCCTCTAGCATTCTGGCATAAGACATTCCCTTAAGAAAATAGGGTTTCTATGCAAGTTTTTAGTTTTGATTTTCTTTTCAATACAATGAGTATATCTTAATTCCGTATCCCAAGACTTCTAGATCACAGGTCTGGATTCCCAAGCAGAATTCCTCGAATTCTGTAATCTTGATCCTCAGATCAAAATCAAAGGTCTCAATTTAATTTCAGATTCGGTGGGTGATTTGATTGAATTTTCCTAATCTAGTCACATCGTCTTTTCTTGAAACTAATGAAGGAGATTAAGTCGTGGTCATAGTCTGATTCAGGGTTCGAGTCTGGAAAGGTTCTCCTTGAACTATCTTTCTCGAAGGGTAATATTTCAATTACTACTTTACTGAATTTCATTCATTGAGTATTTTGCTTAATCGAATTCAAAACTAAACACGTATGCCTATGAGGAATAAATTAATCATTTATCTAAAATTTTGATTTCGATAGATCTTTTGAATTTTCTCATTACCATCCTAGAGAATATGAAACAATAGAATTTTCCTTCACAGAGTATTTACTTATTCATTTACCAATATTCATGGGATTTAAACAATGATTAAAGAGAACTCTCATTTTTATATAAATAAAATTCTGTATGCATCTATTTATGCATAAAATCCAACTTCTATAGAAATAACACTTTTATATTAAAGAAAATCCTTTGATGCATCTATTTATGCATAAAAATCAACTTTGATGAAACTAATACTTTTATAATTAAAAAAGTTCTTTTATGCATAAAAATCCATTTTGATGAAAGTAACACTTTTATAATTAAATGGTTTTACCCTAGTCCCAATATTTGACACTCTATTTTTGTAAAAGAAGAGTGCTGTGCTCTCTAAAAGCACATTTTGTATATTTTGGGGCTATGGCCTATTTTTGGTGGAAAGAAAGCTAATAAAGAAATACTCTTGTGTGGGGGAAGGCCACGCACAAGGGGGGGAAGATTGCACCCAGCATGGTGTTGATGGTGATGTTTTTCTTTCTCTTGCCTTATGTTTTGTTATGTGCTCTAATGTTCAATTTAATTCAAGTAGTTGTTTTAATATTTGATATATTTTATGAGTTTTTGATTACTCTTCAAGAAAATTAAAGGTCCCGTTTCAACAACATGGCCTTATGTTGCGGCTTGGCTCTCCCTCCTCCCTGGCCCTATCGAGTGTTGAGATGTCAAGCTCAACATGAATTGACACTCAGAAGGCGCCTGCATGACCATTCGACATTTATATCACTAGTGGGTTTGGTAGCTCGCACACCGACATATCATTGCCAGAGATTCTATAGCTGGACTGCACTGACTAGTCCACATCTACCCACTCCTCTTTAGAATGTTCACATTATGGACCACTTTTATATAATCTATTATGTGTGTTAGTCACTTTATCTCCTTTTTAGACCTCTTTTGTTGTGTGAAGAAGAACAAGAATTTTCAGCCTCTCATCTTGTGTGTTCTCTTCTAGGGTTTGTGTGAGTGTTTATGTGCTTGCAAAAGCTCAAGCTCTCTTCTCCCCTACATCTTTTCATGGTATCAAAGCCTGGTTCATGCTAAGGGCTGAGCGGCAAGCAAGAGAAGCATAGGAAGTGGTACAAGGGTAAGAGTTTTATCTACTTTTTCTCCTTTGTGTTGGCTACTACACCCTTATATTGAGAGCTCTTTGGGAGGCTTTCTTCATAGGAGTAAAGCTATAGGGAAACTATATAGTCCATTGGACATAATTTTCTGGGCCAAAAATGCATTTTGGGCACGTCTGGACCTCCATTTTTTAGTTCGTAGCAGTTCATAAGCACTGCAGGTAAGTTTCGATTCTGCAGAACTTTGTTTTTTGGAACTGTAGAAAGGACAATTGGTTGTGCAGACATTGTGTATACTGCAAAGAGGTCTCAAAGTTACCATTGGGTATATGTATGCAAATTGAGGTCACTAGTTGTGACAATTAAAGTTACCATTGGGTATATGTATGCAAATTGAGGTCACTAGTTGTGACAATTTGGGTGCAGTATAGTACCGCTACAAAGAATATAGTAGTTTGTGCAGGTCAAGCAAGAGTACTGTTGGTGGTAAATTTATGGTGTAGAAAAGATATCGAATGATGGAATAAACCAGATTTTTACAGAGAAGCTTGACAAGAACAACTTCCATGCTTGGAGGCTTGACAAGAACAACTTCCATGCTTGGAGGCTTGGATTAACCAATTTCCTAATGGGAAAAGGTTACTATGACTACATTGAGAGTGAACATGAGGAGGCACCGGAGATTAATCCAACTGCTGGGCAGATGTAAAAGTGTTCAAGGATTGGAATCAAGGAGCAAGGAAAGTCATGTATTGGATTTCTATTTTGGCTTTCTATTAGTATACAGGATACCATGATTAGGCATATACAGGATGCCAAGTCATCTAAGGAGGCATGGGACACCATGGTGAAGCTATATGAAACTAACATCAAGGTATGAAAAATTCAGTTAAAGAATGAGCTTCATACTATGGAGAAGAAGAATATGTATGTGAATGATTATGCCTTGAAGATCAAGGGCATTGTGGAATCCCTTGCATCAATTGGTGTTTCTGTTGTGATGATGATACAAGGGAAGTGTGTCTACATGGTCTCGGGCCACCATACAAGGCACTGAAGACGTCTATTCAGACTCCAAAGAATATTACCAACCTCACAGATTTGGTGTCAATGCTGATCTCATTGAAGAGAAGAACTTGGGTGAAGATCAACAATCTTCCCACCAAAACAAAAATAGTTCAGAGCAGTAGGCCTTCTACACAAGTGTAGATAGAGGATGAGGTAGAGGTCGTGGACGTGGCCAAGATGGTGGCCAAATAGGAATTTAAATTATGGTCAGCAGAGCAGCAATAATCCCAAGATTTGCAGCAACAAATAGGTGGGAGAGGCCAGTTTAGAGGCAGGGGGAGCCAACGAGGTTGTGGTAATTGGCAAAGGCAACATAATGATACACGAGGCTGTTTCTACTGTGGTAAGCCTAGGCATACAGAGACAGATTGCTATAAGAAGCAGAGTGACATGCGAAACGGAAAGTGCAGCAAAACAACTATGCATCCTCTAGCACAGAAACACTAAGGATAACGAGAGGTTGTTTGTTATGCAACATGTGGTTAATGCTATGTCTGTAAATGATGTAGCAACATGTAATTAATGACGTATATGGTATGTTGATTCAAGTGCTTCAAATCACATGACAAGTCATGTGGTGAGTGGTTCAAGGAAATGAAGAGTCTTGAAAGACCAAGTTTTGTTGAAACAGGGGATGACACTGCTCATCCGATTGCCCATGTTGGAGATGTGCCATTGTCTATCTAGGATGTTAAAGTGAAGTACCTTGCATATTTACTTCATGTTCTAAACATTACAAAGAATTTGGTTTTTGTCAGCCAGATGATTGAACAGGGTTTGCAAGTCCGGTTTCACCCTGATGGATGTTCTATAGAAGACTTTAAAGATAAGTGCGGGTTGGTTGCAAAAGACAACAGATTGGGCAGAATGTTTACATTGAATGTAAATATGCCTGAAGTGAGTGCTGCAATGTTTGCATATGGTTTAGGAGTTGTTGCAGATATACGGGCATTTGGCATAAGAGAATTGGGCATGTAAATGTGAAAAGAATGAAGTCTATGCAGACTAAAGAAATTGTGACAGGGCTGCCTAAGTTTAAAGTTGAAGGCATGCAGAAAGTATGTGAAGCATGTAAATTTGGAAAGAAAACAAAGCATGTATTTCCACATGATAAAAATGTGAGTAGGAATGTACTAAATGTTATGCATTCAGATGTATGGGGTCCTGCAAAGACTATGTCTATGGGTGGTTGTTGCAAGTACTATGTAACATTCATTGATGACCACAGGAGGAAAGTGTGGCTGTACTTCATGAAGGAGAAAAGTGAAGTGAAGTCATTTTCAGAATTTCAGAGTGATGGGACTTAAAAACAAACAGGAAACTATGTGAAGTGCCTAAGGTCAGATGGAGGGGGAGAATACTTCTCCAATGAGTTCTCTGAATTCTTGTTGTTGTGAAAGAATGGCATTCAGAGACAATTTACATGTAGATACACTTTGTAGCAAAATGGATTTGTTGAGCGGAAAAACAGGCACATTGCAGATATAGCACAAGCATTGATGTTGGCAAAGAAGAATATGCCACATAGCTATTGGGATGAGGCTACGTCTACAACAGTTTATATCATGAACATGACTCTTACTGTAGCTATACATGATGTAACACCAGAGGAAAAGTTTACTCCAAAAGCAGAAAAACGTGTCTTATTAGGTATTCCCTTGAGCAAAAGGGATATAGATGTTATAATCCTACTATACGTGAATTGTGGGTAAGCAGGGATGTTGTATTTAATGAGATGAGTAGCTAGTATGCTGCTGAAAAAGATGCTTTTGGGACTAATGTAAGTGGAAATGTGGCTACACATAATGCAAGTCAGCTTTCATAGTCATTGAGTAGACTAGGAGAGTTCTCATCCAGTGGTTCTGTTGATAGACCTTAAGTAGACTAGGAGAGTTCTCATCCAGTGGTTCTGTTGATAGACCATGGAGTGGCAAGCTGCGTCATAATACCAGTCCTGGAAATGTAGTTGGTACATCACATAAGGGAAAAGAGAAAATGGTTGAGCCCCTTGGTATGCCAGATATTTCTGCAAGGCTTTCTCTTGTTGATGTTGGCGAGTCTAGTGGCTTTGAGATGAGCCTTGATGAGGAGCCTGGGATTCTAGCACAATGAAAACACCTGGTGTGAAGAAGACTATGGAAGCCATGAATCCAAAGTTACGAAGATCTGGAAGAGTCAAAAACCATGTGTAGAGGTCGACTTATGATGGTTATGTGGCACATCACTATGCTTATATGGCAAAAGTTGTGCAAGTTTTAGAACCCACATATTTTGATGAGGCTATTGGAAATGTGTGTTGGGAGAAAGCTATGGATGAGGAGATGGATGCATTGTATGGAAATGAGACTTGGGATTTGGTGCCATTGTTTGAAGGAAAGAAAGCTATTGGTTGTAAGTGGGTGTATAAGGTGAAACATAACAGTGATGGTAGCATAAGCAGGTACAAGGCTAGATTGGTAGCCAAAGGATATGCGCAGACACATGGGATTGATTATGAGGAGACATTTGGCCTAGTTGCAAAGATGGCAACTATGAGAGTTTTGATTGGGGTGGTTGCAGTTAAAGGCTGGTTTTTACATCAGATGGATATAAAAAATGTGTTCTTGCATGGCGACTTGCAACAAGAAGAGGTGTATATGGGGATCAGCCACCACCAGGTTTTGAGAATACAAGGCACCGAGAGTATGTATGTAAGCTTCATAAGGCCGCCGTGTATGGGCTGAAGCAAGCTGCACAAGCATGGCATGAGAAGATTGCTAAGAATCTTGTCACTATTGGTTTTCATATGGCAGATGATGCAGATCACTCTTTGTATGTACGCAAGCGTGATAAGGGTATTGTGATCATCGCCATTTATGTAGATGATCTTATTATTGGGGGTGACAACTTGGAAGAGACTGAGCATGTGAAAAGTCTTCTCAAAAGGAAGTTTGAGATAAAGGATTTAGGAGATCTGCACTACTTTTTGGGAATTGAGGTCATTCGCACACTTGAGGGTATTTGGCTGTCACAGAGACAGTATGCATTGGACATGTTGTCTAAGTATGGGATGGCTGATTGTAAGCCAATCTCAGTGCCATTAGATCAAAATGGCTAGCTTAGCAAGTTGTGTTGGAGGATCCCACTATGTACAGGAAGCTTGTGGGGAGTTTGATCTATGTCACGATCAGCAAGCCAGATTGTGGGGAGTTTGAGTTACACTGTTGGCTTAGAGAGCCATTTTATGCAGGTTCCGCGCAAACCACATCTTGATAGTGTGCGACACACACTTTGGTATTTGAGGGCCACTATTGATTATGCATTGTTTTATGCAGCAAGTGTACCATTGGAGTTATATGGGTACACAGATGCAGATTGGGCAGGTAGCATCTCAAACAGGAGATCTACCAGTAGATTTATGTTTTCATTGGGGAGTGCTGAAACGTCAAGCTTGAGGGGGAGTGTTGAAATGTCAAGCTCAACGCGAGCTGACACTCACAAGGCGCCTGCATGACCGTTCAACATTTATATCACTGGTGGGTTTGGTAGCTAGCACCAAACATATCTTCGCCATAGATTCTACAGCTGGACTACACTGACTAGTCCACATCTACCCACTCCTCTTAGCGTGTTCACATTATGGACCGCTTGTATATACTCTATTATGTGTGTTAATCACTTTATCTCCTTCGTAGACCTCTTTTGTTGTGTGAAGAAGAAGTAAACTTTTCAGTCTCTCATCTTATGTGTTCTCTTCTAGGGTTTGTGTGAGTGTTAGAGCTCAAGCTCTCTTCTCCCCTGCATCTTTTCATCCAGATCCCCTTGTAGCCGCATAACCTCCTGCTCCCTCCTTGTTGCCGTGGTCTCTTTCATTCTTTCCATATCCTCTTTAAACTCCTTATTGGCCTTCTAGAGGTCTTTGATCTGTAGTTGCATCTCTCCTAGTTGGTCCGCCTCCATTCTCCTCCTATGCAACTCTTTCTGTAGGGGTTCCTGATGACTCTCTACCATCTAGATGATGCGTCCTTTTCCTTTACAGCAGCATGTAGTTTTGTCATTTCTTTCAATCCATCAATCATGCACCTATGCTGATAGTTAAGGGCTCTCTGCACCCAGTCTATGTCTATGTTTTCAAAAAGCTCATAGCATTGGTAGCAGGGATGTTTGACTGCACTTGCTAGTGCTTCTTGTTATGTTGCTGCTCCGGCAATGGACTTGCCAATGCCAGCCAAGTCCTCCTTTAACTGTTTTTTTCTTCTTTGCTTCAACTGGCCCACTGCTCCCCTCCTTGCCTATCTTTCCCTTCTTTTTCCAGACTTTTTCTCACCAAACTCCGAGATTCTCTTTTTTCCTAAGGCAGCCTGTTCCTTTCCCTATCCGCCGAAAGCTTGACCCTGGGCTTCTCAACTTCTTTCTCTCTAGGATTTGCCTCTTCTTTTTGTTTTGTCAGCCTTCTCCTTTTTGGTTCCTGATTGTCATTTGAACAAAGTTGTCAAGTAAGGGCCAATCTTAGTCCTGGTGTTCAAGCATTTGATCTTTCCAATCTGATCTTTCAGATTATTGTATAATACTCCGCCCATGCCACCTTGGTTCCTGCTTCTTGCTTTCCTTGACATGCAATATGGCTATCATCTCCACCACGAAGCGCATCTACTCCTATCACTCCTCATATGCTGTGCCTATTATTTTGAATTTCTTGGCTTTCCCCTCCAACGGGCCAAACTCCTGTATCAAATCATCATCCTCATCTGACTTGACCTTAGCCTCCCCTTCAACTCGTAATTTGAACACCTCAGCTACATAAAGGGGGTCAAATGTTCTCTTCTCACATGATGAGAGCATTATGACGTTGGATTTCTGCAATTGCTCTAGCTGCTCGATGGCCTTGAAGTTATGCTAGAGCTCCTCCTAGGGAAGCTCCACAAATTCTTTCAAACCCATTTTCTCCAACCCACTGGGCGTGCTTGTCTATCTCCTTGTATAGGGTGGATGAAAGGTAGTCAAACTCCACCATTTTGTATGCTTCAGTTGCACTCGGTTTGAGAGAGAGAAGCTGAGGGTGGAAGTAGAGCTCAGAAGCAGCGTAGTTCAGAATGCAAGGTAAAAATAACTCATTGCACAATAATTTTAGAATTAGGCTTTCGAGACGGAGAGGCGGCCGTTGTGGTGCACGCTTTCCCTGGGTACCGCCATAATAACTTCCCGACTTCTCCATAATTTTCCCAAATCCCTTTCACAATCTGGCCATGAGTGCTTGTGGTACATTTTGCGAGGTCATTAATTGCTAGGCTAGGAGGAGCACGTGATGGCGACACAACACGTGTCCCTTTCCATTCATGCACCCTTGTAGTACGAGGTGGCAACCTTGCTTTTTGTGCCATTTCCACGCTGCTTCCAGCTGGCTCCTCTATTTTGTGCATACTCAAATCATGTTTACATATGTACATCCTAATTTTGGATTTTGTTTTCTTCTATTTTTGTCTACTCCAGAATCCTATCCTGATTCTTGATCCTGATAGAACTCAGGATCTTCCTCTTGGGCACCTTCTAGATCTTCCTCTTGGGCACCTTCCAGATCCTGATTATATGCTTTAGCCTGTTAAACAGTCTCTGGATCTTTCACTTCCCTTCTGTTCTCCAGATCTGGATCTTCCTAGGCACCTTCCAGATCTTCCTCTTGGGCACCTTTCAGATCCTGATTATATGCTTTAGCTTGTTAAACAGTCTCTAGATCTTTCACTTCCCTTCTGTTCTCCAGATCTAGATTTGGACACACTTCCCTTATGTTCTCCAGATCTGGATCCAGATCTAGACATGCTTTTCCATCAAAACATTCTTGTCTTGCTAGTTTTGGCATTTTTCTATAATAAGGCTTCAACCTGTACCCATTCAACAGTTTCCTTAAGCTTTGTCCATCCAGACTTACCAGCTCAAATGTTCCTATTCCAATTTTCTTGATTATTCTGAATGGGCCAGTCCATCTCATTTTTAACTTTCCTGGGTGGTCCCATTCTTATTGAGAACATCAATACTGCATCTCCTTCTTTAAAGATCTTGAATTTCGTGTTCCTGTTCACCTACAACTTTCTCCTTTTCTACACGATCTCAGCTGTCCATGCGTTGTGCAGTCTCTTTTCATCTAGCTTAAGGAGTTGTTCGATCCTATGCACCTCTGATTCTTCCAAAGAGAGTCTTTCTGTTACAACTATCCTGAGGCTCTGTGTTAGGAACTCCATGGGCACCACTACCCAGTCCATACATCATGCTGAAAAGGTGTAAGTTCTATTGCATTCTTATACGCTGTCCGGATTTCCCACAACGCTAAGTGCAACTTTGTGTCCCAATCAGTCCTATTCTCATTCACTGTCTTGATCAATATTCCCTTCAAGATTTTATTTGTGGATTCTACTTGCCCATTTTCTTGTGGATAGTAGACTGTTGACTTTTTATGTATTATCATGTACTACTCTGTCAGTTTCCTGATAAGGAAATGGGTCCCTTGGTCTCACTAACTATTTCAATTGGGCATCCAAATCTTGTCATTATGGTTTCATATAGAAACTTCGCACCGATGATACCTTACAGTATTTTAGGGCCTTGGCCTCTACCCATTTGGTGTGGTCACCCCCATAATAGGATGTATTTGTTTCCTATTGTTTGAGCTACTAGCTTGAATGGGCCCACAAAATCCAGACCCCATTTCTAGAACGGCTCTAGGGAAAAAACTAGGGTGTGCGGCATTCTATCTACATAATTCATGGTTGCCCCAGCCTTTGGCACATATCACATTCCTTTACAAACCTGTGCACATCTTTTAACACAGTTGGCCACCACCATAGACTTGCCTGGAACACCTTCCACCCTGTAACTTCTTCGAAAAAATGCCCACCACTTATACCTTGGTGGACTTCTGCCAGCACAACCTGTTGCTTGTGTTGTTCAGGGATGCATCTTCTCAGTATCTAATCGATGCCTATCTTGTAGAGCTGCCTGGCCACCACCATGAATGACTTGCTTCGGAGAGTTAGCTTCTTTCTCTGACCTTTGGACATGTACTCCAAAAAGGACAAGTCAGATAGGAATTGTAACATTTTGTCATATCATCTAGGTTTCTCTCCTTCTCTGAGGAAAATCTACGCATCTGGGAAATCATCTTCCACCCCCTCTGGCTCTTCTCATGTTTCTAGTCTTGACATGAAGTCTTCCAATGCGTGCTTGTTCCCAAGGGTGTACCTTATGTTGAACTCAAATTCCTATAAACAAGAGCATCTATCTATGAGGAAAATCTACGCATCTGGGAAATCATCTTCCACCCCCTCTGGATCTTCTCATGTTTCTAGTCTTGACATGAAGTCTTCCAATGCGTGCTTGTTCCCAAGGGTGTACCTTATGTTGAACTCAAATTCCTATAAACAAGAGCATCTATCTAGAAAATTTTCATGCCAGGTCGGGTTTGTTTATTAGGTGCAAAGAGAGCTTTGTGATCTACATGAAATTCAAAAATCTTACCCAACAAGTAGTGCGTGAACTTCTTGATGGAGTAGATCATTTCTAGTGACTCCTTTTCCGTAGCGGAGTAGTTCTTCTCCAACCTAGACAACCTCCTACTTGCATAGTAGGAAGGTATGTACCAACCCTCTTGTGCTTCTTCCTACATCAGAGCACTACCAATGGAAACATCAAAGGCATCAACAAACACATGGAATACTAGGTCATAGTTTGGCTACTGGAGAATGGGGGCTGCTAAAAGTATTCTCTTGAGATTCCAGAATGCCTCTTAATAGGATCCGGAACAAACCTATTCTGAATCTTTCACCATAGACTGTATAGGGGCACCGCCACGTTTGCTAGGAACCTCATGAATCTGCTATGCCACTTGATTAGCCCCAGGAATCTTGCAAGTTCTTTGGCATTCTTGGGTGGCTGCAACTTCACAATGATCACGACCTTGGTTGGATCCATAGCTAGCCTTTCTCTACAGACACTATATGCCCTAAGAGGGATCCCCTAGTCAAAAAAGGTACACTTGGTTGGATTTAGGCTCAGTTTGGCCTTTCTACACTTTTCCAGGCACATTATGAGGTGTTGTGTTATGTGTTCTTCTTTCTTTCCAAACATACTAAAGTCATCCACAAACACCCTCATGAAGGTGGTAAGATATTCATAGAATATTTCCTGAACGATTCTTTGGAATGTAGCAAGAGAATTTTCAGCCCGAACGTCATCACATTGGAGGCGAATGCACCCCATTATGTAACAAAGTCTGTTTTCTCTTTATCTTCTAGGGTCATCCGTACTTGGTTGTACCCGTTGAACCCATCTAGAAAGGAGTATGTCTCGTGCCCAGCTACCGCATTCAGTAAGGAATCTATGAATAGCAACACAGGAACAAATCCAATGTGGTGGAGATGTTCAACTTGCGGTAGTTGATGTAGACCCTCAGCTTCCCATTTTTCTTCGAGACAATGACTATTGGTGAAAGCCATTATGCCCTAACCACTGGATAGATAAACCCACCTCTCAGCAACTTTTCAATTCCCTCCTTCACTTGTTTTGCATAGTTGGGTTCATTTTGTATCTGCTCTGACAGATAGCGATTGCATCCTCCTTCAACTTGATCTTATGTTGGTAGAAGCTAGGTTCAATCCCCTTCATATCTGAGTGATTCTAGGCAAACATATCTTTGTAGGACTTCAATAGTTCCAGGAGCCTTCCTTGAATTCCTGATTCAGCTGAGCACTGATTCTCACTGTCTTTGGCTCTTGGTTATCCCTCAAGTTTACTACTTCTAGTTCGTCTTCCTGGACATTGATGTTCTGCTTCCTGAGTTGGGCTTCCTCTTGCTTGAGGGCCAACATTGCTCTTTCCGCTTATGCTTGCAAATCTACCACATCAACACTTCACAAGACTTCTGGATCGTACCTTTGTACAATCCTCTCTATGTCCACCTTGAATAGCCATAGCAAATCTAAATTCTCTTTCATGATCTACTCTTCTTTGTCATCTTCTACCCCTTCTAGGAAGTTCAGGCCCTCTACGTGCATTGGTCGGCTTGTCGGGTTTAGCCTATATTTTCCTACAACAACTGAAATGTCAACTTTGTTTTTACCTCTCCTTATTGTCATCTTGTCCATATCCTAGTTGTGCTTTATCATTCCATTCCTAAGCCATAATCTTCCCAAGAGCATGGGATATACACTTGCTATTTAAGTCATCGTGAGAACAATGAACACGATAGTGAACATGCATCCCGCCACCTCTATTTGTTCTCCTATGATTATCCCAATAGGTCAGACCCTTCTCTAGTCAGCCATGTGAATCCGGAACGGAGTTGGCTACATGTCAGTAATTCCTAGCTTTTTGGCAAGACTATCTGATATTATATTTATCCTTGATCCTCCATCTAGAATGACCCTTGTCAAATTGTCTCTCCTCTGATCTTGATGGTCTCTTTCGGAACGGATGTATCACAGTCTTGGACTGTTTCCACATTCTTGCATTCAGCTGTGCCGAGTTTTTCAGTTCCTACAAGGGCATCTGCACATCAAATTCTCATTTAGGATTTTGGCTTAAGGCAACTTTTGCGTGTAATTGGGAACCAGATTCAACATTGGATCCACCGTGATGTTCAATTTCATCTTACCAAGGTCCTCCACAGGTCGTATTCCTTGCTGCTATTAGATGGCATGCCTTGGTTTTTGTGCATCCTTCCTTCTTTCTCTTTTACTTCCCTTTATTGTTCCTGACTTCCTCTTGTCAGTTTTTCGGTCTAGATGCCTTCTAGATTGACATTGGCTTCGTTCTTGTGCCAATCTCCTCTCTTCTCTTGACCAGGTTTTTCTTGTCCAAATTTTCCTCAAGATGCTCTCCTAGGGGGGCAGGCTTTCCTACATTGTCCTCACCATCCCTTAGTGATTTGTTCTCGAACCCTTTACTGCCCTGCCCATGATTCTGGCTTCTTTTTCTGTTTCGGCTTGACATTCCTGCTTGTTAGTGTCTTGACAAGTCCTTGTGATCTTGTCACACAGCCATCGCCTCTCGTGGTTTCTCTTAGTCTTTTCCTACCCCATGGTCTACCTTTACCATGCAACAGCATGAGTATCTATCGGCTTTGCCTCCCTTTGCGGCCTTGCCTCTTGCAGTTTTATTTGCTAATAGCACTGAAAGATGGTACAATCATTTTTTCTATGCCCTAGACCATTGCAGTAAAAGCACGCTCCCCTTGGTCGACCCCCTCTTCCATAAGGTCTTTTGACTTGAGTGACCTTGTTAATGGCAGTTGGAGCTTGTTATTGATGCATGCTACCTTTCCACCACCCTCATATTTTTGTTCCAAGTATTATAGTAACACGTCTCTGTAGAGTGATTGTTTCTCCCACATATAGTGCATATTTGTTGAGTGTTTCTAAACTGGCACTCCTCTTTCATATGCCCTTAATTGTTGCAGCTTGTGCACGAGACGTCTGGTCTGAGTTTGGATCCTGCATGTCCTCCAACAATCTTGGCTCTAGGACAGCCTTTAGTTTTTCTTGAACATTTACTGCATGCTTCTTGCCTTTCTTTTTCTGAGGCTTTCTCTCTTCGACATCCGCCTCCTGACTGGACTCTAACTCCGAGGTGACTTCTCACGAATCTAATTCTGAGGTTTTTTGCTCTTTCTTCTTCCTTTTATCCTTCTTCTTCTTCTTAGAGTCTACTTGTTTGCTTCAGGATCCCTTCAGCTGCTGGTAGCTCCTACCACTACTTGTTCAAATGCAAAGGCATCCAAGTCATATGAGGCTACTACCGTCTAGATCTTTTCCCTCAGTCCTCTCACAAACCACTCGCTCAACGTGGCTGGAGTAGGATGGTTGGGCTGATCCAGGCACATCAGCATTGCTCGGAATTCAGCTGCATAGTCTTTTGTTGCATCAGCATCAGCATTACTCGGAATTCATCTACGTAGTCTTCTATTGGCCTATTTTTCTATGTTAGTCTCTGTAGCTTTTCCAGCACCTCCGTTATGGTCTTGTCTTTCATGAATCTTTTTAGGAAAGCCTTCTTCAGCTCTTTAAATGTATGGAAGTGCTCTAGACCATATTGGGCGTACCAACTGGTGGCTTTGCCACCCAATGTTGTCGCAAAATACTATGTATTTGCGACAACGGAGCTCTGGTGGCCAAGAACGTGGTTTCAAAGGCAAAGATGTGGGCGTCTAGATCCTCCTCGCTCTTGCCCTTGAATTTAGGATACTTGAGGGACATCCTGCCCACAGTTGCCAGTTCTTCTCCTTCTTTTCTTGAGCTTCCTACCTCTTGTTTGGTGGATCCTGGTGATCTTCTTCCTGGTTCCTGAATCAGTGGTTCCTGAATCTGTGTTTCCAGCTGCACTACTGGTGGAATCCCTTCTATTAGTCTTCTTGGACAGTGCAATTGTCCTTCGTGCTCTGCAGCCTCGGCTTGTTTGCAGTGGTACTGCATTGCTCTGTTTGAACTACCTTCATTCTCCATTCCTACTCCATTGTGCTCTTATGACTGTCTCTTGAACATTCCTAACCCTAGTATGTGTGCACTCCCTTTTCTTGGTTCATCCCAACTAACCTCTATTTTCTCACTCCCCTACCTAACATACCAGTTCCCCAACAGGATCACCAAAAGTGTCAATGTCTGGTCAGGTCGTCCTGGCACTTGCGTGGTTCCAGACCACCTAGTCAGCTCTAGAGGAGACGCGACTAATGCAATTGCACCCAATGAGATAAGCCAACGTGCAATTGTTGAGCTACTATTTGCCTAGGTGCAGGGAGATTGAGCCAGACAACCTATCACATCCAGATGGCAGGAATAACTTAACACAAGATTGAATACAACACAGATAGAGATGAGTAGAAAGAGAGCAACAGTGAGGCGAGACACAATCCATTCCTAAATATTACAGTATAATGCCTTAGAGGAACTCTGCCCATGAATTGCCCTCTCAACTCTCCTATGTCCCTATTCGGTATTGTTCCTCTCCTCAGAGCTGAGTAGACTTGACATGTCTCTCTATGTTGACAATGATGCATACCTTCTATAGTTTCAGCTGGGTAGACTAGACTCACACTCACTTCTCTATTCCCTTATCTAACTAATCCCCCTCTTTCCATTACAAACATAGATACTAGCCATTCATCAAGAAGCTGTTTACAAGTTTGTTACAAAACAAGAAGACCCGGTTGTTGCATAATGGTCAGTCCAGCAGCAATCGGGGCGATAGCCAAACGGGGAGGTTGGCCCACCAACACACCTCATGGCTCAAGGTATCTACATTTGAATACACGTCACTCTGAGATCTTGCATCTTCTCTTCGCTGCTACTCGTGCTCAAGAGTGTTCTTTATGTACCAAGTTCAAATCCATGTATTCCGAGTCAATTTGCGATCATAATTGTGCCTCTTCTAGGCGGGAGACCATGCTGCCTTCAGGTGGGCACTCAAGTTGCTACTAAACAATGGATATTGCCTAGCCTTCTCAGTACACATTGTGTCGTGTACCATGCCCAACATCCACCATGGATAGCACACTGCAGGCACCAGACCCGAAATCAATACGGTACCGCCCAAGTTCCATATAGGCACCACCCATAAAGGCCTCTTTTAAAAAATGTGAATATGCCACCATAAACCTTAGTAATAAATCACTATAAAATTTTATACACACTTACCAAAACCCATAAGACCTCTTTGGGCCCAAATAGCCCATACGTGTCCACAAGGAGCGCGGGTGTCCTTGGCCCCATGGACAGGTCACAAGCAATAATAGCGAGCATCGTCGAGGTAAAAAAACAATGTTAGACAAAGAAAAAGAAAGGTTAAAGCGTATAATGGGTATGCATAATGCGCATGTGAACGTGGAGAATCATCTGTCTGTGTCTTGTACACTATGGATACCATTCTATGGATACCATGTGCCATCATAGCACATAGTGTTAAAATCCATACATGGACTCATGCATAATGGATATTTCCTAGCCTTCTCGGTACACACCACATCGTGTACAAAACCCAACATCCACCATTACATCGCGTACACCAGACCCGAAATTAAAACGGCACTACCTACGTTCCATTTAGGCACCACCCATAAAGGACTCCATATGGACACGTGCCCTATGCCATCCTCTCAACACTATCTCCCAAAGGGTCTTAAAGACCCTTGTCAAGTGGCAGATGGCATTGATCAAAATCGCGACACCGTTTTGCGTCATCGAATAAAGTAAACTTGGACAAGTAAAATATGTCAGCGCATCGTGAAGTAAACTAGGGGTGAAAAACATAAAATATAATGGCTTGAAACCACATGGTTTTGTTGCTTGAAGGTATAGTGTAGTGGTAAGATGTTTTGAATGATAACCCTAGGTCTCGAGTTTGAATCCTCTTTTGCACATAACATCTTGCTCCAAATTTTTCTAAGTCCCAAACCCAAATTTCTCCTCATATCCCATGATGATATAAACTACAAAGTAAACTATGATTTGCTGAGTAAACTAAGAAGTAAACTATGCTCGCTTGGTAAACTACAAAGTAAACTAGGAAGTAACCTATGATCGCTTAGTAAACTACAAAATAAACTAAGATGAAATTTTCCCATTTTTTTGTAGTTTACTCTGCATAGTTTATTTGTTCGAGTTTACTTTATCCAATGGTCCAAAAAGGCATCACAATTTTGATCAATGCTATCCATTGATGCCACTTGACAAGGGTCTTTAAAACCCCATGGGAGATAGTGTTGAGGCTGGTTACCTTGGATATCCTAAGAAGCTTGCACAAAAGCAAGTCTCCAGCAAGCCATGTGGCAAGCATCGAAGGAGGCCATGTGGCAGTCCAAAAAGCGTGGAAGCGGCCACCAAAAAAGCGTCGGGCAAAAAAATCGTCGAAGTGGCAACCAACCAAAAAACGATGGGCAAAAAAGCGCCGAAGTGCCAGCCAAAAAAAGCACCAAAGCTGGAAAACTGGGTGAAGACACCGCGAAGGTAAAAATAGAGGTAGCGCTAAACACTAAAATCAAAGCTCGTCTCACACAAACGTTTTTATGTTCACTCGCAGATGATGCTGATGTTGAGTTTGTGCAACTGATGCTGTAGATACTCTGTCAGACTCATTAATGAGCTGAATGGGCGGCTGAGGCACTGTTGAATTTGTGCAAATCAAGGCTATGCCGGTCAAGAAGGGAGAGTCATCCGAAGAGACATTATGGGGGCTAATATGTCATCCGTCGACACCTTGAGGAGGAACATGATGTTAGGAGTTTGCCGGCCTTGCATCCTATTAAGGAGGCATCCTTTGACATCACCTTTGCAGTAGTAGTAGTAAGCCCAAGCTTGGGTAATCACAATCACTCAAGCACAAGTGCATGCAAGCCTCCCCTCATTGGTGTTAGGGTTTCATTCCAGACCCTAATCGTAGAAATCTGCTAGGTTCTCCTTGATAAGCTTGGATGTGCTACCATAGCCGTAGGTGAGGGGTTTTGCACATGCAACCTTGCGCCAATCGTTGCTGTCTTTTACATGGAAACCAGGAGCACGAGATCACACTATCTCTTTGCATTCATATGGCTACCCAAGCACGAGCTCATTTTCACGCGATAGAAACCAAGAACGAGCTCACACTATCTCTTTGCATTCATATGGCTACCCACTTTGACAACTTCTATGAGTTCCTCTCCACCACCCCGTGGGCGGGCAAGAGCAAGCTCTGTCATGTTCTCTCGTGAAATCGACTTTGAAAAGTCGCTCGCCCTTGCGTCCCAACATTATGAGACGCAAATTGCATACATGGAGCAAGACTTGGCTCCCCACTCCATCTCCTTTCCCCATTGCCCCAATGATCGATGGGTGCCTGTTGAGCTGCTTAAGTACATTCAACAATATGCCCGCCCCTACGTGAGATAATTTTTTTGAAAACGCGCTAAACATCTGATCAATGTGGTCATGAGTGTGACCCACAAGTAGAAAATTCACTTTCATTTTCTTAAACACCCCTAAGGAAACCAACATGCTTAGGTATCCAAGAAATATTTGATTCTTATTCTCTTTTGCAGTGTTATCTAGCTGCAAATATAATATGCTTGGCAATGCAACTTTCCACCATGACAAAGAAATCTTGTATCATAATCCACCCAGCAACTCTTGACTTCAAGGAAAGGCAATAGCCTAATTATACTCTCAGCTTCCATTACGGTCAACACTTAGAGAAGAAGACCAATAGTAGGGAGGACTGGTTACCTTGGGTAGCCATGGCAATACATGCCCACCTGCTCTGCAGGCATAGCATCGAAGGGCTCTGTATGTCATCATCAAATGAGAAAAAAGGTGATGTAAATGGTTCGTAATTTTGTGTGCGTGAGAGTGTATGTGTGTGTGAGAGAGTGTGTGAGTGAAAGACATCATCCCAAGAAAGGCATTGCTCAAGCATGCCCTCTTTAGACTTAGCTATTTGATCAAGCTATCTCATTAGCCACTTGCAGGAGAAGCTTCGCTTACATCTTAATTTTGTTCTTGATTTGGATGTTTTTTTTTGCAGATTGTGGCTTTGGTTACAGGATCGAAGATAACTCATGCATACCAAAAGTAGTTTTTATAGCTCCACATTAATCAACGATCTTGAAACAATATCACACGAGACTCGTCACATCATCACAGACTGACAAAGGTATTCTTATTTTTCTCTCTTTTATATTCGAACAAACTAATGGCCACTTTCAACATTGAAGGTGTATCTTTGGTTCACTTTCGATATCGAGAGTGCTATTTGGGAAATGGGGGGAAGGGCACATTCCTTTATGTTTATAAAATTTTGGACTGTGCCAACTCCCCGCCATACTTTATGTATGGTTTTTTTTTCACTCACACAAACAAGCACAAATTAATTCGTATGACCTGAACAATAGCGTGTAACTCAAATTCAGATGTGCTAACCAATTTGTAATTATCTGTTTTGTGAGGTACTTCAAAATCTCTATCTATCATAAGCATAGCTATGTATGCGGTTCATCGATAGCGGACGTGCCTCTCCAAGTATGTTTAAAGATATGATGTTCATTCGATCAATTCAAGATACTTATAAGTAAAACTACACGGTTGTATCTTTGTTAATTTGGAACTTTACCTTCAAGATATGTCAATCGAAATCACCATAGGTAACATGGCAAACCAAGTCTTGGGAAAGACACACCTAAGAAAGAAGACATGCTGCAGAAATTAGGGCTTCATATTTCTTCTAGCACACTCGTGTAGTTGTATAGGCAGATAAGGCTAACCAACCATTCTACTTTGTTCGTGTCTGCTTGATTAGTGTGTAGACTAAGTAGGGTTTCGAGCTCATAAACAAGGAGATAACGGCCGGCTTTTACCCGGCCTGTTTTTGAGCAGCTGGCCCCGCCCCGCTTGCCTTGTCGGCAGAGGTTTCTCAGGACTCAGGGGGAAGGGACGCGACACCAACTACAGGAGGTCACGGATCGTTCTAACAAATGGACAGTTCAAGCGGGCAAGTGTCGGAGCCACAGGTCTGTCAGTCAGAGCCAACGAGTGTTTGGTGGAGGGTTTTGGCCATAATTGGTGGTTTCTTTAGCGGTTGTGGCAGCATGGCAGTTGTGTCTTCATCGATTTTTTGGAAGCTGGTAAGGCAATGGCTTCAATATTTATTTGTTTGTATCACAAAGTTTATTTACTTGATCATGTTTCATAGGAGGGTTCCCAGAGAGTTTTGGTGATCCATAGGAGGAGGTGCACTGGTGGAAGGGAATGCTTAAATGACTCGAGAGGAGGGTTCTCAACAAGAGGCATTTCAGCGAGAGCCTTTTAAGGAGGATTTTCATCAATGGCCGATACTTCATAGGGATGAAGTCTAGTATCGACAGGGTTCGCAGCATGTTGGACATCCTGAGATCAGGCATTGGAGTGAGGATCATGTGTGGGAGATCAGGGTTTACAGAGCCAGAGTCACAGGTAGGGCATCTCATCAGCAGTTGCAGCTTCCATGAACGTTCACCCCTTGCTCAGGTGGAGGACAACAAATCAGCACATATGTTATGCATGGATAGATCTGAGTTTGGATCTGTGTACCCCATTGTATATATTTATGTTTTGCAGTATACAGTAGTTTAAGTCTATCGTTTGCAGCATTAGTGGTTAGCGTTTTCCTAATCAGCTTAATTAGCATTAATCTACAGTAGCTTCCGCAATCATGTTTACAGTCCCCCCTCTTTTTATAGCTAAAACAAGTTGTGAAGTTGGGAGTTTGTATTATCATAATTCTCCTTCAATGGCTCTGATTCCTCCATGGTTTTTTCCTCATTAGTCGTTCTTTAAGTCACTTCCTCCTCTGCAATTGTGCCTTTACTTCTCGTCCTCGGTATTTGTGTCCGAGGGGTGAGGATTTTGATTTGGTTCTTGTTGCAGTACTTCGGCCTGTTCAGATCTCTCTTTACCGGCCCAACTAGCACATACTTGGAGTTGATGGTTTTTCTATGGGGATTGCAGTTTGTTCGGAGGCTGCTGGCTATGCTAATAATTATCTGGCCATCCTTGTTGAGGATCTAATGATGTGTGGTTGCCCTGGTTCACAGAGTATCTTCTTATAGAAACTTTCTTGTTCCTTTTCTTCTGCTTCAACTCCTTAGATGGTCACTTTTGTTCCTCCTTGCTCACATTTGCGAGTCGAATAATGTATGCCTTGGTTTGCGAGCCTGCAGGTGCTCTCTCTCTCTCTCTTTCCTCAGAGTATCCAGGAAGACTAGGCCGGGGCCATTGGGCCTTGCCACCCCTTAAGGAAGTCAGGCAGAGAACAGTTCTCAGGCATGGTGAGGCACACCAGTTGTTTTGGTAATGTCACTTCAGAAACCACATCAATGGGTTTGTTTATAGGTGGTCTTTAATCAATCCGAGAAGTGTTTACAGCATAAGTAAGGCTTGGAACACTCTCAGGAAGACTGGGCCATCCTGCTTTTCAGCTCTGTAAAAGGTTTCTGCAACAGAGTGCTTAGGAAATGCAGGAATCTAGAACTCAGCACAATCCTGTTCGGAGAGGTGGACGTGAAGCCAGCTGGTAGTGATCTGAGTAAATCGATTTGGTATGCATGGCTCCGATGTTGGGGCTTGATGAGTATTGTTTCACTCCCACGTTCCTACCAAGTGAAGGAAGAACCCATATGGTTCTGAATGGGTTCAATCAGGAAAACGTTCCCCTTCAATCTAACCATGGCACACAAGCTCTCAAAGAGGGGGACTAAAACGTGGAAGGATCTCTGGGACCCCTCCACTCAATCTTAGCAATCTGATGAGATTTTAAGAGCTAGATTCGAGCTCGCCCCAGCTGAACTCCTCCTTCTGAAGGAAAGGATTGCGACGCTCTAGCCCCAGGAGCTGTACGCGATGGCAGGCTACAGACCCTTCAAAACAAGGTTCTATAAATGGGCGCCCCCCTGACAGGGATCTCCTCCCTATCCCTCACCTTCCATTCCATGGCCCAACAGCTGATAATGCACAAGGCAGTATGGACAGCAGAAAAGGCGGCGAAGCTAGGCTTGGGAGATGGAACAAGAATCAATAGCACACCTGTTTGGCAAGGAACAAGAATCAATAGCACACCTGTTTATTAGCTGTGATGCTAATCTAGAGGCCCTACAGACTCTAAATGCTTGTGTCAACTCCATTTGCCCCAGGGGTCTCTCCTGGAAGAACCTGCTCTTAGGGGTGTCACGGGCTGCAGCTCAGGGATGTGGAACATAATTCGGTGTAATTATGTCTGGAATGTTTGGATTACTCGAAATGATAAGGTGTTCAACCAATGCTCAATTAACCCTGTGCATGGACTGAAGACAGATCTTTATGTGCAGATGAGAAAGGTGATGGATCCTTACCTCATTACTCATTGTCATAATTTATTCGTGTTTAAAATATTGTCGGAAAAGAGAAGAAGTGAATAAAGAACTACCTTGTTTCCTTCTTGCCTTACCATGCCTAAACCATTTGAGGAAGCTTTATGTAGTACTTACTAAACACTCGTGTCGGACGTAGTAAAATTTTTAAGATTGTAATTAAATAATCACATTGCCTCCTTCCAGAAACTTCTTTACCCTACCCTAAAGGGCCTAAACCATTTGATACAGCTCCACAATACCAGCGATCACTATGTTGTGTTAGATATAATAGTCTTGAGAAGATACATTTCTAAATATCATTCATCCTATGGAATGCAGTACTTGTAACAGGGCTGTTGAAGTTACTCTCATTAAAAGGAGTTCTAAAAGATACAAGGCAAATGAATGCAATAAGGAGAGTACAATTGTGCTTGAGTGGAAGGCATAGGACAAAAATGGGTGCACCTTAGCCTCGCTAGTTTTGGCTGAAGGGACTTCATGTATATATATATATATTTATTGATTGTGAAAATTTCCTTGGCGATATGGGCATTAAAGGCAAGGTAGCTTTGGCTAAGGCACATGGTCAGAGTCTATGGACTCGAAGAAGCCAAGCAAATCCGTGTTGTCAAAAGCTAAGGATTTTGGAATCTGATCTTGCTGGTCGTTGGGCTCTCCAAATGATCTCACATGCTCATGATTCCGGGATGGCTGAGTGCTAGTAGTTTGCGGAGAGGTGACGGCTTCGGATGTAGTGTGAGAAGGCCCGGTATAGTCCCTATGTTTGAATAAGGGCCAATCTTCCATTGGGGTGAAAGTTAGGCCTTGCACTTGTGCTGGTTTGGAGCCCAATATGTCCATCTCATCATTTGGATCCATTGTAGTACTAGTGCCCTTCAAGACGTTGAGCTGAACGTCAAAGCTCCCATCTACACAATTTCCAAGAAAAACTAGCATGATAAGATGGAGTTGCATTATGTAAATAAATAAATAAAAACTTTTTGACGCTGTGAGGTCTAATCTTCCTAGTAAGTAAAGAACTCTACTTTTCTGTTACTAGATTTTCCGAGTATATTAACCGGTAAGAAGGTTGGCAATCAATATTCAATTTATTTCGTGCTTGTGGTGCATTAATATAGGATTTGCATGAAGTTGTGCAAGCTACATACCGTTTGCAGAAGCGGGTTCTCCAGCACCTTCGGGAATCTTCTGAGTCTCTCCAAACTCAAGGTTTGTTCTGGGCATTTTGGGCTGCAGCAGACTTGAGAGGGAGTCATCATGTTTGCTGTCAAAGACATTGCTGAGGCCAGGGAGATGGTAGTTGCGGTAGGACAGGGTCAAGGCAAAGCTATCAAGGGGTGCCTCACGAGAAGGCTTGAGGGTGGTTGTAATATTGCTTGGCAAGGCTAATTGCTGGGCCGCAGCTGGATTGCTGCTAGGCATGTGGGAGAAATTGACTAGTGATGGTAGCAGATTAAGGTTTGCATTTGCATTATTGTTATTGGCATTGATGAGTGGGAACAGGTGGCTGGCCGCGAAGGGGAAGAGGGGGTGGTGGAAGGCAAAGGGCCAGCACTGGTTGTCCAGCTCAGCGGACCGGCACGTGTGGTGGCCTCTGTAGGTGACGTCAAAGACCGAGCAATCGTCATCACACCTCTGCACCTGCTTGATGGCCGGGCAGCCCAGGTCGGTCTTGTGGGTGCACCTGTAGTAGCTCCTGCAAAGAGGACCATTAAGAAAATAGTAAGAATCAGTACCCAAACACAAGCCCAAAAGAGTAAAAGCAGCACCACACCGTGTGAAATAGACACCTTGGAAGCTCAATTATTGGGAAAATATGAAAGAATTCAGCACTTGAATCAGATAATGAAACAACTAGGCACTTGAATTAGCAAGCAGAGGCTACGTAGATAAGCAACATACATCCTTTGGGCGAGGGCGGGGAAACTTGAATTAGCGCTGAAGCATGCTATGTAGATTAGCACCACCAAAAGAGGAAGGACGCAGCAAACACAAAAAGAACCACTCCCAATGATTGATATCAAAGATTCACAACGCCAAAGAACTGAAATTAAAGCACAGCGCAATTTCTACCTGGCAAAGCGGGCGCCCAGGATATCTTTCTGCCCGTATTTTCTCCAAGTGTGGCCATCATCTGGTGGTGTGCTGTCCCCGCCCTGGTCCGCATTGCCAGCAGGCATCTTAAGCGTGACCTTGGACAGCAGCTTCCTGTTGCATTAAAATTATTTATATACATCAATAACTGGAATTCATCTTATATCTAAAGGCAATCGCATTACCTCTTCTCCAAATAGCAACCGCCTTCAAAAATCAGATTCAATCTTTTGATAACCTTTAATTAATTGAACCAAATTACATTTTGTGACCTTTTTCTGGGATTTCCTCTTGCATTCGTGGTGGTAACTTCCGCCGTTCCTGCCGTCTCTGTCACCTCATTACTAGTAGGCGAGCCGTCAGACATCTCGCTGATGGGGCTGTTCAAGCTGCGGGCTGGGCTCGGAGTGAGTCGCTTACTGCTGTTAATCGATCCCACAGTATTACTAGCAGCATTAGCATTAACTGCTGTTAATACGTGAGGCGACAGTGGAGAAGACACCCTGATCTTGTTTGGGCCCCCTTGCTCTGCTGCCATCCCCTTTCCTGATGCCGCCCTCTTTTGTGGCAGCAACTGTTGATCGGTACATTCTCGGGGAGACTCAGTTGCAGTGATTTGTCCGGAATTAGAAGGGTCATTAGGAGAAATTAAAAGGACCTTGATGGCTTCATTGAATGCAGCGATGGCTTCTGCAGAAGCGATCGCGAGGCTGCATCGAAGCTGGGTTCCGGTGGCCTCGCCCAGCTTGCCGGGTGGAATTGATCTCATCCGTTCATCGAGCTGTCTGGCCAACCTGCACCCTTCGGACAGCCGGTCTCGCAACATCTGATCCAGCTGGTCATCGGGAAGCTTCAAGGTGTACTGATTTTGGCCCATTTTGAAGTAAAAAAAGCTTCGTGAAGCTCGAGTTGAGCTTTGTGCCAATGAAAGCAGCAAGCTTTCCTACCTTAATCACTCAAATTTTTGCAAGCTTTGCAATGCGAATCAAGCCAGAAACTTTAATGTCTAAGCTCCCATCACGGCTCCGTTGTCCTAGAAGCAAGCAGGAAGGGAGCTAGTTGCGAGGGAGAGAACAGAGTCTAAGCTTCAATCACGACTCCGTTGTCATGGAAGCAAGCAGGAAGGGAGAGAGTGAGGTGTGCACTGTGAGGCCTTAGGGGGCGGCTATGTAGATCAGTGATGGTTTGACCGGGTCCCTACGACAGGGGCCTCAGCACACTTCACACCGGCGAGTGTGGCCATGCCCCTGTGAATTTGCTCATTCGCGGCAGTCAAACACGGTCCTGTCGAAACTTCCAAGAGATGGGGGTCCACCTTTCTCCCTCCTAAAACACAGATCTTGACCAGGACCTAAACAACGGTCTCGCTCGCCCGCCCGCCCTTGGAAGGTAGAAGGAGCCCTTCAGTTAGCCGCCAGCTTTTTTTCATACGCAAGCCTGAATTTGAAATAAATGGGCTATTCTTGTATTTTTTTTTCAGCCAGTGTTCACAGGGAATATTTTCATTCTTAGATCTTCAAATTTGCAATTTTAAAGTTTACAAGTTTTTTTCTTCAATATTGATAGGTTTTCTTCACTAAAATATAATTAAAATACTTGAAATTTTACCAATTTAAAATTTCTTAAACAATTGTAAAAATAAATTTTACAAGTGAGAGTATGATTTTTGCAAGTATGTTGTAAGGGTTTGTGGGTTTTTTGTGAGCACAGATTCGATACGTTATTAGCATTTTTTCATCGGTTCAATCCATTTTGAAATTCAATCGGTTAAAGGCATACGTTTTCCAATCACGGCCTTCAATGCTCGGTTTCCTAATAATAATGTATTTTTTGAAACATAAAGTGGACTTATATTAAAGGGAGAGGGGAGATTTATTAATCATTAGGTTTTTGTAGCCTTATTTTAAGGAATTGTTGTAATCCTTAACATATTGTACATTAAGTAGCTATAAGTGCCATTTTTATAACTGAAATATGTTAAGGACAATTCCTTAAAATAAGGGCTACAAAAACCTAAGGGCCATTAGTTATATTCTAAAATATGGTAAGGACAATTTTAGTAACTAAGTGCCATTTTATAACTAAAATATGTTAAGGATAATTATCCTTTAACATATTTTAGTATTAAAATGGCATTTAGTTACTAAAATTATCCTTAACATATTTTAATATGTAACTAAGTGCCATTTTAATACTAAAATATGTTAAAGGACAAATGTTCTTTAACAGATTTTAGTTATAAAAATGGCACTTAGTTAATGCCATTTTTAGAACGTTATAAAAACGGCACTTAATTACTTAACATACAATTGTCCTTAACATATAAATGCCATTTATAACTAAAATTTGTTAAGGACAATTCCTTAAAATAAGGGCTACAAAAACCTAATGATTAATCCCATTGGTCAAAATATGCTATAACTTTTCTTCTAGCATATAAATTTCAATACTTATTATACCTAATACATGCCTCATTTTTACAAATTGCATGTTGAACGTAGAATTCTAAGCTTAATATGATACGAGACTTTTGGCTTGCCTTAGAAGGCAAGGAAGCTGTTGCATTGGGTGTGGTTTTGTGCATAAGAGAGCTTGACGATTCTTTTTGTTTGTCTATAAAGAGGTGTAATGTGAAAAAAGAGGAAAGTTTTAACCCCCTCCCACCCCCAAAAAACAACAAGAAGAAAAAAAGCCAGCACGTGAAAACACATTTATCACTTATTTGAAATGTAAGGGGACTATTTTGTTTGCATTGGGTGTGGTTTTGTGCAGAAGGAAAGCTTAACGATTATTAAAGGGAGGGATGGTTAGAAGACGCAGAGGGATGCTTTATTTTAGAAGTCTCTCTCTCTCTCTCTCTCTCTCTCTCTCTCTCTCTCTTTGTGGTAATGCAATACAAGTGCTAGTGACTTTTTCACTTGTTTGAAATATATAATGATTTAGTAAGGAACTCACATAGGAGGGGGTGGGGATTTCCTTTTAGAACTTTACTCTACATATGGTATTTTTGGTGTGGTCTACAACGCACTAAGGAATCCTTTGCGTTAGGCGGGTTTTGTGGATAAGAAAGCTCAACAAAAATTTTGTTAGGTGTAGAGGGAGGCTCTAATATCTTTGGTTTTGATAAATATTTTTAAAAAACTCTCCCTAGTAGCCTCCCACCCCCCTCTTCTCTCTCTCTCTCTCTCTCTCTCTCTCTCTCTCTCTCTCAATACAACCTACAAGTGTGATTTTTCATTTGGTTTAAATATATATGGATTGTAATTTTGTATTTACTAGGATAGGTTTTTTTCCCCTTTTTAAAGCTTCATTGTGCATATGTATTTTTTGCCCGCCTTGCAAGGCAAAAAATCATTTGTGCGTTGGGTGTGATTTTGTGCATAAAGGAAGCTTCATAAAGAAGTGCAAAAAGAAGTGCGCATGGGGCGGGTAGGCGGGGGGTAGAAGGAAGCTTTAATCTCTTATAGTCTTAAAAGTTTTTATTTTTCTTGTCTCCCTCAAGTAGGGCCACCTCTCTCTCTCTCTCTCTCTCTCTCTCTCTCTCTCTCTCTCTCTCAAGGTAGCTTGCAAGTGAGTTTGTTTGAAATGTAAGGGAATTCTAATTTAGTACTTGTTTTAAAAAATAAGGTTCAACATTACTAGTCAATCATGATGAAGGTAGAGCATTGATTTCCGACAAGGATGCTGTCTCTAAGAGCCAAGCTGACCCCTAACCTAATATCGACTAGTTTTTAGTGGTTGCGAACTCAGTCTATGTAAAGGAGGGGTAATCGCTCTTTGGAAACACAATTCTTAAGTAAGGAGACATGTTCCAATGGATTAACACATGCCTTTGTTGACTTGCTACAACCAACAAACCTACCATCACCATAGTTTGGTCACAACAATGAAAAGTGAGATTGAGTGTCTTGGTTGGAGAAGGCCTTGGTCTCTTCTCCATAAGCTAGACTGCCAACGTCAAGGCGAGATCACATTGATCCAGGGAGTGTGCCCTTGATCCCACCTTAGACCACACACCAAGAGATACTTTTGTGCAATCATAGTATCTAGTTTCACAGCAAGGGTCACCTTTTTGGGACATTTCTTTCATCGTATTATTTGCTTTCACTCCATTTTGAGGGTGCTGTTTGAGAGCTAGCGTAGGTTTAGTGTAGTTGTAACTCTAAATTCAGATTGAAGGTCTTAAAATCTCCCCTTAGGCTAAAGAAAAACCTTGAAATTTTGAAAATTTTATTCATCAATATTCTTTAATTGAGATGAAAGTATTCAGAACACACGCATATATATATTTTGCAAAGCCCAAATTTTGAGATGAAAGTATTCATAACACGTATATATATATTATGCAGTGTCCAAGTCGGGCTCGCAAAGGAACCACATATACATGCTATAATTGAGGGGAATATAGGCGATGGTGTGAGACCAATGTGTTCGAATAAACCCAAGTACAATGTATTTCGACCTTTACATAAAAAAGCCCTTCAAAATTTTAGGTGGAAGGTGGAATTTACATGTAGTTATGCTATTGAAGGTAGAGTCTACATGCACTTTTGTAAGGGTATCAAAAATTTTACCCTTCAAAAGAAATGGTTTGATTTGAAAAAATACCAAGGGTGTCATTATAAGGAAAAAAGAAATTGAAGCTTGCATTTCAAGTACGGATGGGAAAGCCACCTAAGAGCCGGGTCCCACCCAGTGCTTGTCGTCCCATGCAGGAAGGTATTAAGGGTCTGCATCAACGAGAATTGAGGATAGTTTTTTTTAATGTTCTGATTGGTGAAGCTCAGCGAAAACCTTGAACCGCTGCTAAAACTTGCAAATATTGAAGTATTAGTAGGGCTTCCCTAGTTTGGAAAAAGTGATCTTTCACTGTTTTTTCACCACTTCAGAGGCCTACAAACCCTGCAGCCCGTAAAAAACACGGCCAATCAAATAATTTTCAAGATGAAAAAAATTCATAGCGAAGCTCACGCTGAATTCTTTGACCCAGTAGACATGGTAGACTTGGAAACGAAATGATACGATGGTCATAGTTCGAAATACGATGGTCATAGTTCGAAGTTCGAACTTCGAACGGAAAACAGCGTTGAACTTGAATTCAAAAAAGGCAAAGGCGACTCGATTTGGTCCCATTTCTGAACGTTGACTGGGTTGGCCCATGACTGATTTCCATGCTTTGACCAGTGATTTCCAACTTTAAATAGCTAGAGTTTACGCAGTCTTTGACAGCGACAAACCATGTCCGCATGATTGGCGGGCTTCCAAAGTGCATAGTATAAAGGTAAGAGTGCATTTAATATAAAATTTTGGGTTACAAACTAGTGCTCGAAAAAAACTATTTTCTTAAAAATTAGAAAACTTTAATA
Organism: Cibotium barometz; assembly: GCF_041138505.1. Lineage (NCBI taxonomy): Eukaryota > Viridiplantae > Streptophyta > Polypodiopsida > Cyatheales > Cibotiaceae > Cibotium > Cibotium barometz. The sequence goes on from NC_141046.1 coordinate 5,957,168, forward strand.
TAGAAAATTAAGAAATTATCAATGAAGAGTTTTTTTAAAATTTTGAAGATATTTGTACTATATTCTCTCAAATTTTGCAAGTATTGGCACTTTGAACCTATAAATTTGCAGGTATTTTTTAAAATTTGAAGGTGATATTACACTAAATGTGGGTTTTTTTCGAGCACTGTTCAAACGTAACTTACGCACACAACAACCACAACGTGTCCGCTTATTACCTACCAGAGAGCAGCTGGTGCAAGTATGAGAGTAACGCTTCCCTTGTTGCCTACCCATCTATCTCCAAGGAGACAACAGAGAAGAGAAAGAGAGGGAGAGGGAGGCCCTCGACAATTGAGGGTTGAGAGAGGGGAGGGGGACGCAACCTGCAATAGCTAGTTAGAGGAGGGTGGTTTTTACATTCTTTACTTGGAGTTTTGCGAAGTGACATCTTGTCTGCTTTACAATGGGCTATCCCCCTTCCACCTTCAAAAGTGGAGGGCTATGCTAAATGGTTTATGTATGTCTGACCCCAATCTAACAGTTGCATACTGTGTATACAACTTAGAGAGCATGGATAAGCACCCTCTTGGTGATCTAACAACAAATGGGCTTCCGAGAAGCAATGTTTCACTTCTTGGTGCTTTGAACTCAAGGGAAGCTTTAGACTACCACAATATTCGTGATAGTAAAACGCCTATTGTTGTTAAACATGTGTCAAGTGATAATGCAGATGCGACTTCCACAACTAAGAATCCCACACCACCTTTTGAAGCAGCTCAAGCAAGTTGTTCTATTCCCAATGCAGCCAAGGTAGTGAGAGAGAGATTCTGGCCGTTATGGATTTGGGAGGGTCACCCTCTCACACGACTCCAGCGGGATCTAGGGGACTGGACATGGCATGATCCCTATGACAGTGAGGAGGTTCCTGACATCCCTTTCTTTGCTTACACCACAAGGCTGGGCCGTAGGATCAAGATGCCTGCGATTGAAGGAAAACCAGCACAACACCAGGGCACTAGCAGTCTCAAGGCCTCTAAAGTCCTCCTACTATCATGTCGTGCCCGTAAACATCCTACACATCTCCTTCCTACACGCTTGAAATTTGCAACCTTGCTTTGCACTTCAAAATTGAAGGCCTTCATTGGGTAGGAAGCTTTGGAGGAGGGTAGTGATGCCTGTTGAAGGATCCAAATTTTAGCATTGCCTGCCTAGCCCTCATTCCCATCTTCTGTTTCATCCGAGGGATAAAGCAACAATTCTCTTGAACTTTGTTCCACATAGGATGCACTTGCATTTGTGTGTGTGTGTGTGTGTGTGTGAGAGAGAGAGAGAGAGAGAGAGAGAGAGAGAGAGAGAGAGAGAGAGAGAGAGAGAGAGAGAGAGAGAGAGAGCAACATCTCTATGTATGGTATGACTGATATGAGAGAAAGACAAGATGAGAGAGAGAGGGATGCATGCATGCTTGACATGAGTTCTGCCTACTATAAAGTATACTAGTGGGTTGACCTGTGCTTCGCACGTATCTAATTGGCTGTTTGGTGGAACAAATGGGCAAAGAGAATAACTACATACAGGGACGAATTTCAGGGTGCTCGCTACTGCTTCGCGACGATTCCCCACTCCGCTTTCTCCTCCCTCTCGCCTCCTCTCTCTCCTTCTTTTCAGTGTAATGGGGGAGACATCCTTTTCACAGAGGGACTCTGCTGAAGCCCCCTCGCCCGCCCCTCTGATGCCTCCGCTGTTCGACTCTCTCTCACCGACGAGGAGAGAGCGGGCTTCATCACCGAGATTGAGCGACTCCAGCAATGTTCCGTCATTGGAAAAGTCTTCGGAAGCAGACCCAGCCGTGGCGAACTGCGAGATCTTCTTCAGAGCCATTTGCTACTCATGTGGGAAAAATCATTGATATACAGTTGCTCGGCCGTGGTTTCTACCAGATTGAATTCGAGTCCCAAGAGGCAGCCGCACGCATTCTACAGATGTCTCCATTGGCTTTGCGCTCCTCCAGGGCTCATTTTCGATCGTGGATCCATGGTTTTGATCCAGTATAGCAAAGACCTCCTCCTCTTTCATCCCGAAGGAAGAGAGGGGCTTTCCAGTGAGACAGCTTGTCTGCCGGGACTCCGCAGGGAGTACTTACACCTCTTGCCACAGATTGGGAAGGCCTTAGGGAAGTACATGGAGTCACCTCGCACGGCAGCCTCGGTGGTTGCTAAGGCAGCGGGCCTTCCTTCTTCTGTGAGAGTTCTTGTTTCAGACCCCTCATCGGGCCTTCCTTCTCCCTTCACCTGACCTTCATCCACCTGCTTTCTCCCCTCCAGTTGTTCCTTGCACCACGCCCACGGTTACCCCTCCCCCTGGCCGGGCTCCCACACCTCCTCGCAGCTCGACGGTCTTTACAGAGCTCCTTCTTGTTGGCAAGCAGAGTTGCGCAGGAGGGTAGCTCCTCTCCTCGTCCCCCAGTGGTGATCAGTACTTCCCCCATGGCTGCTATTCCATCTGGATTAGCTTCTTTTGACTATCACTTGCGGGGCGAGAGGTTTGGGTATGAGTTCACTAGACACTTTGGTGAGCTTGATGACAGCAAGTTGGCTACTCGTCTGAGGGTGCATGTAGCGATTCTTGCCTCACGGGACAAGAGCCATTGACTCGGCAGTGGCCTTCTCCTTCCCACTTTGTGGTAGTTCATAGACAGATTGGACTATATCAGCTGCTATGCGATTCATGCGTGCACAGATCATTGAATTTTCACACCATCTTGGAGAGTTGGAGTGCACGGAACTGCTTGCTTACTTCTGGGATTGGCTAAGTTTATGGTGGTGCCAGGCTCACCAGAGGCCACTGAGCAACATATTGTCATGTATTTGATTGTGGTCTCCAGGATGACTCCAGGCTATGTATATGTACATGAGGATGAGGTTCCACATGATCTTGCCAAAGAGTTGGCCACTGAGACCTGGAGTTGCTTGAGATAGGCCTTGAGAGGCCACTTTTCAGGATCTAGGGGACGTTTGGACTTGGATTTCTCTCCGTCCAAACCTATCTCCAAGATTGCTCCGCTATAGCGGCTGTGGCCGCTTCCTGGTTCTCGCAGTCCCCATGAGGATAATCTCATGGAATGTACAGGGGCTTGGAGGCTCCAATTTTATGCGCTACCGTGGGCGTTTGTGCCAGGAGATGATGCGCTGCTGCCTAACTGGTGGTCCAGTGGATGTTCTTATGTTGCAGGAACATCATTTGTCAGAGAGCCGCATTTGGCGTTGTGGTCATCTTATGCATAGACACTCTGAGGTGTTTTGGTCAGCATCGTTTGGACCCTCTGGTATTCAAGGGGGAGTATGTATGTCTATTGCGGATACTTGGCGGGCTGCCATCATTGACAGAGGCATTATTATTCCTGGCAGAGCACAGTGGATGATTTTTCAGTGGGGAGAGATTAGGCTTGGTCTCCCTAACCTGTATGCCCCGAATCATGAGAGTGCTCGTGCAAAGTTTTGGACACAGATTGATGTTGCTTTGCCTCGAGCTGATGAGTGGTGTATTGGGGTTGACTTCAACATGATTGACGCACCTGAGGACAGATGTGGTGGTAGCCAGACCACTATTCATGGCACAGAGCTTGCAGCATGGGAGAGATTATGTATGACATTGAGGGTTGTTGATGTATGGCATTCTAAGGGCTTTGCATGGGAGCGAGGTTGTCTCCTCTTTTCTCGTTCAGATTGGCGGATTGGCAGCACGAACCTCTCTCGGATTGACAGGATGTATGCTATGTGGGGATTCTTGCTGGTACTTGTATGTTAGATCATGCGCTAGTTTTGTTGGTTCTCTCTGAGGGGGATAGGAGATTCTCCCAGTCGATGCGTATCCCAGAGAATGTACAGATTGATGAGAACTCTGTTGAGCGGATTGAGCAAATTTGGATTCGGACTCAGTCGGAGTCGGAATCGCGGGCACAGTCAGTGTCGATGGGCCCTTGAGCAGATTAGTGCCCTTCTCAGAGAGGAGACGAGCCGGAGATTGGCGCATACTAGAGACGCTAAGCGCCGGCTACATAGGAGTGTTGCCTCCCTTCAGAGATTGATTGAGCGTCATCCTGATAGTGAGTGGGCGGGGACACAGTTGGCTCAGGCGGCACAGCAGGAGCTTTGCGAGACGACAGAGGAGCCCAAGCATGATTTTCTGTTTCATAGATAGGACGCTCAGTGGACTCAGGTAGGGGACCACGTGACTGGGGAGTTCTTTTCGATTACTGGACCTCGACAGTCTAGAGCAAGAGTGCGACGGCTCCGTAGGGCCGATGGTACTATGGCCACGGAGCCTGAAGAGATGCGAGAGATTGCTACGCAGTTCTGCCGTGAGTTATTGATAGAGGAGACTCCTTCACCGACTTGCATGGAGAGCCGAGAGCAGGTTTTGAGATATGTTCGTAGGACAGTGAGATTAATGATATGCGCTTGCAGCTATTGGCCCCTTTTTCATGCAGGGAGTTAGATGAGGCTTTGTGCTCTTTGGCATAAAGACAACTGTCCAGGAGAGGATGGTCTTCTTCCCTCTTTTTTCTTGCGATATTGGGATCTTTTGAAGGAGGGGCTGAGACTTGCCGTCCAAGAGATGATGGACAGTGGTATGATGCCTGAGATCTGCCTACAAAATTATTGCTAAGGCCTTGAGTTTGAGATTATAGCCTATGCTGCTGGACAGCCTCATCCACCCTACCCAGACTGGTTTTGTCAAGGGCCGTAGCATCCTTGGCAATATCTTTACTTTTTGGGAGGCTGTTTCACTTGCTCGTATGAGGGAAGAGCCCTTGGCAGTGCTATTGCTTGATTTTGAGAAAGCCTATGATCGTGTGGATTGGGCTTTTCTTGAGACCACTATGCTTCGGATGGGTCTCCCTAAGGCTTGGATCAGGGGTGTGGCTACACTTTATAGATCCGCTCATAGCCAGGTCTTGTTGGGCTGGGGAGCGTGGGGAATGCTTCTCCCTTTCTTGTTCGATCCGACAGGGCTGCCCTCTAGCGCCCACACTCTTCCTCTTCTTTGCTGAGTCGATGAGCTCCTACTTGACTACGCAGGATACAGGCCTATAGAGCCTCCGTCTCCCGATGAGGGAAGAGGAGTTACTGGATACAGAGTTCGCAGATGATACAGTAGTTTACTTGCATGGCCATGCGCCCAATTTGACTCGTTTTTAGGATGCTTTAGAGCAGTTTTGTGATGCCTCTGGTGCCAAGATTAATTGGCACAAATCATGTGGCTTTTGGGTCAACAGAGACGAGGTACCGCCGTGGCGACCTAGCGTGCAGTCTCAGTGGATTCCCCCTGGCACGGCGGTGCGGTATTTGGGATGCCATGTCGGAATTTATTTGACACACAAGCAGCAGATTGCTCCTTTACTTTTGAGCATTTAGCGGAAGCTCCTTTTCTGGAGCTCTGCGAGACTTTCTTTGGCTGGACGGGTGGTAGTGTGGCGAATCAGGTGCTTTTGACCACCATATGGTACGTTACTTCCTCCTGGATATTTTCAGGCTCATGTATCAGCCAGGTTCAGCGCCGCCTGATCACAGGAATTTTTTGTGGCCTAAGAGAAACGGAGGGCCGGCCAGGGCCAAAGTTTCTTGGCCAGTTATCACTTTGCCGACAGTACAGTGGACCCAGCTTGCCAGAGCCGAGCGCTTTTGGGCAAGCTTATTGTTCAAGGACTCTTACCTGGAAGCGCTGAGCCTTGGAAGGAGCTCCTCTTACACAGACTTGGTAGATGCACTCCAGCTAACAGGAGGCCGTGGCAAGCAGAGGCCCGATGGATTTTCACAGAGATGCATCGAGTTGGTTTCCCGCGAGGGACTGAGGACAGATTTGCATGCAATTTGTTGATTGAGGACATGGGAGCAGCTACGCCTTGCTTTGATCCAGATTCCTCCCTCTTGCACTGAGGAGATCATGAGACAGCCCCTGGTTTCGAATCCACAGATTCGGACAGATAGAGGCTACATGGTTGGATCCAGACCGCATGTCTCTTGGGGAGCTTTGACTGCTGGACCTGCTCGGTGCCTTGGTGATTGGACACAGTTTTGGCAGCTTCCTGAGGAGCATCAGAGTTTGAGACTTGCAGGTTTGAGGGGTGTTCCGCAGATGATTAGTGATATTGAGACAGTAGTGCCAGAGACTTTGGCTACAGCCCAGGATTCAGACTCCACCCACCTGGATGGGGGCATTCACGCGTTTGGAGATAATCATTGCAGTGAGAGGCTGTTCTAGGGATTGCACATTGTTCTTTGAGGCGGGTGAGGGTGGACGACTTCACAGAGTCATGACTGAGTCGGAGCTTGTGGTTGACTGCATCTTTCAGCGGATTTGGCATGTTGACCTAGACCCGGAGGCCATCATCGTTGACTCTGAGTGGCACCTTTGGGCATGGTAGGCCTTGGCAACTGAACCGTTTACAGTGGGACCCAAGAGAGTGGTAGTGGAGAGACCCTTTTGCCTCGGCACAGAGAGACCGCCCACGTCGTTCTTTCAGTATTCGGCATGGCTTGGCAAACATATTTTGCTAGGTCAGTGCGACATGCCAGTCCAGCTGCTCTGCTGCAGAGCATTGGCAGTGTGAGGGCATTTCAGTAGAGTTCTTGATTGCATTCTGGTAGCGCATTTGGAGTAGTAGACAGCCCAGGCATACGGTTAGCTTTCAGTGTGGCTGGTTGCTTATAGAGCCATTGCTGTGGGCACTTGGCTCAGTTTAGGTGGCAGACCACCAGATTGCTCCGGCTGTGGACACACACAGGAGACACAGAGGCACTGCCTCTGGGATTGCACTCTTGCACAGCAGATCTGGTGACGGATTTTGCGATTATACAGCCACCTTGGGGGTGACCAGATCTTTACATGGGGTGCTGTGGGTTGGAGCACTCTATCAGGACCCACGCTTGGATATGAAACGACAGTAGATAGTCTTGCTCTTCAGGCTCAGCGAGGTCACCTTCTTCCACTTCAGGTTCCAGACTTCAACATTGCTTTATGGTCGGGAGAGGGCGGTCCTCGCTGGAGCTCATTAGCAGCCTGGCACTTTGGTTTGTATGGCGGGCACGCTGCAGACGCATCTTTGAGCAGAGGGTCATTCCACCAGCTGAGACTGTTCGGGACTTTTCGCTGGAGCTTATCCACACACTTCGAGGTCAGTTTGACAGACTTCAAGGGACTTCAAACTCCATGATCCTTCGCAGGCTTGCCTTCCTTCGACTATGGAAGAGCGGTCCGTTCTTTGGTGAGCAGCAGGGCACTGTGCGCTAGAGCTATAGGGCACCTGTGTGGTTATTCCCCTCTCCACCTCACACTTTGAGATAGCTTCAGAGAGTCTGGGTGTGTGAGTGGGAGAGCCTCCCTTTGTCTATACTGTGATCCCGCCTGATCGGGAGTTTGTATCCCCACGGGGGAGTTCTGTTGATAACTAATGGAAGGATCTTTTTGTAGAAAAAAAAATAAATGGGCAAAGTGATAGAGAAGACGAAGCTGTTGTCAAAGGTTTGGAAGCAGGATTCCTAGATTGATATTTTTCAAATCCTAGAGTAATAGGAATCTACCCCACTCTCTCTCTCTCTCTCTCTCTCTCTCTCTATTTTCTATTTATTTAAAACAAAACAAAATACATTTCTTTTAAAATGAAACAAAGAACATCTCTTTTAAATAAAAACAAAACATTTATTCTGCTCTCTCTCAAAATGTTATATAATATACAATATAAGCACATAATCCTTGTAAAACCTAACATGCTACCTTGCACACAAGAAAGAGAGAGAAGAGAAGAGAGACACATGCAAGGGTCAAGTTAGGAGAGTTGCACTTAGCCAACCCTAATGAGGGTTAACTCCTCAATGTGAAGCCGTTAGGGGCTCACTCTACCTCTTCTTGTATCACCCAAGAAGAGATTCAATGGGGCTAGGTAGAGGGCAAGAAGGAGGGAGCTATGGAGAGCTCAACCTTCACTTCATGCCACAAGCATGCAAAAGGGACTTGTTAGAGAGCAAAGAGAGGGTAGAAAAGGAGAGCGATTAGAGAATTACCATCCCTACATGCATGCACCAACAATCAAACATGCAAGCAAGCAAAAACACAAGCTAACATACATCCACAAGCTCAAATGAGAGGGAGAGAGAAGAGGCAAGCTCAAATGAGACTAATGGGATTGTCCTTTTTCATATTCCATAAAATGACTTATATACAGTAACTTATAATTACAATGGCCGGCCACCCATTTACAATTGGGGCCCCAAAATTAGTCTTCCTAGTCTTTCTAGCTCTATGAACAACTATTCCTCTCATGACCGGCATTACACAAGTCGTAAGCTCGGTCATCCCATGTCTCTTTTACAATAATCGCTTTGCATGGTTATAAAAGATGGATTACAATAAATGTAGCCACGCTAAAGGTAATGTTAACCAGAGTGGTTAACATACCCCCTCCCTAATGCAGGTCCGCCCTCGGAGCTGGCTGGATCTATCAGTAGTAGATCGAGTATGTTCGGATGAAGTCGTAGCGCAAGGTTGGAGTAGGAGGGGCTCAATGGTAGACTTTGTAGCTGGTTCTAAAGGTCATCTCCATCATGTCTTCAAATGTTTGCAGGTGCCAGGCAGGCATCCACATGGTCCGCTCGTAATAATAACCAAAAATCTGTCTGAGGGTTCAACCTTTGTTGATGTCGAAGGCCAAACCCTGTGCGCCTTCATTGTAGTGGTCCCAATCTAGAAATGACTCCAACAATGTAATGATCAAGTTGGAAAAGTGGATCATCTCGCGATCATGGCTAGGTATGGGACTTGAGTTCGAACATGATGGGGCGAGCACAGCGCAGGAGGGCAGTGGTATCCTCCGCGCTCCTTGGGTGGGTGTTCTCGCCCCGCCATTGTCGATGCTTTGCCTCAAGGTACGGGTGCATGACATGGATGTCCATGTGGTCTGTTATATGCGAGTGATGGGCGCTACCTAGAGATGTTGACCGATCAGGATGGCGATTGCTTGCCAAAATTCTGTGTGATCGAGGGGGTCCTGCTAGTTTGAGAGGGTTGAGCAGAGGGTCGACCTCCTTGCGCGTCGACTGCAGCAGAATCTCGCCCGCTTCGAGGTTTGGTTGGGAGGGTTGTTGTGTCGGCGGCGATGGGGGTGGAGGGGTGGTCAATGTGGAGGCTCTCATGGTAGCGCGATTTGCATCGAAGTGGGGTGGGGTTTTGTTGAGGTTGACGGGATGTCGTGGAATGAGGTGTGCATTCCCAGCTATAATGATAAAAAGGGTGCTGAGGGGGGTGGTGTGGGAAAATGAATGGGAGGTGAAGAAGTTTGGTAGGGGAAGAGTGGTAGGGCAGATGTTCCAGAGGGTGGTGGTGGTTGGGTGCTAGTACTTGGGTGAGAAGAACCGGGTAGTGGAGGGGGAGGTGGGGGAGATGAGGATCGGGGGTGGTGGTGGTGGGAGGCTGCCATTGGCCGTTGCCTCCATCCTGGTCATCGGGGGTGGGAGGTGGTGGGAGGCTGCCATTGGCCGTTGCCTCCATCGTGGTCATCGGGGGTGGGAGCACCTTCTATTGTGTCAGCTGGGCTATGTAGAAGTTTGGGGGGGAAGAGTGGTAGGGCGGATGTGCCAGAGGGTGGTGGTGGTTGGGTGCTAGTACTTGGGTGAGAAGAATCAGGTTGTGGAGGGGGAGGTGGGGGAGATGAGGATCGGAGGGGTGGTGGGGGAGGTGAGGATCGGAGGGGTAGTGGGGGAGGTGGGGGAGATGAGGATGGGAGGGGTGGTGGGGGAGGTGGGGGAGGTGGGGGAGATGAGGGGTGGTGGGGGAGGTGAGGATCGGAGGGGTGGTGGGGGAGGTGGGGGAGATGAGGATCGACCGGAGGGGTGGTGGGGGAGGTGGGGGAGATGAGGATCGGGGGGTGGTGGGGGAGGTGGGGGAGATGAGGATCGGAGGGGAGATGGGGGAGATGAGGATCGAAGGGGGGATGAGGGTGATGCTGGCAATAGGGAGCTTGGTGAGGAGGTATATGTAAGTTTGGTGGGAGAGGGGCTCATCCAAATATACATTGTATTGGAGGATGGAGGTTGAGTCGGCGGATGCTCCTGTAATGGAGGTCGATGAGCTGGAATGGGCTTTGTGGGGGGAGAGCAAGTATGGGTAGGTCCGTGTGGCTGTCTTCATAAGGGTGTCAACTTTCCTATCCATGGTGCTTGAGGAGGGAGAAGAGGGGGTGGAGGGTGGCTGTGCTGCTCTAGCTTTGGCTTCTATGAGGTGCTCCTCCATCTAGTGGATGGTGTCTTCTGAGATCTCCTAGTATCTCTAGAAATCCACCTTGGTTTGCGCAAGGGTCTCCTCTGCTACTTTTGCTTGATCTTGGGCTTCGTGGGCAAGGGTCTCTATGATAGAAAGTTCGTGGTGTGCCCGCCTGCTGAGCATCTTCATATGGGGGGCCTGTTGGAGCTGCTGGAGGTCTATGATCCAGTGGGCATGCCCGAGCTGCGGCATCTATTCATCAAACTTGCCCTAGAGATGGAGGTTATATACATTAACTTGGTAGAGATCTTCAGATAATTGTCTCTCCTGTGCCTTGGCTAGCAACATCTCCCGCTGCGAAACTGCAGCCACCTCATGTTGACGGTAGATACAATTCATCATTTGTGTGATCAATTCTTTGGCCATATGTGAAAAACTTAGGGAAAAGTTAAGCACGTCGCCATGGGCTCCATGGACTCTCTCGACGTAGGCTTGCCTGGATCAGACTGATCGTGCCCACCCAGCGAAGAGTGTGTGTAGTGTATTCTTCTGTGATGCATTAGGTTAGGATGGTCTAGCCTTTGTGAAAGATGGGAAATCTGTAAAGTGGTCTTGGGGTGGTGTCTCATAGAGGTTTTTATCGAAGAAATCTTGCTTTTACTTCTCATCCTCCTCTACGGCCTTTCTGCTTGTTTTCTTACTTTCCAACTCCTCCTGTGTGTAGGGCATGGACTAGGCGGTGGGGGTACCGACTCTTTGTTCTTGGGTTCCTGGTGGTGCCTCTTAGCTGGTGGGGAGTGGGGTGAGGAAAGGGCAGAGATGTGATCACCGTGTCAGGGCCATTGAGCTGAATGGCACGGGGTAATTCCTCCTCCCACCCAACCACATGATAAAGTGCTTTGGTAAGTAATGTAGCCATTGCCAGCTTCCCCTGTGGGTTAGAGCAGACTGTATGGAGCTCTTTATATAGATACTCAGCCCAATTTACCATCTGCCCTTGGTGCATGTTGAGAGATGTAATCACGGTGTTGTGTGTATGTGGGAAAGCACCCTAGAAGTGCAAGATATTGTGGGAAGATAAGAATGCCACATGTGATATTGTATGGTGTGTGAGTGTTGACCAAAAGAGTGGAAAAGGAAGCGCCACATGGATGATGATGTGTAAAGTGGGATAACGCAAGAAGGCCTATATCATTGTATGGTTCATTGGCAATAGAGATCTTGTGTCGAGTGTGCAATCTCTCTCTCTCTCTCTCTTTCTCTCTCATGGAGTTTTTAGTGTGGTATAACCCACCTTAGTCTTATGCTTAATCTTGTGTCTATCAGCATGATCAATCCCATATTAGGATTGTTAACATGGTATCAGAGCTAGAATGGGCTCTTGGTCATGGTGAATATTTATGTATGTTTTCTTGGTTATGTGTTTATTTGATTAAGCATTATTTTTCAGTTTATTATACAAAATTTATGCACACTCATATTATCATTTATATTTGCATTGTGAGGATTTAAGAGAGATTTTCATAGAAGATGGAGACTAGAAGTTGCCAATTGAAGATTGCATCAAGGGAGATGAAATGGAGCCACCATCGTCAAGATTCAAATAAAGATTTGCATCATGGGGGATGCAAAATCGAGTTGTTATCATTAAGGAGAAGCTCCCACCAAGGAGATTTGTGAAGTTATTTTGGTGATTTTGCTTGTAATTTGGTGTTTGAGCATGGAAGAATGCTTGTATTTGTGAAGGGTTGCTATGTGGTAGGACTTTGATTCTTACAACTCTTGCATTTGGCAAAGAGCATAAGTATGTGCATGCTTTTCCAAGTAAGGGATAAGTGGTTATGGGTTGTGGATGGAGCCCATCTTGAGCACACCAAAAGAAAGGGGTAGTGTTGCAAATTTTCTCATGGAAGATGAGCAAAGGAGTGTGGAAGCTATTCTTGGGCTTTCACAATGGTTATGCACCTTGAGTTTCTTGCGAGAAATCTATGAAGAAGAAGGCACCCTTGAAGACTGCATGAAATTGGTAGATCATGCATGTGGAGCTCAAAGTAGAGCTCATAAAGGCCATAATGGTGGCTGTGAAAACCTCAGTTTGGAGGTATGAAGAGGCAAATCTAGTTGCAACAAGAAGCTTGCAAGTATGGGCAAGTAAGGGAGGAATCACTGAAGTCAGTAGAAGCATAATAATGATCATGTCAACAAGGATGAGCATGGCTATGACACAATAGTACGGAGTTTTTGAAGCCATGCATATGATCATACATTAATGAGTTGCTTTAGCAGCATAAATCAATTTTGCAAAACAAGAATTGGAAGTCAAGATTTGAGAAGATGGGCAGAATAAGCAGCTTGAAGAAGAAGACTTGGTGTAGAGGGTCTTATTGGCGGCAACAGCTTATCAAGATTAGAGAAGCTTGACATACGGTGCCACCTTGATGAGGTATACAATTTGCATACTATGAATCTATGCAGCTATGGTAAAAGCAAGCAACAACCATGCTGCACAATTATCCAAGAGAGCAAGTTTGCACACAAAGCAGCTCAAGAGAAATTAACTTTAGCCATGAAGGCTTAAAGAAGCAAGAGGACCGAGTAGAGATGAGAGACGACATCAAGTGAGGATGCATGAAAGCTATGGCGATGGTCGTGGAGTAGTTATGGCATCGCAAGCAAATAGGAGAAGCTCATGAGAAGAAGAGCAGGTCATGTAAGCTTTGGCCATGTGAGAGAGAGCCGTGAAGTAGCCCAAAGAGGCTGCACGGTTGAAAAGGACGCAATTGAAGTGAAGCAGCTAGAGTAGAGAAGACGACAAGGCGCAGCCAAGAAGAAGCTCGCCATTAAAGTTCAGACAGAGCAGATGGGTTACAGTGGCACAATCCAACACGAACAACAAGCAGCGAACATCAGGCAATCAGTCGTGCAGAGCAGCATGGAGAAGACCAAGTTCTCGGTTATGGTGTCGGTGATCAGCAGCACAGAACAAGAAGCAAGCAGGTAGAGTTTTGTAAGGTGGCCATGGAAGTCGTTTGGAAAAGACGATGTCAGAACCTGAAATCTGACCCGACTGCACGTGCGTTGGAGGCGCCAGCTACCCTGTAATTTGACGCACGGCTGCTAAAAGTAAAGAAATTAAATTTCTTTTTTGTTTGGTTCTTTAAACCCTTAAGGGTACATTCACACACATCCTATATGTCAAGCATCAAAGGACTTGTTCATATGCTATTAACCCCTAATTATCCAAAGAAAGATAATGTTTACACACACATGGGTTCTCTGCCCGACTACGGTCAAAATGAAAGTTGTAAAACATTTCACCCATGTACTTAGGGGTAACTGTGCCCGAGCCTACATGCTTAAAACAAGATTTTTTTTATAATCACCCATTGGTATGAGGGTTGCCTTGCCTGAGCTCACTGAGAAGCTCACAATGGTTGTCATGATGTGCGCATGAGCGATGCATGTGCAAGGTGCATGCGCATAGGTTGGTTCTCAACCGAACTTCTATGTTCAAAATTGAGAGCGAGTTGGCTCAGCTGTGAGAGCGAGTTGGCTCAAAATGGACTTGGTGTCTAAGATGGTAGACATATGCACACACGTGGCTAACACTTTAATTTTGCATTGAGGGGGAGTGTTGAGAGATGCATTGCATTTGGCAATGCTACATTAGTGTTATGGGTGATAGGTGAGTTCTGGAATACCTCGATTAAGAGGGGGTGTTGAGAGATGTGATCGTAGTGTTTTGTGTATGTGGGAAAGCACCTTAGAGGTGCAAGATATTGTGGTAAGATAAGAATGCCGCATGTGATATTGTATGGTAGTGAGTGTTGACCAAAAGAGTAGAAAAGGGAGTGCCACATGGATGATGATGTGTAAAGTGGGATAAGGCAAAAAGGCCTATATCATGGTTCATTGTGAATGCAATAGAGATCTTGTGTTGAGTGTGAAATCTCTCTCTCTCTCTCTCTCTCTCATGGAGTTTTTAGTGTTAATCTTATGCCTATCACCATGATCACTCCCATATTAGGATTGTTTACAATGCACATGGGCTAGGGCTGTCATGCTGCACCTGTTAAACCTGTCTGTCTAGCATGTAGTGAGTAGAAACTAGAGGGCACGGGCTGGCATAATCAAGTCCTCTTGGATGATGTTCGCCCACTTAAGCTCTCTTTGTTTGGGTTACCTCTTTATATGTCCCTGGTTAGCTTGGGGCATTGGTGGGCCTAAATAGGGCTGGTCTAGGTTGGGGAGTTATAAGGCATCTCTGATGAGCTCTATACTGAGCTGTACCCTATGTGGATAGCCTTCATTGTCCAACACATCTCCTATGTGTAGGTTGGTATCATAGGTCTCTGTGAAGTATAAACCGTTATATAAATCTGGCCCCCATGGCTCCAGAGTGGGCAATCTCCAGGTCCAATTTAGTTAGAAATGCAAGCAAGAGTGGGCTACGGTGGGTCAAACAAAATAATCAACATAATTAGCACAAGTAATTAGAGGATGATTAAGATGAGATTGGTGAACAATTAATCTAATGGGATAATGTAGGCATGGATACTCAAAAACCAACTATTTCTCATTAGGCCAATGCCTCAATTTATAGGTTTTACATCCACAAGATGCCAAGCATCGAATCCCACTGATTTCTCCTTGATTTGTGCCACCTCCCCTACATATGGGGCACCTTTTCCTAGAATCTTTCCACACCCCTATATTCACTCATGCTACCATTGATTCTCTCATCACAGTAGATTCTTCTCACCTTTTCACTACTACCCACTCAATTACAGACTTCCTTTTACGATCTCTAGCTAAGGGCTTGTTCCCGCACACACCCATTTACTTGCATATTTCAACATCTCCCTGTTGAGATATCGAGCTCATCTAGTGAGGCGGTGGACACTGATGACCCGCCTGGGGGATAGGCCCCACACTTACAGCACTGGCATGGTTGATAAGATCATGGATGATATGCGGCCAGGGGAATGATAGGCTGTGTGACAGCCATTCTTGAGATTGGCGAAGTTATAGCGCTAGCTCATTTAGTTGGGTTCACACTATAGAGAACCTTAGTATGTATGTGGTTGAGTACCTTTTCATATGGTGTGCACTCTTATCTTTGTATATGGTGTGTTGAGTGTTGTGTGAAGTAGAAGAAGATTTTTAGCCTCTCACCTTGTGTGTTCTCTTTTAGGGTTTTGTGAGTGTGTGGATGCTTGCAAGAGCTCAAGCTCTCTTCTCCCCTCTGCATCTTTTCATGGTATCAGAGCCTGGTTCATGCTAAGGGCTGAGCTGCAAGAGAAACATAGGAAGCGGTACAAGGATAAGAGCTTCATCTACTCTTCCCTATTTGTGTTGGTGGCGACTACACCCTCGTCGGGAGCTCTATGGGAGGCACCGGTAAACGATCTCTGATTGAGGAGCTTCCTTCGCGGGAGTAAAGCTATAGGGCAACTATAAAATCCTATTGGACAATATTTTTCAGGCCGAAAACATGTTTCGGACGTGTTAGGACCTCCGTTTTTCGGAAAGCAGGCAATTTCGAGCACTGCGGGGGTAAGTCATCGATTCTCTGCAGAACTCTGTTTTAAGAACTGCAGGAAGACAGATTGGTTGTGCAGACATTGTGTGTGTTGCAAGGAGGTCAATAGTTGCCATTGGGTGTATGTATGCACATTGAGGTCACTGGTTATGACATTTGAGTGTAGTACAGTACCGCCTGCAGAAAATATAGCAGTTTGTACAGGACAAACCAGAGTGCTGTTTCTGGCAAATTTGTGTGTCTGGCAAGATATCAAATGATGGCATAAACGAGATTGTTGCTGAGAAGCTTGATAAGAATAGCTTCCATACTTAGAGGTTCAGGTTGACAAATTTCCTGATAGGAAAGGGTTACTGGGACTACATAGAAGGTGAGCATGAAGAGGTACCGAAGATACCAGAGATCAATTTGACTGCTGCAAATATGAAAGAGTTCAAGGATTAGAACCAAGGAGCCATAAAAGTAATGTATTAGCTCTCTATCAGTATTACAGGATACCATGATTAGGCACACAAGATGCCAAGTCCCCCAAGGAGGCGTGGGACACCTTGGTAAAACTCTATGAAACGAATACCAAGGCACAAAAGATACGATTAAAGAATGAGCTTCATACTGTGGAGAAAAAGAGTATGTCTGTGAATGACAATGCATTGAAGATCAAGGGTATTGTGGAATCCCTTGCATCTATTGGCATTTCAGAAGATGATGATGGACAGGTGGAAGTCTGTCTACGTGGTCTCGGGCCACAAAATATAAGGCGTTTAAGACGTCTATTAAGACTCGGGAAAACATTCCCAATTTCACAGATTTGGTGTCTATGTTGATTATAGAAGAGAAGAGCTTGGGTGAAGACCAACAGTCTTCACAAAACAAAAACAGTTCAGAGCAACATGCCTTCTACACAAGTTCAGAAAGAGGACGACGTAGAGGAGGCCGTGGACGCGGCCAAGGAGGTAGCCGAACAAGTAATCAGGATTATGGCCAGCACAGCAGCAGCACCAATAGTCCCAGAATTCACAATAACAATAACATGCAGGTGGAAGAGGCCAATTTAGAGAGCAGGGGGAGTCAAAGAGGTCGTGGAAATTGGAAAAGGCAGTATAATGATACATGTGGATGCTTTTATTGTGTGGTAAGCCTGGACATGTGTAGGCAGATTGGTATAAGAAGCAAACTCACATGCAAAATGAAAAATTGCAGCAAAACAACTATGCATCCTCAAGCAGAAACAATGAGGATAATGAAAGGTTGTTTGTTATGCAGCATGTCGTTAATGCCATGTCTGAAAATGTTGAAGCAGCACATAAAGCTGATATATGGTACGTTGATTCAGGTGCTTCGAACCACATGGTACGTTGATTCAGGTGCTTCGAACCACATGACAAGTCATGGGGAGTGGTTCAAGGAGATGAAAAACCTTGAAAGATCAGGTTTTGTGGAAACGGGGGATGACACTTGCCCATGTTGAAGATGTGCCATCGTCTATGCAGGATGGCAAAGTGAAGTACCTTGCAGATGTACTTCATGTTCCGAAATAAAGAATCTGGTTTTAGTTGGCTAGATGATTGAGTAGGGTTTGCACGTTCGGTTTAACCCTGATGGTTGTTATGTTGAAGACTTTAAAGACAAGTGCAGGTTGGTTGCAAAAGGCAACCAACAACAGAGTGGGCAGAATGTTTACATTGAATGTAAACATGCATGAAGTGAGTGCTGCGATGTCAGGAATTGTTGCAGACACAGACATTTGGCATAAAAGAATTGGACATGTGAATGTGCAGAGAATGAAGTCTATGCAGACTAAAGGAATTATGACAGGACTGCCAAAGTTTAAAGTTGAAGGTATGCAGAAAATATATGAAGCATGCCAATTTGGAAAGCAAACAAAGCATGTATCTCCACATGACAAAAATGTGAGTAGAAATTTACTAGATGTTGTGCATTCAGATGTATGGGGTCCTACAAAGACCATGTCTATGGGAGGCTGTTGGTATTATGTGACATTTATTGATGACCACACAAGGAAAGTGTGGGTATACTTCATGAAGGAGAAGGGTGAGGTGTTCACTCATTTTTAAAATTTCAGAGTTATGGTTGAAAAGCAAACAGGGAAATATGTAAAGTGCCTAAGGTCAGATGGAGGGGGAGAGTACTTCTCCAATGAGTTCTCTGAATTTTTGAAGAAGAGTGGTATTCGGAGGCAATTTACATGCAGATACACTCCGCAGCAAAATGGAGATGCTGAGCGAAAAAACAGGCACATTGCGGAGATTGCGCGAGCATTGATGGGAGAAAAGAATATGCTACATAGATATTGGACTGAGGCTGTTTCTACAGCAGTTTATATCATGAACACGACTCCAACTGCAGCCATACATGATGTAATTCCAAAGGAGAGGTTTATTGGTAGAAAATCTGATTTGTCTCATCTGAAAGTCTTTGGATGCATTGCATATGTGCATGTGAAAGATAAGCTGAGAACTAAGCTGGATCCAAAAGCTAAAAAATGTGTATTTATTGGGTATTCCCTTGAGCAAAAGGGATACAGGTGTTATAACCCTGCTACACGTGAGTTGAGGGTAAGCAAGGATGTTGTTTTTAATGAGATGAGCAGCTGGTATGCTGCTGAAAAAGAAGATGTTGGGGCTGATGTGAGTGGAAATGTGGTTGCACAAAATGCAAGTCAGCAATCACAGTCTTTGAGTGGACCAGGAGAGTCCCCATCTAGTGGTTCAGTTGATAGACCATGGAGTGGCAGGCTGCATCATAATACCAGCCCTGCAAATGTGATTAGTACATCACATAAAGGCAAAGAGAAAGTGATTGAGCCCCTTAGTATGCCTGACATTTCTGCAGGGCATTCTCATGTTGATGGAGAGTCTAGTGGCTCAGAGATGAGCCTTGATGAGAGGATCTTGGGATACCAGCTATGAGAACACTTGATGTAAAGAAGGCTATGAAAGCCATGAATGCAAAGTTGCGAAGATCTGGGAGAGTGAAGAATCCTGTGTAGAGGTTTACCTATGATGGTTATGTGGCACATCACTATGCATACATGGCAAAAGTTGTATAGGTTGTAGATCCCACATGCATTGATGAGGCTGTTGGAAATTTGTGTTGGGAGAAAGCTATGGATGAGGAGATGGATGCACTATATGGAAATGAGACTTGGGATTTAGTGCAATTGCCTGAAGGCAAGAAAGCCATTGGGGATGCAAGTGGGTGTACAAAGTAAAACATAACAGTGATGGAAGCATAAGTAGGTACAAGGCTAGATTGGTAGCTTAAGGATATGCGCAGACATATGGCATTGATTATGAGGAAACTTTCAGCCGAGTTGGCCAAGATGGTAACAGTGAGAGTTGTGATAGCAGTGGCTGCGTCAAAGCAATGGTCTTTACATCAGATGGATGTAAAGAATGCATTCTTGCATGGGGATTTGCAAGAAGAGGTGTATATGTTGTAGCCACATGGTTATGAGGATGTGAGTCACCCCGAGCATGTTTGCAAGTTGAAGAAAGCCTTGTATGGCTTAACACAAGCACTAAGAGCATGGTCTGACAAGATTTCTGAATATCTTGTCACTATTGGCTTTCATTTAGCCAATGTAGATTTCTCGCTGTATGTGAGACACAGTGATAGAGGGGTTGTTCTTGTTGTCATCTATATAGATCCTAATCATTACGGGGGACCATGATGCAGAGATCTTTGATGTAAAGATTTTGCTTAGATAGAAGTTTGAGATGAAGGATCTGGGGGAGCTCAGATATTTCTTGGGCATTGAGGTGATTAGGTCACGACATGGTATTGGATTACTGCTGCAGAGACAATATGGCTTGGACTTGTTGTCCAAGTATGGTATAACAGGCTGTAAGCCTATCTCAGTGCCATTGGATCAGAATGGCAAATTGAGTGCAGATTCAGGAGAGATTTTGGAGGATCCTACTATGTATAGGCGCATAGTAGGAAGCTTGATCTACATGACGATCACCAGGCCATATTTGAGCTATGCTGTTGGGTTGGTGAGTCAGTTTATGTAGGTTCCTCGGAAGCTGCATTTGGATGCATTGAGACGCATATTGAGGTATGTGAGGTCTACTTTGCATTGTGGACTATTTTATGAAACTGGGACAGAGATATGTGTACACGGGGGCACAGATGCTGATTGGGCTGGTACTCAGAGATAGAAGATCTACTAGTGGGGCTTCATGTTTTCTTTGGGGAGTGCTCCTGTGACTTGGAGCTGCAAGAAGTAGCCTACGGCTGCTTTATCCAGTACTACAGAGGCCGAGTACAGAGGTGTTGCTATGGCAACATGTGAGGTAGCTTGGTTGAGAAAGCTACTTGCAGATTTAGGTCTATCAGTGGATAGACAAGTTGCCATTTTCTATGACAACATTAGCAGTATAGAGTTGGCTCCAGGAACCCAATTTTTCATGCTCACACGAAGTATATAGAGGTCCACTACCATTTTGTCAGAGAGAAGGTTTTGGCAGGAGACGTTGACCTTGTTTATGTCAGCACACACGATCCTTCACCAAAGCATTGTGGGTACAGAGAAGCTCCGCAGATTCAGGGCTTCGCTTGGTGTACATGAGATGGAGTTGAGCTCGAGGGAGAGTGTTGAGATATCGAGCTCATCTAGTGAGGCAGTGACACTGATGACCCGCCTGGGGGATAGGCCCCACTTTTACACCATTGGCATGGTTGGTGAGATCATGGATGATATGCGGCCAGTGGGATGACAGGCTGTGTGACAGCCATTCTTGAGACTGGCATAGTTATAGCGCCAACTCATTTAGTTGGGCTCACACTATAGAGAACCCTAGTATGTATTTGGTTGAGTACCTTTTCATATGGTGTGCACTCTTATCTTTGTATATGGTGTGTTGAGTGTTGTGTGAAGTAGAAGAAGATTTTCAGCCTCTCACCTTGTGTGTTCTCTTTTAGGGTTTTGTGAGTGTGTGTTTTTTCCCCTGCATCTTTTCACTCCCCTCAAGTGAATAATTCTAGCACACCTGGACTCTATACCAAGTTTCCCTCTTACTTGGTAGCCCGCGAGACCAATGCCTCAAGTTCCTAACTCATAGTCCTTGACACACGCACTCTATGTGTCTAAGGCTACTACAAGTGCCCGTGACCTTGACTAAAGTGCACACATACATCTACCACATGGCCTACATCATCGGTGGCTCAGAGGTGGTTTTACTCTATTGAGAAGAGATGTCCTGACTCCGCTACCTTAGGAGTCTCCATGAAGTTTGCCGATGTCGATCCTTCTTTATTTGGTTTGCTATATATGGCAGTCTCTAGCCATGTGTCTTGGATTCCCACAGTTGTGGCAAATGAAGGTCCTTTCTTCTCCCTTGCCTCTTCTTCATCCTCGTCTTCGTGCGAGGCCTCCTAGGGTGTAGAATGCTTTCTCCTCTCTAGTTGTTGGTTCCAATCCTTCTTCTCTTTATCCTTGTTCTCTTGCTCTAGTAGAGCTCAACTTCAAATCCGGTACATTCTTTAAGGTTGCCACAATGTTCTCATACTCTCCCTTGTCCATACTCTTTAGAAGCACTGCTAGAGCCTCGTCATCTTCTACTTTCTTCCCAATGTGGCTGCCAGCTTAATGCTTTTATATTTGTTCAAGTGTGTGGTTAGAGGTTGACTTTCCTTCATGTCAAGCTTGTAGAATTGCATTAGCAGATTTATCTTTGAATTTTTTGCTTGAGTGCCAAATAATTTGTTAAGTTCATCCCATGCATCTTTTGCTTGTTGTATCCTTGCAATGTGGTGATTTCATCATTTATTAAGCTGAGTGCAATGAGCCCTAATGCTTTCTCATTTCTATTCTTCCACTCATTCTCCCCACTCTCCACTGGACATTCATCTCTTCCCTCAATTAGCTCCCACAGGTTCTTCCTCATAAGCAAATACATGGTCTTTGTATGGAACTACTCCCCATTAAATTTAGCTATTTCTTGTGCAGTGCTCATGATGATGTGAAGGGGGTCTTACCTCTTGATTCAATTCAAGATTCAAGGGTAGTGTCTACCCTTTTACAACTCCATTTTAGTGTTAAATGATGATTACACAACAGATTTACAAGCATGAATACACCAAAAATTGCATAAAGCCAAGGGTAATTGGTTTGTACTGGATGGTTGGGATATTAAACCAACTTCAAATTGCATTCTAAAGTGATATCAAATACCCAATGGTAATTTGGACCATCAATTGCACCTAAATGTAGTGATTAGTATTAATTAATAACTAATTAGTGAAATAATTCCCTATTTTGTGTGCAAAAAAATAGAGTGTATGGGGAGGCCAGATCTGGTGCCTTAGAGTTCAAATGAGCTCAAATCCTTTCAAGGGCATCAAAAGCAGTTAGTCTAATAGAGGATTAAGCCCAAAAACAAAAGCTTTGACCAAACATTGAATGCTTAATCTCTGTTTTACCAAAGTCACTTGCAGATTTGATGCAGAGCTTGATTCCACTTCTCCTTGAAGAATTTTTGAAATCTGAGATCATAGGCTTGTAGAGCACCCTTGAAAACCCTTGGGGCTAACAGTATTGAAATATACAAGTGAATGGGTGTGTGCAAGAACAAGCCCTTAGCAAGAGGCTGTAAAAGAGAGTCTGTAAATGAGTGGGTAGCAGTGAAAAGGTGAGAGGTATCTACTGGGAGAGAATAAAGGGTAGCATGAGGCTATAAAAGAGAGTCTGTAAATGAGTGGGTAGCAGTGAAAAGGTGAGAGGTATCTACTGGGAGAGAATAAAGAGTAGCATGAGAAGATCTAAGATGTGTGGAGATATTCTGGGAAAAGTGAAGAGGTGGAGAGAATCAAGGATGAGGTGTCCCTCGGCGGATGTAGGGGAGGTGGCACAAATCAAGGAAAAATCAGTGGGATTAGATCCTTGGCATCTTGTGGATGCAATCACTATGAATTGAGGCATTAGTCTAATGAGTATTTGCTATTTTTTGAGTATCCATGCCTACATTAAGCTATCAGTTAATTGTGCTTTTATTCTTTTCTTTTTTTTAAGAATTATAAGTAATAGCAGCAGCAGCGAAGCTATGGTAAATTTTCAGAAAAAAATACATCTCTTATTTTTTATGCATAATGCTAAAAGAGGATTTCCTACCATATTCCAGGATTGGACATCCTATGCAAAAAGAATGATTTTCATTATATTCATGAGAAATAATTTTTCTTTTGTAATTATGTGCATAACTAATTGATTATGAGAAAAGAGTAATTTTTGGTAAATTTATTTTTATGCAAAAAGAGAAATTCCCATGATATTTGAGATCCAAGAAATTAAATGGTAAAAGAGGATTTTTCGGCATAATTAAAAAAGAAAATTTTGAGCATTATTAATTTTATTGGAAAATATGGGTAGAATTGATTTTTGTAAATCCCATGAATCTTTTATTCAAAAAGAAGAATATTGAATATATCTTACTTGAGAAATTTGAGAAAGAATGTGAAAATATCCATCGAGATTCTTATTCAGAAAAGAGAATCTGGAATTCCTGGGACGATCGAGGATCCAATGAGTAAACAGAAGTTTAGAATTAATTCTCATTAATGAAGCTTAAGGAATGAAAACACAATACGTAAATGCTCTTTTTGAGTTTTTACTATTCAATTCTGATAAGGTTTATTTTCCCTTTTTAAACCTTCAAACAACACTGTGATATGTAGATTCAATGGGATCGAGCAAAAGTACCTTTAACTAGGCCAAGCAATTGGCAGAAACTTAGAAAAGTCCTTTCAGTATTGAAAGTAGAAAATGGTACTAAAAGTGGATGTGATAAGATGTGATGTGGATCTGAATAAATGTAAATGATTGTGATGGGATGTAAATGGATGCGATGTGATTAAATGAGATGTGAATGCAATAAGAGGAGATGTGAATGTGATGTGATAAGATGTGAATGTGATGTGATGAGATGTGAGTGGATGTGATGAGATGTGATGATATGTGAAAGGATGTGATGTGATGAAAATGGATGAGAATGATATGTGATGTGATAGATGTGTATGTGAATGAATGAATGGATGTGGATGAATGTGATGAGCTGTGAATGGATGTGGTGTGATATGGATAGATGTGGATGTTATGTATACTAAAGCCAAAGCTGATGTTCAAGGTGTTGATGCAAATCACACCATTTGAACCCGATAGGAGAATCACGCCAAATGCCTATTCTATCATCTCATCTACATGGCAACCCTATGTACCATATCCTCTCCGAGAACCAATGCCCAAATTGGAAGAACTATTGCAAATTGTAGGAGAAGTCAATGTGGCAAAACATACAAAGCTGGCCAACCCCCATTTGGCGGACCTAGTCAAGATCAGAATTGTTACATTTTTGATTAGCTATTGTTTCCACAAGTGGTGAAAAGAAAATCCTGTTCACACAAGAGGATTTTGGTATACATCTAGATTGGCGTTAGGAGTACTTGGCCATTTCTAGAGTATAGCCAACAATACCAGTGCTCAACCACCAACCCAAAGGGTTGATCCACTATACATGCCTATTAAGCGGAGGCTCACCCCCCATTGCAGCTCCATGATGCCAAGCAATGGGACTCTCATGTGTGCTATAATTTCTCACAATGTTTCCCGGCAACATTTCTAGATATAGCATAAGAAAGACAAAAAATGCTGACTAGGATATGAGTGTGGCATCAAATTCCAGATCCAGCTATCGTCAGGTTTTTGAAGTTGATTGTGGTGCTTCTCAATCAACCAAAGGAGAGATATGGTGGCTTTGATGCAGAGAAACTCCTCCTTGACATGAAAACAGGGCCAAATGAAAGAGGCATGATGCTACACTATCATTGCCTAAGGTGTCTTCTAGGTTACATGCATATCACCTTTGAAGATATGGTCAAAATAGGGTTCTGGACCTCTCACTTTGCATTTCAAAGAACCTTAAAAAAGCTTGAGTCACGTCGTAGCTTTTACAGGCATGCGTTTAGCAGGTCTTTCAAGCTTGGTAATAGGTTCTGAGGAGGACATAATCTACATAAGGTAGGGGGATGTTAATCCCATTTCGGATTAACAAATATTCTCCTCCATTTGAGGACATTAATAAGTGTCGTTTTGGAAAGGCACTATAAAAGTTGTACATTATGAGATATTGGCCACCCAAGGCCTTAGTAATTTTTGGGCGCCGAATTCCAAATCCAGCTATCATTAGGTTTTTGATTGATCGTGGTTCTTCTCGATCAACTGAAGGAGCGATATGATGGCTTGGATGCAGAGAAACTCCTCTTTCACATGAAAACATGGCCACATGAAAGAGGCATGATGTTATACTATCATTGCCTAAGGTGTCTTCCAGGTTACATGCATATCACCTTTGAAGATATGGTCAAAACACGGTTCTGGACCTCTCACTCCACATTTCAAAGAGCCTTAAAAAAGCTTCAATCACGCTGTAACTTTTACAGGCATAAGTTTGGTAGGTCTTTTTGTTGAAAAATACAAGTGAATAGGGTGTGTGTGGGAACAAGCTCTTGGATAGAGGCTGTAAAAGAGGAGATGTAATTGTGAAAGAACCTGTGAAAAGGTTAGGAGAATCTACTGGGAGAGAATAATGGGTAGCATGAGGGAATTTAGGAGTGTGGAGATATTCTGGGAGATAATCAGGGAAAAGAGAAGAGGTGGAGAGAATCAGGCAAAAGGTGGAGATATTCAGGGAGTGAATCATGGAGAAATCAATGGGATTTGATGCTTGATGTAAACACTATAAATTGAGGCATAGCCCTAATGAGAATTTGCTGGTTTTTGAGTATCCATGCCTACATTAATCTATCTGCTAATTATTCACTAATTACGTCTTAATCATTTCTTAATCACTTTGTTAATCATGTTGATTCTAGTGTATGATCCACCCTAGCTCATCATTATGCTCAAATTTCAACATGGTATCAGAGCCATGCCTAGAATCAACCAGATTTATGAGCCCATTAGTGAATTAATCAGGATTAGTAAGATAATTAGCAAAAAAATCAGTTTTTAGTGAGTTTTCACTCTTCCCCTTCACCCCCAGCCAGTGCTAAAACCAATGTGAAGGAGGTCCCCAAACCTTCCATTTCCACCAAAAAGAAAACTTCACCATGATAGCAAAAATCAAGATATCTTAATGGTATCAAAATGTGGGTGGAGAAGCAGCTACTTATAGCTTAGGGTTACTACGAAGGTGCTAATCCAATTTGGGTGCCTTGACAATCAAAGCTTCTTCCGTAACGGAAAACTCAAAGACAAAGGAAGAATAAAAGTACTCCACAATGTCGTCCACAAATGCCGATACACGAGTTCCTCAAAGAACTTTGACAACTCAACAAGTGTGGGTACAAAAAAGGTTATTGCAAGCTCAAGGGTACTACCATGGTAACACCAAAGCTTGGATTC
This sequence comes from Cibotium barometz, assembly GCF_041138505.1. Taxonomy (NCBI): domain Eukaryota; kingdom Viridiplantae; phylum Streptophyta; class Polypodiopsida; order Cyatheales; family Cibotiaceae; genus Cibotium; species Cibotium barometz. The sequence continues at coordinate 5,983,369 of NC_141046.1, forward strand.
CTAAGCGCATCAAGAAGTGCCCCAAGCGTGCTCAAAGAAAGAAGCCTCAAGGCAATAAACCATTAACTCCTAATGTTCATCAAAGATGGGTGCTTGTGAATGTGCTTCAACAACAAGGGTATTATGATGGTAATCCCATCATATGGTTGCCAAGCTCGAACAAAGGGAGGAACACTTCACCGACACCTTCAACCATGGAAATTCACCTAAAATTTGACAAGAATGGAGGCTCACAAAACACCAAGCAAGCCACTCAACCCCTCTCGTGCATACAACACATACACAAGAGCTTTCTTGTTCAGTCAGCTTTGGCCTTGCCCTCTTCATTGCTTCCAAAACCATGCCTGTGAAGGCATGGGGATCTGTTTGCTCTAGAGTGATGAGGTCTTCTTAAAATGCAGTTTGCTCCAGTCCCTTTGGCTTTTTTTTCCCACCTCGACTCCATTTCCACCCATAGGGTAGTGTTCCTATAGGTACAGGCTTTAGTACCTCCCTTTTCCTTTCTTCTTGTGGACTCCATTGGTGAGAGGCTTTAGCAAGGTTGCTCTTTGAATAAGCTATCGGCTCCTCACCCCAATTTGTGAGTCATAAGAGATCGTTGCTTCCATGTATTGGTCTGGATCTGGGGGAGGGGCTTCTTCCTTGACACCTGATGCACCTACTTGAGAGTTACCTTGGCCCTATCTTTCTTCCTTCGATACTTTTAATTTTTTCATAAATCTTGTAATCTCCTCCTAGTTGGAAGGTCTTAGGGCACCTTCTTACTAGGCTGTGTAGATTAAAGTATGCATACATTTAAGGATAGTGCCCTTCTAGACTCGGGGGATGAGTGCCAAGAAGATGCCGAGCAGCAGTTATGGTGGCGGTTACAATGGCAGTTATGGTTCTTGGAAGTCAAATGCTGAATGGTAATACATTCTGGAGAATTCACAATAGCCTTCATATTCTTATTTTGTAAGATCAGTAGTAACGCGGCAAGGTTCATAGCAAGGAGGATCATGGTGGATTTTGGCAGTATGGCAAATTTTGATAGTGTAGTTTGACCACACAGTTTGACAGTTTTTTTGATTTACGGACTGAATTTGCTTTGCAGCTAGAAGGTAACTTTTTATGGCAATTTTTTCAAGGAGAAATCATAATATTATCAATTTAAAATATTGCAATCAATTTTAAGTAGCCAATTAAATGAACTTTACGGATCCCCATATAGCATCCGTGGCTCTCCGTTTAGCAAATTTAATGGATCTCAGATTGGTGTGGTGCATCTTTCTTGAGGGCTGAATATGATTGTTGTATTTTAATTATGTGAGTGTGTCATGGGGGGTAAGAAGAAGAAGAAAAAATGTGAGGTTTGCATGAGTCGGAAGCATGAGGTAGAGGATTGTCCGTGTGCAATTGATGAGTGCTCAAATAAAGATGCATGTAGGAAATGGTGTATGGTTGACCTATGCACAAAGTTTCATAAAATTATCCATAAAGTGCATAAAGCATCATCTTGGGAGGAAATGGAGAGTGCATTTGAAAGGTTGGCGAATTTTGAGGATGACTTAGAGAATGCATATGATAGCTGATCACAAAGGAGACAGGCGAAAGTCATGTTCAAGTAGGAAAAGCATTGGGAAGTTATAAAGAGCATGTGAGAAGTTGAGAGATGCACATGAGGATGAGTTCAATGGGGAATCAAGTGATGATGATGACATTTGGGTTGGCATGGAGATTGAAATCCATCAAGTGGGGATACCAAAGATGGAGGAGAAGGAGGTGCAAAAGGAGGTTGGCCAAGAGAGCCTAGAAGAGCCCCTAACCTACCACTAGAGTATGCTCATGGAGTGGAAGAGGAAGATTCATTGCTTAACCTTAGGTTACAATGTCACTTGCATCTGAGGAATGTTGCGAGGAGAAGCAGATCATACATAGCAATGATGTTGTTCATGTCATTCAAAGTGCAATTGAAGAGGTGGATACCAAGATGAATGAAGAGGAGGATGTGATTCAGTTGTTTTTAGGTTCCATGGATGATGTGTGTGGAATTACAGATAAAGAATCAACTTAGGAGGAATTCCCTGAAATCAGATTTGCTGAAGAGGAATTTTTGGCAAATATGTCAGTTTTCAAGAAGAATTTCCACCAAAGAGATCCACACAGGAGGATTTGCAGCCAAAAGATATTGCAGAATTGATATTTGAACCCTATAAATAGATTTTGCAATCAAAAAACCAGTGGGAGGAATTTTCAGCAAGCAGGTGTATTTCAGAGGAATATGGCGGAACAAGAGCAAAATCCGTTCTTGTACATCAAAGCATGGTTGTTGCAGATAATTGTTATGGTCACATTTCAGGTGCTACAGGAATACCAGAGGAGTTTCTAGATGCTAATTTTGATCACTAGAGGATTCAAACGGAATGTCAAACTCTTATGAGGGAAGTTGCAAAAGCTGTCAAGTGTCAAAGTTTTGGTTTTGAAGTATCTGAATCTCTGATGTTGATGAGAAATGTTCAATCTAACTTTCAAAATGTTTTTATTGTGAAGAAAGTTGGTGATCAAATTGACTATTTGGCAGGTTTGGGTTCAGATTTATTTGACAAAGGTTGTTTTGATAGTATTCAACTTGGAGGATGTCAAGTGCAGATATTTGATGGATGTGAAGCAAGTTTTACAAATCAAACTATGTCAAAACAGGTGTGGAGGATTCGATCAGATTCAAGGCAGAATTATGATGCAGAATTTTTAAGTGTTCTGGAAGTGTTATCTGATTTGATAGTTAGGTTCTTTCATTTAGCGTGACAAGGGAGTATGGTCCAATTTTCAAAATTTGGAGGAAGCATGTTTTCAATGACAAGGCAGGAAGTCAGATCAATAGACAGTTGGCAGTGCAGCAAATTAGTCAAAAATCAGCAGTGGAGGATTATGTTGCAAATGGAAAGTCAGTAGATATGCAAGATTTCAAAGAGGAGGATGTTCTAATGGCGTTTATGCTTATCTTTGCAAGATTCTTTGCCTATCTAGTTTACGGATCAAGGGATTGTGAGTCCGATGTCAGCCTTTGGCTCAAGCCACCGAGCTGTGCCAGGTGTTTAGGCTAGACCTTAGGCGGATTATTTTTCAAGTTATATGTATGGATTTTTGGTATTTTTAGAAAGTCCGTTAGTTTTGGGATCTTGGAAGGCAAAGAGTCGTGGGGGAAGCCTACATAGCTTGAGCCTTCATGTGAAGCATATTTTGTTTACACATGGCCCATACTTTGTGAAGAACCAAGGGCCTCTTGCTACATGGAGTACTCAAGGCATAGAAAAATCATGCTATGCTGCACGTATCAACTATTTTCGTACAACTGATCAACACGGTGGCGGGAAAACAAAAACAAATGCATTACGAGAGCTCTTCAATACATTCTACCGAAGACAAATGCAATGATACAATGTAATTCTTAAAATCCACGTTAGTTTACACATGGCCCATACTTTGTGAAGAACCAAGGGCCTCTTGCTACATGGAGTACTCAATAGCTTGAGCCTTCATGTGAAGCATATTTTGTTTACACATGGCCCATACTTTGTGAAGAACCAAGGGCCTCTTGCTACATGGAGTACTCAAGGCATAGAAAAATCATGCTATGCTGCACGTATCAACTATTTTCGTACAACTGATCAACACGGTGGCGGGAAAACAAAAACAAATGCATTACGAGAGCTCTTCAATACATTCTACCAAAGACAAATGCAATGATACAATGTAATTCTTAAAATCCACGTTAGTTTATACCACATAAAAATAAAGCTGCTATTATTAACATCAATATATTATAAACATTCATCATGCTCAATAAATTGTATCTCTATGCAGGATAGAGAAGAAAGTGTTAAATGAGAAACAAACACTATATACAAATAATTTTTCTGCTTTATGACAAATACTATGTTAAAAAAATAAAAATCAATACAAGTAGAGAAAGTGTTAAATGAGCAACAAACACTATATACCGATAATTTTTCTGCTTTAAGATAAATACTATGTTAAAAAAATAAAAATCAATACAAGTAGAGAAAGATTTTCTTAAAAAAGTCTTCTTGTTTTTCCATTCTTCTTCCTCAACAAGATTGCCCTCCTTTTTGAGGTTTCTGGGTAGTTGTTCACCCTCCTTTTCTTAGGGTAGTCCTCTTTGGATACTTGTTTAACCTCATCTTCTTCGGGTAGTTTGCCTATATACCTTAGTAGCTTTTGTCATTTGATAACCTCCAAGGGAACACGTATTCAAATCAGGAATTACCTTAGCATAAGCTTCATAACACAAAAAATACCCTACCCTTGATGCCCACAACCCTGGTCCATATCCAAATATACGTAAAACTTCTATCTTCTCCCATCAACATGATCGTATCTTTGAATATCCTAAGTATGTTGACAAAACTTTTAAGGCCATTAATGGAATGCGTGGATCATATGAATATTTTGAATGGTAAATGACCAACACGTTTGGAGGTCTCCTTGAAATATAGTGGTCGAGAGGGCCTGAATCTCTATCAACACAAGAGTATGTGTACCTCCACCTTCACTGAGGAACCCATCTTCTTCTCCTATCTCAAGCTGCACAAAGAGAAAAAATATAAATACCTTTATAAAAATAAATCTTGAAAAAAATAGATCCTAAATTTATTTTTACAATTACCTTTTTTACCTCATCTTCAACCAGTCTCTTATCCTCCCATAACTCAATTGAACCTTGTGGAGGAATGTCTTCTTCTGAGGAAGGAATCTTTGGTTGCTCTCTTTCCATATTGTAGATTCCCATGCTTTCTTGATGAATAGCCAAAAATTCTTCTTCATTGGGAAGAGTGTTCTCTTGTTCTTCAAGCTTTTCATAACACATCTCTTTAGCTCTAGGTTCATCAATGAATCTACTTCATCTTGATCTAAAAAAATTAGAGGCAACTTGACATCCATCGCTATTAATCCAAGACAATAGTCCCCTTAAATTTAAAAGTTTTTGAATATCTATAAGCAATATAAAATCCTTGTCCTCCTTGAGTGGGAAGGATGGAAGGAATGGGAGAGTGATATCCTTCTCTGAAACCTCTATAGGAACATCCTTTTCTACTGGCAAAATTAAACTTGCATTAAAATATGTAGCATCAAAATCTTTAGTCAATATTTCTTCTTTTTCCTTATCTACGATCATTTCTACATTATTCATTTCTTCTTGATTTTTAATATCACCTAGAAATGCCACAGACTACATACACAACAAAAGTGTCAGGACTCCTATTCCCTAAATCTTCTATACCTTCTTGTGCATGTAGATAGAAAAGAAGGCTAAATAATCCTACAAGAGTCTGCACTTTCTATTATGTAGGCTATATGGATTCATAGGGACCTTCAAATTCTCTACAAGTATATCATATTTCTTCTGCAATCTGGCCTTTTCCAAAGATGCATTTGCCAAACTACTGAGATGATGAAATTTCCACCATCAATATCTACTGCACCATCAGTGTCAATCCAAGGAAAGCATCCAGTTCTTCTTCATAATACACATTGAAATGATCAATGTGACTAAACACAAGTCAAAACTAACATTGAAGGATTTCCTATAAGAAACAAACAAGTCATGTGCACATGTTGCTTGAAGAAAGTCAAAGAGCTTCTTTGAAGAGGTTTCCTCTACCACATGAATTCCTTCATCACTTGAACCCATTTTTAAGTCTAGAGTGGATTGTCCTTCTACGCTCCATCTTTCCATCAGGTTAGAATTGCTCCATTTTTCACTTTTTCAATTATGGATTCTTTATTTATTGGTATATACTCTTTCTTGTTCTTGCTTTGTAATTGGAATGTGAAAAATGGATCAAATTTGACTAGATGGAAAGACCACATAGTTGCTATTAACAACAATCGGTTGAGAGTAGATTGTCTTGCACTCCGTCTTTCCATCAAGTTAGAATTGCTCCATTTTTCACTTTTTCAATGATGGATTCCTTATTTATTGGTATATATTATTTCTTTTTCTTGCTTTGTAATTGGAATGTGAGAAATGGATCAAATCTGACGAAATGGAAAGACAACGCGATCGAGAACAATCGGTCGAGAGTGGATTGTCCTTCTGTGCTGTCTTTCCATCACATCAGAATTGCTCCATTTTCTATTTTTTCAATGATGGATTTCTTATTTATTGGTATATACGATTTCTTGTTCTTGCTTTGTAATTGGAATGTGAAAAATGGATCAAATCTGACTAGATGGAAAGATGGCACAGTTGCTACTAACAATCGGTCGAGAGTGGATTGTCCTTCTGCACTCCGTCTTTCCACATGTTAGAATTGCTCCATTTTCCACTTTTTCAATGATGGATTCCTTATTTATTGGTATATATTCTTTCTTATTCTTGCTTTGTAATTGGAATGTGAAAAATGGATCAAATGTGACTAGATAGAAAGATGGCGTGGTTGAGAACAATCGGTCGAGAGTGGATTGTCCTCTGCGCTCCTATCTTTCCATCAGGTCAAAATTTCTCCATTTTTCATTTTTTCAATGATGCATTCCTTATTTATTGGTATTTATTCTTTCTTGTTCTTGCTTTGTAATTGGAAGATAGGATCTTTTGAAAATGTGATATGTTTTCTCTATTTCTTGATTGACAAGCCATAGATGGCTAGAAAAAAGAAAACAGCAAGAAAGGTTGGCCCAACTCCAGGTTTGGCAGAGAGAGCAATGAATCAAAGTAGAATAGTAGGGTAGAAGCTAAATAAAAAGATAAATCAGCATGTGAATGCCCTCAAAGAGATAGGAGGGCCCAAAAGCATATGGAGCTTCTCATACCCAATCTTACATTCATGAGACTTGTGACATAGATTTGTGATGATTGGAAGCATGGGATGAGATGGGCTAGCAATGCATTATGTGCCCTTCAAGAGGCTACTAAATATTTTGAAATAGATTTTTTTATTGACACTTACATATGTTCTACCGATGCTCATAGGGTCACTCTTATGGATAAGGATATGCACACCTATAGGCTTATACGAAATAGATTTGAAAAGCTATTACATCCTATACCATTAAGTGACTCTAGGGCATTTAATATCTTAAATGTGCCTCTAGCCTATGAAACCCAAGAATGCAGGAATTAAGATTGAAGAAGTTACGCATGAAACGGATACTAGAACTGCAGATCAAACAAACGCTGAGAAGGGAAAAGAAAAGATTTCTTTTGAGGAAGAAAGCTGGAGAATTGAGGAAGAAAGAATAATGGAGGATGAGTTGATGGATCTTGACAAAAAAAATCTTCAATATTTAAAGAAGGTACCTTGACAACTTGTTGTTCATATGAAAATTTTGTTGATAGTCATTAGGGGAAGGTTGAGGTCTATAGGGGCCCTTTAAGCTGCCATATTATGATTTTAATGACTTTTTGTTAAAACGTTAAGTTTCTTTGACTTTAGATACCTTCTTGTTCTTCAAACGGTTAGAAGTTTGAATTTCAAAGTTTCCCGCCAAAATTGAATTTGAAATCGAGCGAGCAAAACTATATCATGTGACATATCTATGGAAAGAGCTCGACGAGTAGATTCTGGATCTGTAATCTTCGACAAATTTTGAGCTCATATGTAGAAGTTACGGACGTCCGAAATTTCAAAAACTTTCCCCCCACTTTTTGGAAATGAAAAGTACAAAAAGGCATCTTCTAGAGAATCTTTTGACCACCTTTAATCACCCAACATTTTTGTATACATGGCATCACATGATTGGCTCTTTTCCTTAATAACCTTTTAATCACATGATTGGCTCTTTTCCTTAATAACGTTTTAATCACATGGCATCTTAAAGGGCCCCTATAGACCTCAACCTTCCCCTAATGTCAGAGTATCTTAATATATCATCTTCAGATACATATATGCTGGCAGAGAGAAATTGGGAAATAAATGATGTAGTGATCTTGATATCTCTCAAAACTAACCTATCTTTTTTAAAGATTTTATTATTATAGTATTTTATAAGGATAAGAAACTAATTTATCTAGTGATTTTTTGTTCTGTAGGCTTCTTTTGGCCACCCTACCTATCCTTTTTTTTAAAGACCCTATACTCTCTATTTATGTGTAAGAGAAGCAAGCACCAATTTTAACAAACTCGAAGAATGGTTGAGGAGATGCGGCTTTAAAAAGGTAAAATATTTAATTGTGCCTTATAATGAGAATTAAGTATTCCCTTTTTAATATATGTCTTGTTTAGTTTTAGTTGCTTCTCTATCAATGATCATTTGCTTCTTTTTTTGTGTAGGAGCCATTGAAGTAAGTATTCCCTTTTTAATATATGTCTTATTCATTTTTAGCTGCTTCTTTTTATGCTTCTCTATCAATGATCATTTGCTTATTTTTCTATTGTGTAGGAGCCATTAGAGTGTATTTATAAATTTATGTCAAGAAAACAAAGACATGTTTCTTAAATTCTATGCTTTGTACACATGGAATTGTAAGTCCTTAATTTAAATGGTCATTGTGTTTAATTATTCATATCGTATTGTATTCATTCATATTGTATTAAATTGAATAATCAATGTGATTTGTTATTTTGGAGGGATTCTAAGCGTATAATAAGCACATTAGAAACCATTCATCCTCCACTCCTCAACAACAATAAAATTCCACATAAATTTTTCATTTTACCTATATGTTATCAAAGTATCACTGACAACTTTAAAGTTTCTAATAGAGATTTCGTCAAGAGTTTTAACCATAACTATTATTGTTATAGGTTCCATTACAAACTGATGGAAGCTCATGTGGATGGAGAGTTGTTGCAAATACATGGAGATACATGTAATCAAACTTTCCAGTAGACACATCAAAAAGAGGAGCTGTAAGTATTTTCAATAGACATCAAAGAAATTAGTAAAAACTTATAAATTTATCTTAAACTTTCATATCATACTAATTTTTATTATGCATTATATCATAACTCTTTGTAGTTTGCAACTTCAAGTTACACAGACACATACATATGGTGGGTAAGAGAAAAGGCAATTAGATTAATATTTGACAATCATGTAGATATTCCCGCAGATCCAGATTCACCACCTCCATCAATCAGACCTGACCCTACAAAGAAGCCATTGAAAAAGAAAGGACTTCCCACAGTATCTCCATTGAAATTCCGATCAAAGAAAATGACAAACACAGAGAATAAGGAAAAGGCTTCTGAAAAAAAAACAGTAAAAAAACTAGGTTCAAGCAATTAGAGTCCTAACGGACCAAGGAATCGCAAGATGCCAAAGCTTTTATGGACACCGAGACTAGCCAAAGCAAGAGTAGAAAGTTCTCATGCTTTGTAACCAAACAATTTGTATAGATACCATTGTAATAAATATATATATGAAATCAATATTGAGTTTGGTTTCTCTTTTAACATTGGTCATCTTGTCTTAATAATATAGAATGTCTATTTTACAAAATGTTGATAGATGGGTGCAAAATTAAATTGTATTAAGAAAACTTCAAGATTACAAGTGAGAGACATTTCATGCAACTAAAAGTATTCTCGGATCTTCTTCCCACCATAACACCATCTACCTTAAATTTGAAGTCCAATGGTATGTCATCTAATAGAAATTCCAAAGAAGTGCGTACATCCCTCAATGTGCATTTTACATTTATAGGGAGGACAACTCTGTTGTCATCATCACTCAAGTTGATCATTAGGTCATACTACATAAATTTTTCCTCTGAATCCAATGGCATCCAAGTCCCTTTACTCTTTTTCCATCATCTATACTCTGAAGTGATGTACAAGGTTTGTCGAGAGACATTGTATGCCATCACCACAGATTCAATGCAAGCATTACATTTTATAATATCACCCCTATGGATGACTTCATTCTCATTCCATTATATCCCAATTGCATTATCCACATCAAACTCAAATATATGTGTACAACATATCCACATTGCTTTTGTCCTCTTCATGTTTTCTTCTCGAAAACATTCCACAAAACATTCCACAAAACCATGATAGCCTAATCCTCTTGAAAACATTCCACAAAACCATGATAGCCTAATCCTCTTAGAAATCCTTAGGAATGTTTTCTTCTCGAAAACATTCCACAAAACCATGATAGCCTAATCCTCTTAGAAATCCTTCCTGCTTTCATAGACTTCTGAATATTCGAGATATTCTTGGATTTAAATGCTAATAGAGGACCTTTGTTTGGAAATTCCCAATCTAATGAATTTAGGCTTGGTATAACCAGACTCTCCAATCTCCCATAAGCTTCTGGTCTTGTAGGGATAATATAATTAGTGTTGTATAAAAATATATGTTAATGAAAAAAGTAGATGGTTGATCGAAAAATAATACATTCCCAAGATCAGCATGCATGGCTTTGAAAGCACCGATGAATGACTCCACAAGTTGCCACTCAATGCTTGTTGATGGGATAAACATCTATCACATATACAACACGTATAAATAAACCATAGAATCATAAATAACATAAATAAAATTACAAAAAATATCTTACAATGATCTTGCAATGTAGATGCTGGAGTAGAAGGATGCATGTGCATGTCTCTTACACATGTTACACCTTTACCTTCCACCCATCTTTTTCTATTTTGAATTCCAAGATATGTCCCTTCCAATGGTATTGTCATAAGCCTCTTCTTTTCTTTTTTATCCTATGAGGACCTTTGCACGATGGTTGCATAGTCACCCAATTGTTTAATTTGAAGTTTATGCCTTTCCACACACCCTGAGCATCTTTAACATTATGAAGGATGCATGATGAAATGGCATTAGGAGTGTGCCTCGAGCTAGACTGTTGTCTTGACATTGTTAAATGATGAATAGAAGAGAGGATGATGCAAAAAGATGACTAGAATGAGGTGCAATCACGGTATATTAGGGAATTTCAGATGCATCATTTTGAGGGGAACCTAAATTTCAAATTTTTATTTTTGAAGTATTGACATTTGGTACATGGGAACAGGCCCTTGAAGTTGGAACCCATTAAAGTGATGTTGAAATAGCCATGCCGTATCACATTAAAGAGGTGATAATCTAGCCAAAACTAGTGAATTTAGTAAAAAGTCTATCTGACACCCAATGTCATAGTTATGGTTGAATATTGCATTTCTATTGGCCAAAAGCTTAATCCAAATCTGGTACAAGTGATTTAAATGTGGCCCTTTTAACGTTTTGGCCCTAACTTACGGACATATCCACTAATGTTGTGATTAATCCTCGTTTATCTTGAAGGAGTATTAAGCCAATTATGGGGGTAGGCCATCCTCATTTGGCTCAGAGATACAAAATGATGTGATGTGTACTATTTATAGAAGAAACCACATTGCTACTGAATGTCTAGTTCTGTGGATATTGCAGAGGGTACGAAAATCATGACTCATCTAACTGTCACCATGCCCAAAGAATGATGATAATGGTGGGAGTGGCAACTCTATCGGCACCTCCTCAACCATTAGCTTTACCAATAAAAATACATAACAAAAACATTAAGGAATATACATGATGATTAATATTACCACAAAAGAAAGAGGACTTTGTCGAAGGTGTGGTGGCAAGTGCTATGTAAAAACACATAACAAAACCCAAAGCATGTGTGTACAAACTATATCAAATTTAATCATATGGAATCGAGTACCACTCAAAAGAGGTGAAACAAATTTCATGGTCACTAATAGTCCCAAAAACAAGATCCTTTCTAAATAAGTAGATGCCATAATTAATGTCAAGAAAAATACCCCATACATTTGAATGGCCTCATCAATGGCTTTCACCAATAAAAACAATGAAGCTAAATTATAAAATGTATAAAATTTTATATAATCACATTTATATATAGTTTTCCTACCCATCTTTATGGTTGTCAATTATAAAAACAATGAAGCTAAATTATAAAATGTATAAAATTTTATATAATCACATTTATATATAGTTTTCCAACCCATCTTTATGGTTGTCAATTATGATGCCAACGATATGTGTATGACATAAAGGTGCACACTAAATTAGTAGCCATTAGAACCTCAACAATGGAAGGCTTCTTGGGCCCTTTTATTTGGCAGTTTAAGGAGTCAAACCTTTTCTCTTAAGAAGAAACGTTTTCTAATTAGAAGCTTCAAAACGGCTACTTTATTCGAATTTGAATTTTGGAAAAAAAATGGAATTTAAAATCTAGCGGACAAAACCATATCATGTAACATATCTATGGAAAGCTCTTGATGCGTGGATCACGGATCTATAATCTCCGCTCAAATCGGAGCTTGTATGTAGAAGTTATGGAGGTCCGAAAATTGTAAAATTGCCTCCCTCCCTTTTTGGGGGAAAAAGTGCACCCTTTGACCACTCTTACACCTCTCTTACAAACCCAACATTTCAGTCCACATGGCAACCCCCCATTTGGCTATTCCTTAATCACCTTGATTAGGCTTGGGCAAATTAGGCTTGATTAGGCTATTAAGTTAATCACTTGATTAGGCTTGGGCAAATTAAAGGGCCCAAGAAGACCCCATTCACTTCCTAATGTCTGTCTAGCCAACATCGACATGATCTCCTTTCCCTGACAAGATAGTAGCAACCTCAATACCTATGGGAACCAAGTATTATCTAGAGGTAGAGCATCACAAATTATCATTATCTTCAAATTTTCATGTGGATTTCTTCTCGATACTTCTCCCCATAGCACATAATGAATGGGCATATGCATTACTTACATGCATCATCCTCTTCTGGTCCACCATTAGGCAATATAGTTCAAACACAATGATATACACTGCCATGAACTTGAAAGTTATATATATATCTTTATTTCTTAAAAATATTTCATCAATATGAACACCTAATGATACAAAATCTAGGACACTATTATAAGCCCGTATAAACAATGTTCTTCTAGAATCATTTCCATGTAATAGAATTCTTGGAAACTTGGGCATTCCTCTAATGGTGTTAAGATATTGAGCTTAACTGTTGGTGCTACCAAACATTGACCTTCTGGGATGATAGCTTCTGCACTTATGTCCACTGGCACGATTGGTGAGATTATTGTTGATATTCCACTAATGGATATCAAGTTGTGTCACAACCACATTTGGATCACTAGAGTACGACGACATAGTTATAACAATAGCTCATATAGTTGGGTTAACACTATAGATCGACCATTGAATGTTATAGTAGAAGAGTACTTTCCTTTATATTATGTACTCTTATCTCTTTAGTTTATGGTTGTAGAGAAGAGAATAAGATAGAAGAAAATTCAGCCATCCCTCTCTCTCTTGTGTCTTGCTCTCACTTGTGTATTTCTATTTGCTTGCAAACAAACTCAAGATCTCCCTCTTCCCCAAATTATCTTAATGGTATCAGAGCTTCAATTCATGTGAGAGCTAAGGAGACAAGTAAGAGGCAAGAACAAGGTAAGTAAGGAAGGGGTACATGGGTAAGGGAATTTCTATGTCTTTTCCTCTGAGCAACACCTTTGGTAGTTATGATGAGAGCTGTAGATAGAAAAGTCATTGTCTCAAATTGAGGCATTGTAAGGTTCCCCCTTCTAAAATAGGGGAAACACTTAAGATAGTCCACTAAGTCTTAACTTGGAGAAAATTTCCTATTCATTGACACCTTGACTATGTAGAGATTCAAGGATACGATTCATAGGTAAGACCTAGTCCTATCCCATAGGGGGAGCGTGATCTAAAAATCAAATCACCCATAGGGTAATTGATCATAAATTGGGCAACTACTAGACTTGATTTCTAGAGAGGCAACGCTTTTTTTCTCATCCATGCAAGGGACAGCGCTGGCCTAGTCTTCTAGAATAGAGTTACCCAAGAACCTATTTATCTAGCGTAAAGCTACCCGACTAATCGGGTCCACCCATCTATAGGATGGTGCCGTCGGGGCATTCCATCCTCCCACTTTCCACCCTACTAACGCGTCAATTTATTTTCTAATTAATCTTACCACACCGTTTGACATAAATAAACATGTTCCTTAATTGAGGCCCTTTTCACAAGGTTTGTTAAAACAATCTTTTTCCACAATACAATAATGCCAAAGACAAGATTTATATTAAAAAAAAAGTTTATACATGACTCAATTCCATACAAGCCAAACCGGCTCTCTTATTCTTTTCCTTTATACTGCCGATGATCTAGAATTCGGCCTTCCAGCCTCTACATGCTGGGCAAAACCCTACGGGACCATACACCTCATCGTCGCGGCTGCTGGCGAGGACTCAAGCTAGCTTGTCGCCCTCTCAAGCTCCATCGCTCGCTCCTCTTGCCCCTCAGAGGGATGTCTGCACAGTAGGGTGGGCTTATTCACCGCACTAGCATGGGAACACTATATTCGTGAGTTTGGGAATTTCCCAACTCCCATTTTTTGAATACTAAAAAGGTGGGACCTGGATAACATGCCTATAAGTTTTTCAAAACCATATCATGTGACCTATTGTTGGAAAGCGCTCGGAAAATGGAATCTAGTGAGCTATAGAGCGCTCAATTTGGAGTACCGGTGTTCAAGTTATGATAAATCCGAAGATTTGACCATGTGTCCCAAACTTATGGAAAATTTCCATATTCCCCAATATGGTGTTTGGGCCCTCAGAAGTAAGCAGCATCATAATCTCTCGCCTCAATCGGTGAACCTTATTCTCCCAATGGTATGATGGATACCTTGGGCCATTCCCCGGGCTTTGCTAACGACGCCACCCGGCTACACAAGCACGGAACGGAGTTAGTGTCAAAGCTAGGAAAAACTTGCACTCTTTAAAGATAACAATTTCAATGCAATTTATTGAATACAGCATCACACAATTCGTAACTTCATACAATTTTATGTCATTATTTTAAAAGAAAAAGATACACATTTATTAACACTAATATAAAAAAAACTTTTCTTTAAAAGATAACCAAGCTAACCTGGCCACCATTTCCTTGAGGAGCCTGTAAAGGGAGGGCTGGAGCCGCATCGGGAGCATCTTCTCTAATCTCGTTGTTGCGCGCTCTTCCCGAGGTAATATTCTGACATTTTTGGAAAGGGGTTACTTTCTTTAGAATTAAATTCCATGCATTGAAGAAAGTATATTGAAATTGTTATTTTGATTATAAAAGTGTGATTTTCATCATAAATGATTTTTATGCATAAATAGATGCATAAAAGAAATTATTTTATATTAAAAGAGTGATTTTTATCATAAATGATTTGTATGCATAAACATATGCATAAAAGATTTTTTTTTATATTAAAAGTGTGATTTTCATCATAAATAGATTTTATGCATAAATTAGATGCATAAGAGAAATTCTATTATTCTAAAAGTGTAATTCCTACTAAATTGGATTTATACATAGAGAGATGCATAAAGAATTTTATTTTTAATTCAAAAGAGTTATTTTCATCAATTTTAATTTTATGCATAGAAAGATACATAAAGAATTTTATTTTTAATTCAAAAGAGTTATTCTTATCACCAATATTGATTTTATGCATAGAAAGATGCATAAAAGATTTATTTTTATTTTGAAAGTATTATTTTCATTGAAATTAAATTTATGCATAAAAGATTTATTTTTATTTTGAAAGTGTTATTCTCATTCAAATGGAATTTATGCATAGTAAAATGCATAAAAGATTTATTTTTATTTTGAAAGTGTTATTCTCATTAAAATGAAATTTATGCATAGTAAAATGCATAAAAGGTTTATTTTTAATTTGAAAGTGTTATTTTTCTTAAAATTAAATTTATGCATAAATAGATGTATAAAAGGATTTTTATAAAAGTGTTATTCCTGCTAGAGTTATCTTTATGCCTAATTAGATGCTTAAAGAATCTTTATATCAAAAAAATTAGAATTCTCTTACATTCTATAAATGGATGTGGATGTGGATGTATGGATGTATGGATGTATGAATGTGGATTTGAAAATGGATGTATGGATGTGGATGTAGATGTATGGATGTGGATGTGGATGTATGGATGTGGATGTGGATGTGGATGTATGGATGTATGAATGTGGATGTGGATGTACGGATATGGATGTGAAAATGGATGTATGGATGTAGATATGGATGTGGATGTATGGATGTGGATGTGGATGTAGATGTATGGATGTGGATGTGGATGTGGATGTATGAATGTGGATGTAGATGTGGATGTGGATGTATGGATGTATAAATGTGGATGTGGATGTACGAATATGGATGTGAAAATGGATGTATGGATGTGGATGTGGATGTATAGATGTATGAATGTGGATGTGGATGTGAAAATGGATGTATGGATGTAGATATGGATGTGGATGTATGGATGTGGACGTGGATATAGATGTATGGATGTGGATGTGGATGTGGATGTATGGATGTATGAATGTGGATGTGGATGTGAAAATGGATGTAGATATGGATGTGGATGTATGGATATGGATGTGGATGTATGGATGTGGATGTGGATGTGGATGTATGGATGTGGATGTGGATGTGGATGTATGGATGTATGAACGTGGATGTGGATGTACGAATGTGGATGTGAAAATGGAAGTATGGATGTGGATGTATGAATGTGGATGTGGATGTGAAAATGGAAGTATGGATGTAGATATGGATGTGGATGTATGGATGTGGATGTGGATGTGGATGTATGAATGTGGATGTGGATGTGGATGTATGAATGTGGATGTGAAAATGGATGTATGGATGTAGATGTGAATGTGGATGTGTATGTGGAATAATGAATGCGAATATGTATGTGAATGGATATGAGCGAATGGATGAGATGAGATGTCATGTGAATCAAAATGTGAATGAATAATATAAGATGTGAACGAATGAGATGTAATGAGAAATGGATGTGATGAGACGTAATGTAAATTAAGAAAGATAGGAATGGATGTTATGTGAAGTGAATGAATCTGATGTGATGGGATGGAAAATGATGTATCTGGTCAAGAATGGATACACCTATGATTTGGAATTGGGTTAAGTAATATAGATTGATGTGGAACAATCTGGAAAGACGTGAGTTTATTATAGAAACTGTATTTGTGAACTGTTTGTAAATGACTGTTTTATGTCAAGAATGCTGGGGAAGCATTTTGATTGTCTTCTTGAGAATGTGGTATGGAGACCTACCTGATAAAGTTGTAACAGCCAGCTGATGGCGAGAGTCAACGGAGGATATCTCGCGTAGCAAGGTCACGGTCGAGGTCTTGACCAGCCTCGGTTTGATTTAAATGGTGAGCTTTCGGTACGGTGGATGAGGGACCAAGGAAGCGGCCTATGAGTGAAGCGCTAGGTGACCTGCGAAGGATCCTAGGGGGTGCTGACCATACGGTGCTCGGGCTCTGGGCCACTGAAGATACCCACACGTGCATTGTGGAAGAAGATATTGGAACAAGGAGTAAGAGTTGTTTTCTGAAATCGAGTATAGATCTGGTTGATTGACCTTGCTGGTCCTCAACTGATGAGTCCATAGCTCTCTTATATGGATCTGTTGGTTGATCTTGCTGATCTTCAACGAGGATTCCATCTTGATTTTTATATGTGAATAATTGCCGATTACTATGAGCTAGGAACTATCGAAAAGGCCCCTATGTGAATAGGTGGTGAGCATTCTAGTTGCCAATGATGCCATAAGTACACCGATGAAGGAATGATTGGAAATAAGGATTCAACCAGAGATTTTGAGGATTGTGATCAGTGACACAATGGTTTCATTAAAGGATTGTTTTAAAGATAGTTGATGCTGAGAAAAAGGCAATTTCATATTGGGTGTGTAAGTGATGTGACTAGTTTTATGTTTGCATGAACATCCGGATAGGGGGCCTAGGAACTCTTTTCCCTGGTACCCGGGACAAAACCTAACCAAATTCCTAATTGGATCCCATCACTACAGTGATTGGGCGGTTGGCTAACCATGGGACTGGATGGGGTTATAGGCTGGGCTGATGGATCCGTTCGTAAATCGAGACTCAATTTCTGTTTAGTTTGATAGATGAAGTAAATCTCAGACAAAAATTGTTCTATGGAAAAAGAATCAATGGCTGTGTCTTTCGATGAGGAAAAAAGCGTTGGTCTCTATGATCCAAGTGCAATCTGTCCCTTGATCTGACTATGGAACTTACGAGTTCGCTCAGATCAGTTCAGTTAGTTAAGACTTTTGACTATGTTAGGAAAAAGTTATCCTGAAAAGTGGCAAATGAGGGGGTGTGAGAGGGGTGGCTGCAAGGGGTGGCTATACTGCAGCATGTACACTGCACACAGGGATGGACGGTGGTACGTACGGTGGTACAACAGACCATAAGCTATGCAAAAAATGTGTGTTGCCCATGGAGCATCCCGGGGGGTTTATATAACTATGGAGTACGGGTACGGGCACTGTGCAAAGCAAGGACAAAAGGACGGTGTACCAGCAAAGGCTGTAGATCAGTGGCCTGCATGGGTCTAGGGAAAAGGTACGGTGTCGGTTAACAGGGAAAGGAGTGGTACGCATGTACCTTATCTGGTCAGGGGCAGCATAGGTGTCCATGTAGCGGTACTACGTGTGGACCACAAAGTGGGCAGCTATCCTTTGGTTCTTGAGCGACCATCGTACGGGCACCTTGGTAAGTGTGTACAGTCCAAATTTTGGGGCGGGGTCCCAAAATTTGGGACGTCGGCCTCGATTTGCGTGAGTGTCGGGGGCTGATTTTTTTTTTTTGTCCGAGAGGTTCTCTTGGTCGTTGGGGTGCAGACCGTTTGTCAATCGGACACCCGATCGTGCATTTATTAAAGGTTTAAAGGTCGTCGCTTTTTAATAAAAAATGACTGAAATTTACGTATAAGCTTGATTCGATGTTCGTTTTGGATGATGCTGTAAAATCCTATATCGTGCTTGGAGTGATAAGATGACCAGATATCTTATCTCCCTTGGATTTCAGGTTTCTACAGTAGATTCTTCACTCTATGTGAAGAAAAGAGATCATGGGATAGTTTTACTTGTCATCTATGTGGATGACTTGATTATCACAGGTGATCATGGTACAGATGTGATGCATGTCAAGAAAGCATTGAGTGGGCAGTTTGACATGAAAGACTTGGGTGAATTGAGATACTTTCTTGGAATTGAAGTGATCAAAGACCATGCAGGTACATGGTTAGTGCAATGCCAATATGCATTGGATATGTTAGCAAAATATGGCATGATAGGGTGTAAACCAATGAGTATACCTTTGGAGCAAAATGTGAAGTTGCGGGCTGATTTTGGTGAGGAGTTGGATGATCCATCTATGTACAGAAAGATGGTTCGTAGTCTCATTTACATGACTATCACATGCCCGGATTTGAGTTATGCTGTGGGGCTAGTAAGCCAGTTTATGCAAAGCCCCAGAAAACCTCATTTTAATGCAGTGAGACGCATTATGTGATATGTAAAGGCCACTGCACATTATGGTTTTCTTTATGAGAGTGGTAAAGGCTTGGATATACATGGCTACACACAGATGCTGATTGGGTAGGTAGTTCATATGACAGGAGGTCTACCAGTGGTTATGCCTTTACACTTGGAAGTGCTCTGGTGAGTTGGAGTAGTAAGAAGCAACCTACTGTTGCTTTATCCAGTACTACAGAGACTGAATACAGGGGTGCAGCCATTGTTACTTGTGAAGGAGTATGGTTAAAGAGTCTCTTGGCAAATTTGGGTGAGCCTATTGATGGCAAAGTTGTCATTCATTGTGACAACCGGAGCAGTATACAGTTGGCCAAGAATCCAGTGTTTCATGCGCGGACCAAACTCATAGAGGTCCATTATCATTTTGTCAGAGATGGATGGTACAATGGATCTACAGTATGTAAAGACTGAAGAGCAGGTGGCTGACATCTTTACAAAGCCACTTAGCAGGGAGAAGTTTGAGTACTTCCGTACTATGTTGGGAGTACGTGGGATGAGCTTGAGGGGGGAGTGTTGTGAGCTTTGATAGCCCAAGCTCATCTACATCTTCATTTATGGCAGTACATCATGAGCTTGAGAGGGGCTGTTTTGAGATTCAAGCTCAATGTGAGTGTGTGCCAGCTGTGCTATGTGCTGGCATGTTAGGTAGCAGCATGTGTGAGATATAAATGACCGCATCTAGCTGGTCATACTATGTGGACATTAGCTAGGGTTAGATGTGTGTGGACACATCTCATAGCGTCTCTTGTGTATTATGGATTATGGCTTTATGCATTGTGTGAGAAGGGAGATGGCTTCTCTCTATGGTTAGGGTTTGCAATATACATTAGGGTTTGCTCCTGTGTGTGTGTGTGTCTCCTCTCCCTCTAGCTATTTTTCAATAGTGATGATGTTAGTAACTGGAAGATGATTATGACTTTATCAAATCACTATGAGATTAGTGGATTATGTTGACAGATTGTTGTTGTTTGACCTTTGATCCAATGGATCTAATTAAGGAATACAAATTGAGAACTTACATAACTGAAATTCTCGTGGAGGAATGTTCAGATAAAATTTTAGGTCTGATGGACCATTATTGTGTTAAGGATATGAATGATATGTTCTGAATGAATTGTTCTCTGATAATGAGTTCTGTATATTCTTCTTGTAGAAGGCATATTTATCCCAGGATTATGTGTGGGTTGACCATACTATAAGAAACCCAATAATTAGTTGGATCTTAAAGTGAAAGAGTTTATCGTCCAGCTGCTGTGAGATGAGGACATCTCGCGTTTTTTAAGTGGGGTAGGATGTAAGATTCCTCCCTCCAGCTTTTTAGGAGTAAAGGTATAAGAACCTCCCCTTCTGTTCTTGAAATTATTCCCCTCTCTGAAATAGGAGAAAGATCTTGTTTTACCCTATTTTGGCGTATAGAGAGAAAATGTCTAGAGACAGATAATCCAAAATTGAGATATCTTTAGATATAAAAATCCTCCTAGTGTCTAAAAAGAATTCCTCTGAAACAGTTCAAAATGAACTTTCCAATGTGCATTAGGAATTAATTGAAAATGGTATAAGGGACCTTAGCCTAAGGGTCTACATTTTCAGAAATTTTTGGATTATGGTCCAATTAAGGTTCCAATGGGCCAATTGGATAAATCCAAGTGTTGGGATAAGATAAATCCAAAGAATAAAAGAATATACCAGAAAATGACTAAATTCTCACATAAGATGAAGAGTTGACTAAGTACAAGGTTTATTAGTTAAAAATGATGAGATATTACTTAAAAATGAGATATTTTGAAATAATGATGCATTTTTGACACCTTGGTAAGGAGAGGGAGACTCTTGAGGTAGGCACCTATTTCACATGTGTGGAAGGATTTTTAATTCAAAACAATTGTGATATTTTTATCTCTCCTCTCTCTTGGATCAAACCAAATAAAAAAGGGAGCCAAACTGGTCCAAATCTTGTCCAAATTGAGTCAAACTGAACTTGGAAAATTCCAGAACCTAGTTAGAGTTAGTAAGTGGCCTCCCTCACCTATAAATAGACCCTTAGTCTTTTGTAAAAAAATATTAGAGCTATACCATGCCAGTATTATATTAAAATAATCATATTTTCTATTATCCCTTAAATTTTTCTCTCTCTTGGGAGCTTGGAGCTCTCTCTCTCTCTACAACAACTCTTGGAGTTTCTCTTCTCCTCTTGATGGACCCATTGATTGGTCAAGAGGCTTCACTGCTAACAGAGAATCAAACTAAACTTGGAGGTAAAACCAATTTTTATGGTTTTTTCCAATTTATCTCAATGACTTTCTTCTTCTCAACCTCTCTCAAGCTTGAGAAGTTTTCTCAATAATTGTTTTAATTCAAATCAAGCTTTCCCTTAAAATCTTAATGCTTAATTAAGAGAAAGTTAATCTTTATGCTTATTTGTAATGCTTTCTTTAAGTTAATCTTTATGCTTATTTGTAATGCTTTCTTTACGTAAATCTCTCTCTTCAAAAGAATAACCATCTTTATGGCTAACTCCTTTGAAAAAAGGATGCTTCTCAATGATAATCTCATAATTCAAAGCTAAACTCTAGGCTTCATAAGCTAGATATTACGAAAATGGTATTTTTATGATGTTGTGTTAACAAAATAATGGGTATTTCTTTTAGATTATTTATAAGTACTTAATCACTACTTTGATTGATTCTAAATGAGAAATATATTATCCTATCAATTTGGAAAAAGAGAAATAATGGAGTTAACTTAATCTAGTGGGATAATCATATTTAAGTTTATGATTATTGTGAAAATTATGATTTAAATTCATAATTTGATTTTAAGCATAAAAGAGGAACTATTATCATATTTCCATCACAAGTTTTTATTCGTTAGAAAAATTTGAGAATTATCAGTAATAGCAGCGAAGCCATGGTAAAATTTTCAGAAAATAATACATATCTTATTTTTATGCATAATGCTAAAAGAGGACTTCCTACCATATTCTAGGATTGGACATCCTATGCAAAAAGAATGATTTTCATCATATTCATGTGAAATAATTTTTTATGCTTAATTAATTGATTAAGAGAAAAGAATAATTTTTGGTAAATTTATTTTTATACAAAAAGAGGAATTCCCATGATATTTGAGAATCAAATATTTAAATGGTAAAAGAGAAATTTTTGATAAATTTTTTTTTATACAAAAAGAGGAATTTCCATGATATTTGAGAATCAAGTATTTAAATGGTAAAAGAGGAGTTTTTGGTAAATTTATTTTTATGCAAAAAGAGAAATTTCCATGATATTTGAGATCCAAATAATGAAATGGAAAAAGATAAATTTTTGGTAAATTTATTTTATGAAAAAAAAGAATTCCCATGATATTTGAGATCCAAGAAACTAAATGGTAAAAGAGGAATTTTTGGCATAATTCAAATTATGAGTATTTTTCAAAAGTGAAATTTTGAGCATTATTAATTAGGAAATATGGGTAGAATTGATTTTTGTAAATCCCATGAATATTTTACTCAAGAAGAAGATATTGATTATATTTCACTTGAGAAATTTGAGAAAGAATATGAAAATATCCATCCGGAAAAAGTACCTTTAACTAGGCCAAGCAATTAGCAAAAACTTAGAAAAGTCCCATCGGTATCGAAAAGAGAAAACGGTACTAGATATGAATGCGATGTAAATACATGTGATAAGATGTGATGAGATGTGATGTGATGTAAATGGATGTGGATGTGGATGCAATGAGATGTGATGGTATGTGATGTAAATGGATGTGAATGTGAATGTGATGGATGTGATGTAATGTAAATAGATGTGGATGTGAATGTGATAAGATGTGAATAAGATGTGATGATATGTGAAAGGATGTGACATGGTGTAAATGGATGAGAATAAGATGTGATGATATGTGAAAGGATATGATGTGATGTAAATGGATGAGGATGAGATATTATGTGATAGATATGAATGTGAATGAATGGATGGATGTGGATAGATGTGCCTGTGAATGAATGGATGGATGTGGATGGATGTGAGTGTGAATGAATGGGTGGATGTGGATGAATGTGATGAGATGTGAATGGATGTGATGAGATATGGATAGATGTGGATGTGATGTAATGTGGATGGAATGAATGAGATGTGATGTAATGTGGATGGAATGAATGTGATGTGATATGGATGGAATGAATGTGATGTGATAAGGATAGATGTGGATGGAATATATGTGATGTGATGTGGATGTAATGAATGTGATGGATGTGAATGGGTGTGATGTGAATGGATGTGATGTGATGTGAATATGATATGATGAGATGTAAATGAATGTGAATGTGATGTGATGAGACATGAATGGATGGGTTTGATGTGGATGGATGTGATGTGATGAGATGTGGATTTGAATGAATATTAATGGATGTGATATAATGTGGATGGATGGATGAGATGTATCACAATTTATTTTCTCTCACAATGGAAGAAAGGTTTTGTTGAGAAGAGAGAAAACACTCTCATGTAAAGATCTCAACAGCAAAGTGAAATTAATTCCTTAGTAACTTATTTTTCCCTATAAGTTTTGGTAGTAGATACTTTTTGTATTAGACCAAGATATTTTTTGTATTAAACCATATGTACTATCTTTTGACATTATGAATGAAACAAAGCTTTCAATACACACTTGTTATCAAACCAAGATACTTTTTGTATCAAACTATATGTACTCTCTTTTGAGATTATGAATGAAACAAAGGTTTAAATACACAATAGAGAAAATTTAAATTTATGGTTTACATTAATTAAGCCATATTAATGTTTGTTTTGTACATATAGTGGCCTTGTGCCATCAGATATAGGCTTGAGTTTCATGAATGCATTCTCTTTTACATAATCTTGCACTTGCACTCTGCTAACAAAATTCTCCAAGCCTTGCATCCAAGGTAGTAGCTTTTCTTCCAAAAAGAGATTATCAATATCTCCCTCAAATGGTAAGGGTGAGATACATGTGTACATTGGATTATACGTTCCCTTTAAAGGAGTATTATCTATTAATTGAATGGGTCTATAGGCAAATGAATAGTATGGTTTGGCTTGGTGAAAAGTGGTACTTTAGGTCATTGAATGGGTCTATAGGCAAATGAATATTATGGTATGGCTTGGTGAAAAGTGGTACTTCAGGTTTATCTGGATGAGATTGTGTGGGATGCACATAACAATGTTGGTGATTATACACAAAATAAAATTGGTCTCGATCAACACCTACTTCTATGAAAATTAGTCTAAGAAGACTTTCAACATTCTGATAAGCCATGGAATACCATAATGCAATAGAAAACACATCAACCATATATTTGAGAAATTCTTTCAATCTTAGCATCACATAATGAAAACCTATGCGTAGTGTTCTGACCCTGCTACCATGGAAGAGAGTTGACTATCTTTTGATTAAAAGACCATTTATGTCAAGAATGATCAATTTTTGAAAAGTGTGAAAAGACTTAAATTAGTGTTGTCAAAATTATCACAATTGTTTACTTTCAAAAACAGAAGAGATGTTTTACTACTAATCACAATTGTTTATCACAATTGTTTACTTTCCAAAAGAGTAGATATGTTTTACTAATTCAAAAAGAGTGCACGGGCTTTAGTCATTCAAAAATCTATTATATGGTGGTCACAATAGGCTTACATTAGTTTTGTTAGCATTAATGTTAGTTGGGGAGGAGTCCTTGATCCCCTCATCTGCATCCTGCATATTTGTATCTTTAATCTCCTCCT
This sequence comes from Cibotium barometz, assembly GCF_041138505.1. Lineage (NCBI taxonomy): Eukaryota > Viridiplantae > Streptophyta > Polypodiopsida > Cyatheales > Cibotiaceae > Cibotium > Cibotium barometz. The sequence continues at coordinate 6,008,571 of NC_141046.1, forward strand.
TAGTATCTATCCCCTTCTCTTTCTCCTCATCCTTCCCTACCTCATCTTTCTCTTAGTCTTCATGCTTCTCTTTCTCCTCCTCCAAAATAATTGTTAGCTCCTTATCCTTCTCTTTCTCATCTTGATTCTTCTCCTTTAGATCCTTGTCCTCCTCTAGATCCTTCTCTTTCTCATCTTGATTCTCCTCCTCCAGATCCTTCTCTTTCTCTTTCTCTTCATCTTGCTCATGCTTCTCCTTCTCTTTCACTCCCTCATCCTACTTATCCTCTTGTCTTTCTCTTTAATTTTCTACATCCTTTTGATCTTTAATCCTTTCCTGAAACCCTTGCTGCTGACTTGGTGGGATTGTTTACCCACCTAGCAGCATTTTATTCCCATCTGGGAAGGCAAGTTGGTTCTTTTCACTCCTCCTCTGCACACCTAAGCATCGTTCTGATCAAGGTCACCATGTAGCATTCAATGAAGGGAGTCTTATAGCTATGCATATTACACAGAAAAATCATCAGTATTTGTGGATAACTTTCTTAAAATTGTGGAAACCTTAATAACTAAAATAATAATTATCTTATTCCACTTAGGTTGGAGGTATAAAAATTATTAATATATACTCAGCATGAAATAGGATCCTCCATCTACACAGGAGTATCCATCTCTCTATAAAGGCACAGAGACATCTTTGATTACTAAATCATAAAGGCCTTCAATAGGAATAAGTTTAGCCAGAGCTGTAAGTAATCTCTTAATGCACTTGTAGCATAAATAATTCAATTAAGATATGCAAGAATAAAATTTAATATTTACAGTTAACAATGAGCAAGTATATATAAATTATTTAGAGCTGATAGTCAACTCAGCTTACAATTTAAGCTCAAGATGTGTGCTTAGTATGGAGTTCATGGTCCATATTATTTTCTTGTCCAGTTCTAAGCACACTAGACTCTAATGTTGGGTAAAACAAGAAACCAAAGTTTGACTTTTGAAAAATATATTGTGAAGTGTATCAAACATTCAAACCAACTACATATCCAAATTCATATGGCAAAATAACAGTACTGACTTCAAGAAAATTACAAAATGAGAACCATCTTTGGATGGTCTCCAGACTCTTGAGCCTAAGTAGAGGTGAAAGTTGTGATTTCACAATAAACACCTCTGCTTGAGCCTCAGCAGGAAGCAATGACACGCATAGAACTTTCTAATAAATATAGAATCATCCTATCGTGCCAAATGGCTATGAATATATTTGTGCTACCTACAAGAGACATTAGAAACATAGAAATGATAGGATGGATGGTCTCCAGACTCTTGAGCCTAAGTAGAGGTGAAAGTTGTGATTTCACAATAAACACCTCTGCTTGAGCCTCAGCAGGAAGCAATGACACGCATAGAACTTTCTAATAAATATAGAATCATCCTATCGTGCCAAATGGCTATGAATATATTTGTGCTACCTACAAGAGACATTAGAAACATAGAAATGATAGGATGAGAGAGAGAAAGAGAGAGAGAGAGAGAGATGTAAACATAAATTCTGTGAGAGGTAGATAGTTGGTGAGAAGAGATGAAAAAATATATAAACATATATATATATATATATATATATATATATATATAGAGAGAGAGAGAGAGAGAGAGAGAGAGAGAGAGAGAGAGAGAGATGTAGACAGAAAGTATATGAGAGGTAGAGAGTGGGTGAGAGAAGAGATAAAAATATATATAAATAGATATATAGAAAGAGATAGAGACCTTTTCCTATAAACACAGATTAGGATTGAAAAGGAATAGCGATGATGAGGATTAAAGGAAAAGTTGCACGGCTTCCAGGTGTAGAGAATTGTTGAAAAATATGAAAAAGAAAAAATAAAGGCTTAATAGTTCTTAAACTATACAATTAAAAAAGTAAAGTACTATATTAAGAAGTGGCCAAATTTTCAAGGTCCATGTGTACATGGCCACATTTAATGCAAAATCCTATTGGAAATTGCATTTCTATGTGTGCTGACTTAATTGATCAAAGGGTACACTTTTTAAATGGTTAGTTATTTTTTGGTAAAAGTGAATTTAAGGAGAGAGAGAGAGAGAGAGAGAGAGAGAGAGAGAGAGAGAGAGAGAGAGAGAGAGAGAGAGAGAGAGAGAGAGAGCCAGACACACGCACACACACACACACACACACACACACACACACACATATATATATATATAGAGAGAGAGAGAGAGCCAGACACACGCACATAGAGAGAGAGAGAGAGATGCAGAGAGAGAGGCAGTGAGAGCCACAAATAGAGAGTCTAAAAGCTAGAGAGAGAGAGAGAGAGAGAGAGAGAGAGAGAGAGAGAGAGAGAGAGAGAGAGAGAGACTTAAGGGAGAAGAAGAGACAGGGAAAGACATAGAAGGGGTGATAGGGCCCACTTACAACATAGTCAAAAAGGGGGTGAAAGGGCCCACTTACAACATAGTCAAAGAGAAAATACTTGACATAATGGAGGGAAAGGAAGACCTAGACAGAGATGATATCTAGATCCTACACACACCAAATTCTAGGTAGAGGAAGTCTCTATGATGGGTAGAGAGTGGGTGAGAGAAGAGATAGAAAATATATATATAAACAGAAATATATATATATATATATATACATACATACATACATACATACATACATACATACATACATACATACATACATACATATATATATATATATATGGAGAGAGAGAGAGAGAGAGAGAGAGAGAGAGAGAGAGAGAGAGAGAGGGAGGGAGGGAGGGAGAGAGGGAGAGAGAAAGATAGACTTGCCTCATACTAAGTATTCTATGTTTTATAGTCAAGAAGAGATTGAAGAGAAAATCTATGCATTTAAACCCAGAGTTCATTCCTAAGGGTAGGTTGGTAAACCTTCAGAGGGAGAGAGGAGGTTTCAAGTTACTAATGGCCTCAAAAAAGAGAAATTTGGATTTATCAGCTTCACCTGAGCATGCTGATAAGGAAATTGCACGTGGTACCTTTTCAGGAGATTGATCAACTAATGGAGACCACAGCTGATGTTCATAGTCCTCCTCAGTATCTTGTTGAGGAGCCCAACTCAGAAGAAGAGGCAAGGGTGGATATCAATGCACATGAAAGTTTAGAAAGTTATCAAATATCTATTGATGATAAAGGTGAAGAATGTTCTTTTGGGTTCTAGGCACTAGTTAAGGTCAGGCAAACAAAGAAGAGGTCAACGGATTTCTCTACAATTGAAGAAACCCCCAAGCAGGTTATGAAATATCTATTGATAAAGGTGAAGAATGTTCTTCTGGGTTCCAAGCACCAATTAAGGTCAGGCAAACAAAGAAGAGGTCAACGGATTCCTCTACAATTGAAGAAACCCCCAAGCAGGTTAAGGTTAATAATGAAAAGAAGGAAAATATTGAAGAAACAGGTACTATTTATGTTTATGAAAGACTCTGGTATTTTGTTTACTCAGCTGGTGCTTCAAAATATTTTCATGTTCTTGACAAGGTCTTCAATAAGCCTATGGATATTTCATCCATTGTGGAGAAGCATTATTCCTTCCTCCAGAAGGAACGCTCTGAGTCTAGCTTAACACTAGTTCTCTAACTGGACACTTAAGTGTCCTGAGGACACTAAAGTGTCCTGAAAGTTAGCATTTTTCTTGAATTTTTGTGGGCAATCTATTAAGAGTTTTGAAATGCTTAACATCCACAGATGTTCCTCAAGACCCAAAAAATCCTTGAGATTTTTTAAATTGCACTTTTCTTAGCTTTTGCAAGGCAATATTTTAATTTTCTTAGACACATGCTGATAAAACGCATGATTTTTGGTGTTTTCAAAATAGTAGTAATTTGGATATAACTTTTAGAAGGGACATAGTTTGATCATGAAACTTGGCTTGATGGAAAGCCCATGATGTAAACTAAATCTTGGAATCATCAAACGATAATTATTGGATAAATTTTTGACTCGTTAATATTGAAATGACGTTTTTTATACAGGTGGAGCATGAATTTTTCTCCTTCCATATGCAAGCTAATAATGTAAAACTTGAGGTGCACCCATGTTATATAGGGTAAATACTACTTTGTTTTGAATTTTGCAAAACTTTATAGCCACTTTTTGGGCCTCTTCTCATACATGGCCTTTTGCGCAACCTGTTTTTAATACATAAAATGTCTAATTATGAGCCTAATTTTGATTTTCATCAAAGGGGAAAGCTGTGTAAGTGCATTATTTGTTGTAACTATAGGTGTAGACTACTTGTGCAAGCATAGTTATGATTAGTTTTTGATAAAAGATGATCAAATTTTGCATTTTTGTTTTTTACAGTTTTTTTAGAACTAGGCGATAAGAACCTACTTAAGTGGAGGCTAAGTTAGTACCATACACATCAAATTATGGCTTATTTATCTCATCTCAAGCATGAAAACCAATAATCAACATTCTCATTGATAGGGCTATATTTTTTTTAGTGGCGTGATTGAGTTTTGATAATACGCGTTACTTTTGCTTATTTTATGCAACTTTTTTGGAAAAAAATCTAGGAAAGGAAAATGATTTTTTTGGTGAACTTCTACCTCCTTGGACTGATGTATGCTATAAAAATATCTTGGGAAAAATTCTATTGATATCATTGGATTTTTTTTTGAGAGAATGATGCTTGCATATTTGGAAAAATCCTGAAAAATGTTCATTTTCAAGACATATGCTACTTTGTTGCTTATGTACTTCCAAATAAAAAGGCATTTTATATGTTTAGCATTTTTTACATAAGCATAGGGTTATGTTCTACATGCCCAATGAAGCATTTTGGTTTTTAAAGCCTACATTAGGAGTTTGATTTTTTTTTTGCAACCCCCAAAAAAGGACACTCAAGTGTCCTGTTTTGGTACCAAACTAGTGTTAAAGAATGAAAGATTCAATATGAATGACAAAGCTTATGTACACCTGATGGATTGTAGTCCCAATAAAAACTACCAAAATGTCCTACGTAAGAGATACCAAACACTTCCATCAAATTGAAAAGCAACCTATTCAAATCACCAAAGGAATTGTAGGTTGTTGGAGGAAACATTGGGATTTTATCTTCATTATCTCTACCCCCTTCTACCTTCACAAGGTGAAGAAGTGTTTACTAAAGAAGTAGTTGAAGAGCAAGAGCCTAACGAGGAAGTTAAATTTGCTGATGAGGCTCCTCTATGTGATGACATAGAGGAGGAGCTATAGTTAAACCAAGAGGAAGAGGAGGCAAAATTGCTTGACCTTCAAGTGCTTTAGGAGTTAATCTTTGGTGAAGCCAAGGAGTGTGGGAGGACATCAACATAGAAGAGAGTCATTTGCTCCTGCCAATACTACCTGAGTTTTGTATTGATGAAAGAAATATCTGCTTCTATGTGATATACAAAATGTATTTAACATTAGGGAAGATTACGCCCTTGTAGCTATTGCAAAGTTCTATGAAGGGGATGAGGGATTTATCTCTAGTGATGATGAGTCCCTAGAGCTGAACCATTTTCATTAATCATGTTTCAGAATATTCTTTGACAAAGCTAAGGATTACAAGGAGCAAAGGTTTTCTTCTGATGAAGAGACATTTAAAAAGTGTCAACAGGAATACGGGTATGACAAGTATTCAGAAGAAGTATTTAAAAAAAGCTTGGAGACCAACTAAAGAGACATCAATAGATCTTTTTAGGGACAATCAGCTTATAATAGATGAAATAGGCCAAGTGAATTCTCTCTCTCTCTCTCTCTCTCTCTCTCTCTCTCTCTCTCTCTCTCTCTTACATATCATAAATTTATGCAGAGTTTAATTGAAGAACCAGACAAATTTTTACAAAGGCATAAACGGGACTACCACGAGAGGGATGCTACTTTGTCACACTACCTCAAAGGACTATCAAGTGCTAGAATTTTGATTTATCATAATTCTATGAGCCAGCAAGGTGTGGCTGCAAATTTTATGTTCAAGACACTATCTCAGTTTCTTGGCGGTACCATAATACCAAGAACATATCATAAGATTATTTAATTAAAAAAATAAGTGCCATGGATATTTCTGATTACTGGCCTCGCCATAGAGCATGCAAAAGATCCTATTTTCATACATACATAGAGCATGCAAAAGATCCTATTTTTATACATACACTGTTGATACAAGAAAACACCACAATAATTTAGCTAGAATTTATTGAAAGACAAATAAATTGACAAGAGATGTAAATTACATTCTATTAATCCAGTGGTGATATCTCCATTTGTTATGAGCTTGGATAGCCGCATAATTTGTAAAGGCTTCCAATCTATTGTGTTTGTGCTTTTCTAAGTGTCTAAGTGTTTGAAGCATTTCTAAATACTTTAAGGTTTCTTTTCGATGTAGTTGTTGTAGTATTCTACAATAAAACCATTGGAATACATCATGCATGTTGTTTGATTTCTTCCTGTAAGACTCCTCCTCAGCCTCAATAATGAATAAGACTCTACTTCAATCCCCTGTAATCATTCCCTGTTTCTGAATACAAGAAAATATTATTTTTTTCCTTGTTTTTCCTAGTGAGATGAAAATTTCTAGAGAGTGGTAAATCAATATTGAGATATTTTTGGATATATAAATTCTACAAATATAAAAAATATGTTTCCTTGAAATAGAAAATCAAAATAAATCTTCGAAGGTGTAATTAGAATTAATTAAAAATGATTTAAAAGACCTTAGCCTAAGGGTCAAGATTTTCTGAAAGTTTTAGATTATGGTCCAATTAAGGTTCCTATGGACCAATAAGATTAATCTAAGTGTTGGGATGAGATAAATCCAATAATTAAAAGAAAATACCCAAAAATGAGTAAATGCCCACATAAGATGAAGAGCTGACTGAGTACAAGATTTATTAGTTAAAAATTATAAAATATTACTAAAAACAATGAGATATTTTGGAGTAATCATACCATTTTAACACCTTGGTAAGGAAAGGGGGAGCCTTCAAGGAGGTGCCTATTTCACACATTTAAAGGGGAGCCAAAGTGGTCCAAATCTTGTCCAAATCCAGCCAAACTGAAGCTAAAAAATTTTAGAACTTAGTCAGACTCAGTTAGTGGCCTCCCTCACCTATAAATAGACCCTCATTCTTTTGTATTATCATCTGTGAACTAGACCATGCCAGTATTACTCTAAAATAAGCATATTTTCTATTATCCTCTAAAAATCCTCTACAATTTGGAGAGATTGGAGCTTCTCTCTCTCTCTCTTCAACCTTCTTTGGAGTCTTCATCAACATACTAAACCAATTGCATGGTTGGGGGCCTCTCCTAAGACTAAAGAATCAAGCAAAACAGGAGGTAAAGTGTGACTTTATGATTTTTTTCTTAATCTCTAAATGTTTTTTACTTCTCAACCCCTCTCAATCTTGAGAAGTATTCAATTGAATGATTCTTCAATGCAATTGAAACTCTCTATGAATTTTAGTGATTAAACACATAAAGTTTACATTTATGCTTAATTAAAATGTTTTTTGTAAGCATTTCTCTCTCTCCCCCCAAAGAAGGGTCATTCCTATGACCTATTCTATATTCAAATGATGCTTCTCATGGAGCAATTCTTAATTATAAAAGTAAACTCTATGCTTGTCAAATTAGAGGCCAAAGAAGTGGCTTTTTAATGCTTTTATGCTACTTAAATTATGAAAAATTTAGGAATCAAGTCCATAATTGGATATTGATCCAAATTATAGTTCTTCTATCATATTGTATTATTAAACTTTATGCTTTTCAAAATTATTAAAAATTATCAGTAATAGCAGCAGAACTATGGTAAAATTTTTAACACATAAATCATTTTCATGCATAATATGAAAAGAGGACTTCCTACCATATTCTAGGATTAGTCATCCTAGGTTAATTGAATAATTCTCATCATAACCATGGAAAAATTGATTTTAATGTTTATGCATAAATAGTTAATTAGAAAAAAAGAGAAATTTTTAGTAATTCAATTTTATGATAAAAGATAAATTCCCATGATAATGGAAATCCATGTATTCCAATGAAGAAAGAGAAAAATTTAGAATACTAAAATAGTGGATATTTTATTTAAAAATTAAAAAAGAAATTTAGTTAAATTTATTGTTATGCATAAATGAATTTAAATGATGAAAGAGGAATTCCCACCATATTTGGAATTTAATCATTTAAAAAGCTTCTTTAACTAGCATAGAATATAGTAGTTGTGTGGGGTGATATTATAATAGCCTAAAATGTGTGATAAATCTTAATAGTATATTTACCATGTGTGAAATGTCATGTCAAGTTTTCTACCACTATTCTTAATGATGATGACGAGGAGTAAGGGAATCGAAATGTGAATCATAAGTCCTACTCATGTAAAAGTAACGTTTTGAAATTTTTGTGGGCACCACTTGTGGGGCTTACATTTTGTTTGTGAAAGGATGAAGCAGCAGAGGAAAAAAGCAGGCTTTCCAGCCAACGCGCAGAGAACACCAAAGCGAGTGAAGAAATTTGAAACAATAGGCTCTCCAGCAGAGCAAAGACACCAAAGCGAATTTGAAATAACAGGCTCTCCAGCAGAGAAAAGAACACCAAAGCGAGCCCAAGAGCAACCCCTCCAATCAAGGTGGAGTCAGATAGAGAAGAGGAGAAGATGCTGAAGAAAGACAAGTTGTCCTCAGGAAGTAGGTTTCTAACTCATAGAATGTGTTCTCTTTCTTTCTTCTCATTTATATAATTCTGATATTGATGTTTCTTGCATGTCATTTCTACAGTAAGATGGAAGGCCCCTAAGGTATATTATCCACTTCAAATCGCTTTCTGCTTAACAAAAGAGGATTTCCACACACAGTACGGCCTTGACATAGAAGTCAAGGACCCAAGGCTCTTAAGGGATTCAGATGTCTCTGAATCTTTGGCAGGTGCATATCGGATTAAGTGTCGTAGTATTTGAGTAGAGCAGTTCCAGGACGTTTTGATATTTTACAACAAGGTATAGCAGAAGCGTCCTACGAACATGGAGTTTAACGTCTCATTTGCTAGAGCATATGTGTTGCAGTTCAGTCCAAGTGTTGTTAGAGCAGGAAAGGCAATGTCTTTTGTGATGAAAAAACTGATGTGATAAACAGGTAGAGGGAGAGGATACACACACACAGGAGCAAACCCTAATGTATATTGCAAACCCTAACCATAGAGGGAAGCCATCTCCCCTTCTCACACAATGCATAAAGCCATAATCCATAATACACAAGACACACTATGTGTTGTGTCCACACATCGCTAACCTTAGCTAATGTCCACACACTATGACCAATTGGACGCGATCATTTATATCTCACACATGCTGCTACCTAACATGCCAGCACATAGCACAGCTGGCACACGCTGACATCGAGCTTGAATCTCAACATCCCCTCTCAAGCTCATGATGTACTGCCATAGATGAAGATGTAGATGAGCTTGGGCTATCAAAGCTCTCAACACTCCCCCTCAAGCTTATCCCACGTACTCCCAACATATAGTACGAAAATACTCAAACTTCTCCCTGCTAAGTGGCTTTGTAAAGATGTCTGCCACACTTGCTCTTCAATCTTCACATACTGTAGATCCACTGTACCATCCAACACTTTCTCTCTGATAAAGTGATAATGGACCTCTATGTGTTTGGTTCGCGCATGAAAAACTGGATTCTTGGCCAACTGTATGCTGCTCATGTTGTCACAATGAATGATAACCTTGCCATCAATAGGCTTACCCAAATTAGGCAAGAGACTTGTTAACCATACTCCTTCACATGTAGCAATGGCTGCACCCCTGTATTCCTCTGTACTAGATAAAGCAACAGTAGGTTGCTTCTTGCTACTCCAACTCACCATGGCACTTCCAAGTGTAAAGGCATAACCACTAGTAGACCTCCTGTCATATGAGCTACCTGCCCAATCTGCATCTGTGTATCCATGTATATCCAAGCCTTTACCATGCTCATAGAGAAGACCATAATGTGCAGTGGTCTTTACATATCGCATAATGCGTCTCACTGCATCAAAATGAGGTTTTCTAGGGCTCTGCATAAATTGGCTTACTAGCCCCACATCATAACTGAGATCCAGGCATGTGATAGTCATGTAAATGAGACTACCAACCATCTTTCTATACATAGTTGGATCATCCAACTCTTCACCAAAATCAGCCTGCAACTACACATCTGCTCCAAAGGTGTACTCATTGGCTTACACCCTGTTATCTCATATTTTGCCAACATATCCAATGCATATTGGCGTTGCACTAACCATGTACCTACATGGTCTTTGATCACTTCAATTCCAAGAAAATATCTTAATTCACCCAAGTCTTTCATGTCAAATTGCCCACTCAATGCCTTCTTGACATGCATAACATCTGTAGCATGATCTCCTGTGACAATCAAGTCATCCACATAGATGACAAGTAAGACAATCCCATGATTTGTTTTCTTCACATAGAGTGAAGAATCTACTGTAGAAACCTGAAATCCAAGGGAGATAAGATATCTGCTCATCTTATCACTCCAAGCATGAGGTGCTTGCTTCAAACCATATAATGCCTCTTTTAATCTGCATACATGAGTGGGATATCTTGGGTGTACATATCCTTTTGGCTGTGCCCTATAAACTTCTTCTTGTAGATCACCATTTAGAAATGCGTTTTTCACATCCATTTGATGCATTTTCCAACCATTTGCTGCAGCCATAGCAATGACTGCTCTTATTGTTCCCATATTTGCAACTGGACTAAATGTTTCATCATAGTCCAAGCCTTGGGTTTGTGCATAGCCCTTAGTTTCTAATCTTGCTTTATGTCGCTCAATGGAACCATTTGACTTGCATTTCACTTTGTAAACCCATTTGCAACCAATAACATTTTTGTCCTGTGGTAATGCAACCAAATCCCATGTTTCATTATGAACCAAAGCATCCATTTTAACATCCATTGCCTTCTCCCATCCATGCTTTCCAATAGCTTTTGTATAGAATGTAGGTTCCACATGCTTCACCAAAGAGGTCATATATGCGTAATGCATAGCAAAATCACGATATGTCAACCTGTCAACTGGATATCTGACCCTTTGGGATCTCCGCAATGCATGCGGATCACTCTGAACACCTGTCACTCTAGTATGTGGAGGCTCATATCTATCTTGCCTTGCACCAAGTGTGCGTAAAACAGGTATGCCAAGTTCCTCATCCAAACTCTCTGAACTTGACGACTCATAACCTGTAATTCCAATTCCTTCAACTTTCTTCTTCCCTTTATCCATAGCACTACTCCCAGTGCTCACACTCTCATGCCTCAAGCGTCCTGACCATGGACTTATAGTGCTACTCTCAGACTCTGCTGGCCCAGACATAGAAATAGAACTTGCTTGTGGCAAGTTCACATGCACATCAACATCAAGTGAATCTATGACACCCTCATCCTTTGCTTTGTACCAACTAGAAAGTTCATCAAACACCACATCTCGTGAGAGATAACCACTTGCCTGGATTGTGGATTGTAACATTTATATGCCTTTCGATCCTTATGCATATCCAACAAACACACACTTTTCTGCCTTAGGATCCAACTTCCTCCTTCTCTCGTCAAGCACATGTACATAAGCTATGCATCCAAACACTTTGAGGTGTCCAATGTCTGGCCTAAATCCTGTAAGCCGCATCTCTCGCGTACTTCCATGTATGGCTGCTGCTGTGGGTGTCTTATTAAGTATATACACTGCAGTGGCACATGCTTCTGCCCAATAATAGTCTGGCATGCTCTTTTCATTGAGCATCGCCCTGGCCACTTCACAAATGACTCTATTCTTTCTCTCAGCAACACCATTTTGCTGAGGTGTATACCTGTAAGTTAATTGTATTCTTATGCCATGCTTTCTGAAGAAATGCTCAAAAGCATGTGAGGTGTATTCACCACCTCCATTTGTCCTCAAAAATTTTATCCAAGAGACATATTGCTTCTTTGAAATCCATAAACTTTCCCAACACTTCACTTTTCTCTTTGAGAAAGTAAATCCAAGTCATTCTGCTGAAATCATCAATGAATGTCACATAATATAAGCTGCCTTTAATGGATGGGTTTTGTGCAGGACCCCATACTTGGTACTATTAATACTGGTAAGTGTTAGCTAGCATACTGGGGACTATAAATTAGCATATAGGTGACTCTTGACTAGCATGCTTTTGAATAGGTGATTACTAACTAGAAAATGTTGAGTGCTAATTAACATAGGTGATTGTTGACTAGACATATTGGTGACAAATTATATACATGTAAAAATGAAACAAAGGTCTTTATCTTCTCTCAAAACCACACTCAAATGAGCACTACGTGGAATCACCATAGTACATTAGGAAAATATACATCGATCCCTAAGAGTGCATAATGATGCAAAACACATTGAGTGATATGAGTGCTTGCATGGAAGTACCACCAACATCGAGGTTTCGTTGACATTGAAACCCTACCCACACCCATCACACTTTCCTACTAGGAGTAAGGTTGTCTATGGTGTGGGAGACCACAGAAGGTGGAGATGGGAAGAGGCACAGTTGCTGGCTTCGACTCTACTAAGAATCTCTACAAGCGAAGAATGCTACATTTCTAGCTCCTTGTTTGATTACATGAGCTTGTAGCTCCATATCAACCTGCAGTCAATCAATGTAAGATTCCTCCCTCCAATTTTTGAGAACCTCCCCTTTTGATCTTATAACTATTTTCGTCTGTGAAATAAAAGAAAGGTCCTGTTTTACCTTGTTTTGGCCTAGAGAGAGAAAATATCTAGAGAGAGGTAATTCAAAATTGAGATATTTTTGGATATAAAAATCCTCCTAGTGTCTAAAATGGTTTCCCCTCAAACAGAAATTCAAAAAGAACTTTCCAATGTGCAAACGGAATAAGTCGAAATCAGGTAAAAAGGACCTTAGCCTAAGGGTCCAGATTTTCTAAAAATTTTAGATTAAGGTTCCTATGGACCAATCAGATTAATCCAAATGTAGGGAGGAGATAAATTGAAGAATAAAAGAAAAATCTCCCAAAAATGAGTAAATGCTCACATAAGATGAAGAGTTGACTAAGGGCAAGGTTTATTAGTTAAAAAAGAAGAGATATTTAGAGGAAATGATGCATTTTTGACACCTTAGTGTGGGGAATTTCCCTCATGAAAGAGGCACCTATTTCACATGTGTGGATGAGTTTTAAACTCACAAATAATGAGATATTTTCATCTCTCCTCTCTCCTGTTTCAATTGAATTCACTTGATAATTTAATATTTTTTGACTAAATCCTCTACAAAGAATTGGTGGCCACTCTTGACCCAAACAAGAGTAGAACCCTCAATCCCTCAAGCCAAAGGAAGGCTCACAAAACTCCTTGTAAGTTAAAAATTCTACTTTTTTTTAATTCTAATTTATGGTTTTCTGATTCTTGCTTTCTTAAGGTGAATATGGATGTTATGCCTTGATGAAAAGGCTCCCCCCTTCTCTTCATTAAGAATCCAGCCTTTCTTTATCCTAAAATGAGTAACAAATAAATTGATTTAAACTTAATTATTGTTTACTCACTTGAAAGTGAAAATTGAGTAGATTAGAGTCTTGTACTTCAACTTGGGACTAATTTAAAGTGATATTAGAATGTAAAAATTGAGAAATGGTCAGCCATACAAAGGAGGTTATGGCAAAAGTTTCTTAAATTTTGTGGAAATAAAGTTTATCTTTAGGTTATTCTAAAAGAGTAATGCCCACCGTTTGTGTATTCTAAAAGAAATATTTTTATTATAAAAATGTTATTTTCATTGATGAATTTAAATTTTCTGCATAGAAAGATGCATAAAAGATTTATTTTTATTTCAAAAGAGTCATTCTCATAAAAATTAAAATTATGCATAGAAATATGCATAAAAGATTTATTTTTATTTCAAAAGTGTCATTCTCATTAAAATTGATTTTATGCATAGAAAGATGCATAAAAGATTTATTTTTATTTCAAAAGTGTCATTCTCATAAAAATTGAATTTATGCATAGAAAGATGCATAAAAGATTTATTTTTATCCCAAAAGAGTTATTCTCATTAAATTGATTTATGCATAAAAAGATGCATAAAAGATTTATTTTTATCCCAAAAAAGTTATTCTCATTCAAATTGATTTATGCATATAAAGATGCATTAAAGATTTATTTTTATCCCAAAAGAGTTATTCTTATTCAAATTGATTTATGCATAGAAAGATTTATTTTTATCCCAAAAGTGTTATTCTCATTAAAATTGATTTATGCATAGAAAGATGCATAAAAGATCTATTTTTATCCCAAAAGTGTTATTCTCCTTAAAATTGATTCATGCATAGAAAGATGCATAAAAGATTTACTTTTATTTCAAAAGGGTTATTCTCATTAAAATTTATTTATGCATAGAAAGATGCATAAAGGATTTATTTCAAAAGAGTTATTCTCATTAAAATTGATTTATGCATAGAAAGATGCATAAAAGATTTATTTTTATTTCAAAAGTGTTATTCTCATTAAAATTGATTTTATGCATAGAAAGATGCATAAAGGATTTATTTTTCTTTCAAAAGTGTTATTTTTCCTAAAATTAAATTTATGCATAAATAGATGCATAAAAGAATTTTTATAAAAGTGTTATTCCTAGTGAAGTTGATTTTTATGCATAAATAGATGCGTAAATAATCTTTATATCTTAAAGGGATATTAGAATGTAAAAATTGAGAAATGGTCTTGATTTTATGCATAGAAAGATGCATAAAAGATTTATTTTTATTTCAAAAGTGTCATTATCATTAAGATTGATTTTATGCATAGAAAGATGCATAAAAGATTTATTTTTATTTCAAAAGTGTCATTCTCATAAAAATTAAATTTATGCATAGAAAGATGCATAAAAGATTTATTTTTTTTTAAAAGTTTATTCTAATTGAAATTGATTTATGCATAGAAAGATGCATAAAAGATTTATTTTTATCCCAAAAGAGTTATTCTCATTGAAATTGATTTATGCATAGAAAGATGCATAAAAGATTTATTTTTATCCCAAAAGTGTTATTCTCATTGAAATTGATTTATGCATGGAAAGATGCATAAAAGATTTATTTTTATCCCAAAAGTGTTATTCTCATTAAAATTGATTTATGCATAGAAAGATGCATAAAAGATTTATTTTTATTTCAAAAGGGTTATTCTCATTAAATTGATTTATGCATAGAAAGATGTATAAAAGATTTATTTCAAAAGAGTTATTCTCATTAAAATTGATTTATGCATAGAAAGGCATAAAAAATTTATTTTTATTTCAAAAGTGTTATTCTCATTAAAATTGAGTTTATGCATAGAAAGATGCATAAAGGATCTATTTTTCTTTCAAAAGTGTTATTTTTCCTAAAATTAAATTTATTTTTCTTTCAAAAGTGTTATTTTTTCTAAAATTTAATTTATGTATAAATAGATGCATAAAAGGATTTTTATACAAGTGTTTTTACCACACTGAAGATGATTTTTATGCATAAATAGATGCATAAATAATATTTTAATATAAAAAATTAGAATTCTCTTAAATTCTATGATTAAATTCTATGAATAGATGTAATGAGATGTGATATGAATCAGATAGATGTGAATGAATGGATGGATGGATGTAATGTGAATAGAGGTGATGAGAATGTGAGGTGAATAGATGTGATGAGATGTGATGTGAATCAGATAGATGTGAATGGATGGATGGATGTGATGTGAATAGAGGTGAATAGATGTGATGAGATGTGATGTGAATTAGATAGATGGGAATGAATGGATGGATGAATGTGATGTGAAAAGAGATGAGAATGTGAGGTGAATAGATGTAATGAGAATGTGAATAGAGGTGATGAGAATGTGAGGTGAATAGATGTGATGAGATGTGATGTGAATCAAATAGATGTGAATGGATGGATGGATGTGATGTGAATAGAGGTGATGAGATGTGAGGTGAATAGATGTGATGAGATGTGATGTGAACCAGATAGATGTGAATGAATGGATGGATGGATGTGATGTGAATAGAGATGAGAATGTGAGGTGAATAGATGTGATGTGAATCAAATAGATGTGAATGAATGGATGGATGGATGTGATGTGAATAAAGATGAGAATGTGAGGTGAATAGATGTGATGAGATGTGATGTGAATCAAATAGATGTGAATGGATGGATAGATGTGAATGAATGAGATGTGAGGTAAAATGAATGAGATATGATGTGAGTGGATGGATGAGATGTGAATGAATGTGATGTGATGAGATGTGGATATGAGTAGATGCGAGTGGATGAGATGTGATACGTGTAAATGAGAAAAAATGTGATGAAATGGGAAATGATGTGATGAGAATGGGAATACATATGAAATAAATGAGAATTGATGTGGAACAATGTGGAAAGATGAGAGTTTGTTATAGAAAGTGTATTTATGACCTGTTTTTAAAATACTGTTTTATGTCAAGAATACTGGGGAATCATTTTGACTGTCTTGTGAATGAGGTCGTGGAGACCCAATCTGATAAAGTTGCAATAGCTGACGAAGAGTCAATGGAGGACGTCTTGCGTAGCAAGGTCTCGGCCGATCTCTTGACCAGCCTTGGTTCGATTAAAATGGTGAGCTTCCGGTATGGTGGATGAGGGACCAAGGAAGCGGCTTATGAGTGAAGTGCTAGGTCACCTGTGAAGGATCCTAGAGGGTGCTAACCATACGGTGCTCGGGCTCTGGGTCACCAAAGATACCCACACGTGCGTTGTGGAAGATATTGGAGCAAGGAGTAAGAGTTATTTTCTAAATTCGGGCATGGATCTGGTTCATTGACCTTGTCGATCCTCAACGGATGAGTCCATGGCTCTTTTATATGGATCCGTTGGTTGATCTTGCTGATCTTCAACAAAGATTCCATTTTGTTATGTGAATATATTGCCAGTTACTATGAGCTAGGAACTATCGAAAAGGCCCCCTAAGTGGACAGGTGGTAAGCGTTCTGGTTGCCAATGATGCCATAGGTCATCAATGAAGGAATGATTGGAATTAAGGATTCAACCAGAGATTTTTAGGATTATGATTAGTGACACAATGATTTCATTAAATGATTATTTTAAAGATAGGTGAATATGTGAAAAAGGCAATTTCATATTGGGTGTGTAAGTGATGTGACTAGTTTTAAGTTTGCATGAATATCCGGCTAGGGGGCTTGGGAACTTTTTTTCCTCTGGTACCTGGGATAAAACCCAACCAAGTTCTTAAATTGGATCCCATCATTACAGTGGTTGGGTGGTTGGCTAACCCATGGGACTGGATGGGGTTAGGCTGGACTGATGGATCTCGAAAAATTGAGACTCAATTTTGTTATGAACGATAGATGAAGTAAATCCTGAATAAAAATTATTCTATGGAAAAGAATCAACGGCTCTACCTCTCAATGAGGAAAAAAGCATTGGTCTCTATGATCCAAGTGCAATCTTTTCCTTGAATTGACTATGGGACTTACGGGCTCGCTCAAATCAGTTTAGTTAGTTAAGACTTTTGACTACGTTAGAGTAAAATCTTATCCTGGAGGAATCACCCATGCTTTCCAAACGAGGGAAGTTTTTTCGGGTTCGGTTTTGGAAGAACCGAGGGATTAATCTCTTGTCCGGGCATCCGTGGCCGAGGCCCCGAGTGAGAGACCCTGCCCCGCGTGCAAGAAGTGCTACTTCCGCTGCTAGCACCCCTTAATTCGTTACGCGGTGGAGACAGGGATCTCACAATCAATATCCATATAGAAAACACACATAAGGCAGTCAATCAAAATGTACACACATACAATCAATATAAAAAGCAGAAAAACTAATAAATTCACCTCAATCACAGATAGGGCCACAAAATCTGTTGATCCTCCTCCAAGAACCTGTAATATCAACTCCTGTGTTGCTAGTTGCTCACTAAGTGTGGTTCTTGTGATGACAGAGTCTTCATCAGGCAAGGAAGCCAACTTGGATTGTGTTGTTTCCATTTGTTCTTTTAACAGCTTGAGGGCTTTGGCAAATTTCTCCTCACTCAATTTCTGAACTTTTGCAGCCTCCAATTTCTTCTCACAAATTACATATGCATCTTTGGCCTCTCTCATATTTCTACATCTTCAATTAATGCTTTCATCTTCAAGGCCTCAGACATATAATCTACATGCGGGAAACTTACACTCCTGCTTGCTACTACTACTGCTCTTGAGTTAGGAGTTTCTTCAATTTGGAGTTGTGCCCCTTTGTTGTCCTCCACCACGGCACTATCCAAACCACCATTGTTTACCTTCCAATAATGGAGGAAATGGCTATCAAAGTAGCCGCCTTTCCGAAGATCATTGTTGTGATCTTCAGTAGTAACAACAGCCCAAGCAAAAGACATTGCCTTTCTTGCTCTGACAACACTTAGACTGAGAACTGCAACACATATGCTCTAGAAAATGAGACGTTAAACTCCATG
The DNA here is from genome assembly GCF_041138505.1 of Cibotium barometz. Lineage (NCBI taxonomy): Eukaryota > Viridiplantae > Streptophyta > Polypodiopsida > Cyatheales > Cibotiaceae > Cibotium > Cibotium barometz. Next base: position 6,027,085 of record NC_141046.1, read on the forward strand.
TTCGTAGGATGCTTTTAGTATACCTTGTTGTAAAATATCAAAACGTTCTGGAATTGCTCTGCTCAAATACTACTGCACTTAATCTGATATGCACCTGTCTCCCTCGCATGCTTGACAACCAATCATATTCAAAGACATCTCAATCCCTTAAGAGTCTTGGGTCCTTGCCATCTATGTCGAGGCCGTACTACGTGCAAAAATCCTCTTTTGTTAAGCAGAAAGTGGTTTGAAGTGGATATACCTTAGGTGCCTTCCATCTTGCTGTTGAAATGACATGGAAGAAACATTAATATTAGAATTATATAAATGAGAAGAAAGAAAGAGAACACATTCTATGAGTTGGAAACCTACTTCCTGAGGAGAACTTGTCTTTCTTCAGCATCTTCTCCTCTTCTCTGTATGACTCCATCTCGATTGGAGGGGCTGCTTGGGCTCGCTTTGGTGTTCTTTGCTCTCTGCTGGTGGAGAGCCTGTTGTTTCAAATTTCTTCTCTCGCTTTCGTATTCTTTGTTCTATTGGAGAGCCTACTGTTTCAAATTTCTTCACTCGCTTTGGTGTTCTCTGCTCGACTGGAGAGCTTGCTCTTTTCCTCTGCTACTTCATCCTTTCACAAACAGAACGTAAGCCCCACAAGTGGTACCCACAAAAATTTCAAAACGTTACTTTGACACGAGTAGGACTTATGATTCACATTTCGATTCCCTTACTCCTCGTCATCATTAAGAATAGTGGTAGAAAACTTGACGTGACATTTCACACATGGTAAATATACTATTAAGATTTATCACACATTTTAGACTATTATAATATCACCCCACACAACTACTATATTCTATGCTAGTTAAAGAAGCTTTTGAAATGTGCTAACAAGCATAAATAACGTACTACGTTAACCTGCTTACACCCTAATGTATCTCTTTTTCCCTTTATTATTAGCATTAATGTAGGCCTTAGTAACGCTCTTATTTTTGGAGGGCCCTCTCAAAATCTATAGCCAAAGTTTTCTTAACCCCCTCTCCCCTTTTCAAGCCCCTGCCCCCATACATCTCTTGTCTTCTTTAAGGTTCATTTTCCATTTACAAAATACATATATATATATTCTTAGTAACGCTCTTTTTTTTGGAGGGCCCTCTCAAAATCTATAGCCAAAGTTTTCTTAACCCCCTCTCCCCTTTTCAAGCCCCTGCCCCCATACATCTCTTGTCTTCTTTAAGGTTCATTTTCCATTTACAAAATACATATATATATATTCTTTAAAAAGACCATATTTTTGGCGACCCACCATCGACACCCAATAACCCCCATATAATAATTTTTTCACAATTTAGTCAAATAAACAACACTAGATTTTAGTATCTTGACATTCACTCTAACCCAAATGTATTACATTCTAGTAGGGTCTAATTTACTCCTACATTAGTGATTTGTATGCATTTGTATGTATTCAACATGGCATGTCTCTCTACTCGTGCTGTTCTTATATTACACTCGAGATTACACTTTTAAAACAAAATATAGCTGACTTTTATCATCTTCTTTCTTGACAACCAACTCACATGGGCTACATGTCAAGTGGATCATCAAATGATACCTACGCATGTGGTTCCAATTATAACAAGCTACAGTAGGTGATTGAAGTTGCCAAGATATTCATTGCTCAATATTCTAAAACAAGGTGACAACTATTTGAAGAAACTGTTGAGTTGTGTCTAGTCACTTTTTTTAAATGCCAGAAAGCTTAATTGACATATTCCCATTCTAAAGCTACTTGTGCATATTTATATTATAAGATGTTGTTCTCAAGAACTTGAAAATGTGCATTGAGAAGTGGACAGGGAATAAATATTTTGGGTGGTGCAATCAAGGTATGTACAAAGGGAGGACCTCAAAGCTTACTAAATTGGAAATTATAGTAATGTGTAGAACCTTTCATGATTCTCACATGATTTTTTTTCCTATTCTATCATATGCATGGTATTAAAAATAATTTGAAACATGGAATTCTTTGAAGAATCTCATCCTAAAGTCTTTTAAATGTTTAATACAAATAATCAAAACATTTTCAAAACATAATGATGTTTTTATGCAGCATAAGGTTAAATGGAAGAGAAAAAAAGGATATTACATATATGACCCATCTTAATATTTGGTAGTCTAATAGGCTTACACTTAGACATATTACATGAGGTTATAGAAGGAATCATTCTAAATTTGGACCTACACTGAAATGAAGACAACATTTGTCATCATATTCTTTATCTATTTCATCTAGGGAGGAAGGTGATGATGTTATCACAAGTCTTAGTGTATAAAGTCATCGAGTGATTAAAAGTAACTTAACTTTCATAACACAATTCTTTTAGCCATGATTTGAATTTATGGTCTTTTTACTTTGTGTAGACTTTAACAATCAATATGCAATTCAAATGTGGCTCCTAAGAATGTATGCATTCTGTACTTCATTGTAGGAGTACTCATAGCCCAAAAAAGTTATCTTCAAATGTTTATTAGAATAAGTATTTCAGGCCTTTTAGGTCATTTTGAAAAATCATTTACTTGTGAGAGGATTTCAAATTCTCTATAGAAATACCTTTTTCTAAAAGGGAATCTTTTGAAGATGCCAATTGTTTCTACTTTAGAGGTCATATTACCCATTCAATCCACAAAAGACGGTTACACAAACACACATACACACACACACACACACGTGTGTGTGTGTGTATGTATATACATACATACATATATATATATATACACACATGTGTATATATGTATGTATGTATATACATAGACATACATACGCACACGCACACGCACACACACATACACACACACACAGTGTGTGTGTGTGTGTGTGTATATACATGTGTGTGTATATATATATATATATACATGTGTGTGTGTGTGTGTGCATGAGGTGTGCGTATATGTATATATATACTCATGTGTGTGTGTGTGTATTCATGTACATATATATACACGCGCGCACATGTGTATGTATGTGTGTGTGTGTGTGTTTTTAGAGAGAGAGAGAGAGAGAGAGAGAGAGAGAGAGAGAGAGAGAGAGAGAGGGAAGCATGGAAGTAAGGTAAAAAATAAGATGCCTTCGTGAATATATAAGTGTAGGTGGGTTGGTGATTATTCCTCTTATATAAATTTGAAATTATAGAAAATGGGGTGAATGTTTTTAGAAAATGCCCTAAAATATCCAAAATCGGGTGAATATTTTCCAAAACCCCTTTAAAATGGCCAAAATTTGGGCGAATGTTTTAAAAAACCCCAAAAATAGCCAATTAGCAAGGATTGGCCCCTATTTTTTTCCCCCCTTGCATGGAAACCAAATTGAGACTTACTTGCAAAGAAATGCTTAACGAAAACTCTCTTATGCTTAGCTCCCTAATAAACTTGTCTTATTCGTTATAATTTTGATTTTAAGTTCTTGCCAAGTTAAGCTTTCATGGAAGCCAAAAAGAGACTTACTTGCAAAGATATGCTTCCCTAAAACTTTTTTATGCTTGAGAATAACTTGTCTCATTCGTTATAATTTGTAATTGAAGTTTTTTTTGCCATGTTAAGCTTTCTTTCAGGTTTTCACCTATAAGAACGAGCTTGTTGTCTTCTTTCATGTTTTTATTTGAATAATGTTGCAAAGGTGGATGGTGGCATGCCCTCTTTAACCTCACAAGCTTTATTATGCCTAAAAAGTTTAAGTGATGTAATTGCATGTGTATATGCATAATGCAATTAGCATTCAAAAATACGCTATTAAGTGCTTTCAAATTTATGCTTGAATCCTTCTTTATTTTGTACGAGCATTGTGCAAGCAAAGAAAGATGTGTACTTTTCTCTTAAGCATATGCTGTCAATTTTCCTAATACCTAGGACCATAGCTATATATATATATATATGTATGTATATATATGTGTATATATATATATTCTTTTTCAACACATTATTGTGCCATGCCATTCATCAGTGGCCAATCATTAAGTGCCACACTGGCCGTGATTCGAGAATTTCGAGTGTCAGCTACTATCAAGACTCTAATTAAACATTAGGTTTTGTTTTTGAGAATAAAAATCTTTTGGTCGGCAATTTGATGTTCCTTTCTTTTTGGGTGAAAGCAAAAATTTATATTAAAGTAAGAAGGTGATTACAAATAGCTTTTTGACCAAGAAGCTTAACTGAACCATGAGTGAACAATCATATGCTTGCTTGCTTGGAGATCTAACAAGTCCACTATCTCTACTCTATTATTCACACTCTTTTGGGAACTAGAACCACGTGGCAGAAAATTGTATGCCCTCTCTCTCTAGCCATATGGCAAGAGTGTCAGAGTAGGGTAGATTGAGCTCGTGTGGGGGCAGTGCCGTAAAGCAACACTCGCGAGTGAGAACTAGTATAATGAATCAATTCAATGTCCCTGATATTTTGTTTCAGGCGCTACAACCACATGGCAGAAAACTCTATCTCCTCTCTCTAGCCACATGATGGCAGAAGTGTAGGAGGGTAAGGGAGACTGTGCTCGGGTGGGAGCAGTGCCATAGAGCAACATGCGGGTGCAAAACTACTATACTGTCCTCCCTTATATTTTGTAAAGTGAAGTACTTTTTTTAAAAGATCATGGAAGCCGGGGCACCTGATGTTTGTTAAAAAAAAGTATTTTAATGTTTTGATAAATTTGATGTTTGATGAGGTCAGCGGTCAAAGCTTGGAAACAAGCTTTGAAAGTTGAAACCCGTCATTTAGGCAATGAGTCAACGTTCAGAAATGGGACCAAGTCGAAAGTCGATGTTCAAAATCGAGACGCCGTTACCTTTTTGGACTTCAAACTTCGAACGTTTCGTTATCAAAGCTGCTCAGGTTTTCCCCTTCGTATTCACACTTGAAATGTGAAATGCAAGCTTGAGCGTTGAGAGGACGCTGCTATTCTCTCCAGTTTTTGAAAAGTTCTCAGCGGAGGGGAAACGCTTTCTAGCGACGTTTTCAACACGCAGAATTTCCAATAATGACGTATATGCATTTTTTTTTATCAACAAATAAATTACGCGCAATAGTAAAGAAGAAAAGTGGGGGGTTGTTTCCATGCTAGGATACATGTCCAACGCATTGTCGACGTAAAAGAAGACTTGTACTTCTTAGCTGGTGAAAACATAGGATTTAGAAGTGTTTCTGATGAAGGAGGTATTAACATATTTTATACATCCTACAGGCTACTGGTTTCTAGGCAGGCATGGAAGTAGAAGAAGACAAACAATTAGAAATTATCTTATCTTGTGCTTGTGAGCTGAACACATAGGATTTAGAAGAAGCGTTTAGCTCTCAACTTGGTGGGGCCGTAGAAATGGTCCCCCTATTTGAGAGCTGAACACATAGGATTTAGAAGTGTTTACATCGCGGGGCCATAGAAATGGTCCCCTATTTGAATAAATCTTGCGCTTTAGTTTTCTTTTACTCTTTATGATTTTTATTCTTCAATTTTGTTTTTGTTCCTGTTTGTTTAGGTCCTGGTCAAGTTGTGCTTTACCTGCCTCTCGTGAAGCTTCGACGACACATATTGAGATCGTGCTTGACTAAAATGCACGGGGACATACGTCGCCGCACACGCCTGGTGTGAACTGTGAGAACGGCCCTGCCCTAGGGGCCCGGTCAAACCATTGCCCACTTCCTAAATATACACAGCCGAGCCCCTGTCCTCTGCACACAACCGCCCACTCAGACTCTACTAGCTTCTTTTCCGCGTTTTTGCCCTAGTTATAACAGTTCAGGCTCCTTTAATTTTTCCATCAAAGGTGCGCTAGAGTAGCGAGATTAATTTGCATTGAATATAAATTGCCAAAATTGAGTGATTACGCTAGGACAGCCAGACAAAGGTTTTTTACAGCAAAAATGAGCCGAAATCTGTACAGCTTGACGCTTCCGGACGAACCGCAGGATCAGCGGTTGCGAGATCAGCTGCTTGAAGGGTGCAGATTGGCGAGACAGCTCGACGAACGGATGAGATCGATCCCGCCCGGCAAGCTGGCCGATCCCTCCAGCGCCCAGTTGCGGTGCAGCCTCGCGATTGCCTCTGCGGAAGCCATTGCCGCATTCAATGACGCGATCAAGCTCCTCTTAATCTCTAATAATCACCCTTCTAATTTAGCTGCACTACTCACGGCAACTAACTCTCCCCGACAATGCGTCGATCAACCCAGCCCGCCGCAACAAAAGAGGGTGTTTAATTCTGGCTTAGGAAAGGGGATAGCAGCAGACCAGGGCCCTAGCAAGAGGAATTCTCCCCCACTCTCGCCCCACGGATTAGCTGCAATTAATGTTAATGTTAATAGTATATTGAATATGAGATCGATCATCAGTAAACGACTCACTCCGAGCCCACCGGGAAGCATGAACGTGAGCCCAACCAGCGAAATGTCTGACGGCTCGCCTAGTACTGATGCGGCAGAAACCGCAGAAACGGCTGAAGTTACCGCAAGAGGAAGTCCCAGGAAAAGGTAACAAGAATCTAATTTGCCGTTAAAGATACGATAATTGCCAATTATATTTATATATAAAAAATGCAGCAGGAAGCTGCTGCCCAAGGTCACTCTTAAGATGCCGGCAGGCAATTTGGACCAGGGCGGGCCGGACAGCACCCCCCCTGATGATGGTCACACTTGGAGAAAATATGGGCAGAAAGATATCCTGGGCGCCCGCTTTCCCAGGTAGGAATCGCGCTTTTGCTTCAATTTCTGTTGCCTTTCGACCTTAATAAGCTCTACTTTGGGTTTTGCTTTCCTTAATGATGATGGTGCTAAATCTACAGGTAGCTTGCTTTAATAATAAATAGAGCTAAATCAAGTGCTTAGGCGAAGTTTAGCCGAATGAAGTGCTTACTTCAGCTTTATATATATTGAGTGGTTTTTTCCCAATAAATTAATGTGAGGCTCCATTGAGCTCCCAAGGTGCAAAATTGATGTCCGTCTATCAAATAATATGAGGAGGAGGAGATATGGGATAGATCCCTAATTTGAGACTCAATTCTACTATGGTACGATAGATGAAGTAAATCTCGGACAAAATTATTCTATGGAAAAGAATGAACGACTTTGCCTCTCAATGAGGAGGAGGAGATATGGGATAGATCCCTAATTTGAGACTCAATTCTACTATGGTACGATAGATGAAGTAAATCTCGGACAAAATTATTCTATGGAAAAGAATGAACGACTTTGCCTCTCGATGAGGAAAAAAACGTTGGTCTCTATAATTCAAGTGCAATCTTTTCCCTAATCTGACTAAGGTACACTATTTTCTGAATGGTTTTGTTGGCAGGAGCTACTACAGGTGCACCCACAAGATAGACCTGGGCTGCCCGGCCGTCAAACAAGTGCAGAGGTGTGACGAGGATTGCTCGGTCTTTGACGTCACTTATAGAGGCCACCACACGTGTCGGTCTCCTGAACTGGAGAAGCAGTACTGGCCCTTGGCCTTCCACCACCCCCTCTTCCCCTTCGGCCCGCCGGCGGCGGCCACCCACCTCCTCCCACTCATCAATGTCAATAAGCAGCTTAATCTGCTAGGCGATTTCTCCGGCACCTTGCCTAGCACTAGCTGCAGCAATCCAGCTGCGCCGCCCCAGCAATCAAACTTGCCAAGCCATATTGCAACCGCCCTCAAGCCTTCTCATGAAACTGCCCTTGAAAGATTCGCCTTGACCCAGCCCAGCTATTCCAACTTATACGTCCAGGCAACAAGCCAGCATCTCAATCCTGGCCTCAGCAGTCTCAGCTTTGCCAGCAGACATGACGGCTCCCGCTCAAGTGATCTGCCGCAGCCTAAAATGCCCATAGAAATCTTCAAGTTTGGAGAGAGCCGGACTAAGGCGGCCGTCGATGCTCCCCAACGTTCTGGAGAACCCAGTGATTCGGGTGCAGACGGTTCAAGAGCTGCAGATTCTTCTGCAAACGGTAAGTAGCTCGCAGTCCATGAAATCGTACATTAAATAATACCACCTAATTCCTGCAGTGTGTGCACCACAATACAAATGACCTTAGCTGGAGAGATGTGCAGGAGAGTAAAGCCTATTAGTTCTTGATCATTTGGTTGCTAGGAAGAACTACCATTAACGGGGTTAACCTTAGAAGGCCGGCGTGATTATAATGTACTAGGAAAAACTGCTTCGTTCGCCGCTTGTAAGATTAGAATTAATTGAGAGTAGACCTCTCAAATTAACGTCATCAAACTGCAAGCAGTAGAAGTATAATCAAAGCTTACGCCCTTCCATATTATTATTATTATGATGCCCTATTTCGCTTCGAAATTGTGGCTCGTTAATTTCCATATTAATTACAAGGATGTTAATTGACAATTCTTTTCTGTCTTCTCGTCTCATGCATATCTGGTGTAGCTGCTGATGCGACCTTCTTTGAGCTTGATCAGCACAAGTACAGCTCGTCGTCGAAGCCGGACACTAGTAGTATCGCGGGTCTGGACCATGAGAAGGAAATAATATTGGGCCCAATGGAAGATTGGCCCCTCTTCAAGCGCAGGCCTTTTCTCACTATTACTACATCCGAGGCCATGGCCTCTCCCCAAGCAGCTTCTCGCACTGGGCCATCACCAAATCATGAGCAACTGAGATTATTTGGAGAGCTCAACGTGGTAAGTAAAGAAGAGAACCCAAGTTCACCAAACGACCAACAAGCAGATGATGTTCCAAACTCCTCAACTTTTGACAACATGGATTTGCTTGGCTTCTTTGAGTCCATGGACTCTGATCCTGTGCCTTAGATAGAAGCAACGTCCTTGCCCTTGATGCATATATGGTACCTTTCCCTTGATGCCTATATGGAACTCTTCAGACTCTATTCATTGATATATATATATATATATATATATATATATATATATGTATATTCACTATCCCTTGAGCCAATACCATCAATGCTAAGGTGCACCCATTTTTGTTCTATGCCTTCCACACATTCCCCTAATTGGATTGTACTAGTCTAATCAGCTTAACTCAACATGTAATTCCTATTCAAGCACATAATTGTAGTCTAATCATCTTTCTTCTTGCATTTCATATGTAATAGTCTCCATATTTTATTCAAATCTTTTGTATGTTTGCAGAGCCGCACAAATTTAAAAGAATCTATTTATGGAAAAAAACCTTTACGCGGTTATTAGCGCGGCTACAGCCGTGTATATAACTGTGCATATAACCACATATACAGCCGCACCTGTAGTAGCAGTATGTATAGTCATGCGTGGCTATAACCGCGTTTTGTCAGTAAAAAAACGGGGATAGAATGGGGGAGAGATGTGGGGAGAAGACACATGTACCCACATTTTTCCCCCATTCTGTCTCCGCTTTTTTTTTTATCACATTATTTAAACACTACTTAATCATATTTTTTAAACACTTAATCACTTAAAACATAGAAAATAATTGCAATACAATGTCAAGGATTATATTCTAAATTACATACATAGTTGCAAATTACATAAGGTGTGCATGCCCAAAAATGAATAAAGATAAAGACATCGAAAACTAATTAAATTAATGCATCATCTTCATCTTCGCCCGCATCTTCACGATGTGCACCACCACCTTCATTATGGTCGTCTTCCTGTGTTAAATAGTGATACAATGCAAAAAAAGTTAGCCACAAGCAAAACAAGTTAGCCACAAGCAAAACAAGTTGGCCACAAGCAAAACAAGTTGGATGATAATTAAAATTCAAGTTTAACTACTCACCATCGTTGGATATCCACATCAGTGTGATGAACACTTCCTCGTGTTTGAGCCACTCCCAAGTCTCGGCTTCGTTGTGATGCTTAAGGTACTTATTCTCCTAAGCCATTGGGGGGTGACCTACTACCCTTTCCTACAACAAATTGCAATGTGCATGAGATATGAAATCACAACGACAAATGAACTAAACTTTGTGAAAAATGGCAAAGAGAAAACTTACAAACCGTGTGCGCTAGCCAGCGTTCCTCTAAATCCATTTTTTGTCGTGTTGTACTTCTGTAGTTGACTCCCGTGTGCCACCTTTTGCTGAGGGTATTGAGAACCCTCCCTAGCTTCTTTCTTCGCCTTCTTCCACTCCCTAATGGTGCAATTGGCGAGCATTTTTGAACCATCTTTCGCGCACACCTCCTTGGGGGAGACCTCCTATTATTGAGGATCTTTATTATGTGATTCCTCACCCACTCGTCGAAAAGTGCAGATGGCATCGTAGATGGGATAGGAGTACAACGAGCAGTAAGAAGAGCTAAAATACGAGGAGCGGGAAAGTAGAAGTGAGAGGGGTAGGGAAGGTGGTGGGATGCATGGAAATGGGTGACTGTGGGATAGCTAAAGTATTTAGCATATAGAAGGCGGGGGATAAGCGGAGAAACTCAATTTCTCGGCCCTGTACCTAGAGATTAGCCGGTTCCAACCCACATGTGTCTCAAAAATATTTTGTAAATCACGGTCATCTTGGCTATGGGAGGTGCACTAGAGGATGTGCCCCTCCATATATCGGATCTTGGTCCATTGGTGATGATACCCATGATGCCCACATCTATATGCATAAAAAAACATAAAAACATAGTTCACATAGAGCATACATTACATAAAAAGCTTTATGCATAAAAACATTACATAGCTCACATAGAGCATACATAGAGTATGTGTGTGCTCTATGCATGCTTTACACATAAACATATGCAATATACATAGCTCATAATGCATAAGCTTAATACATAAGTCAATGCAATATTGCCTTATGCATAAGCTTATGCATAATGCATTATGCATAAAGCCTTATTGCATTAACTAATGTATTAAGCTTATGAATTATGAGCTATATGTATGCTCTATGCATAAACATATGCATTAATGCATTAGGGCCAACATATGCATACTAATGCATTAAGCATTAATGCCATTAGGGCAAAAAATGTTAAATAAGGGCCGCATTTTAATCACTCGTACTGGATTTGGATACCGGGTTCGGATTAAGTTTGGACCGATAGAAATGCGACATTAAACCATAAATATGACATTAGGTTTCATATGCACTTTTTACTAACTTCACCAGTCACAAGAGAATCATTGTTTTTCGATGCTTAGTTTCCATGCTTGGTTGCGTGGTCGCGTCGTTGATATGTGTGTTGAAATAGGCGTCGAAATATTTGTGGAAAAATGCGTCGAAATAACAGTTGAAATATGCAAGGAAAAAGTCATCAAAATAACAGTCGAAATTTTTCTTTCTTAAAAAAATTAAATTTATATATAATATTTGCTAGTTCCCATCCTGTTGAATTTATATATAATATTTGCTAGTTCCCATCTTGGGGTCAGTTTTAGACTTCTCTTTCTACCTCTTTGCAAGCTTATGTGTCTATGAGAGAGAGAGAGAGAGAGAGAGAGAGATGATTAGAGAAAAAGAGATAGATAGAGAGAGAGAGAGAGAGATGATTAGAGAGAAAGAGATAGATAAAGAGAGAGAGAGAGAGAGAGAGAGAGAGAGAGAGAGAGATGGGGGGGGAGCCCAGGGAGAGAGGAGGGTTAACTTTCATCACGCTCTTTGAAGGAGAAAAAATGCTAGCTGCTCCTCCTCATCACTAAGGTGGAATTAAGAAAGTGCTCTATTTTACAATGAAATTAAAGTTCATCATCAACTTGCTCTATTTTACAATGAAATTAAAGTTTATCATCAACTTGCTAATCCTCAGCGAGATCCATGGCTCCAAATAAATCTATTTCTAGAAATACTCCATCAGTATTGTCAATTGGTGGAACTAGTTGGCTTGTAGTAGTAGAAGGTAATTCATCCATGTCGTCATCCTCTTCTAGCTCTAGCCTCTCAATGCATCATGATCATAGTCAGCTTGAATCTCTTCTTTTTCTGGATTATCTCTAGTGTCTATTTCTCGTTCAAGATGTATTTTCTCAACGAGTATACCTTCATCCGATCCTAATCCCGTGTGAGCCTCACCTACTTCCTCAACTAGTATGTCTTCTTCTTGTTCTTCTTGTTGTTCAATAGGTGCTAGTGGTGTATGCTCAACCATCACACGATCTGGGGAGAGTTCCTCAGCATCTGGCAACAGTCAACTGCTATTTTCACCTCTTCAAATATTTGTTTTCCACGTGGATTTATTTGGATCACAAACAATCATTTATGATCTGCCGGGTCTTCCACAAAGATGACTTGCTCACAGTGCCATGGTAGCACAAATGTGTCCCTTTGGTCAGTCCATATCTTTGTGCGGTCTACTTGAAGAAATCCACACTTGTCTTTGCGTACAGTTACTTGCGCCCCTTGAGTTACCAACTTGAACCATTTCACATAAAAAATGAACATATCAAACTTTCTGAATCCAACCTTGATAATATCTTGGATTGTTTCACAATAATCTAGCATGCCTACTTCAGTATTGCCATCACTGGCACTTGAATGACTTTCTTGCATGAAATTAGACTTCACACCACAATCAAATGTTGTTCTCTTTTTATCTATTCCTTCTACTTGAAACTGACGTCCGTGTGACCAAATTACCCCAAACTTACGATATTGCAAGCACAATAAATAAGTACTTTTATTGTATAAATTCGTGAAAGCACACAATAAAAGACAATGTGTAGATATATCTAACTCACATACATGGAAATCACAACCATATGCAAGTTCCTCCTCCTCATCACTTATTGATTCACCATTGCGTTTAGCTTATAGTATGGTTTGCTTGAGCCATTTATTAGAAGGAAAGTCTGGAAGAAGTGTAAGTTCTATTGGGTACAGTAGTGTGCGGGTTGTTCGACTCCTTCTAAAACTCAAACAAGCTTGGTCCCTTTTAGCCTTCACGAGGTTATATCTCTTGATCCATTTCTCCATAGCATGTGATTTTAAGATGAAAAATTTATTGATCTTCTCACGCAATGCTACATTCATTGTTCTCACAACGCCTTTCCCTTGTGGCTTTTTCCCAACTAGTCGATCATCTTCTTCTTGTGTCCATAATCTTGGCATATCGGGATCAGACATACTGAGAAATTCAGTTATATATACAAGTGATTCTTGAACAAGTCATCCCGCTACCATACTACCTTGAGGACGAGCTCTTTGACGAACAAATCCTTTAAGTGTCTTCATAAATCTCTCCAAGAAAAACATACATCAGCTATGGACAATCCCAGCCACAGCAACTTCATCAACCACATGAACTAGCAAGTGCAATTGAATGGTTAAAATACTTGTTGGAAAGTATTTCTCAGCCAAAAGCCTTGATGGAGTTTAATCGTGCTGCTTCCAATGTGTCTCTACTAATCTCTTTCCTTGATATCCAACGTATCACTACACCAATTTTATAAATTGTTTCTCTAATGTCATCGTTGAGGCAATCCTTGATAACTATAGGAAGCACGAATTACATGATTTTGTGCCAATCATGACTCTTCAAGACACTAAGCTCATCGTCCTTTGTAAATGCTCCCTTCAAGCAATGCATGCATCCTGAAGGGGTACCAAACTCACTAATGCATGCATCCTGAAGGGGTACCAAACTCACTAATGCACTTCTTTACACGTCATTGCTCATCCTTTGTCATGACCCAAGGTGCTTTTAGTAGCTTCACCTTTCCATCTGCTCTATTTTGGGCCCATAAGTGGTGCATGCGTTGAACCTCTTGTAAATCATCTCGTTGTGCCTTGCTCTCCTTTTCTCCTATGATGGTTTTCCAAAGCACCTCAGCTATATTCTTGAAAATGTGCATTGGGTCAAGAAGATGGTTCACTAGGTCATTCTAGTATGGAAGTTGATGGAAAATGGATAGACACTTCATTCCTCGAGGTGTACAGGTTGGATCCAACTCCCATAATGTCCTCCAATCACTGCTCTTCTATATGCGAGGAGACCTCCCTAGAAATCTCTCACGCAAAGGATGATCCACTGGGAGATACTTCCTGTGTGGCCCCCCTCGTATACTATCTTCTTCATAGACTTTGAGTATCGAGTCTCAAGTTGTGGCCCACATAATGGACATCCATTATACCCTGACACTCAAAGCCCTGTAGAACATAAAAAAAGATTGTGGCAGGTAAGTTTGGATGACAATCATGACTTAACATATTATGTTAACAAGCTACAGTATTACCTGAGCACTCTCCATAGCCATGCCAATCATGCATAGGCCACATAAGTATTCCTCTCAATGTTAGCGCACGTTGTCCAAACCTCTTGGAAATATCATGAACTTCAATGCCCTCCCATAGAACATAAAGCTCCTCAACTAAAGGGGCTAAATACACATCCATGTTCTTCACGTTATACTTTCCACCAGGAACTATCAAAGACAATAAAAGATGTCCTTTTTTTATCGCTAGCCATGGTGGAAGATTATAGTTAACTAGACAAACAAGCCATGTACTCCATGATGAACTTCATAGACCAAATGGATTCACTCCATCCATCGCTAGTCTGAGTCAAATATGGCGAGCCTCCTCCTGAAAGACTACCCACTTCTCTTCAATGTGCTTCAATGCAGGAGAATCTACCGGCACACGCATAACACCATCCATGGACCTAGTGTTATGGTGCCAAGTCATCTATCGTGTAATGGATTTACACTTGAACATTGTTTCACAACACAAAGCAACTATAGACGCGCTTGATAGATGCACGAAATAGCGGGCGCGTCTATAGGCATTGCTTGAATAGAGAAATTACGGGCGCGTCTAACAAAGCGTCTAATAGCGGGTGTATTTGCGCATGGATTGACGCGTCTATTAGGGCATCTACACTAAAAATCTTACACTGCGTCTAACATCGCGTCTATTTTCGTGTGTATTAGAGCATCTATTTATGCGTGTATTAGGGTATCTATTAGTTCGTCTATAGACGCGTATTTAGATGCAAAACAGAGAGTACAAGAAGTGAGATTTTGGTGTAGGCTGGTAAATGTACATCACTGCTTTCCAAAAATTGCCCATGATTACCAAAGCACATAATTTTAACAAAAACATCAATGCTTTTTTGCAAACCCACATATACAAAAAATAAGTAAGGTGAGGAGAATGAGACAATATGTAAAATAGTTTAGCCAATATCAATGATGGGCTACGGTTCAATCTCATCCTCAATGAGATCAACCCTTGCCAAACTATCTACTTCAAAATCCAAACAAGTGTTTAGATATACAAATACATTCAACCCACTACTACTTGTGCTACTCATGTGCTTATCGAAATCAACATCACCAATGGTAGGCTCGTCCTCACAGGTAATGGCCTCAATATCTGTATCTCCTATCTCATGATCATCCTCCTCTCTCGTATCACGGTCATCATCACCTCCATGGCCATGATCATCCTCCATACGCTCCATATTCGTAAATGTACTATACATCACTTTGGAACGTGGCATAATAGGTATGACATGCCACCATCTGTTATTATCCACCATTGGTTGATAGACAACCTAATTCAAACACAAATACAATCATGTTATTTTCCTTGCATCGAAGGTATCAAGTATTTAAAAGTGAGTACTTTTATATGTGTGTAGAGTACCTGTTCACATTGTTGCGGTAGTACTAGTGTGTCCTTCTTACTTTGCCAAAACTTTGTGGAGTCAATAGTTACAAAGCCACTTGCATGGCGTTTGATTGTTGCAATAGGGCCTCTTTCCACCACGTCCTTAAACCACTTTACATCCAAAACATACAGAAAGAAACGTCGAAAGTCAAGCTTAATAATATCTTGGATTATGCCACAATAATCATCCATGGCTCCTTTGGCTCCCTCAAAGCTAGCAATGACACCACAATCTTGTGTGTTTCTGTTATCATCAATCCATTGTGTTCGAAAATGCTTGCCTTGACACCATATAGCATTGAACATAGTGCACTACACCAAGACAAAATCAATTAAATAAGCAATCTAAATTATTGAAAGCTCCTAACTTATGCATAACATTCTATATACCGACCTTGCTCATGCATCCCCTAGCATACTCCCATTCTTCCATTGTGATATGCATCCCCTCGTCTTTCTCTGCTTTCTCCATTTCGTCAAGTAGCCAATCCACATGAATATCCTTTGGAAGTGCTCTTAGATACTGAGGGTATGGCACACGAGATCCGTGGTATGTGTATGAAAGAGGGCTCTTTCTTCTTGTCTTCTTGCCTTCGCATCCTCGTATCTTGTCACCCATCTTTTCATCACATCACTATTAAGCACGCAATAGAGGTTGATATTATTAAGCAACTCCGTGTCTATTACTTTGTTGCGTCCTTTCCCTTGAGGCACAATAGAGGTCATCCTTAGGTCTTCATCATCTCTCCATAGTCGTGGGAGAGAGCTATCCACATCAACAAGAAACTCAGAAATATATACAAGTGACTCTTGTATCAACCAACCCTCGGCCATGCTACCTTCGGTTCTTGCATTTTGTCTCACAAAACCCTTCAAGGTCTTCATGAAGCGCTCGAGGAAGAACAACCATCGTGCATGTATAGTACCGCATATAGCAATCTCATCCACCAAATGCACTATGAGATGTAGTTGGCTTGTGAGAATAGAACGTGGAAATGTCTCCTCCACTAAACAAACCACCTCCACTGACATAAATCGAACATAAATCGAGCATTCTCAAGCGTGGTGGGATCTATTTCCTTTGAGCTCACATACCTAGAAATGAGAAAGTACACCATATTAGCAATATGAACACCTTGCATGGAGCATTAATACGCATCACATTTTGTATCATGTAAAGTACCTCACAAGCTTGTCCATCTTGTAAATACAATCTTTCACGTCCTTCGATGCACTACGTGAAATGCTAGTAGGTAGTTTGAAAGGAAAAAGATATTATGCAACATAAAATACTTACTTGGAGCATCTTGTGCCAATCATGAGATTTCAAGCCATATAATTGCTGTACACCTCTTTTCTTGCTCTTTGTAAAGGTCCCCTTCAAACACCTCATGCATCCCAGTGGGAGTACAAATTGTAGTAATAGCACGCTTCACCACGACCATCTCTAGCTTTGATAACCTCCACAGTGCACGAGGTAAAAAAATACGTCCATTTGGTCTCTCTTGTGGTCAAAGCTTCACGCATCCTCCCTGTGGCACGTAGATCCTCCCTTATGCCTACGGAATCTCGTGTCCCATTCAAATGTTCCCAAATGGTAGATGCCACATTTTTGAAGATATGCATGGGATCAAATAGGTGATTGATCTTGAGGTGGGACCAATATGGTAAATGATAAAAGATGGAGTATCTAAACAAAAGCCGGTGTTAGCGAGCAATCTTTATTTCTTTCCAATATAGCACACAATAGTTACAAACCCTTATCGGCTCATGCCAAGTGGTGGAGGAGTCATGGAATCGTCCCAAATTCTCATCCAATCTCCCGCTGTGAGTGATTGTGGGAGGACTTCATTCTATAAGGAGCAACATATCTAGGATGATCAGGTGGGAGAAATCGATGGTGATTCTCATAGATGACCTTATTCAATGCATCTGCCCGTGAGGCAACAAGTGAAGGACCACAAACAGGACATGCATGGTAACCCGATGTAGTGAGACCTGAACAATAGACAAAATTAAGAGTTGAAGGTGGGTTTAGGGTGCCACATCCTTTGCCTACTCATAATTAGAAGTGCAATGCTTACCTGAACACTTGCCATAGCCTAGGAAGTCATGCATTGTTCACATCAAGATTGCTTTGCAGTTGAAGTCTCGTGACGAGGGAGGCCTGCTCACATCATGCACCTCGATACCAAAGTATCTCTAGCTTGTCAATCAAAGGCTTCAAATAAACATCAAGATTTTTGACTTTATGTTTCCCTGGAATTAGAAGGGATAACATAACATGTCCTTTCTTAATCGCCATAGAGGGTGGAAGATTATAATTCACCAATATCACTGGCATACACTGTAAGAGGTGCTCTTGAGACCAAATGGGTTCACACCGTCCATACCCAATCCAAGTCTCAAGCTCCTAGGTTCTTCCTTGAAGCTTGGCCATGTGTCTTCAATATGCTTCCACACAAGAGTGTCTATGGGAGTTCTCCACATGCCATCGGTTGATCGATGGGAGGAATGCCATGACATGAGCTCTGCAATGGATTTGCACTTGAACATATGGATGCGAAAATGTCGCAAAACCTTATGAGGCAGGTCCAAAGTTTTGAGATCTGCTCTATATCGTGCCTCTCCACAAGTAGGACACTCTCTTGCATCCTTATGTTGTCCACGAAACAAAACGCAATCGTTGACGCATGCATGGATGCGCTTGTAATCTAATCCTCCAAGAGAGGTCACATGTTGCCTTGCCATATCTCTTGAGGTCGGTAATTTATTCTCCCTTGGAATCATTTTACACAATAGCCTACAAGTGAAGACCATAAATGAGGAAAAGCATTCAAGTAATTAACCCACTAGCATAATTCACCATGTTTGTAAAATAGACTTTAAAGCTTACTTGAGTAATGCATTCAAACTTGCATTGCTCCATCCATAGATGGTTTGCAAGTTTAGTAACTCAAGGGAGGCACGTAGAACAGAGAATGTGCATCCCTCAAACAGTGGAGTAGATGTTGCGGTAAAAAGATCATCCTGCTCCATGCTAGCATCCCTCCCTTCGGATTGATGGACATATAAATCCCGCACCATATCATCAAACACCTCCTCCTCCATGGCTTCATGAGGTAATGGTGGAGGGCTACTATCACCATCACTCCATGCATCCGTAACAATCCCTCCTAAAGATCCCACCTCATATCGTCGATGCTTTGCCTCCTCCACGAGAGGACGAGCATAGAGCAACATATGCGGGTGTGGCACTACATCCTGTATCAAATTAAAACGGGATCATAACTCAAACATACGAACACCTATAGGTATCTCAATCAACCTTAACTCTTTAACACTTACCATGTTTATGGTCGCATCCCATTCTCCATACTTTGAGATGTGATTGAGTGTTATCCTGCGTGCACGATACATGTTTCCTCGACATCGATCACACATACATTTGATTTTTTGCTCCAACCACATTTTGCGATGGTGGATACGGAGGGATTCATCCTCACTGAAGCTACTTGTTGAAGATGAAGACATCCTACAAATAAACAACCCAAAAAAATTAACACCATATTAGTGAATTTGGGAATTTTCCAATTCCCATTTTTGAATACTTAAAAAAGGGGACATGGATAACATGTTTGTAAGTTTCTCAAAACCCTATCATATGACCTATCGTTGGAAAGCGCTTGAAAAATGGAATCTAAAGAGCTATAAAGCGCTCATTTTGGATTAGTGGTGTTCAAGTTATGGTTAATCTAAACTTTTGACCACATGTCCCAAACTTGTGGAAAATTCCCATATTCCCCAATATAGTGTTAATTGCTCTTGTATCAAATATTTAATCTAAAAACTCTGTAGCACGTCTGTTCTGTGTAGTGCACGTCTATATGCGCATTTACACACGATTTTAGATGCGATATTAGACATGATATTACACGCGACATTAGACGCTTCTGTAGACGCGATTTTTATTTTCAAACCTACTTTTAGCGCGCTTACTTTTCTTCACATACTTTTAACGGGCTTGCTTTACTATTAACAGATTCACAGCCTAGCATCCACACATTTCTTCAAGCACCCATAATTATCTCCATGCTTACACAATCATCTCCAAGCACACAAGAGAAGAGGGTGAACAAGGAAGAGAAGAAAGAGAAGCAAAGGGTGAACAAGGAAGAGAAGAAAGAGAAACAGCTTTGAAGAAGGACAAGAAGCTTCCATACCTCTATCCAAGGTAAGTCTCTTTAGGGTTGATCTTCTTTTTTGATCTTCTTTGAAAGTTGTTCTCATTTGATTCGTCCTTTGCTCTCTTTGAAACGACTGTTTTTGTACAACAATTGTGTTTTTGTGTCGGGCACGTCGAGCGCAACGCATGTCCTTTTCGTCTTTTTGATGAATAGTATGTCTGTCAGAACGCGTCTATAGACGCATCTGAGAAAGAGTCTAAAATTGCGTCTAAAAGCGTGTCTATAGATGTGTCTACTCTATGTTAGAAGCAGGTAGCCACGTCTATAGATGCGCTGTTAAACGCACAGATGGACGCTGTGTTTTTTTTCTCTTTTTTTCTCCTCTCACCTCCTCTCTTTTTCTCTTTTTTTCTCCTCTCTTTTCCTTCTTTTCCTCTCCTTTCTCCTCTCTTTTCCTTCTTTTCCTTTTTTTTTTCTCCTCTCTTCTTTTCCTTCTTTTCCTTTCCTTTCTCCTCTCTTTTCCTTCTTTCCCCCCTCTTTTTTCCTCTATTCTCCTCTCTTTTTCTCTCTATTCTCCTCTCTTTTCCTTCTTTTCCTCTCCTTTCTCCTCTCCTTTCTCCTCTCTTTTTCTCTCTTTTATCCCCTCTTTTCCTCTCCTTTCTCCTCTCTTTTATTCCCGTTGTGCATGCCTTTTCGACTCTCTTTCCTTCTCTCTTTTTCTCTTCTTTTTCTCAGTTCAGTTCATCAGTAATCTTCTTTTTTTCTTTTTTCCAGTTCATCATGTGGCTAGGAAACGCTTCAGGCTCACCTGATCCTCGGGAATCCATCTTTCGGGACTTATATAACCTTTTGGGTTACCCTCCCAGTCCTGCGGAGTTATACGGCTACATGACGGGTACTCTAAACACCCCCAGGAGTCAGCACTACAGACTCCAAACCACCCCAACCCCACACCTTTTGAGATTACCCCAGTGGAGTCAACATAGCCCAGCCGGCTACATAGCTGAGACCCTTCCCCCATGCCGTCCTATGTCCCTTACCCCATGCCGTCCTATGTCCCTTCCACCATGCCGTCTCACAGGAGGCCCTTCTGCCTCGCAGAGCCATCGGCGTACTCCCGTGCAGTCGAGACTTGGTTCTCTAGCAGCTAGAGGTGGCCAGCATAGTAGCTCGACACGACACAGTAGCAAGCGTAGTAGCAGAGAGAGTGGAGGGGGATGCATGGCACAGTGCTTTAGGGGGGTGGTGGTGGGGGCGAGAATGATTCAGATGATCAAGATGTGCCTCCGGGTGATGGTACGATCTACTATGACATCACTCAGACAGGAGGCATCTTGATGGATGCACGGGGGAAGGACATCATGGCCTTCATGCGCTTTGTAATTGCTAACAATTACAAAGATTGCTTTATTCACTACAAAGATCAACCAAAGAGGTTAGCTGATGAGACCCTCGCTGTTGTTCACTCTAAGTATCCTAACCCCCCCAATGTTCAGTTCACAGATAAATGGGCCAAGTCAAAGATTGTTTCGATACTTAGCAATAAAAGATCTTCTCTTAAGAGGCATGCACTAGCAGAGCTTGCCAGGCTCCAGGGAGGTCAACCACCAAGGGGCCCGCCCCACACCGCTCACAAGCGTGAGTGGAAGAAAGCAATGAAGTCAGCGAAGGAGGAACCCAGTCTAAAGCACGTGGAGGCACGAAGGATCCAAATGGAGCGATATGGAAGCGTGCAGTTTTGGAGCAGGGGGTGTTGAATCATGGGAGGCCCAGTTTGTAAGTATCGATCTCAAATTATATTGTTTATGTAGTCTATAAGGAGGTTGTTTCTTTGTACTAACCCCTCCACAAATTGTCATCTTGCAGCTTGATATCGTGGGCAGGTCCCCTACTCCTGTTGAGACAGCCTACCACTGCCACCATCGTAGAGGAGATACATGGAGGCACTTCTATAATGATGGGTTGATTACTGAGGAGCAGTATATCCGGTCTACTGAAGAGTCTCTCGAGGTATTTGAAAGTAATTAAATAATTTCAATATTATAAATAAAGATTTGATTTTTCATACATTGATATATGTTGTCCCTTGTTTACAGGACCCTGCACAAGAAGATGAGGGTGAAGACGAGGAAGAAGGAGGCGGAGAAGGGAGCACAGAAGGGAGCGAGGAGTACTGCTAGCTACTCTTTTTTGTACTTAGCCACTGGCTTGGCTTCGTGCCTCTTGTATATACACTCCTCTTATTTTTTGTACTTAAAGCCACAGGACGTGGCTTAGCTTTGTGCTATATGTACATACTTAAAGCCACAGGACGTGTATAGCTTTGTGCTATACACTCCTCTTATTTTTTGTACTTAAAGCCACAGGACGTGGCTTAGCTTTGTGCTATATGTACATACAAGCACTTTTTAGGCTATCAATTAATGTCTTGTAACTAAATGTTTCAGAGTTGTAATGTTTTTATTTGGAATTGTAATTGATGTCGGCTGTAGACGTGCTTACAAGAGCGCCAATTAAAATGCGATTGGCTGTAAGAGTTGAATTACACAATGTGGAAATGGGATTCCTGTAACTACATAGCATACATAACATACACAGCATTCTGCTAAAGTACATAAAATTTAAAAAATATTCTGCAGCGCGTCTATAAACGCGTCTATATATGCGTTTGTCTATTCAAAATGCGTCTATTTGAGCGTCTATAAATGCGTCTACTCTGGTCTGGTTTGCGTGTATAAACGCGTCTATACATGCGTCTATTTGTGTGTTTGTGTGTTCTTTTAATCCCGACCGTCTATTTGCGCATCTATATGCGCGTCTATATGTGCATATATAGGCCCATTTATAGGTGCATCTATACTACCTTTTAAACGCGCCTTTAGACGCGCTGATAGATGTGAAAATAGACGCGCCCGTAAGTTTTTTTTAAGTTGAGTAAACGCGTCTGTGTGCGCGTCTATAAGTGCTTTGTCTTGTTGTGTTTTAATCTGAGGGATGATGGGAAAGTGTCGTAAAACTTTTGCTGGTACCTTTTCTCCTTGCATATCTTGTCTATATCTCGATGTACCATAATGCGGACATTGTATTGCGTTGTTATATTCTTGTACAATCATTTGGACAAGCATGGTGTGTGTTGTAGTCCATGCCAATCGAGTGCAACATTGCTTTTGCTTAACTATGATCCACTCGCATCTCATTATCTTCTGGCAATATTTGATGTTTCAATAAGCTATTACACAAAATAATCAGGCTAAGAAAATGCATATAAAGGTACATAACTCACTAATTGCATATGATATCATTAGTTACGCGCAAAAAGTTTTGATACGCTCGTATCAGACCATCCAAAAATCGAATTGCAAGTTCAATATGAAGGCAAGCGTGTAAAACACACACATGTGCTCCACGATATAGTGAAAGACAAGCAAGCCTGCATAGCTGTTTCTCCTCTTGGAAAGTGTATTCCACATGTCGTGTGTTTTCTTCTACCCCTTTGTGTTCCAATCCTCGATCTTCTATTCCATCGTGTAAGGCGTTTATCATGTCATCCATGTCATGTTCTAGTATTTGCTCTGAATCCGCCTCAAGTTCCTCAGGTTGTTGGATCACCTTGTTTGTGTGCTACTCTTATTGGTATCCATTGTTCAGGCCAGATGTCCACTGGTTCGTCATTGTTGAAGCATGCATTGCCACTAATTAGATGTTCTAATCGCTCCACCTGAAATATTCTCCATTTTTTTGTATGATCATTGCAAATTCATTAACGTCGAGCCACTTGGTATTTGCTAGTGAGTACATGGGCAAAGTGTCTTCTCCTCTACATCAACAAAATTTGAGGGTGTGGTGTCGTCCATGGTTTCCATATTGATTTGCAAAATGGGAATGAATGCTTATTTTTGGAGGGGAATCCTGCCTTAAGTATTTGTGGAGGGTGGTAGTCCGTGATAGGTAATTTGAAATGTCAAGGGCGCGCAAGATCTGGAAAGATTTTAAATTTGAATGAAAATTAGCGATCGTCGAAATAAGCGTCAAAAAGAGCGTGAGAATTTTATTTTTCGGACTCTTATTTCCACACTATTTTTTGACGCATTTTTCCACGCTTATTTCGACGCGTGTATCGACGGTGCAGTTTTTTATAATAAAGCAGAACCTCTCTTACTTTTGCATTTTTTTTCGTGCATATGTGTTTTGCTTTCTCACCAGATAAGCCTCCTTTTTCCTCACTCCCATCTCCTCTTGGTTACATGTACATGTGATGTAAAATGTCTGTGTGTGTAATTATGAGTAATTTTCTTGTTTTTTTGCTTTCTCATTTGTTTTGCACGCTCTTTCTCTCTCCCAAGCTCTTCTCCACCTCCTTCTTTGCCGTCCCTCCTCTCTCCTCTCCTCTCCTCTTGGTTGTTAAATTTGTGTGTGTGTGTGTCGAAGGATAAACCTCCTTGTGTATCCATGCTATTCACACTTTTAGGGTTTTGTATTACTAATTCTTTTCTCAACTGGCTTGTGCTAAAAACCCATGAATTGGTCAGGCCACATGGCATATGGAGAGAAGAATGGAGAGTAAGCCGGTGTCTCATCTGGAGTGCGAGACATGTTTCTACACACACATAACAAAGCCCACATGGACACTGTAATAAGAGCATACACATGAATTATCCCTCAACATTCATTATGCATAAAGCCTATGCATAAAGCATTATATATAAAGCATTATGTATAAAGCATTATGCATAAAGCTATGCATGAGGCTTATGCATAAAGCACTATGCATAAGGACTTATGCATAGCTATGTATAAGTCCTGAGGTTTATGCATAAAGCATGAATGAGCATTATGCATAATGCTTATGCATAAAGCATGAATGAGCATTATGCATAAAGCATTATGCATAATGCTTATGCACAAATCTATAAAACAAATCCCCAGCACAAGGGTGCAATAATAATAGAGGAAAGATAAAAAATCACTTATCTTTTTTTCGTGATGTTGAAAGAGAGGATTAGAGGACCTACAAAACCAACAAAAGGGTGAGGAAAGGATTAGTAATGCATACATACAAAAGCTTATGCATGAGGCCTTATACATAAAGCATTATGCATGAGGCTTTTGCATAAAACACTATGCAAGCCACGCTATCCTAAACTAAACCGTATCCCGGCACTATGCATTAAGCATGCATGCATAGAGCTTAATGCATGCATAGATTAAGCTCTATGCATAGAGCTTAATGCATGTATAGATAGAGCTGAATGCATGCATAGATAGAGCTGAATGCATGCATAGAGCTTAATCTATGCATTAAGCTATAAGAATAGAGCTTAATGCATAGATTAAGCTCTATGATTAGATCTCTATGCATGTGCATTAAGCTCTATGCATAGAGGACCTACAAAACAAAACTCCTCTTTTTGGTAGATAAAAATAGAGGAAAGAGCGAAAGAAATTTACCTCTTTTTGGTGAAGTTGAAAGAGAGGATTAGAAGACCTAGAAAACAAAACAAAAAATTGAGAAAAGAATTTGTAATACAAAACCCTAAAAGTGTGAATAGCATGGATACCGTGTGACAAGGAGGTTTATCCTTCAACACACACACACACTAATTTTGCAACCAAGAGGAGAGGAGAGGGGAGGGGAGGGAGGGCAAAGAAGGAGGTGGAGAAGAGCTTGGGAGAGAGAAAGAACCTGCAAAACAAATGAGCAAGCAAAAAAACAAGAAAATTACTCATAATTACACACATAGACATTTTACATGAGGGAAAAGGAGGCATACCTAGTGAGGAAGCAAAACACATGCGCATGAAAAAAAAATGCAAAAAAAGAAAGGTTCTGTTTTACTGTAAAAACCCGTGCCATCGATATATGCATCGAAATAAGCGTGGAAAAAGAGCATACACATAAATTATCCCTCAACATTCATTATGCATAAAGCATTATGCATAAAGCTATACATGAGGCTTATGCATAAAGCATTATGCATAAAGTATTATGCATAAAGTCTATGCATAAAGCACTATGCATAAGGCCTTATGCATAAATCTTATGCATGAGGCCTTATGCATAAAGCTATGCATGAGGCTTATGCAGAAAGCATGAATGAGAATTATGCATAAAGCATTATACATAATAATGCTTATGCGTAAATCTACAAAACAAATCCCTAGCACCCAAGGGTGCAATAATAATAGAGGAAAGAGAGGAAAGATAGAAAAGCACTTACCTCTTTTTCGTGATGTTGTGCATTCACATATTCTATGTAAGTATATGTGATAGAGCATGAGAGCACTTAACTTATAGACTAATTTTTGAATTTGGGTGTCATTCAAAATATGATTACCAATTCTTCCAAATACTCTTAAGATAATTCATCCTATATATATATATATATATCTATATCTATATATATATATATCTATCTATATATATATATATGGTTGCTATAGTATTAGTAAAACCAAAAGAAAACTCTAATGTTCTATACACCATTTTTAATAAAAGAAAGAAAAGTTCAAATAATTCTTTAGGAACATTAGCAAATGAGAAATGCATGCCAAACATGGTTCTCTTGTAGATGGATGTATTCATGCATGCATGTATGCATATGAGTATATGTATGCTCTATACATAAACACACACACACATTTATGCATGTATGTATGTAGGTTTGTAGGTATGGATGTGTATGCACCTAAGAGGATAAGAGGTTGTGAGAAAGGGAGACAATAAATAGGTGAGCTCTATCAGATAGATAGATAGAGAGAGAGAGAGAGAGAGAGAGAGAGAGAGAGAGAGAGAGAGAGAGAGAGGAGTGACCTTACATATGGTTCTCTCTTCTGCCCATCATCGATAGAGCAAGTCATTCCTTAATTGTAGCTAGAATGCCAACCTTAGAGAAATCAATTTCCTTCTCAAACCTAGAGATGCTCGAAATACTAAAGAAAATAAAACTAGACCCACTTAAACATGTATGACAAATAATCATAAACATGAGGTGTTGAGAAGTTTTATAAGGCCATGATTTTAAAAGAAGATATCTTTGGAGAAAAAACCATTAAAAAATGCAAATGTATACAAATGTGTATATATATTTTTTTCTACACAAGTGTTTTTGTGTGCACAATATTCTATGTATATACAAATGCATATACATGTAAGGCCTTCACTCTAAGTGGTCAAAATGAACAAAATGAGCATGCACTCCCATTTTGTTCCAATTAATTTATCTCAAATAGAGGGTAGCAAACTCTTGAATGTAAGGAACACGTGTGCAAAGAGAGAGAGAGAGAGAGAGAGAGAGAGAGAGAGAGAGAGAGAGAGAGATGTTTGAAGTGTGTAAGTTTTTCATTTTGCAGCCTCTTGTTCATGAGTTTTTTGTAGATTTGTAATTTAGAATGGTGTGCGCTACCCATAACCATGGGAGACAAGAGATGGCTACCTCCCATTGGAGGTAGGTCACACAACTTCTTACTATATATAAAAGAGGACACATATCTCTCCGTGTGTATATGTATGCTAAGTTTGGTGCTCTATTCAAAGTAAATGAAGTGCTAGAGGAGATCCCTTTGTGGATATATATGCCAAGTATGGTGCCTTGATATATAGGCATGCTAATTTTGATGCTTTCTTCAAAGTAGTGCATGACTGCCGAAATGGGCTTCAAATTCAAGGCCTACTCTATGGTATCCATTCCTCTCCCATCTAAAGGATGGGTTGCAAGACTAGTCAAATATAACATAAAATGGTCAATCCATAGTGTGAACATTGCTGCTACTACTGACCATAATTATAATTACCTATTCAGCCATCACCTTGGCCACGTCCATGACCTCTACCTCCACTCATGTAGAAGGCCTGCTGCTATAAACTGTTTCTGTTTTGTGAAGACTATTGATCTTCACCCAAGTTCTTCTCTTCAATGATTAGCATTGACACCAAATCTGTGAAGTTGGGAATGTTCTCCCAAGTCTGAATAGATGTCTTGAATGCCTTGTATTGTGGTGGCCTGAGACCATGTAGCATCATCATCAACAGAAACACCAATAGATATAATGGATTCCACAATGCCCTTGATCTTCAAGGCATAATCATTCACAGACATATTTTTCTTTCCACAGTATATGAAGCTCATTCTTCAACTGAATCTTTTGTGCCTTAGTGTTAGTTTTATATATCTTCACCAAGGTATCGCATGCCTCCTTAGATGACTTGGCATCCTATATATGTGCAATCAAAGTGTCCTATATATACTGATAGCCAACACATGACTTTCCTAGCTCCTTGATTCCAATCCTTGAATTGTTTTACATCTGCAGCAGTTGGATTAATCTCTGGTATCTCTGGTGCCTCCTCATGTTCACCTTCAATGTAGTCCCAATAACCTTTTTCCATCAAGAAAATTTTTAATCTAAACCTCCAAGCATAGAATTTGTTCTTGTCAAGATTCTCTATAATCTAGTTTATTTCACCATTCGACATCTTGTTTGCAACACAAATTTACCAAAAACAACACTCTTGTTTTTGACCTACACAAGCAAACGGTACTATACACCCAAATTGTCACAACAACCAGTGACCTCAATTTGTATACATACACCCAATGGCAACTTTAAGACATCCATTAGGAGAAATATGGACTCTCCATTTTTCCCCTTAAAGGAGTGAATAAAAAAAGATTGGCCTAATGAATGAGAGAGCTAGGATTTTAGATCCATGTAACATGGATCTTTTTGTCATATCTTTGCCCAAATCTCTTAAGACAATAAAAAAATAGAGCCTGTATCTTAAAAAAATAGAGAAATGTCAGATTTCATGTCATAAACTATTCTTTCATGTCAGATGTGCCTTGTAGGCAACACATGGAAGTTTGAAAACCGAATTTCATTTTTTTCCATTTTCTATGTTTAACTTTTTACTTTCTCTCCTTTTGCATTTCACTACCTTTTTATTTTTTCCCCTTTTTTGGCAGAATTAAATTTCACCATATTTTCTACAACTCTAGTTCTTTCTTCACAAAAATTTACAAGTATGTTGTTCTCCACCACCATAGCTCTCTCCTCATAAAATTTCATCTCATTTGGACAAAACATCTGTGAGTTATGTCCGTTTTCTCAGATGAACTTTCTCTTCTCTGCACCACATATAGCTATCTTGATGTGAAGTGGCATCAAGTTCTTGTGTGAGTAATTATCATATGTTTAGGGTTTGTCTATGTTTTGTCTTGATGTGAGTAATGATCATAGGTTTAGGATTTGTTTATGTTTTGTCTTGATGTGTTGCTGTTTATTTTCACAGGAGCAAGGTTGTGTAAATCAAAGTAGTAAGTTGCTCTTTATTTCTTGTTATTTTAATCTTTATTTATTACTTACAATCTTCTTTGCACAATAATTATGTAAAATGACATAAAATACCATAGTAATGATCATAGACCTATTTAGGATTTGTTTATGTTTTATCTTGATGTGTTACTGTTTGTTTTCATAGGAGCAAAAAGGTTGTGAGTGTGAGAAAGAAGAGATGAGAGAAAAGATAATGTACTCAAGAACTCGTCAATGAACTACTAGCCAACTTGATTAGAAATGAACTACAATGTCTCATATATATAGGCACAAGATGAACGGATCTCTAGAAAAGTTCCTCCACCCAAAAATGTGTAAATAGGAAAAAATGGAAATGAATGCTATAAATCCCAAAAATGCCTAGAGGCTAAAGAGTGTGCCACTAGCGTGACACCATCTGGAGATAACACTTATCCAACACCTCCTCGTCAGGTCCATATGGGAGGACCAACGCTAACGCGCTGAAGAAGATAATCCAAGGTAGGTCGAGTGTTAGATACCCGTAATGCTGCTACTATACGGGCATTACCACAAGAGGGGACGGCCTCTGGCTCACCACCTAGCCATAGAGGAAGAATGAGGATTGCCCCTCATCCCCCAGGCTATATAGTGTGTGGCCTACCGTCCACACTAGCCTGGCCGCCCATGACTCCGCATGGGCGTCCTCTCCCACTTAACCCCGGATATGGCCATCCGGTCTGCCGTCGGTCACACAGGCGTTATAGCCTACGTGACATTACCCCCCCTTAAGAAGAGTTTTCATCCTCTAAAACAAACTGGGGAAACCTTTTGGAAATTGCACTACGGCGTTCCCAGGTAGCTACCTCCTCATCCCTATCTGTCCATTTAACAAGTACCTCCTGGTACACTTTATGTCGGGTTTGTCCGTCATGATACTGTAGAATCTTTTCAAGTTCATGTGGTATCTTTGGTGGCTCTATCAAGTCCACCAAAATCTCTGGAGAAACTGCATTCTCTAACCCGTGAACTGATTTCTTTAGTTTACTGACATGGAAGACAGGATGGACTTGAGAACTCTCCGGTAACTCAAGTTTATATGCTACATCCCCAATCTTCTTAAGGATTTTAAAAGGACCACAATATCTCGGAGAAAGTTTATCACACTTTCCCGTTTTCATGTTTTTTGACTGCGCAGGAACCTTGAGGAATACAAAGTCACCTTCTGCAAAGGTCACCTTTCTTCGTCCTTTATCCGCATAAGTTTTAGCGCGATCCTGAACGCTACGAATGCTCTCACGTGCGGCTCTGAGCATATCATTCATATCTTCAAGGAAATCCTTGACAGACTGAATCTTCTCCTTTTCTAGGCCTACAGCCATCGGAGATCTCGGCTGGAATCTATACATTAACATGAATGGTGTAAATCTAGTCGTTGAGTGTTTGGAGCTGTTATAGGCAAACTCCAATAAGGGCAAGTACTCTTCCCAATTAGATTGCTTCTTACTAACATAAGAACGCAACATATCCTCTAGAATTTGGTTAACTCTTTCAGTTTGACCATCAGACTCCGGATGATCTGCCGTACTCATACGCAGAGTAGTATCCAACTTTTTGAAGACTTCCCTCCAAAAATGACTGTTGAACTTTCTATCTCTATCCGACACTAAATCTGCAGGCAGGCCATATAGCTTGAAGAGATGTTCAATAAAGAGTTTTGCCAACTCTGGCGTTTTTACAGTTTTCTTCGTGGCAATAAACTTTGCCATTTTAGTTAACCTGTCCACTACCACCCACACCGAGTCATTCCCTCGACTCGTCTTGGGTAAACCAGTAATGAAATCCATGGAAATGCTTTCCCATTTCCCTTGAGGAATCTCCAGCAGATGGAGTAGTCCTCCAACCTTAAGGCGTTCATGTTTATTGACCTGGCACTTACTGCATTTCAGCACATAAGTTTGGACATCCTTAAACAAACTAGGCCAATAAAACTGTCTTTTTACTAGTGCATAGGTCTTCTGATTACCAAGATGACCCGCACTTGGACTATCATGAGTTTCTTTAAGAATTTGGGCCCGAAAGTCACCAATAGTTGGTACACATTCTACCCTTGTAGAGTAAGTACCTGTCGTCAATGGAGTAATTAGCATATTTCTTCCCTCGACAAAGTTTATCACTCCCCTTTGAAGCCATGGCAGTCAAAGGTGATGAAGGGCCTACGGCAGAGCTCTCCAGCTCCAAACTATACCCAGAAGACACGGCTAGTCTCTCCGAACTAACTCTCGCTTCCCTTCTCGTTACACCTCCGGCCAGTCTCTCCGGACTAGCTATCCATGCCAACGAGGGGGGTGGTCGCGTCTGTGAAGAAGTGCGTACACGTACAGCGCACGCCAGACCTCTGTAAAAGATGGATCGTGCTCACATAAACCACGTAGTGACTCCAAGAAATCATTCTTGAAAACTGTGAAACTAAGTTCATTAATCTGTGGCATGCGACTAAGTGCATCTGCCACCACGTTATACTTACCTTTCTGGTAACGTATCTGAAGGTCAAACTCTAGTAGAATCTCCACCCACCGAGCTTTTCTACCCTTCAGTTCCTTTTGACTTGAAAGCCATTTCAGACTTTCATGGTCCGTCCGGACCTCAAAAGTAGCACCATATAAATAGTGTCTCCACTTTTTCAGTGCATGAACTATCGCTAATAACTCTCGTTCATAAGCTGAGTAGTTACGCTGCGCACGATCTAACTTTTTACTCTCAAATGCAATTGGGCATCCCCTTTGTATAAGTACGGCCCCAATGGCCTCATTACTAGCGTTTGTTTCCAAAACAAACCGCTCATTTGGATCGACAATAGTCAAAATAGGTGCATCTGCTATACGGTCACCTTGAGCTTATCAAAGCTCTTCTGTTGGGCTTCCCCCCAACTAATGTTTTTTGTTTTTGACCATAACTGGTCAGTCAACGGGACTGCGATCTTCGCGTAGTCCTTCACATATTGTCGGTAGAACCCCGACATGCCAAGAAAAATCTGCAGTTCCTCGAGATTCTTCGGCACTGGCCATTTAAGAATAGCTTGTACTTTTTTTGGCTCCATCCGCGTACCATCGGCGGATATAATATGGCCAAGGTAGTGAATTTCTATTTCAAAAAATTCACATTTTCTCTTCTTTGCAAATAGTTTGTGCTCTCGCAACAACTTGAACACTAGACGCAAATGCTCTATGTGTTCTTTTTGTGTCTTACTGTACACAAGAATATCATCTAGGAAAACTACTACAAATTTTCCTAGATATAGATGTAAAATATTGTCCATCAGCATCATAAACATCGCTGGAGCATTGGTTAGTCCAAATGGCATAACCAAAAACTCAAAATGCTCGAAACGGGTCCTAAATGCTGTCTTCGCAACATCTTCTTGTTTAATTCTAACCTGATGATATCCTGATCTCAGGTCTATTTTTGTGACTTGAACTAGGCCGAATAAAGCCTTTGTTCAAATATTCCGTTAATTGTTTTTCCACCTCCTGTGCCTCGGAGTGGCTTAATCTATAAGCAGGTTTGCTTATAGGTTTTAATCCTGGCATAACTTTGATGCCATGGTCTACTTCTCTAGATGGTGGTAAACCATCTGGTAAATCATCAGGAAAAACATCCTAAAATTCCTCTAGTAAATTCATTAAAGTATCTACGTACTTTTTCTTTAATGTCTCATTCACCTTGGATTTTTTCTTGTTTGAATCACATGCATGCCAAACAGGGTTTTCAAACAGTGGGTCTCGTCCAAGGTTATTTTGTTTTCCTTGTTTGTCTACGCAAACATCATTTATCGTTTCATCTATGGAAACAAAATTCAAAAGAGGGTAACAAGCATATACCTCTGATATCTGGTCTCTGCGGACCGCTGTACACAGCTCCATGGAGGAAATAAGTGGTGTGGCAGGGACAGTACAGTCACCCTGCAGGGTAATGACTCTTCCTCCGTGCTCAAAACATAGCATATTATGTAAGTAATTCCGCGCTAGACTAGGGCCCAAGCCATACAGCCACTCCCTGCCTAGATATACGTCTGCTCTGGCTAAGTGCATGACCTGAAAGTCAAGCGGAGCCTCGTAGTCCTGCATAGATAATGGGACCCCCAATACTACGGTATTCCATACCGTTTTGTCATATCCGTTGGCTAGGCCAACAGTATACTCATGATAACACCATATTGGGGAATATGGGAATTTTCCACAAGTTTGGGACACGTGGTCAAAAGTTTGGATTAACCATAACTTGAACACCACTAATCCAAAATGAGCGCTTTATAGCTCTTTAGATTCCATTTTTCAAGCGCTTTCCAACGATAGGTCATATGATAGGGTTTTGAGAAACTTACAAACATGTTATCCATGTCCCCTTTTTTAAGTATTCAAAAATGGGAATTGGGAAATTCCCAAATTCACTAATATGGTGTTTGATCACTCCGGGTCTCAGTCAACCCCAACTTCTTGACTAACGAGTAGTTCAAGAAGTTGTGGCTAGCTCCATCATCAATAAAAACTGTGACTCTACGTCCACCTATGGTGCCATACATTGGCACCATGTCATGCGGACCTACAGTAGGCTGCCACATCGCTGGTGTCACTGAACAAGCGTGATGCTCATCACAAAATGACACACTGTCACCTCTCTGAACTCTGCGGAACTGAGAGGGAGTCTCTGCACTGTATGCAACTGCCTAGAAGATTTACCATCTTTTTTGGGCTCGTTGCCACTTGTGCTAGCTTTAGGCTTTGGACACTCAGCCTTTGTGTGCCCTACTTCATTGCAATTAAAGCAGTAATTTTCCTTTCACGCTTTAATATACTGCTCTTTCTTTTGGATTTCGCTGTCTCTTTTCTTCTTGGATGGTCGCGGTTTTTTAGACCAATGACCACCCTGTCCTTCCTGGTCCGTCCTATCCCCTTGTTTATCACTGCGGAACCCTTTTCTTTTGAGGCTTGACCTCCTCTTTTCACTACCCTCGGCCCTGCTAGAACCACCACGCACACTACGGCGCTTGATGTCATCAAATATTTGCGCATACTTAATTGCCTCTGCCAGGTCTTTAGGCTGTAAGGGCTCTACGTACTCAAGGTAATCATCTTTGAGGCCTCTTTTAAAGCCTCGCAATGTCTGGAATGCATTGATTCCCTTTAGCTTGAGTACTATCTCCCTATAGTCTGAGATGTACTAAGTTAGGGATTTGTTCTCCATCGAGCATTTATCCCATAACTCCCAGCTTCTCTCTGCCTCATTAACGGGCAAAAATTCTTTTCAAAACATCGTTTCAAATTTCGTCCAAGTGGCAGGGCGAGTTGTCAAACTCATCCACCACTTGTACGCTTTGCCGGTGGTTAATGAGAGGCTAGTCTCTACATGTTGTATATGGCTAGGCTGCTGTCATAGCGCGTGCAAATCTGACCACTTCGCTAGAAACATATTGACTGAGTCCTTGTTTCTCTCCTTTTCCTCGCCACCAAAACTAGGCGGCTTTAAGTCTTTTAATAACAACGAAGCTGTCGCTAAACGGACAGCCCCGCATGTACTCCTGCAACCACTGGCGAGGCTATGCTCACCCGTGCCACAGGAGCTCGACTACCACGAGGAGTCGGAGTACTAGCCGAGGCGACTGTCAGTGCATCTAACCGTGTGGAGATACTCTGTAGCATCGTGACTAGATCAGCCTGGACTTTACTCATATTGTTCAATTTGGCATTAAGATATTTAAACACTCCACTAGAGAGCTCCGTCTCTGTCAGGACATCAACAGGGTCCAATAGGTCATAATCATCGTCGTCATACTCCAAGAGGTCCTCCTCGGTCCTCTCGGCGAGGTCAGTGTTCATGTGCTCTGGCTCTTCGGCCAGAAAGGGGTCATTTGCTAATGTGGCCGCTCTACGGGCTCACTAGGTCCTAAGGAGGGGTCAATAGATGAGGAGGGCGCTGGTGGCGGATCACGCGTGATCGACGAGCGCGCTCCGGACGACCGAACAATGGTCGGGCGTGTACGGCCTGACAATTCGGTCGGGGTCAAGCCCGCGACCGAGGACAAGAGACTTGAAAAACCTAGAGAAGTAGAAGGCGGTGGGGACACACTACGCCTAGCAGACATCTTTAATTCTTGCAAAAAACAATGTGAGAACTCGGAAATTACTAAAAAGAACGCTAATCAAATGAGCAGTGGTGGTGGAGAGAGAATAGTCACCCCCCTTTACGGTCGCTTGTCGATTTGTGTTGCGCTGCGAGCCTCCAAACAGTGCCGCTTCTCCGGGATTCTCCGATCCGAGAGAAAAAAAATACCTGCAACTCATAAAAAAATAAATTTTTGTTCGGGAAGCTGTGCCTGAAACAATCGGTTATCCCTTGCCAGGATTATCCCTCCCCAGTCGAGAGAGGATTCGTTTGAATACAGTTTCATTTTTAATAAATTAAAAATGAATAATTGAAATATATATATATATATGTTTTTTTTATTTTTTATTTTTTTTCCTTCTTTTGGTGCTGCGCTTGTTGGCTGGACGTGGCTGGCCACCGGATGCTCTGGTGGCCGCCGCCCAGCTGGCCGGCCGCCTGGCTGGCTGCCTAGGCCGCTTGGTTGGCCTGGCCGCCCACTGGGCTAGCCGCCTGCCTGGGCGTCGCCGTGGGGCTGGTCTTCGCCCCCCCGTTTGACGGCACTGCATGCCCCCATTCACATCAAGCTTGCGGTGCAGAACCTTCGAGGGCCGGCGTGCTCAGGCATGACATCATCACCCACCACTGCCGTGTTGCCAAAACCGAGCAAGTACCCCCTCAGACGGCGCACACGGGCTCTTCGCCCCACATCAAACGGGGCAATGCTGTGGCTTTTCAGCAATCTTTCGTTCGTATTGGGTTCGCCCCTCCCCAAACAGTAGACAAACGTTGCCTAACACCTAACTAGGCAACTTCTCTACCAAACGAAAAATATACTCACAGATAAGCTTCAACGTAGGAAAAAAAAACAAAACGAGATGCTTACCTTCAATTCGTATTGTTGTGTGAGATGGGGAGAGAGAGAGAAAGAGAGAGAGAGAGAGAGAGAGAGAGAGAGAGTGAATTCTTCCCTTCAAAATCTTCCTTTCAATTCTGGCCACCTCCCTCCACACACTCCATTGTGGAGATAAGGGTGAGAAGATGAATGGTTGAAAACCATCGAGTGGCTCCGGTCCCCCGGTCACGCGCGGACTCTGACGATCCCATCGAACCACGCTTTGACACCAGTGTTAGATACCGTAACGCCGCTACGGGCGTTACCACAAGAGGGGACGGCCTCTGGCTCACCACCCAGTCATAGAGGAAGAATGAGGATTGCCCCTCATCCCCCAGGCTATATAGTGTGTGGCTTGCCGTCCACACTAGCCTGGCCGCCCATGACTCCGCATGGGTGTCCTCTCCCACTGAACCCCGGATATGGCCATCCTATCTGCCGTCGGTCACGCAGGCATTACAGCCTACGTGACATCGAGGAAGAGGCTTAGTAAACAAATCAGCAACATTATCTTTGGTAGGACAATACTCAAGCTGAAAGTGACCTTAGAAATCCAATCACAAACAAAATGAAAATGAACATCAATGTGTTTGGATCATCCTCGAATAACTTGATTTTTGGCTAAAGCAATAGCACTCTGTGAATCTGAGTAAATGAGTGTTGGAGTAGATGAACATCCAAGGTGATTCAAAATTTGCTGAAGCCAAAGTGCTTCAGAAGTGGCATCAAGATTTGACTTGTACTCTACTTCTGTCGGTGAAGAAGAAGTAATTCGCTGCTTTTGACATTTCCAAGAAACAAATCCTTTACCAATCATAAAACAATTGCCTCACATGGAACGCTTAGTATCAATACACCCTACCCAATCAGAATCCGAGTAACCAATAAGTGTATCTCCACCTGCATAAGAAATGCCATACTCAAGAGTTCCATGAAGATATCGAAGAACCCTCAAAGCTGCCTGCTGCCAATGAGATCGACGAGGCTGTGAAGAGAATTGGCTGAGAATACTCCATAGGAGAGATCTGGCCGAGTGTTAACCAAATAAAGTAAAGAACCAATAAGTTGGCAATACTCTGTAGAATCAGCCTCAGGGGAATCATCATCTTTGGATAATTTTGAATTAGGATCCATGGGACAAGTGAGTGATGCACAATCATGCATGCCATATTTCTCAAGCAACCTTAAAGTATACTTCTTTTGACAAAGAAAGATGCCAGAAGCAAATTGCCACACTTCTAAACCAAGAAAATAGTGGAGTAGTCCAAGATCAGTCCTGGCAAATGATGTTGTGAGTTGAGTTTGAACCCATTTGAGTAGGTCCAAATTAGAGCCAGTGAGTGTCACAAATCATCCACATAAAGCACAAGAATGCATATATCATCATCCAAAATAAGCACATAAAGATTAGGATTTGCATGAGTCCTCTCAAAATGTAGAGAAAGGAGAAAACTGTCAATCTTCTGATACCAAGCTCGTGGAGCTTACTTAAGACCATAAAGAGCTTTCTGTAATAAATACACATCATGTTCATGACCATGCGTAATAAAACCTTCAGGTTGTGCCACATAAACTTCCTCCTCTAAATCTCCATTCAAGAAGGTAGATTTAACATCCATTTAATATATAGGCCAGGCATAGTGAGAAGCAAGAGCAAAAACAACACGAATAGTAGAATATCTGGCAGTAGGAGCAAAAGTTTCATCAAAGTCTTCACCTTCATTTTGAGCATAACCTTTAGCAACAAGTCGTGCCTTGTACTTATCAAGAGTACCATCAGAATGAAACTTGACTTTGAAAATCCACTTAACACCAATGACCTTTTTATGTGAAGGTCGTGGAACTAACTGCCATGTGTTATTAGATTCAATAAAAGAAATCTCTGCTTGCATTGCTTCACACCAATGTGGTAAGGAAAGAGCTTCCTTAACCGTTTCAGACTCAAACACATCACTTAGTAGAATATCTGGCAGTAGGAGCAAAAGTTTCATCAAAGTCCTCACCTTCATTTTGAGCATAACCTTTAGCAACAAGTTGTGCCTTGTACTTATCAAGAGTACCATCAGAATGAAACTTGACTTTGAAAATCCACTTAACACCAATGACCTTTTTATGTGAAGGTCGTGGAACTAACTGCCATGTGTTATTAGATTCAATAAAAGAAATCTTTGCTTGCATTGCTTCACACCAATGTGGTAAGGAAAGAGCTTCCTTAACCCTTTCAGACTCAAACACATCACCAATATGAGACATCAAGGTAATATTTACTGAAGGGTGTGTACGTATGACACGTGTAGTAGATTGTTGAGCATATAAAAGTGATATACCTGAATCCTAGAGAGAACCCATTTTGGAGGACGAGAAGTCCGTGTAGAATCCAATGAAGCAGTAGGTGTCGCAATCGAAATGGATGGAGGGGATGAAGTAGGAATTGATGGTGTAGATGAGGATGAGACTATAGGGAATGAGAGAGGCTCAAGCTCAAGAGATGGAAATGGATCTAAGAAAGATGTAGAAGGTGGTAACTCATCAAGACCACAACATGCTCATCAAAGATGGCATCGCGTCGTGAAAGAACAATATCCTCACGAGAAGGATCCCACAAACGGAACCCTTTGGAGCGAGAAGCATATCCTATGAATATCATAGGTTTGGACTTAGCATCAAGAGTCCTTCTCTTAGAAGAAGGCACATGCACATGAGCAACACAACCCAAAGACATGAAAATGAGAAACAATAGGCTTGTGGCCTCCTCTAGAGTCATGTCGTCCACTGCTTTCGTAAGAGAGCGATTGAGAAGATAAACTGAAGTAGCTATAGCCTCACCCCAAAAGGATGAAGGTAGCTTCGCATGATGTAAGAGGGAGCGGGCCATTCCCTTCACTATTCTATTCTTTCTTTCAACCACATCATTCTGCTATGGAGTGTAGGGTATGGTGGTTTGTCGTTGTATGCCTTTTGAAGCTATAAAATCCTCAAATGCTGTAAACTCACCTCCATTGTCAGTCCTGAGAAAAGATACCTTTTGACTTGCTTGATTCTCCATTTAGGCAAGCCAAACCTTGAAATGAGAAAGAGCATCAAACTTCTTAGGTAAGAAATAAACCCATGATTTGTGAGAGAAGTCATCCAGAAGCATATAGTACTTGGATCCACCAAGCGATTGTACTTCCATAGGTCTTGCAAGATCAGCATGAATAAGCTCAAGTATGCGTGTGGCCCTATGAGTAGCCTCCTCTGGAAAAGAAGCCCGATGTTGCTTTCCTTGAGCACAAGAAGAACAAATGTGATGTGGCGAGGTTTCTGAAGCTTTGGTAGACCTGTAACCATGTCATGTGAGACATGTTGCAAAGTAGCAAGACGAACATGGCCAAAGCAGAAATGCCATAGATCACTATCTTCATTAGAAACAAGTGCTTTAGGAGAAGCAAATAATTGATGAAGATGAGACTCATGTGGTGGCAACTGTGCTGTAAAAGAGCTTATATGATAAAGCCCAGCATTTTGATAACCACATGCCACACAAGAACGTGATTGTCTATCAATGATTTCAATCACTTCATCATCACAGTAAATCCCAAGACCTTTAGAAGTAGCCTTAGAGATAGAAAATAAGTTGGCAGACATCTTAGGCACATGCAAAACATCATGTAAGATAGCATCTCCAAAAGAAACATCACCAATACCAATCACTGAAAGAGATGAAGCATCACCAATGTGTACTAATGATAAGATAGACTTATGGTTTTCCAATAAGGAAGAACTATTTGTCATGTGAGAGGTAGCACCACTGTCCACAATCCACTCATCTGCAGTATGCGTATCAAGATCTTTGATTACCACAAGTGATGTGTCACATGAAGAAGTAGAAGACATAGCAACATATGCAACCTTGGTGTTACCGTCTTCCTTCTTGTCTTTGTCTTTGTCGTGAGAAGATGTTGATGTATAAGAACCCTTAGATTTGGATTCAAGTTTGGCTTTTATCTTCTTGGATGCCACCTTCTTAGTAGCAAAACAACGATCCTCCGTATGGCCACTACGACCACAGAAAGTGCACTCCTTGGAAGAATCCTTTGATTTGCCCTTGTCATCTTTGGTTGAAGTATCTTTAGCATTGGAATTAGAGCCTTTGCGTTGATCATTCCCCTTGCCTTTGCCTTTGCCCTTGCCTTGGCTTACAAAAGCCGAGTCCTTTTTGTTTTGCTTACAAGAGTAAGACACTTATCATGAAGAAGACCCATAGTCTCTTCAAAGGAAGGGAAAGGAACTCAAAGAAAGATGTTATCTTTGAACGATTCAAAAGAAGAAGTCAATTTACCAAGTAGCTTGTGGACCAGATTGCTTACCAATGTACCAAACTCTTTAAGTTGCTGCTTGCTTTGATTGAATTCTCCAAGCTTCTCCACTATGTTGTCGGATTCGGAGATAGAAAGCTTATCCAAATCTTCTTCCAACTTAGCCATCTTAACCATTGAAAGTCTTCCATATTGCATTTGTATAGCGTGCCATAATTGTTGAG
The DNA here is from genome assembly GCF_041138505.1 of Cibotium barometz. NCBI lineage: Eukaryota > Viridiplantae > Streptophyta > Polypodiopsida > Cyatheales > Cibotiaceae > Cibotium > Cibotium barometz. Next base: position 6,067,693 of record NC_141046.1, read on the forward strand.
CTATACTCCTTATAGAAATAAATTGAGACACAACCGATGTAGACATGCCATGTACAAGTAAAGCTTTGGCCTGTGCATCCATATAGGTTTGATATTGAGAAGGCACCATATGAGGAGAAGTGATTATAGACCGCACCCCGGCGCTTTCTAAAACAAGTTGCATAAACAAGGACCAAGTGTGGTAGTTGTTTGGGGTAATCTTTTGTGAATCAGAAAGACTTGGAAGGCTCAAAGATTGAGTGAATGGTTAAAGGGATGATATGATTGAGTGGGGAGAGGAGTAGTAGTGGAAGTAGTAGAAGGAGGAATCATAGTAGATGAAGTTGCCATAAAAGGCATAGATGATGTAGGGGGATACACCATAGAGGGCATAGAAGTATGTGGATAGGAAGACATAAAGGACAAAGAAGAAAGAGAGAAAGGATCCGTAGAAGGTAATGGTTATGACGGAAAAGAGAAAGTAGAAGCACCTACTGAACAAGGAATTGCACCAACTTCCGTTGTAGTAGTTTCCGATCCAACCATCGTAGGAGATGTAGGATCTATAGTATCTTCAAGTTTACCTTTGTCTTTTGGAGTAGAGGACTTCCGAGATCCCATAGGGAGAGGAGGGTGGGAAAACACAAGGGAAGAAGTGCCGTACCTCCAAAAACGTAGCCAATAGATGGGCTGTCCACCAAGGAAGTATCTCCAAAATATGCACAAAAATAGTGTGAAAACGCACCCAAAAGAGTGTAGCCTTAGGTAGAAGGAGTATGGAGGAGTTGATTGTCCACAAAAACGCAAACACAAAGTGTGTAGCAAAGTGGAATTCGCAGCTAGCCAGTAGAAAGCTGTAGAAAAGAGGATGAATATGTACCTCAAAACACCATGAAGAGGGCTGAAGTTGATGATGAAAACTCAGCCAAGAAATGGCTACAAATCTCTCCACAAGAAGCCTCCAAAAAAACGCTACCGCATGTAGAGAAAACTAGTTGGCAATGTTTTCACCGCATGTAGAGAAACCTAGTTGGCAATGTTTTCACCGCCGCAAGTAGAGTTGTAGGACTCGGATTGAAGTGCTTTAAAAATACACTTGTAGAGGATGGTAAGGGGCTAGTTTGAAGCCTTTTGCATCATTAAATGAGTGCAAGGATGATGAGTAAGGTCTTCTGCAAAAAATGCAAACAGAAATTTTGCATGCAGGTAGTCTGTGTGAGAAGAATAACTCAAAAACGGTGAGGAATTTGCGAAAACTTTCTTCTACTAAGTTGTAGACCACGATGATTCTAGTAGGTCATGAGGCACAATCCTAAAAAACGCATTTGTTTAGCAGAAAATCAAAAAAATGAAAAAACGCCATTGAAAGGAGGGTTGTTGAAGAGGACTAGAGGTAGACAAGAAGAAGGATAAGGAGGCTCTATGTGCGCCACCACCTTGCTCTAATACCATGTGAGAAAGAAGAGATGAGAGAAGAGACAATGTACTCAAGAACTCATCAATGAACCACTAGCCAACTTGATTAGAAATGAACTACAATGCCTCATATATATAGGCACAAGATGAACGGATCTCTAGAAAAGTTCCTCCACCCAAAAATGTGTAAATAGGAAAAAATGGAAATGAATGCTATAAATCCTAAAAATGCCTAGAGGCTAAAGAGTGTGTCACTAGCGTGACACCATCTCGAGATGACACCTATCCAACAGTGAGCAGTAAGTTGCTGTTTATTTCTTGTTATTTTAATCTTTATTTGTTGATTACAATCTTCTCTACACAGTAATGATTTCAAGTGGCACAAAATACAATAGTAATGATCATAGGTTTAGGGTTTGTCTATGTTTTGTCTTGATGTGAGTAATGATCATAGGTTTAGGGTTTGTTAATGTTTTATCTTGATGTGTTTATGTTTATTTTCATAGGAGCAACATGGTTGTGTAAATCAAAGCAACAAGGTTGTATAAATCAAAGCAGCAAGTTGCTGTTTATTTCTTGTTACTTTAATCTTTATTTGTTGCTTATAATCTAACATATATATTTATTAATCATATAGTCTAGCTTTATTAATTTAGATGTCTCTAAGGAGGGGGAATATCAGTAATATTCACACAATGGAGGTGTTTAACAACCGAGATAATGAAGGTAACTGGATCCCTAATCAGTACAGTAAGTTAAATTAGATTTTAATGGGACCAAGTACTTGTGGCAATTTCAAAGTCAACCTCAAAGATGTCACAGATCCCAACAAGCAATTGAAAGTTAGAATCATAGAGTTCACGAGACGCACAAATGGTATGAGTACAATAATAGAGGCTTTCATTCAACATGTTTGTATGCACAAAGAGATTCGAGTGCATCATGATAACTTCAGTAAAAGATATAAGCCTAACAGTAAGTTTATATCTCTGTGCTTTATGTTCTTGTGCTTTGAGTCCATGGTTATTAGATAGATATGTAAGAAAATAATAATAAGTATAACTAGGTACAAACGTAAATATAAATATAAGTATATATTTAAGTGAAAAAATATAATTAATTATGTTAAAAATATAAATATGTTTTTATGATTTGTTATATTTTAATGAAGTGTCATTAATTTTTAAGTCTATAGATATAAGTTTAAAAATAAATATAACTTTAAGTATATATTTAAGTACAAATAATAATATAAGTAAATATGTAAATAATATAATATAGTAATAATAATAATATAATGTAACATGAAATAGAAGTATGATTTATTATTTATTATATTTTAATGAAGTAAACATAAGGTATAAAAATAAATATAAGTTTATAGATATTTGTAAGTAATATAATAAACACAAGTATAAATTTATTAAAAATATTATAAATTTAAGTGTAGGTATAAATATGAGTATAAGTTATAGATCAAACTCATTTATACTATATATTCTCTAGCTCTCCCTTTGTGTGCTAGCTCTCCCCACTACCCATCATGGCCTCCTCCCCTATTTTCGCCACGTGGATTAGCATCACTTGCTATGATCACCTTGGGGACCAGATCTATCCTAGGTTTTGCAAGATTTTAGACCGCGAGGCTATCATCTCCACCTTAGACCCACACTCCAACTTGCTACCTGCATTTTGTGATGTAATCGATGACTTCACAAACTCTATCCCAAATTCCACCTTGAGTTGGAATTTCTTTGGAGCTCCTCTTCAACATGAAGACTGGATCTAACCACAAGAAGGCGGTGAATAGAGCTCTAGCTCATGTTGGACAAGATTTTCACACTACCACTGTCCCAACCTCCTACGAAGAGCACATCCCACTCGATCTCATTGAGTGGGATATTGCTTTTGCTATTTACATCTTGAACTCTGATGTTCACGAGCCAGAGGATGATGACATCCAGGATCTCCCTCTAGTGGAATATGGAGACCACTCTAGACCCTGTCAAGCGGCCACAGAGAGCACTCACATGGCTTTGCATCCATCTAACCTGATGAAACCCAAAGTCACGACCCACCACTAGCTTCATTGAGTGCCATCACCATTGAGGTTTTGGAGTACCTCCTCATGCAGGATGTGTTGGAGCTTTTGGAATTGAGGGAGGAGGAACTATATAGTATACTTGTGAGAGATGCCAGTGATGATTTCTTGGACTTTGCTTACCAACAAGAAGCCCTACCACAGGTTGATGAGAGGTAGGACAATATGATGAAAGTAGTGTAGATGATATCTCTGCTATCATTGCCATCTTCCAGAAGTAGATTGAGGATGTAGCTCCTCAATATGAGATCTCATATGAAGAGTTCGAGCTCTTGCAGAATGAACTCTTTAGACCTCGACCATAGCATGCGACACCTGTGGTCTAGACAGACGATGGCAGACCCATTCCAGGAGGAGCGGATCTGGAGGCACCCTTGTAGATGGAGCTTGATGAAGAAAAAAAGGTATCTCCTTCTAATAGTTTCTCCCTAGATTTGATATTTAGGGCCTTCAAGGTATGTAGACCCCACATGTATGATCATATGCCCATCAGAGGCTCGCAAGTACATTGTCCAAATTCTCGTGTGTGTGGAAAATCCTGAATCTATAAAAATCAGGGCTTCCCACTACTCGAGCCGTTGGATAGTGCACTTCCCAGTCCTCTGATGGGCATGGGATCATACATGTGGGGTCTACATGCCCTGGATGCCCTAAATATCAAATTTGGGGCCATTCTAAAAAATAAATCATCCTCTCCCATGCATTGCATGATCAATGCTGACATCAATTTTATTGCTTTTTTGCAAGAAATTGTGTATCTTGATGAATTTGCATCGAGGCAGAGTGGAAGATTTGGGGGTGAAGGAAAGGTTCAAGACTCTACACTCTACACTCAAGGAGTACATTGGCAAACTTGCCACAATGATGTGATAGTCTTCCACAAGACTTGCTCTTTGGGGTATCTGGAGAAGATTAAAGAACTTACAAAGGGTGTTGCATTCAAACTTATTCTGACTAAATCAAGTTTGAAAAAAGTTGTTCTACTTTGACGCTCAAAGTTACTTTACTTATTCTCGACTCAAAGGTCAGGGTCTTTACATTCTGTGGTGGCGCGGGGCATTGTTGGCCCCGGGGGTACATGATTCCATCGTTCATCATGACGATAGAGCTTTAAGGGTTCCATGTTTTGATTCTAGCCATTAAGGCAGCTTTAGAGTCTGGAGAGCCTAGTAGTAAGAAGACTAGGATATAGCTATGATGACTATGTTTTGATGACTATGTAATTTTTATGCTATGAATGGAAATTTGGATTGCAGAGTTTTTGGTTTAATACATGTCTTGTAATGTATTTATTAATTGACTCAAGCAAACAAATTCAAATTACACACATAACTCAGATAAAAATTATATCCATTCGAAGATGCATATAAATCAACAAATTATAAAAACTCAAATTAAAAGAGGCTTATTTGCAACACAAGATAAGAGAAAAAAAAATTAAAGATATAGATCGAGCTTTACATAGCTTTTGAGAGTTACATTCATGCAAGATATACAAAAATAAAACTAAATATCCTGGCCCAGAGGATCTCTCCAGCATCATACCAACTGCATGTCCTTTTCACTGATAGTAACCCTCTTCGCATGGACATCGTGTCACCAAAAATGTCCACTAGGTACACCTCTGCAGCCTCCTAGAGTCTCTCCAAAGCTTTGCCTATCCACCGTGTAGGTAGTGGGCTTGATGCTATGCCATGAACCCAAAATCTCCTATCATGATGGACTTGTAGATCGTGCATGATCTCTCGCACCACACGTTGGAAGGAGAGCTTCGGTATGATCAGGCTCACTGTCTTCTGGTATTTCCTAATCTCATGGAGAGCCATAGTGCCAGGCATCCACACCTACACTTACAATGTTGCTACCATGGTGGTTGGAGGTGAGAGAGAGAAATGAAAGATGAGAAATGAGGTGAAATGAGGATTACTTCCATACTTATAGATGAAAATTTATATATTTTCTAAATTAGCTCAATACATAAATTTGATACTTTTAAATTTTTAAAAATAGTTTTCCTTATCAGAATGAGCTCTAATTTTATGTGTGCATATAAGTATCATGGAACACCTCCTAGATAAAATATCAACCCCATTAGAAGTCTGTTGTCGGAAGGCCCGCGTCGTGTATAGACCTGCTATTAAAAAAAGAAGGCCTCTACATGCGAGCCTTTGAACAAGGGCCCTACAAGCTTTTGATAGGGCTGATATTTTATCTAAGACATGTAAACTATATGATCTATGAACAAAATAAATTTCAACACATTCTGAATCACTGCACACCATGCATTAATTTTTTCTAAGAAAAAAATAATATTATCGTATTGAATAGCACTTGCACATGCACATGGACTTGCTTGCACATGCACATGCATGCACATGATGTAAGCCACATAATCTATGCACATGCACATGCATGCACATGATGTAAGCCACATGATCTATGCACAAAACAAATTTCAGCCTATTATGATCTATGCACACCATGCATTAATTTTTCTGGAAAAAATTTAGAATATACACCTACACATGCACAAATAAAAAAGCACCTACACATGCAAATGCACTTGCAAAAATTCTCCACGAAAATATAAGAATATACACTGACATTAGAAATAAAGAAAACTTAAAAAATTCAAATCAATGGGCAAGTCTAGTACACAAGATTGGAAACAAGGAAACCTAAAATATCCAAATCCAGTACATCGCGTAAAGTATAACTAGTTGAGTAAAACTAAAGGAAAAAATGAAAACACAAAACAATACACAAGCATTTACATAGCTCTTCAAACCATGTCATGGTTAAGGTTGAATGCATCATTATTGTTACGAATCCTATGAACAAGAGTGAGATCCAAGGGCTTGAGTGTGATGTGTCGAGCATGGATGGCTAGCAGCTAACCATCATGTAAGAGATCCACCAAGTAACTTTCAGCCGCCTCTTGAAAATTACTTGTAGTGATTTTCTCTTTGTAGATCTTGTCGTATTTATCGCACTAACATCGAGAAAGGTGCCTTGGGTATGATAAACTCGGGACTCTTCTCGAACCTCCTAATTTCACGAAGAGTGGTGGTGCTTGGTCTCCATCTTCTCTTCTTATGCATAGGTGGATGAGCATTTCCAGCTAGTGCAGTGGGAGCAACTTTCCTAGTTGGAGCAGCGGGAGGAGCTTGACCTTCATCATTGTCGGTGTCAGTACGTTCACTAGATCTAGATGAATGAACCAGTGTCTTGGAAGGCATCTTGTTTTCTCTTTGCTTAGTACGTGCCATACTCACAAGCTAGAAGGAATGGAGGAATGGAAAGAAATGAAAGAAGTGCCTTTATTTATAAATGGAACTTAATATAAGTTCCATTCATTTACTTTTAACAAATATCAACACTATCAAAAAGTTATCCATGTTGACTTTAGCAAACACTTATTTCTTCAAAACATTGGATTGCTCCAATACTCTCATAACATAAAATGTTATTTCACAATTACAATTCTATCGATATTTCCATTCTCTACCGACTCTCTTGGGTTGTCAACCATTCTACACGATGTTCTTTGGCCATTTTAATATATTACCCTGCGAGTTTTGTATCATTGGATTTGGACTTTATTAATTTTTCCTCATATCTCATCTCTATTCTCTTATACCACCATTGGAGTAACTGCCTCTCATAGGATTGGAATCAATGATTCCACCTCCATGTGCCGTTGCTTTTTGAAATCCGGATCATCGAGCTTGCCTGTAACACTCCTCGCTCCAGCTTTTGAGGTGTGCAGGTGTAAGAACCTCCCCTTCTGATCTTATAATTATTCCCCTCTCTAAAATAAAAGAAAGATCCTGTTTTACCCTGTTTTATCCTAGAGAGAGAAAATATCTAGAGAGAGGTAGTTCAAAATTGAGATATTTTTGGATATAAAAATCTTCCTAGTGTCTTAAATGGTTTCCCCTAAAATAGAAATTCAAAAAGAACTTTCTAATGTGCAATTGGAATTAATTGAAAATAGTTAAAAAGGACCTTAGCAACCTAAGGGTCTAGATTTTCAAAAATTTTTGAATTATGCTCCAGTTAAGGTTTCTATGGACCAATAAGATTAATCCAAATGTAGGGAGGAGATAAATTGAAGAATAAAAGAAAATCCCCCAAAAATGAGTAAATACTCACATAAGATGAAGTGTTGACTACTAAGGACAAGGTTTATTAGTTAAAAACGAAGAGATATTTAGAGGAAATGATGCATTTTTGACACCTCAGTGTGGGGAAGTCCCCTCATGAAGGAGGCGCCTATTTCACATGTGTGGAGGAGTTTTAAACTCATAAATAATGAGATATTTCATCTCTCCTCTCTTCTCTTTCAACTAGATCCAAAAATGAGCTAAATGGTCAAAAATTGATCAAATTGATCTGGAAAATTCTAGAATCAGTTTGCTTGGTTAGAGGCTCATTTTCTCTTATAAATAAAACCCTCCCCCTTTGTAAAAGGTTAATAGTGTTTATGCACTGTTAGTCTACTCCTCCCCCCAGAGCCAAAAACATTGAATTCACTTGATAATTCAATTGTTTTTGACTAAATCCTCTACAAAGAATTGGTGGCCACTCTTAATCCAAACAAGAGTAGAACCCTCAATCCCTCAAGCCAACAGAAAGCTCACAAAACTCTATGTAAGTTAATAAATCTACTTTTTTTAAAATTCTAATCTATGGTTTTTTGATTCTTGCTTTTTATTGTGAATATAGATGTTTATGCCTTTATGAAAAAGCCACCCTCTTCTCTTCCTTAAGAATTCAGTCTTTCTCTATCCTAAAATGAGTAACAAATAAATTGATTTAATCTTTCTTATTTTTTACTCACTTGAAAGTGAAAATTGAGTAGATTATAGTGTTTTACTTCACTTGGGATTAATTTTAAAGTAATATTAGAATATAAAAATTGAGGAATGGTCAACCATACAAAGGAGGTTATGGAAAAATTTTCTTAAATTTTGTGAAAATAAATTTTATCTTCATGTTATTCTAAAAGAGTAATCTCCATTGTTTGTGCATTCTAAAAGATTTTTTTATTATCAAAGTGTTATTTTTATTAAAATTGAATTTTTACATAGAAAGATGCATAAAAGATTTATTTTTATTTCAAAAGTGTTATTCTCATTTAAAATTAAATTTATGCATAGAAAGATGCAAAAAAAGATTTATTTTTATTTCAAAAGTGTTACTCTCATTAAAATTGAATTTATGCATAGAAAGATACATAAAAGATTTATTTTTATTTCTAAAGTGTTACTCTCATTAAAATTGAATTTATGCATAGAAAGATGCATAAAAGATTTATTTTTATTTCAAAAGTGTTATTCTCATTAAAATTGAATTTATGCATAAAAAGATGCATAAAAGATTTATTTTTTTCCTTAAAATTGAATTATGCATAAATAGATGTGTAAAGAATCTTTATATCAGAAATTAGAACTCTCTTAAATTCTATAAATAGAAGTGATGAGAATGTGAGGTGAGTTGATGTGATGAGATAAGATGTGAATCAGATAGATGATGATTGGATGGATGGATGTGATGTGAATAGAAGTGATAAGAATGTGAGGTGAAAAGATGTAATGAGATAAGATGTGAATCAAATAGATGATGATTGGATGGATGCATGTGATGTGAATAGAATTGATGAGAATATGAGGTGAATAGATGTGATGAGATAAGATGTGAATCAGATAGATAATGATTGGATGGATGGATGTGATGTGAATAGAAGTGATGAGAATATGAGGTGAATAGATGTGATGAGAAAAGATGTGAATCAGATAGATGATGATTAGATGGATGGATGTGATGTGAATGAAGTGACGAGAATATGAGGTGAATAGATGTGATGAGATAAGATGTGAATCAGATAGATGATGATTGGACACGGATGGAAGTGATGTGAATAGAAGTGATGAGAATATGAGGTGAATAGATGGGATGAGATAACATGTGAATTAGATAAATAAGAATAGATGGGATGAGATAAGATGTGAATTAGATAGATGTGAATGAATGGATGGATGGATGTGATGTGAATAGAGGTGATGAGAATGAGAGGTAAATAGATGTGACGAGATAAGATGTGAATCAGATAGATGATGATTGGATGGATGGATGTGATGTGAATAGAAGTGATGAGAATATGAGGTCAATAGATGTGATGAGATAAGATCATGTGAATCAGATAGATGATGATGGGATGGATGGATGTGATGTGAATAGAAGTGATGAGAATATGAGGTGAATAGATGTGATGAGATAAGATGTGAATCAGATATATGTGAATGAATGGATGGATGGATGTGATGTGAATAGAGGTGATGAGAATGAGAGGTAAATAGATGTGATGAGATGTGATGTGAATCAGATAGATGATGAATGGATGGATGGATGTGAATAGAGGTGATGAGAATGAGAGGTAAATAGATGTGATGAGATAAGATGTGAATCAGATAGATTATGATTGGATGGATGGATGTGATGTGAATAGAAGTGATGAGAATATGAGGTTAACAGATGTGATGAGATAAGATGTGAATGAATGGATGGATGGATGTGAATAGATGTGATGAGATAAGATGTGAATCAGATAGATGTGAATGAATGGATGGATGTGGTGTGAATAGAGGTGATGAGAATGAGAGGTAAATAGATGTGATGAGATGTGATGTGAATCAGATAGATGATGAATGGATGGATGGATGTGATGTGAATAGAGGTGATGAGAATGAGAGGTAAATAGATGTGATGAGATGTGATGTGAATCAGATAGATGATGAATGGATGGATGGATGTGATGTGAATAGAGATGATGAGAATGAGAGGTAAATATGTGATGAGATGTGATGTAAACTAGATAGATGTGAATGAATTAGATAGATGTGATGTGAATTAGATAGATGTGAATGAATGGATGGATGCATGTGATGTGAATAGAATAAGAGGTGAATAGATGTGATAAGATAAGATGTGAATCAGATAGATGATGAATGGATGGATGCATGTGGTGTGAATAGAGGTGATGAGAATGCTGTTGAAATCTACAAGTGAATAGGGTGTGTGTGGGAACAAGCCCTTGGGTAGAGGCTGTAAAAGAAGAGAATGTGTAAATGTGAAAGAACTTGTGAAAAGGTGAGAAGAATCTACTGGGAGAGAATAAAGGGTAGCATGAGAAGATATAGGTAGTGTGGAGATATTCTCGGAGAGGTGGAGAGAATCAAGCAAAAGAGGTGGAGATATTCTGGGAGAGGTGGAGTGAATCAAGGAGAAATCAGTGGGATTTGATGCTTGGATGTAAACTCTATAAATTGAGGCATTGGCCTAATGAGAATTTGTTGGTTTTTGATTATCCATGCCTACATTAAGCTATTTGCTAATTACTCACTAATACATCTTAATTATTTGCTCATTACTTTGTTAATGATGTTGATTCTAGTATTTGATCTACCATATCTCATCACATTGCTCTAATTTTAACATGGTATCAGAACCATGCCTAGAATCCATCAATTTATGAGCCATTATCTTGCTAATTAGGATTAGTAGAAAATTATAATTTTTCCCTCTTTTTCAATTCACCTCTGTACTCCCAGCTGGTGGAGGAGCTCTAGCTCCTTGCACACTCAAAATTAGGCCTATTGCTTTAAGCCATACTTAGATACTTCAGTGCTCCACCAGCCAAGCTAATCAAAAGCGCAAACCGCCAAGAAACGCAGGAGTTCCACGCTGATTTGCAGGTGCCGTTTTTTGGAGAAAATATGAAAGTTCTACTTCATCAAATCAAATTTCTCTAATTCCTCATGGCTCCAGGGTTTTCAAGCATGCTCTACAAGCTGGTAAAGTCAGAATTCAATTTGATCAAGTCTAGAGTGAGATCAAGCTCTTCATCAAATCTGCAGGTGACTTTGGTAAAACACAGATTAAGCATTCAATATTTGGTCAAATCTTGTGTTTATTGGCTTAATCCTCTACTAGACTCATTGCTATTGATGGCCTTGAAAGCATTTGAGATCATTTGAAGTTTAAGGCATCAGATCTGGACTCCCCGCATATTCTGTTTTTTGCACCCAAAATAGTGGATTAATTTACTAATCAATGATTAATCAGAGCTAATCACTGTATTTTGGTACAATTGAGGATTCAAATTAACCATTAGGTATCTAATACAGATCCCTACAACTTCAGATTGCAATTCGGAGTTGGTTTGATACTCTAACCATTCCGTACAAATTGGTTACCCCTTGATTTAATGTAATTTCTAGTAAAATTGTGCTGATAAATTTGTGATAATGATCATTTTGCATTTAACCCTTGGTTAATGCCTATAAATCTCACTCAAAATCAAGATTATTCACAGCCAGAGTTGCATTTGGGAATGTGCATAAGAATGAATGCTATACGCATTATGTATTGGGCACTTTGCATCATTGTAAAAATGGGATAAGACACTACCCTTGTCCAGAATAAGGTGAGAGGTAAGACCTTCTGCATAATTTTGGGTTTGCATTGCATAATGACACAAGATAAACATCAAAAACCCAAAGGAACTGTCAGCAAAACATTTAAACATGCTGCTCACATGGAGAAAGAAGACCTGACGGACAAGCTCATGGCCCCAGCCAACCATGAAAGAAGAAGATCTCCTTCCAAGAAGAAGATCCACACCAAGAAAATCCAAAGGAAGCATTGAAGGAAGACATGGACACGAGAAGAGAAGCTGCCCCAAGAAGACTGAAAGAAGAGGAAGACATGGACGCGTGAAGAGAAGCTGCCACGACAAGAAGACTGAAGACGAGAGAAGATGTGAGGCTCCAAAGAGTGAGGAGCCATGTGAAAATCTCAGAGAGAGAGAGAGAGAGAGAGAGAGAGAGAGAGAGAGAGAGAGAGAGACCCCACAACCCAATGTAACCTGCCCCAACAAAGTAAAACCACCTCTGAGCCACCGATGATGTAGGCCATGTGGTAGATAGATGTATCTGTGAGAACTTTAGTCAAGGTCGTGGGCAACTATGGTAAGCCTTGGACACATAGAGAGAGAGAGTGTGTCAAGGACTATGAGTTTAGGGACTTGAGGCAATGGTCGCCGGCTATCAAGTAAGAAAGTTGGTACAGGGTCCAGGTGTGCTAAGTTAACTTGAGGGGAGGAGTGCTAGACACTGGTCTCACGGACTATCAAGTAAGAGGGAAACTTGGTATAGGGTCCAGGTGTGCTAGAGAGTATTCACTTGAGGGGAGGTGTTAAAATATACAAGTGAGTAGGGTGTGTGCGGGAACAAGCCCTTGGTTAGAGGCTATAAAAGAGAATGTGTAAATGTGAAAGAACCTATGAAAAGGTGAAGAATCTACTGGGAGAGAATAAAGGGTAGCATGAGAAGATTTAGGAAGCGTGGAGATATTCTGGGAAGTGTGGAGATATTCTAGGAGAGGTGGAGAGAATCAAGCAAAAGAGGTGGAGATCTTCTGGGAGAGGTGGAGTGAATCAAGGAGAAATCAGTGGGATTTGATGATTGGATGTAAACTCTATAAATTGAGGCATTGGCCTAATGAGAATTTGCTGGTTTTGGATTATCCATGCCTACATTAAGCTATTTGCGAATTATTCACTAGTTACATCTTAATTATTTAATTACATCACTAATTATTTGCTAATTACTCACTAATTATATCTTAATTATTTGCTAATCACTTTGTTAATGATGTTGATTCTAGTATTTGATCCACCATAGCTCATCACATTGCAACAAATGCGAGGTGAATAGATGTGATGAGATGTGATGTGAATGAGATAAATGTGAATGAATGGATGAGATGTGATGTCATGTGAATCAGGATGTAAATGAATGATATGGGATATGAGTGGATGCTATGTGATGAAAATAGATGTAAATGTATAAGTGAAGAATGGATATGAATGTATGTGATGATAATGGATGTGAATGTATATGTGAAAGAATTGATGTGAATGAGTATGTGAAAGAATCCATATAGATGTGTGTGTGAAAGAATGTGATGTGATAGAAAGAGATGTGATGTGTCATAAATATATATGAATGTGATGAATATATATGAATGTGAATGTGATGAATATAAATGAATGTGATGTGAAGGGATGTGAATCGGGATAGATGTGAATGAATGAGATGTGAGGTAAAATGAATGAGATGTGATGTGAGTGAATGTGATGTGGTCTGAATGAGATGTGATGTGAGTAAATGTGATGTGGTCTGAATGGATGAGATGTGAGTGAATGTGATGTGGTTTGAATGGATGAGATGTGAGTGAATGTGATGTGGTCTGAATGGATGACATGTGCGTGAATGTGATGGGGTCTGAATGGATGACATGTGAGTGAATGTGATGTGGTCTGAATGGATGACATGTGAATGAATGTGATGTGATGAGATGTGAATATGGGTAGATGTGAGTGGATGAGATCTGATTAGGTTAAACTAAGGAAAGATGAGATGAGATGAAAATGATGAGAATAGGAATACTTATGAATTGATTGTGGAATTAAATAATGTGGTTTGATGTGGAACAATTTGGAAAGACGGGAGTTCGTTATAGAAACTTTATTTTTGAACTATTTTCAAATGACTGTTTTATGTCAAGATGCTTGGAGAAGCATTTTGATCGTCTTGTGAATGAGGTCGTGGAGACCTAATTTGATAAAGTTGCAACAACTGATAGAGAGTCAATGGAGGACGTCTCGCGTAGCAAGGTTAGCCGAGGTCTTGACCAGTCTCAGTTTGAGTAAAATGGTGAGCTTCCGGTACGATGGATGAGGGACCAAGGAAGCGGCCTATGAGTGAAGCGCTAGGTCATCTACAAAGGATCCTAGAGGGTGCTCACTGTACGGTGCTCGGGCTCTGGGTCGATGATACCCACATGTGTGTCCTGGAAGATATTGGAACAAGAAGTAAGAGTTGTTTTTTGAATTCGGACATGGATCTGGTTGATGGACCTTGCTGGTCCTCACAACGAATGAGTCCATGGCTCCTTTATATGGATCTATTGGTTGATCTTTCTGATCTTCAACGAAGATTCCATTTTGATATGTGAATATATTGCCAGTTACTATGAGCTAGGAACTATCGAAAAGGCCCCTGAGTGGATAGGTGGTGAGCGTTCTGGTTGCCAATAATGCCATAGGTATACCGATGAAGGAATGATTGGAAATAAGGATTGAATCGAAGATTTTGAGGATTATGATTAATGACACAATGGTTTCATTAAATGATTGTTTTTAAAGATAGCTAATTCTGTGAAAAAGGCGATTTCATATTGGGTGTGTAAGTGGTGTGACTAGTTTTAAGTTTGCATGAATATCTGGCTAGGGAGCCTAGGAACTCTTTTCGCTGGGTACCCTGCACAAAACCTAACCAAATTCTTAATTGGATCCCATCACTACACTGGTTGGGTGGTTGGCTAATCCACGGGACAGGGTTAGGCTGTATTGATGGATCCCTAAATTGAGACTCAATTGTGTTATGGCACGATATATGAAGTAAATACCGGACAAAAATTTTTCTTTGGAAAAGAATCAACGGCTGTGCCTCCCAATGAGGAAAAAAGCGTTGGTCTCTACGATCCAGGTACAATCTTTTCCTGATCTGACTATGTGACTTACAGGTTTGGTCAGATCAGTTCAGTTAGTTAAGGCTTTTAACTACGTTAGAGAAAAATTATCCAGGAGAGCAATTGCCCGTGCTTTCCGGGCAACGGAAGTTTTTCTGGGTTTGGTATTTGAAGAACCGATAGATTAGTCTCTTGTCTGGATATCCGTGGGGGCGAGGCCCTTGAGTGTGGGACCGTGCCTCAAGAAGTGCTACTTCCAATGCTAGCACCTCTGAATTCATTGAACAGCAGGGTCAGGGATCTTAGAACTCGTATCAGAGAAAATTGGACAATAGGATCAACTGAGAAGCCAAAAATCTCAAAAATTTATAAGGAAGCAGTAAAAGGTTATAATTGTGTGATAAAATTCATACAAATTGTTATTCAGACTGAAATTCATAAATTAGTAATTGGGTCTTCAGATGGAAGTACCGCAATTGCATGGAATCCCTGACTTGCTTGAGGTCTAGACATGATGGTATTTACATTATAATTCCAAGGATCGTGACTACCCATACATACCAAGGGTATAACTGGAGCTCTTTACTGGCAGTATATACGAGTAAGTCTAAGACTTGAAATTATAAGCAAAAATGCTATCTAGATGATAAATTCGAATGTGGTTGATATGATTTTTAAATTCTCATTGAGAACTGATGAGTTTATTTGGATTCTGATTGAAAAATGATGATTCCTGAATTTTGGTTGAAATGTAATAAGCTAAGCAAAACCACAATGCGAATGAATGGATCGAGTCCCTGTGTGTGATGATGTTCATAACTCGAATGACGTTAATGACTTTAGCAAATCACTATGAGATTAGTGGATTGTGCTAATAGATTACTCTGTTAACACTTGACCCAATGGATCAAGTTAAGGGATGTCAAATTAAAAATCTATATAATTGAAAATTCCCATGGAGGACTGTTCAGATAAAAAGTTCGATATAACGAACCATTATTGTGATAAGGATTTGAATGTTATGATTTGAGTGAATTGTTATCTAATGATGAGTTCTATATAAGGGATCTTTATCCCAGGATTCTGTTAGGTTCACCAGACTATAAAGAATCCCAAAATCAATTGGATCTTAAGGAAAAGAGTTATCCTCTAATTTTGCGAGATGAGGACATCTCACGTTTTTTAAGTGGGGTAGGATATAAGATTCCTCCCTCCATCTTTGGAGGTGTGTAGGTGTAAGAACATCCCCTTTTGATCTTATAATTATTCCCCTCTCTGAAATAAAAGAAAGATCTTGTTTTACCCTGTTTTGGCCTAGAGAAAGAAAATGTTTAGAGGAGGTAATTTAAATTTGAGATATTTTTTGATATAAAAATCCTCCTAGTGTCTTAAATGAATTCCCCTGAAAAAGAAATTCAAAAAACGAACTTTCCAATATGCAATTGGAATTAATTGAAAATAGTCAAAAAGGACCTTAGCCTAAGGATCCAGATTTTTAAAAATTTTTGAAATATGCTCCAATTAAGGTTCCTATGAACCAATAAGATTAATCCAAATGTAGGGAGGAGATAAATTGAAGAAAATATCCCAAAAATGAGTAAATACTCACATAACATGAAGAGTTGACTAAGGACAAGGTTTATTAGTTAAAAAAGAAGAGATATTTAGAGAAAATGATGACTTTTTGACACCTCAGTGTGGGAAATTTGCCTCATAAAGGAGGCGTCTATTCCACGTGTAGAGGAGTTTTAAACTCAAAAAAATGAGATATTTCATCTCTCCTGTTTCAACTAGATCCAAAAAGTGAGCTAAATTGACCTAAAAATGGTCAAAAATTGACCAAACTGATTTGAAAAATTCTAGAATCAGTTTGCTTGGTTAGAGGCTCATTTTCTCTTATAAATAGAAGCCTCTCTCTTTGTAAAAGGTTAATAGTGTTTATGCATTGTTACTCTACTCCTCCCCCCAGAGCCAAAAACATTGAATGCACTTGATAATTCAATTGTTTTTGACTAAATCCTCTACAAAGAATTGGTGGTCACTCTTGATCCAAACAAGAGTAGAACCCTTAATCCCTCAAGCTAAAGGAAAGCTCACAAAACTCTATGTAAGTTAATAATTCTACTTTTTTTAAATTCTAATCTATGGTTTTCTTATTCTTGCTTTTTAATGTGAATATGGATGTTTATGCCTTAATGAAAAGGCCACCCCCTTCTCTTCCTTAAGAAATAAGTCTTTCTCTATCCTAAAATGAGTAACAAATAAATTGTTTTAATCTTTCTTATTGTTTACTCACTTGAAAGTGAAAATTGAGTAGATAAGAGTGTTTTACTTCACCTGGGATTAATTTTAAAGTAATATTAGAATACAAAAATTGAGAAATGGTCAGCCATACAAAGGAGGTTATGGCAAAATTTTCTTAAATTTTGTGGAAATAAATTTTATCTTCATGTTATTCTAAAAGAGCAATCCCCATCGTTTGTGCATTTTAAAAGATTTTTTTAATTATAAAAGTGTTATTTTTATTAAAATTAATTTTATGCATAGAAAGATGCATAAAAGATTTATTTTTATTTCAAAAGTGTTATTCTCATTAAAATTGAATTTATGCATAGAAAGATACATAAAATATTTATTTTTAGTTCAAAAGTGTTATTCTCATTAAAATTGATTTTATGCATAGAAAGATGCATAAAAGATTTATTTTTATTTCAAAAGTGTTACTTTCATTAAAAATTGAATTTATGCATAGAAAGTATTGCCGGTTACTATGAGCTAGGAACTATCGAAAAGGCCCCTGTGAGTGGACAGGTGGGGAGCGTTCTGGTTGCCAATGATGCCATAGGTACACCGATGAAGGATTGATTGGAAATAAGGATTCAATCGGAGATTTTAAGGATTATGATCAGTGACAGAATGGTTTCATTAAGTGATTGTTTAAAGATAGCTAATTCTGTGAAAAAGGTAATTTCATATTGGGTGTGTAAGTGGTGTGACTAGTTTTAAGTTTGCATGAATATCCGGCTAGGGGGCTTAGGAACTCTTTTTGCTGGGTACCCGGGACAAAACCTAACCAAATTCTTAATTGGATCCCATCACTACAGTGGTTGGGCGGTTGGCTAACCAACGGGACTGTTGGACTGATGTATCCCTAAATTGAGACTCAATTCTGTTATGGCCATTAGATGAAGTAAATCCTGGACAAAAGTTGTTCTATGGAAAAGAATCAATGGCTGTGCCTCTCAATGAGGAAAAAAGCATTGGTCTCTATGATCCAAGTACAATCTTTTCCTGATCTGACTATGTGACTTATGGATTCGGTCAGATCAGTTCAGTTAGTTAAGGAGGAATCGCCCGTGCTTTCCGAGCAAGGGAAGTTGTTCTAGGTTCGGTTTTGGAAGAACCGATAAATTAGTCTTTTGTCCAAATATCCGTGGACAAGGCCTTCGAGTGTGGGACCCTGCCCCGTGCAAGAAGTGCTACTTCCACTGCTAGCACCCCCTGAATTCGTTGCGTGGCGGGGTCAGTGATCTTACAACTGGTATCAGAGGAAATTGGCCAATAAGGATCAATCGAGAAGCCAAAAATGTCAAAAATTTATGAAGAAGCAGTAAAAGGTTGTTATTGTGTGATAAAATTCATACAAATTGTTTTTCAAACTAAAATTCATAAATTAGTAATTGGGTCTTCAGATGGAAGTACCGTAATTGCATGGACTCCCTGACTTGCTTGAGGTCTAGACATGAAGGTATTTACCTTATAATTCCAAGGATCGTGGACTACCCGTGTATACCGAGGGTATGACTGCAGCTCTTTACTGGCAGTATATACGAGTAAATCTAAGACTTGAAATTATAAGCAAAAATGCTATCCAGATGACGAATTCGAATGTGGTTGATATGATTTTTAAATTCTGGTTGAGAATTGATGAGTTGATTTGGATTCTGATTGAAAAATGATGATTCCTAAATTTTGGTTGAAATGTAATAAGCTGAGCAAAACCATAATGAGCATGAATGGGACGCATCCCTATGATGATGTTCATAACTCAAATGGCGTTAATGACTTCAGCAAATCACCACCTATGAGATTAGTGGATTGTGCTGACAGATTACTGCTGTTAACACTTGACCCAGTGGATCAAGTTAAGGGATGTCAAATTCAAAATCTGTATAATTGAAAATTCCCATGGAGGACTGTTTAGATAGAAAGTTCAGTCTAATGGACCATTATTGTGATAAGGATTTGAATGTTATGATCTGAGCGAATTGTTATCTAATGATGAGTTCTATATAAGGGATCTTTATCCCAAGATTCTGTTGGGTTCACCAGACCATAAGGAACCCCAGAATCAGTTGCATCTTTAGGAAAATAGTTATCCTCTAAATTTGTGAAATGAGGACATCTCGCATTTTTTAAGTGGGGTAGGATGTAAGATTCCTCCCTTCAGCTTTTAAGGTGTGCAACCCTTCTGATCTTATAATTATTTCCCTCTCTAAAATAAAAGAAAGATCCTGTTTTACCCTGTTTTGGCCTAGAGAGAGAAAATGTCTAGAGGGAGATAATTTAAAATTGAGATATTTTTGGATATAAAAATCCTCCTGGTGTCTTAAATGGTTTCCCCTAAAACAGAAATTCAAAAAGAACTTTCCAATGTGCAATTTGAATTGATTGAAAATAGTTACAAAGGACCTTAGCCTAAGGGTCCAGATTTTCAGAAATTTTTGAATTATGCTCCAATTATGGTTCCTATGGACCAATAAGATTAATCCAAATGTAGGGAGGAGATAAATTGAAGAATAAAAGAAAATCTCCCAAAAATGAGTAAATACTCACATAAGATGAAGAATTTCAATGAATCAAATAGATGTGAATGAATGGATGGATGGATGTGATGTGAATAGAGGTGATGAGAATGAGAGGTAAATAGATGTGATGAGATGTGATGTGAATCAGATAGATGATAAATGGATGGATGGATGGATGGATGGATGTGAATAGAGGTGACGAGAATGAGAGGTAAATAGATGTGATGAGAGATGATGTGAATTAGATAGATGTGAATGAATGGATAGATGGATGTGATGTGAATAGAGGTGAAGAGACTGAGAGATGAATAGATGTGATGAGATAAGATGTGAATCAGATAGATGATGAATGGATGGATGGATGTGGTGTGAATAGAGGTGATGAGAATGTGAGGTGAATAGATGTGATGAGATGTGATGTGAATGAGATAAATGTGAATGAATGTATGAGATGTGATGTCATGTGAATCAGGATGTAAATGAATGATATGGGATATGAGTGGATGCTATGTGATGAAAATGGATGTAAATGTTTAAGTGAAGATTTGATGTGAATGTATGTGATGATAATGGATGTGAATGTAAATGTGAAAGAATATATGTGAATGAGTATGTGAAAGAATCGATATAGATGTGTATGTGAAAGAATGTGATGTGATGGAAAGAGATGTGATGTGTCATAAATATATATGAATGTGAATGTGATGAATATAAATGAATGTGATGTGAAGGGATGTGAATCGGGATAGATGTGAATGAATGAGATGTGAGGTAAAATGAATGAAACACCATATTGGGGAATATGGAAATTTCCCATAAGTTTGGGACACATGGTCAAATCTTCGGATTTATCATAACTTGAACACCGGTACTCCAAATTGAGCGCTCTATAGCTCACTAGATTCCATTTTCCGAGCGCTTTCCAACAATAGGTCACATGATATGGTTTTGAAAAACTTATAGGCATGTTATCCAGGTCCCGCCTTTTTAGTATTCAAAAAATGGGAGTTGGAAAATTCTCAAACTCACGAATATAGTGTTATGAGATGTGATGTGAGTGAATGTGATGTGGTCTGAATGAGATGTGATGTAAGTGAATGTGATGTGGTCTGAATGGATGAGATGTGAGTGAATGTGATGTGGTCTCAATGGATGAGATGTGTGGATGAGATGTGAGTGAATGTGATGTGGTCTAAATGGATGAGATGTGAGTGAATGTGATGTGGTCTGAATGGATGAGATGTGAATGAATGTGATGTGATGAGATGTGAATATGGGTAGATGTGAGTGGATGAGATCTGATGAGGTTAAATTAAGGAAAGATGAGATGAGATGAAAATGATGAGATTGGATGAGAATAGGAATACTTATGAATTGATTATGGAATTAAATAATGTGGTTTGATGTGGAACAATGTGGAAAGATGGGAGTTCCTTATGGAAACTGTATTTTTGAACTGTTTTCAAATGACTGTTTTATGTCAAGATGCTTGGAGAAGCATTTTGACCGTCTTGTGAATGAGGTCGTGGAGACCTAATTGGATAAAGTTGCAAACAGTGGAGAGTCAATGGAGGACATCTGGCATAGCAAGGTCGGCCGAGGTCTTGACTAGCCTCGATTAAAATGGTGAGCTTCTCGTACGATAGATGAGGTTGCTAATAAGAAAGGAAATAAATCAGAGAAGACATCAAATAATGATTAAGCACAAAAGACCTAAAGGACAGTGAGGTTTGATGCTTTTGCGACTTGAACATCTTTTGCCTCAATTTATTAAGTACCCAATCCTATCTCTGATTAAGGGTGACTCTGAAGCTCATAGGAATGCCTAGCACTCTAAAGATCTGTCCAGGTTCTATTTTTTGCAACCAACTGATAAAATAATTTGTGGGACATCAGCATCTGAGGTATAAAAACCAGTTTTGACATGATTAATGACTGACCCACTAGCCAGATAGAAAATATCCAGACATTGCTAAAAAGTTTCTACAAAGATTGAACATCATTCTTCATCAGAGCATTTGTGTCATCAGTAAACTGCTGTATACATAGGTCCTTGCAAGCCCCTCGGATTTTTATTCCTATGATCTTACCTTGTGCCATGGCATCTTGTACAAGCCATCCGAATGCATCTGAGAAAATATAGCATATAACAGAGGAGCAATAGGACAACCCTGTTTGATAGATTTCCTAAGAGGAAAAGCATCAGTGAGTTCCCCATTCAAAGCAATTCTTGCATGTGCATTACCAAATAGAACTGAAATGAATTTTATGAAGAGTTTCCCAAAACCAACATCATGTAAGGACTGAAAGATGAAGTCCCATTCCATCCTGTCATAAGCCTTGTCATAATCAATCTTGAAGAACATAAATATTTGATCAGTTTCATCTACATGCTCAATTGCTTCCCACAAACTGATAATTGCATCAAGAATAAATCTACCTTTTATAAATCCTTTTTGCTCGGGCAGGATAATGTCTTTCATAATAGGACTGATCCTTCTAGCTAGAGAGAGAGAGAGAAGATTTTATATGCAGAAGTCAGACAAGTTATTGGTCTCAAGTTACCTAGGTCCTCCTTCTCCCCCCTTTTATGTATCAGTTTAACCACACCAGTGTAAATAGAAGTAGGGAGGGCTCCTAGCTTTAAGGCCTCCTGCCGTACTTTTAGAAGATGAGGGATAAGAAATTCTTGATAAACCTGAAAGAACTCATTGGGCAATCCATCAAGACCAGGTGATTTACCAACTTTCAAAGAGGAGATAATGTCTCTCAACTCCCCCTCTGTAATAAGGGGCTGATCCAATATTTTAGCAAGAGAGGGAGGTAGCAATTTCTTCCTTTTCAATGCAATAAGAGCCCGTGCTTGAGTCTGATCAACCCCTCTTTGAGGGGGAGAAGAAAAAATGCCAGAATAGAAGTCCTCAACCACTTTTAGATTATCTTTATTATGAGAGCTCACAAGTCTGCCAGAATAATCTTTTAGAAAGGGAATGAAATCCCTGATTTTCTTTTTCGTAGCAAATTAAACATGTCTTTATTAGGTTTATCAAGTTTTCCAGCCCAAAATTCTCTAGTCCAAAGCAGGGAGGCCTTAGCAGCTAGAAGTTCTTCCTGTCTGAGCTTATTTTTAAGTTCCAATAGAGCGAGCGGAGGAGGACTACCAGGATCATTTTTAGACTCTAGGTCAGAGATTTGAGATGATATCATCATCCTTCTGCATGTCCTAATCTCTCTAGCTTTCTTCTTAAAATTTGTTAGGATTTTTTGAGTTTCCTTAACAGCTTGGTCCTAGGCTTTGAAAGTAGATGCATACATACCAAAAGAATAGGCAAAAGCTTCTTTTACTTTTTGCTGAACAATACCAATAGACACACAAGAGACTGATCCATATGTGGCCAGCCTGCCTTATATGAGCATTCATCTTTGTGCAGCTCAATAGTAACAGGGAAATGATCAGAGAGCAAAGGAGAGCAATCCTTCTAACAATTTACCTGCCAGTATTCCTGCAGAAGATCAGCATTCATGTAAAACCTGTCTAGCCTAACTACCCTGAAACAATTGCCTTGCTGCCTGTTTGACCATGTGAAACCAGTATTCTAAGTAACATCCAATATGTTAAGCTCAAAAAGCATTTTGTCCCATGCTTGCTTCTCTCACTGCCATTGATTGTTTGCCCCAACTTATTCCATCTATCTTCCAAAATTTCAACCATGTTAAAATCTCCTGTAGATATGCATGGGTTAGGCAGTTTTGACAATTCATCCCAAGTTGAAGCCCTGTCAGTCAAAGAGTTGGAAGCATATATTGAAGCCACAGTGAAATTAAAAGGGCTATCTAATGTTATTGCTATCCAGCTATCATTGGAAGCTTTATGAACATTAGTAACAAGATTTGAAAAGATGCAGGGGGGAAGAGAGCTTGAGCTCTTGCAAGCACACACACACACTCACAAAACCCTAATAGAGAACACACAAGGTGAGAGGCTGAAAACTTCTTCTTCTTCACTTAACACTCAACACACCATATACAAGATAAGAGTACACATAATATGAAAGGTACTCAACCAATACATACATGGGTTCTCTATAGTGTGAACCCGACTAAATGAGCTGGCGCTATAACTATGCCAGTCTCTAGAGTGGCTGTCACACAGCCTGTCATCCCACTGGCCGCATATCACCTAAGATCTCACCAACCATGCCAGTGGTGTAAGTGTGGGGCCTATCCCCCAGGTGCAGTGTCCACCGCCTCACTAGATGAGCTCGATATCTCAACACTCCCCCTCGAGCTCAACTCCATCTCATGTACGGGGGGGTCACTCACAAAAAAATGTGAATATCACGTGCGTTCAACAGAAGCATAATTTTAATTTATGAAACTTATAGAAATATATTTACATAAGGGTATGATTTAATTTTTTTTCAAAAAATTTACAGATTCATAAAGAAAAGGGGATATTATATAGATTAAAAAATTCACAAATAAGGGATTTAAAATATAGGCCTTGAACGCACGCGATAGGGATATTTTACATATAGTGACTCCCCCGAGCATGTACACCAAGCGAAGCCCTGAATCTGCGGAGCTTCTCTGTACCCAATGCTTTGGTGAAGATATCAGCTACCTGATCCTCTGTGCTGACATAAACAAGGTCAAGGTCTCCTGCTAAGACCTTCTCTCTGACGAAGTGGTAGTGGACCTCCATTAGGAACTCAATGGAGTCTTCTTGGGCCCTTTAATTTGCCATGAGGTTATGGAAACGTTTAACTTTTTGACAAATAGGAGCCCGCCATGTAAGCAAAAACCATTGGTTTGTAAAAGAGGTGTAAGAGTGGTCAAAGGGTGCACTTTTTCCCCCAAAAAGGGGGAGGGGGCAATTTTACAATTTTCGGACCTCCATAACTTCTACATACAAGCTCCGATCTGAGCGGAGATTACAGATCCGTGATCTACGCATCAAGAGCATTCCATAGATATGTTACATGATATGGTTTTATCCGCTAGATTTTAAATTCCATTTTCTCTCCCAAATTCAAATTTGAATAAAGTAGCCGTTTTGAAGCTTCAAATTAGAAAACGTTTCTTCTTAAGAGAAAAGGTTTGACTTCCTTAAACTGCCAAATAAAAGGGCCCAAGAAGACTCCATTGAGTTTCTAATGTATGTGCTTCGTACGAGCATGAAAGACTGGGTTCCTGGCCAACTGTATAGTGCTAATGTTGTCACAGAAAATGACAACTTGTCTATCCACTGATAGACCCAAATCTGTAAGTAGCTTTCTCAACCAAGCTACCTCACATGCTGCCATAGCAGCTCCTCTGTACTCGGCCTTTGTACTCGATAGAGCAACCGTAGGCTGCTTCTTGTTGCTCCAAGTCACAGCAGTACTCCCCAAAGAAAACATGAATCCACTGGTAGATCGTCTATCTGAGATACTACCAGCCCAATCAGCATCTGTGTACCCATGTACACATATCTCTGTCCCAATCTCATAGAATAGTCCACAATGCAAAGTAGACTTCACATACCTCAGTATGCGTCTCACTGCATCCAAATGCGGTTTCCGTGGAACCTGCATAAACTGACTCACCAACCCAACAGCATAGCTCAAATCTGGTCTGGTGATCGTCATGTAGATCAAACTTCCTACTATGCTCCTGTACATAGTAGGATCCTCCAAGATCTCTCCTGAATCTGCACTCAACTTGCCATTCTGATCCAATGACACAGAAATAGGCTTACAGCCTGTCATACCATACTTGGACAACATGTCCAAGCCATACTGTCTCTGCAGTAATCCAAAACCATGTGGTGACCTAATCACCTCAATGCCCAAGAAATATCTGAGCTCCCCCAGATCCTTCATCTCGAACTTCTGTCTAAGCAAGATCTTTACATCAAAGATCTCTGCAGGGTTGTTGCAAGATCAGGGTGTCCAGTTTTGTCCAGTTTATGCTGGACTGGGACAATTCTTGGACAAAAAATTTGGGGGGGAAAGGTACTTCAAACAAGATCAAGAAACTAATAGAAAATACACATACACTCAAATTTAACCCCAATATAACTTAAATTAGTATAAATTAGTCCAAATTATCAAAATTAACCAAAAATATGATAAAACAATTAAAAAATGATATTTCCATACTTAGAGTGATCTAATTTTTTTCCATAGATGCACCAATACAAGTACACTAGTCCCTATAGGTTTTAGATGATTTACATCAAAAATGTAATTTTACTAATTAGATTATTAGTATTTGCAGGCCTTCTGATAGCCTGGAAGAATTTTAAAAAAGAGATCATTAAAAATCAAACTATTGGATTTGCAATTTTGACTAACCACCACATTCTACCAATGTCTCACTATCTACCACTCTTTTGATCTACAAGATTATGCATTTTTAAGTGGTAGTTATTGTGGGTGCAAAAAGTGGCATATATTATAACACTTTAAAGACCTTGAAATATTTAAAGAAAATAGACAAATAGCTTAAAACTTTATCAAAAAATCAAGTTAAGCTCTATATTATGTGAAGATCTAAGATGCGAAGTGGAAATCTCATATGAGTTTATATGTGAAAGATATTAGCATTTTATGGAACCAGCCCAAATTTGGGACATGGTGTATACATTGAGCTTGTACCTAAGGAAATGAGGACTTTTAACTATCTAATGCTTAATTAGATTATGCAACTATATTTCCAACTTTGCATGTGACGTTTCAACAAAAGAACTTGAAAGGAAATTCCTTCGTTAGCTAGGAGAGATTGGCCACTAAAGGTAAATAAATGCCTGTTTTTTAACTATTTACAGGGTGCCTGAGTAGACAAAACTGGGCACCCTGATCCTGCAACCACCCTGCATCATGGTCCCCCGTAATGATCAAGTCATCTACATAGATGACAACAAGCACAACTCCTCTATCACCATATCTCACATACAGTGAGAAATTTGCATTGGTGGCTACATGAAAGACAATAGTGACAAGATATTCAGAAATCTTGTCAGACCATGCTCTTGCTGCTTGTTTTAAGCCATACAAGGCTTTCTTCAACCTGCAAACATGCTCGGGGTGACCCACATCCTCATAACCAGATGGCTGCAACATATACACCTCTTCTTGCAAATCCCCATGCAAGAATGCATTCTTTACATCCATCTGATGTAAAGACCATTGCTTTGACGCAGCCACTGCTATCACAACTCTCACCGTTACCATCTTGGCAACTGGGCTGAAAGTTTCCTCATAATCAATCCCATATGTCTGCGCATATCCTTTGGCTACCAATCTAGCCTTGTACCTGTTTATGCTCGTGTTTATGCTTCCATCACTGTTATGTTTAACTTTGTACACCCACTTGTACACCCACTTGCATCCAATGGCTTTCTTGCCTTCAGGCAATTGCACTAAATCCCAAGTTTCATTTCCATATAGTGCATCCATCTCCTCATCCATAGCTTTCTCCCAACACACATTTCCAATAGCCTCATCAATGCATGTTGGCTCAACAACCTGCACAACATTTGCCATATATGCATAGTGATGTGCCACATAACCATCATACGTAAATCTCTGCACAGGATTTCTCACTCTCCCAGATCTTCGCAACTTTTCATTCATGGCTTCCATAGCCTTCTTTACACCAGGTGTTCTCATAGCTGGGATCCCGAGCTCCTCATCGAGGCTCATATCTGAACCACTAGACTCTCCATCAACATGAGAATGCCCTGCAGAAATGTCAGGCATACCAAGTGGCTCAACCACTTTCTCTTTTCCTTTACATGATGTAGTAATCACATTTGCAGGGCTGGTATTATGACGCAGCCTGCCACTCCATGGTCTATCAATAGATCCACTAGATGAGGACTCTCCTGGTCCACTCAAAGACTGTGATTGCTGACCTGCATTCTGTGCAACCACACTTCCACTCACATCAGTCCCAACAGCTTCTTTTTCAGCAGCATACCAGCTGCTCATCTCATCAAAGACAACATCCCTACTTACCCTCAACTCACGTGTAGCAGGGTTATAACACCTGTATCCCTTTTGCTCAATGGAGTATCCAATAAACACACATTTTTCAGCTTTCGGGTCCAGCTTAGTTCTTAGCTCATCTGGCACATGCACATATGCAATGCATCCAAAGACTTTCAGATGAGACAAATCTGGTTTTCTGCCAGTAAACCTCTCCTCTGGAGTTACATCATGTATGGCTGCAGTTGGAGTCCTGTTCATGATGCATACTGCTGTAGAAACAGCCTCAGCCCAATAGCAATGCGGCATATTCTTCTCTTCCATCAATGCTCGCGCAATCTCAGCAATGTGCCTGTTTTTCCGCTCAGCAACTCCATTTTGCTGCGGAGTGTATCTGCATGTAAACTGTCTCCGAATACCATTCTTCTTCAAAAATTCAGAGAACTCATTGGAGAAGTGCTCTCCTCCTCCATCTGACCTTAGGCACTTCCCTGTTTGCTTTTCAACCAAAACTCTGAAATTCTGAAAGTGAGTGAACACCTCACTCTTCTCCTTCATGAAATATACCCACACTTTCCTTGTGTGGTCATCAATGAAAGTCACATAATATCTGCAGCCTCCCATAGATATGGTCTTCGCAGGACCCCATACATCTGAATGCATAACATCTAGTGCATTTCTGCTCACATATCTGTTACGTGGAAACACATGCTTTGTTTGCTTCCCAAATTGGCATGCTTCACATATTTTCTGCATACCTTCCGCTTTAAATTTTGGCAGCCCTGTCACAATTCCTTTTGTCTGCATAGACTTCAATCTCTGCACATTTACATGTCCAATCCTTTTATGCCATATGTCTGTGTCTGCAACAACTCCTAAACCATTTGCAAACATCGCAGCACTCATTTCAGGCATGTCTACATTTAATGTAAACATTCTGCCCACTCTGTTGCCTTTTGCAACCAACTTGCACTTGTCTTTGAAATCTTCAACATAACACCCATCAAGGTTAAACCGAACCTGCAAACCCTGCTCAATCATCTGGCCAACTGAAACCAGATTCTTTGTTATGTTCGGTACATGAAGTACATCTGCAAGGTACTTCACTTTGCTATCCTGCATAGACAATGGCACATCTCCAACGTGGGCAATTGGATGAGCAGTGTCATCCCCTGTTTCCACAAAACCTGGTCTTTTCGGGTTTTTCATCTCCTTGAACCACTCCCCATGACTCGTCATGTGGTTCGAAGCACCTGAATCCACATACCATACATTATCTTTTTGTGCTACATCAACATTTTCAGACATGGCATTCACGACATGCTGCACAACAAGCAACCTTTCATTATCCTCATTATTTCTGCTTGAGGATGCATAGTTGTTTTGCTGCACTTTCCCATTTTGCATGTCAGCCTACTTCTTATAACATTCTGCCTGCACATGTCCAGGCTTACCACAATAATAGCATTCACGTGCATCATTATATTGCCTTTGCCAATTTCCACGGCCTCTTTGACTCCCCCTGCCTCTGAATTTGCCTCTTCCACCTGTGTGTTGTTGTTGTTGTTGTTGATTCTGGGACTGTTGTTGTTGCTGTTGCTGCTGGCCATAATTCTGATTACC
This sequence comes from Cibotium barometz, assembly GCF_041138505.1. Classification (NCBI taxonomy): domain Eukaryota; kingdom Viridiplantae; phylum Streptophyta; class Polypodiopsida; order Cyatheales; family Cibotiaceae; genus Cibotium; species Cibotium barometz. The sequence goes on from NC_141046.1 coordinate 6,097,191, forward strand.
TGTTCGGCCACCTCCTTGACCGCGTCCATGGCCTCCTCTACCTCGTCCTCTTCCTGAACTCGTGTAGAAGGCCTGTTGCTCTGAACTCGTGTAGAAGGCCTGTTGCTCTGAACTGTTTTTGCTTTGTGAAGACTGTTGGTCTTCACCCCCAAGCTCTTCTCTTCGATAATCAGCATAGACACCAAATCTGTAAAGTTGGGAATGTTTTTCCGAGTCTGAATGGATGTCTTGAACGCCTTGTATTGTGGCCCGAGACCACGTAGACAGACTTCCACCTTATCATCATCATCTACCGACACACCAATAGATGCAAGGGATTCCACAATACCCTTTATCTTCAGCGCATAGTCATTCACAGACATGCTCTTTTTCTCCACAGTATGAAGTTCATTCTTCAACTGTATCTTACGTGCCTTGGTATTTGTTTCATAGAGCTTTACCAAGGTGTCCCACGCCTCCTTGGGGGACTTGGCATCCTGAATGTGCCCAATCATGGTGTCCTGTATACTAATGGAAAGCCAATACATAACCTTCCTGGCTCCTTGGTTCCAGTCTTTAAACTCTTTTACATCTGCAGCAGTCGGATTTATATCCGGTATCTCCGGTGCCTCTTCATGCTCACCTTCTATGTAGTCCCAATAGCCTTTTCCCATCAGGAAATTCGTCAACCTGAACCTCCAAGCATGGAAGTTATTCTTATCCAGCTTCTCAGCCACAATCTGTGTTATGCCATCATTAGACATCTTGCCAAACACACAATTTTACCAAAAACTGCACTTTGGTTTATCTGCACAAACTACTGTATTTTCTGCACAGCGGTACTGCAGTACTCTCAAATGTCACAACCAGTGACTTCAATGTGCATACATACAGCCAATGGCGACTGTAGACCTCTTTGCAGCACCCACAGTGTCTGCACAGTCAATCTGTCTTCCTGCAGTTCTTAAAACAGAGTTCTGCAGAGAATCGATGACTTACCCGCAGTGCTCGTTGAAATCGCCTGCTTTCTGAAAAACAGAGGTCCAGACGCGCTCGAAACGCGTTTTCGGCCTGAAAATTTCAGTCCGATAAGACTATATAGTTGCCCTATAGCTTTACTCCCGCGAAGAAAGCTCCTCAATCAGAGACCGTTTGCCGGTGCCTCCCGTAGAGCTCCCGACAAGGGTGTAGTCACCAACACAATAGGGAAGAGTAGTTGAAGCTCTTACCCTCGTACCGCTTCCTGTGGTTCTCTTGCTTGCAGCTCAGCCCTTAGCATGAACCAGGCTTTGATACCATGAAAAGGTGCAGGGGAGAAGAGAGCTTGAGCTCTTGCAAGCGCACACACACACACTCACAAAACCCTAATAGAGAACACACAAGGTGAGAGGCTGAAAACTTCTTCTTCTTCACTTAACACTCAACACACCATATACAAGATAAGAGTACACATAATATGAAAGGTACTCAACCAATACATACATGGGTTCTCTATAGTGTGAACCCGACTAAATGAGCTGGCGCTATAACTATGCCAGTCTCTAGAGTGGCTGTCACACAGCCTGTCATCCCACTGGCCGCATATCACCTAAGATCTCACCAACCATGCCAGTGGTGTAAGTGTGGGGCCTATCCCCCAGGCGGGTCATCACAGTGTCCACCGCCTCACTAGACGAGCTCGATATCTCAACAAGATTGCTATATTTCTTTGCTATTCCTATAGCAACCCCACCTTTACCACTTTGATGATCAGTGTGATACCATTTATAACCAGCACCAATTCTCAAGAGGTTAGAAAGAAGAGACTGACTAGACACATGAAGTTAGCCTTAGAGTTTGAGTCTTTTAACCAGTTTTTTATGATATCGGCCTGTTGAGATATCGAGCTCATCTAGTGAGACTGATGACCCGCCTGGGGGATAGGGCCCACACTTACACCACTGGCATGGTTGGTGAGATCATGGGTGATATGCGACCGATGGGATGACAGGCTGTGTGAAAGCCATTCTAGAGATTGGCATAGTTATAGCGCCAGCTCATTTACTTGCGTTCACACTATAGAGAATCCTAGTATGTATTTTGGTTGAGTACCTTTTCATATGTGTGTACTCTTATCTTTGTATATGGTGTGTTGAGTGTTGAGTGAAGAAGAAGAAGATTTTTAGCCTCTCACCTTGTGTGTTCTCTATTAGGGTTTTGTGAGTGTGTGTGTGCTTGGCAAGAGATCAAGCTCTCTTCTCCTCTGCATCTTTTCATGGTATCAGAGCCTGGTTCATGCTAAGGGCTGAACTGCAAGCAAGAGAAGCACAGGAAGCAGTACGAGGGTAAGAGCTTCAACTACTCTTTCCTATTTGTGTTGGCGACTACACCCTTGTCGGGAGCTCTACGGGAGGCACCGGGAAACGATCTCTGATTGAGGAGCTTTCTTCGTGGGAGTAAAGCTATAGGGCAACTATACTATCCTATCGAACAAAGTTTTTTGGGCCGAAAATGAATTTCGGGCTCGTCAGGAACTCCGTTTTCCAGAAAGCAGGCGATTTCGAGCACTACGGATAAGTCATCGATTTCGAGCACTGCGGGTAAGTCATCGATTCTCTGTAGAACTCTGTTTTAAGAACTACAGGAAGATAGATTGGCTGTGTAGACACTGTGTGTGCTGCAAAGGAGGTTAACAGTTGCCATTGGGTGTATGTATTCACATTGAGGTCACTAGTTGTGACATTTGAGTGTACTACAGTACCGCTATAGAAAATACAACAATTTGTGCAGGACAAACCAGAGTGCTGTTTTCTGGTAAACTTGTGTGTCTGGCAAGATGTCAAATGATGGCATAAACCAGATTGTTGCTGAGAAGCTTGATAAGAACAACTTCCATGCTTGGAGGTTCAGGTTGACGAATTTCCTGATGGGAAAGGGTTATTGGGACTACATAGAAGGTGAGCATGAAAAGGCCCCAGAGATACCGGAGATCAATCCGACTGCTGCAGATGTGAAAGAGTTCAAGGATTGGAACCAAGGAGCCAGAAACGTTATGTGTTGGCTCTCTATCAGTATACAGGATACCATGATTGGGCACATACAGGATGCCAAGTCCCCCAACAAGGGGGCGGGGACACCTTGGTAAAACTCTATGAAATGAATACCAAGGCATGAAAGATACAGTTGAAGAATGAACTTCATACTCTGGAGAAAAAGAGTATGTCTATGAATGACTATGCATTGAAGATAAAGGGTAATGTGGAATCCCTTGCATCTATTGGTGTTTCAATAGATGATGATGATAAGGTAGAAGTCTGTCTACGTGGTCTCGGGCCACAATACAAGGCGTTCAAGATGTCTATTTAGACTCGGAAAAACATTCCCAATTTTACACATTTGGTGTCTATGTTGATTATAGAAGAGAAGAGCTTGGGTGAAGACTAACAGTCTTCACAAAACAAAAAAAGTTCAGAGCAACATGCCTTCTACACAAGTTCAGGAAGAGGACGAGGTAGAGGAGCCGTGGACGCGGCCAAGGAGGTGGCCGAATAGGTAATCATAATTATGGCCAGTAGCAACAACAACAACAGTCCCAGAATTCACAACAACAACAACACTGGAAGAGGCCAATTTAGAGGCAGGGGGAGTCAAAGAGGTCGTGAAAATTGGCAAAGGCAGTATAATGATACACGTGGATGCTTTTATTTTAGTAAGCCTGGACATGTGCAGGCAGATTGTTATAAGAAGCAGGCTGACATGCAAAATGGGAAATTGTAGGAGCAAAACAACTATGCATCCTCGAGCAGAAACAATGAGGATAATGAAAGGTTGTTTGTTATGTAGCATGTCGTTAATTCCATGTCTGAAAATGTAGAAGCAGTACATAAGGATGATGTATGATATGTTGATTCAGGTGCTTTACACCACATGACAAGTCATGGGGAGTGGTTCAAGGAGATGAAAAACCTTGAAAGACCAAGTTTTGTGGAAACAGGGGATGACACTGCTCATCCAATTGCCCATGTTGGAAATGTGCCATTGTCTATGTAGGATGGCAAAGTGAAGTACCTTACAGATATACTTCATGTTCCGAACATAATAAAGAATCTGGTTTCAGTTGGCCAGATGATTGAGCAGGGTTTGCAGGTTTGTTTTAACCCTGACGGTTGTTATGTTGAAGACAAGTTCAGGTTGGCCAGATGATTGAGCAGGGTTTGCAGGTTCGTTTTAACCTTGACGGTTGTTATGTTGAAGACAAGTTCAGGTTGGTAGAAAAAGGCAACAGAGTGGGCAGAATGTTTACGTTGAATGTAAACATGCCTGAAGTGAGTGCTGCGATGTTTGCAAATGGTTCAGGAATTGTTGCAGACATAGACATTTGGCATAAAAGAATTGGACATGTGAATGTGAAGAGAATGAAGTCTATGCAGACTAAAGAAATCGTGACAGGGCTGCCAAAGTTTAAAGTTGAAGGTATGCAGAAAATATGTGAAGCATGCCAATTTGGAAAGAAAACAAAGCATGTATTTCCACGTAACAGATATATGAGCAGAAATACACTAGATGTTATGCATTCTGATGTATGGGGTCCTGCACACAAAGACCATGTCTATGGGAGGCTGCAGGTATTAATGTGACATTTATTGATGACCACACAAGGAAAGTGTGGGTATACTTCGTAAAGGAGAAGGGTGAAGTGTTCACTCACTTTCAGAATTTCAGAGTTATGGTTGAAAAGCAAACAGGGAAATATGTAAAGTGCCTAAGGTCATCACTATTATGTTTTACTTTGTACACCCACTTGCATCCAATGGCTTTCTTGCCTTCAGGCAATTGCATGAAATCCCATGTTCTCATTTCCATATAGTGCATCCATCTCTTCATCCATAGCTTTCTCCCAACACACATTTTCAACAGCCTCATCAATGCATGTGGGCTCTATAACCTGCACAACCTTTGCCATGTATGCATAGTGATGTGCCACATAACCATCATAGGTAAACCTTTGCACATGATTCTTCACTCTCCCAGATCTTCGCAGCTTTGCATTCATGGCTTCCATAGTCTTCTTTACACCAGGTGTTCTCATAGCTGGTATCCCAAGCTCCTCATCAAGGCTCATCTCTGAGCCACTAGACTCTCCATCAACATGAGAATTGTTGAAATATACAAGTGAATAGGGTGTGTGTGGGAACAAGCTCTTGGATAGAGGCTGTAAAAGAGAAGATGTAATTGTGAAAGAACCTGTGAAAAGGTTAGAAGAATCTACTGGGAGAGAATAATGGGTAGCATGAGGGAATTTAGGAGTGTGGAGATATTCTGGGAGATATTCAGGGAAAAGAGAAGAGGTGGAGAGAATCAGGCAAGAGGTGGAGATATTCAGGGAGTAAATCATGGAGAAATCAAGGGGATTTGATGCTTGATGTAAACTCTATAAATTGAGGCATAGCCCTAATGAGAATTTGCTGGTTTTTGAGTATCCATGCCTACATTAATCTATCTGCTAATTATTCACTAATTACGTCTTAATCATTTCTTAATCACTTTATTAATCATGTTGATTCTAGTGTATGATCCACCATAGCTCATCATTATGCTCAAATTTCAACATGGTATCAGAGCCATGCCTAGAATCAACTAGATTTATGAGCCCATTAGTGAATTAATCAGGATTAGTAAGATAATTAGCAAAAAAATCAGGTTTTAGTGAGTTTTTCATCTTCCCCTTCACCCCCAGCCAGTGGAGGGTCTCTAGCACTTAGCACAAAACAAATTAGGTCACAAGCTTCTAGCTTAAGCTAGCCAACATCCTTGGCTACATGCTCAGCAAGGCGGCGCATCAAACCGCGTAGAAACGAAGGAGGAATCACGAAAATCGCTGGCGCCTATTTTTCTGAGTGAATTGGACATTGCTACTTGCTCCAATCAAATTGCTTCAATTCCTTCTAGCCCAAGGGGTAATCAAGCATGCTCTACAAGCTGGTGAAGACAGAAATCAATTTCATCAAGTCTACAGAGAGATCAAAGCTCTTCATCAAATCTGCAGGTGACTTTGGTAAAACAGAGATTAAGCTTTCATTATTTGGTCAAATCTTGTGTTTCTTGGCTTAATCCTCTACTAGACTCATTGCTATTGATGCCTTTGAAAGCATTTGAGCTCATTTGAAGTGGAAGGCACCAGATCTGAGCTCCCCGCATACTCTGTTTTTTGCACACAAACCAGAGCATTAATTTGCTAATCAGTGATTAATCAGTGCTAATCACTGTACTTTGGTGCAATTGAGGGTTCAAATTAACCATTAGGTATCTGATACAGATCCCTATAACTTCAGAATTCAAATCGGAGTTGGTTTGATACTCCAACCATCCCGTACAAATTGGTTACCCTTAATTTAGTGTAATTTCTGGGAAAATTGTGCTGATAAAATTGTGAAAATCATCATTTTGCATTTAACCCTTGGTTAATGCCTGTAAATCTCACTCAAATTCAAGATTATTCACAGCCAGAGTTGCATTTGGAATGTGCATGAGAATGAATGCTATACGCATTATGTATTGGGCACATTTTATCAGTGTAAAAATGGGAACAGACACTGCCCTTGTCCAGATTAAGGCAAGAGGTAAGACCTCCCGCATAAATTTGGGTTTGCATTGCATAATGATACAAAATAAACATAAAAAGCCCAAAGGAACTGTCAGCAAAACATTGAAACATGTTGCTCACATGGAGCAAAATGACCTGACGGACGAGCTCATGGCCCCAGCCATGAAAGAAGAAGAATATCTCTTCCCAAGAAGAGGATCCACACCGAGAAGAAGACCTGAAGGAAGACATGGACACGAGAAGAGAAGCTGCCCCGAGAAGACTGAAAGAAGAGACGGACGCGTGGAGAGATGCTGCCACGAGAAGAAGACTGAAGACAAGAGAATGATATCCTAATCACATTTGCAGGACTGGTATTATGACCCAGCCTGCTACTCCATGGTCTATCACAACTGAACCACTAGATGAGGACTCTCCTGGTCCACTCAAAGACTGTGATTGCTGACTTTGCATTCTATGCAACCACATTTCCACTCACATCAACCCAACAGCTTCTTTTTCAGCAGCATACCAGCTGCTCATCTCATCAAAGACAACATCCCTGCTTACCCTCAATTCACGTGTAGCAGGGTTATAACACATGTATCCCTTTTGCTCAAGGGAATATCCAATAAACACACATTTTTCAGCTTTTGGATCTAGCTTAGTTCTCAACTCATCTGGCACATGCACATATGCAATGCATCCAAAAACTTTTAGATGAGACAAATCAGGTTTTCTGCCAATAAACCTCTCCTCTAGAGTTACATCATGTATGGCTACAGTTGGAGTCCTATTCATGATGTAAACTACTGTAGAAACAGCCTCAACCCAATAGCTATGCGGCATATTCTTCTCTTCTATCAATGCTCGCGCAATCTCAGCAATGTGCCTGTTTTTCCGCTCAGCAACTCCATTTTGCTGCGGAGTGTATCTACATGTAAACTGTCTTCGAATACCATTCTTCTTTAAAAATTCAGAGAACTCATTGGAGAAGTACTGTAGAGACAGTATGGCTTGGACATATTGTCCAAGTATGGTATGACAGGCTGTAAGCCTATCTTAGTGCCATTGGATCAGAATGGCAAGTTGAGTAAGTTGAGTGCAGATTCAGGAGAGATTTTGGAGGATCCTACTACGTATAGGCGCATAGTAGGAAGCTTGATCTACATGACGATCACCAGGCCAGATTTAAGCTATGCTATTGGGTTGGTGAGTCAGTTTATGCAGGTTCCTCGGAAGCCGCATTTGGATGCATTGAGACGCATACTGAGGTAGTGAGGTCTACTTTGCATTGTGGATTATTTTATGAAACTAGGACAGAGATATGTGTACATGGGTACACAGATGCTGATTGGGCTGGTAGTATCTCAAATAGGAGATCTACTAGTGGCTTCATGTTTTCTTTGGGGAGTGCTGCTGTGACTTGGAGCAGCAAGAAGCAGCCTACAGTTGCTCTATCCAGTACAGAGATGCTACTATGGCAGCATGTGAGGTAGCTTGGTTGAGAAAGCTACTTGCAAATTTGGGTCTATTAGTGGATAGACAAGTTGTCATTTTCTGTGACAACATAAGCAGTATACAGTTGGCCAGGAACCCAGTTTTTTATGCTCGCACGAAGCAAATAGAGGTCCACTACCATTTTGTTAGAGAGAAGGTCTTGGCTGGAGACGTTGACCTTGTTTATGTCAGCCCACAGGATCAGGTAGCTGACATCTTCACCAAAGCATTGGGTACAGAGAAGCTACGCAGATTCAGGGCTTCGCTTGGTGTACATGAGATGGAGTTGAGCTCGAGGGGGAGTGTTGAGATATCGAGCTCATTTAGTGAGGCGGTGGACACTAATTGATGACCCGCCTGGGGGATAGGCCCCACACTTACACCACTCGCATGGTTGGTGAGATCATGGGCGATATGCGGCCGATGGGATGACATGCTGTGTGACAGCCATTCTAGAGACTGGCATAGTTATGGCGCCAGCTCATTTACTTGGGTTCACACTATAGAGAACCCTAGTATGTATTTTGGTTGAGTACCTTTTCATATGTAAGATTCCTCCCCCAACCCCCTTTTGATGTCTAGTATCTTCCCCTGTAATCAATCCCTCTTCAGAAATATAAAGACCTTGTTTCTAACTGTTTTAACCTAGAGAGAGAGAAAATATTCTAGAGAGAGAATATTCAGATTATGAATATTTTTGGATAGAAAAATAACTCATCTTATTAAAATAAGTTCCCCTGAAACAGAAATTCAAAAAGAACTTTCCAATGTGCAATTGGAATTAATTGGAACTGGGTATAAAGGACCTTAGCCTAAGGGTCTAGATTTTCAGAAATTTTTGGATTATGGTCCAATTAAGGTTCCTATGGGCCAATAGCATCAATCCATGTGTAGGGAGGAGATAAATCCAATTTGTAAAAGAAGATACCCAAAAATGAGTAAATGCTCACATAAGATGAGAGTTGAAAATGTACAAGGTTTACTAGTAAAAAAACTATGAGCAATATTAAAAATATGAGATATTTTGGGTATCCAAAAATGAGTAAATGCTCACATAAGATGAAGAGTTAAAAATGTACAAGGTTTATTAGTAAAAAACTGTGAGCAATATTAAAATGATTCCATTATGACACATATGTAAGGAAGGGGAGTTCTTTAAAGGAGGTGCATATTTCACATAAGATGAAGAGTTGAAAATGTACAAGGTTTATTAGTAAAAAACTATGAGCAATATTAAAATGATTCCATTATGACACATATGTAAGGAAGGGGAGTTCTTTAAAGGAGGTGCATATTTCACATGCTTGAATGAGTTTTAAACTCATAAAAATTGAGATATTTCATCTCTCCTCTCTCCTCATTCAAGTCTAGTTCCAAAAAGTTAGCTTAACTGACCTAAAAATGGTCAAATATTGACCAAACTGATTTAGAAAATTCTAGAATCAGTTTGTTTGGTTAGGAGCTCAATTTTTTCTATAAATAGAAGCCTCCCCCTTGTTGAAAAAAATATAGTGTTTATGCATCGTTACTCTACTCCACCTAAGCCAAGAACTGTGAATTCATTTAATAATTCACTAGTTTTTGGAGCTTCCCTCTTTCTTCAATCCCCATTAGTGGCTCCATCAACATACTTAACCAATTGATTGGTTGGGGGCCTCTACCGTGAGCAAAGAATCAAGCAATTTGTAAGGTAATTAGTGAATATTGATCTTTTCTATAATTTCTCAATGTTTCTCTCTTCTCAACCCCTCTCAAGCTTGAGAAGCTTAATTGGTATGGTTTTTTTTTTGAATGCTATTGAAGTGAATTGATAATGTTAGTGAAGAGTTACATAATTTAATAAATGCTATTGAAGTTAATTTCCATTTATGTTTAAATTCTAATAGTTTTTATGTAATTTCTCTCTCTCAATCAAGAAATGGTCATACTCATGACCCATTCTCAATCCAAATCAAGCTTTTCATAAAGCTTTTCCTTAATCCAAGATTAAGCTATGCTTGAGGCCAAATTAATGGCTTTTTTCTATGCTTTTAGTTTATGTATATTGATGATTCAATCCATTATGGATGAATGATCCAATTAGAGACCATTTTAATTATTTCCTTAATGATAAGCTTTATCCCTTAGAAAAATTGAGATTTATCAGTCATAGCAGCGGAGCTATGGCAAAATTTTTATAAAAATTATGCATAAAATAATTTCATTCAAAGCATAAAAAGAGGACTTCCTACCATATTCTAGGAATTATCATCCTAGATTAATTGAAAGATATTCATTGTAATCATAGAAAAATTAATTTTTATATTATGCATAATTGATTTTCATGCATAGAAGTATGCATAAAAGATAAATTTTTTATATTAAAAGTGTTACTTTTATCATTTTTAATTTTCATGCATAGAAGTATGCATAAAGGAAAAATTTTTATATCAAAAGTGTTACTTTTATCATTTTTATTTCATGCATAGAAGTATGCATAATGGTTAAATTTTTATATCAAAAGTGTTACTTTTACCACTTTTATTTTCATGCATAGAAATATGCATAATGGATAAATTTTTATATCAAAAGTGTTATTTTTATCAATTTTTATTTTCATGCATAGAAGTATGCATAAAGGATAAATTTTTATATCAAAAGTGTTATTTTTATCTTTTTTATTTTCATGCATAGAAGTATGCATAAAGGATAAATTTTTATATCAAAAGTGTTACTTTTATCATTTTTATTTCATGCATAGAAGTATACATAATGGATAAATTTTTATATCAAAAGTGTTACTTTTATCATATTTGAATTTCATGCATAAGGGTATGCATAAAAGTTGATTATTTTATTATAAAAGTGTGTCTTTTATTATATTGAATTTCATGCATAGAGGTATGCATAAAGGTTGATTATTTTATTATAAAAGTGTGACTTTTATCATAATTGAATTTCATGCATAGAGGTATGCATAAAAAGTTGATTATTTTATTGTAAGAGTGTTACTTTTATCATATTGGATTTCATGCATAGAGGTATGCATAAAAGATATTCTTTTTATACTAAAAGTGTGATTTTTCTCATAAATGGATTTTATGCATAACCTAGATGCATAAGAGAAATTCTTTTATTCTTAAAGTGTAATTCCTACTAATTTGAATTTATGCATAAGAAGATGCATAAAAATTTGATTTTTAATTCAAAAGTGTCATTCTCATCTAAATTGAATTTATGCATAAGAAGATGCATAAAAGATTGAATTTTAATTCAAAAGTGTCATTTTCATTTAAAATGAATTTATGCATAGGAAGATGCATAAAAGATTGATTTTACTTCGGAAGTATTAATCTCCTTAAATGGAATTTATGGATAAGTAAATGTGTAAAGAAATCTTATATCAAATATAAGAATTCTCTTGTATTCTATAAATAGATATGAGATGTGATAGGATGTGATAAGAGGTGTATAAGAGGTGATAAGAGGTGATAAGATGAATTAAAATGTGATAAGATGTGTATGGGATGAGGTAAGAAGTGTATGTGATAGGATAAGATGTATATGGGTTGTGATAGGGCAAGAATGGATGTGATGTAAAAGATTAGATGTGAAGGCATATGGGGTTATATGAATGGGAATGTGGAAATGGATGTATGTATGTGGATGTGTGGATGTGGAGATGGGAGTATGGATGTATGAATGTGAAAATGGATGTATGCATGAAGATGTATATGCATAGATGTGAATGTGGATGTAGAAGTGGATGTATAGATGTGAATGGGAATGTGGATGTATGGATGTAGATGTGGATGTATGGATGTGAATGAAAATGTGGATGTGGATGTATGTATGTATGTATGTATGTGGATGTAGATGTGGATGTATAGATGTGAATGGGAATGTGGATATGGATGTATGTGAATGTGGATGTAGATGTGGATGTATAGATGTGAATGGGAATGTGGATGTGGATGTATGAATGAGGACGTGATAATGGATGTATGCATGTAGATGTGGATATATGGATATGAATGTGGATGTGGATGTATGAATGAGGACGTGATAATGGATGTATGCATGTAAATGTGGATATATGGATGTGAATATGAATGTGGATGTGGATGTGGATGTATGGATGTCGATATGGATGTGTATGTATGAATGTAGATATGGGATATGGATGTATAAATGAGGATGTGAAAATGGAGATATACATGTAGATATGGATGTATGGATGTGAATGTCGATGTATGGATGTGAATGTGGATATGGATGTGGATGTATGGATGTGGATATGGATGTGTATGTATGAATGTGGATATGGGATGTGGATGTATAAATGAGGATGTGAAAATGGATGTATGCATGTAAATGTGGATGTATGGATGTGAATGTGAATGTGTATGTGAATTAATGTGTCGTCGATATGAGGAAATGGATGAGAATGAGTACACATTGAATGGAATGTGGAATAAGTAATGTGGACTAAGGAGGGATAATGTGGAAAGACGAGAGTTCGATTTAGAAACTGTATTTTGTGACTGTTTGTAAATGACTGTTTTATGTCAAGAATGCTGGGGAAGCATTTTGACCATCTTGTGATTAAGGTCATGAAGACCTAACTGTTAAAGTTGCAACTGCTGACGGAGAGTCAATGGAGGACATCTCGCGTAGCAAGGCCGACCGAGGTCTTGACCAGCCTCGGTTCGATTTAAATGGTGAGCTTCCGGTACGGTGGATGAGGGACCAAGGAAGCGGCCTATGAGTGAAGCGCTAGGTCACCTGCGAAGGATCCTAGAGGGTGCTGACCATACGGTGCTCGGGCTCTGGGTCACCCAGGATACCCACGCGTGCGTCGAGGAAGATATTGGAACAAGGAGTAAGAGTTGTTTTGTGAAACCGGGCATGGATCTGGTTGATTGACCTTGCTGGTCTTCAATGGATGAGTCCATGGCTCTTTATATGGATCTGTTGGTTGATCTTGCTGATCTTCAACGAGAGTCCATCTTGAATTTTTATAAGTGATTATATTGCCGAGTATTATGGGCTAGGAACTATTGAAAAGGCCCCTGTGTGGACAGGTGGTGAGCGTTCTAGTTGCCAATGATGCCATAGATACTCTGATGAAGGAATGATGGAAAATTATGAATCAACCGGATAAATTGGAAGATTGTGATCAGTGGTACTATGGTTTCATTAAAGGATTGTTTTAAAGTTAGCTGATGCTAAGAAAAAGGCAATTTCATATTGGGTGTGTAAGTGGTGTGGCTAGTTTTATGTTTGCATGAACTTCCGGCTAGGAGGCCTTGGAACTCTTTTCCTTGGTACCCGGGACAAAACCTAACCAAATTCCAAATTGGATCCCATCACTACAGTGGTTGGGCGGTTGGCTAACCCATGGGATCGGATGGGGTTAGGCTGGACTGATGGATCCGTAAATCGAGATTTAATTTCTATTATTACGATAGATGAAGTAAATCCCGGATAGAAATTGTTCTATGGATAGGAATCAACGGCTGTGCCTCTTGATGGGGAAAAAAGCGTTGATCCCAATGATCCAAGTGCAAGTTTCTTCCTTGAATTGACCAAGTACCGTTAAAGGTGCAGTCAGATCAGTTGATCCGTAATGACCTTGACTACGTTAGAGTAAAGAGTTATCCGTAATGACCTTGACTACGTTAGAGTAAAGAGTTATCCTGGTGGAATCGCCCATACTTTCCGGGTAAAGGAAGTTTTTCCGGTTTCGATTTTGGACAAACCGACGGATTAGTCTCTTGTCCGGATATCCGTGGGCGAGGCCCCGAGTGTGGGACCCCTACCCGCGCATGATGTGTTACTTCCGCTGCTAGTACCCCGAATCCGTTGCTCGGTGGGAACAGGGAGCTCACATCATATGTGTGTACTCTTATCTTTGTATATGGTGTGTTGAGTGTTGAGTGAAGAAGAAGAAGATTTTCAGCCTCTCACCTTGTGTGTTCTCTATTAGAGTTTTGTAAGTGTGTGTGCTTGCAAGAGCTCAAGCTCTCTTCTCCCTTGCATCTTTTCAGGGCCTTGATGGGATTTGTTAGCCCTTTGCAATTCAAAGTGTAGCCTCTAAATGGAGTTTCCTATGCCTCCTCTAAATCTTCTTTAGTAGTTCTGAGGCCTTCTGGATCTCTATTCTCAGATAAAGGGGAAGGATTGGGAATGAACTGTTGGTTGGGATTTTCGATACCTTTCCGTTCTCTCTTAGGAATAGTCTCACGGTTACGAAAAGAATTTTCTACAGCATGACTCTGTAAATGCAAAAAATTGGAAGCGAAAAGAGGACGATGACTCTGTGAGTTGATACCTTGTGCATACAGTAACATCAATGTCATGTCAAGAGGTCGAGGAGATGTTTGAGCAGCATTTTGAAAGAAACCCCCTGTGCTCACCACACTGGCCGGAGGGAGACTGGCCATCGTTGCATATAGGACATAGGCATGGGCCTCTGTATGGCACAACACCTTGCTGAATAGCTGTTGGCAAAGGGCCACCATTGACCAGGGCGTCATGTTGAAGGAAGGGCACAATCTGAAATAGGGGGTTGGGGACAAAAGAAGCAGAGGCATGGAGCTGAATCGCCGAGCTTTCTGAGGAGAACTTGGGATCTGAATGCTGTGTGTACGATACCATCCATCAGCGCCTCTTGCAGAGCCATACCTACTCCTGCTCCCCCTTTGGGGGAGGGAGGAAAGGGAAAGAGCCTCTGTCAGAGAGCTTGTGATACGTTTGTTGAATTACAGAGAGGAAATGAAAAAGACGAGTCTTGAGATCTGTGAACCCTACTGCTCATAGACCTCCCCTACCAGTGCTATCAAGACTCTAACTAAACATTAGGTTTTGTTTTTGAGAATAAAAATCTTTTGGCCGGCAATTTGCACATGATGTTCCTTTTTTTTTGGGTGAAAGCAAAAATTTATATTAAAGTAAGAAGGTGATTACAAATAGCTTTTTGACCAAGAAGCTTAAGTGAACCATGAGCGAACAATCATATGCTTGCTTGCTTGCTTGCTTGGAGATCTAACAAGTCCACTATCTCTACTCTATTATTCACACTGTTTTGGGTGCCGTAAAGCAACACTCGCGAGTGAGAACTAGTATAATGAATCAATTCAATGTCCCTGATATTTTGTTTCGGGCGCTACAACCACATGGCAGAAAACTATATCTCCTCTCTCTAGCCACATGATGGCAGAAGTGTAGGAGGGTAAGGCAGACTGTGCTCGGGTGGGAGCAGTGCCATAGAGCAAAATGTGGGTGCAAAACTAGTATACTGTCCTCCCTGATATTTTGTAAAGTCAAGTCCTTTTTTTAAAAGATCATGGAAGCCGGGGCACCTGATGTTTGTTAAAAAAAAGTATTTTAATGTTTTGATAAATTTGATGTTTGATGAGGTCAGCGGTCAAAGCTTGGAAACAAGCTTTGAAAGTTGAAACCCGTCATTTAGGCAATGAGTCAACGTTCAGAAATGGGACCAAATCGATGTTCAAAATCGAGACGCCGTCACCTTTTTGGACTTCAAACTTCGAACGTTTCGTTATCAAAGCTGCTCAGGTTTTCCCCTTCGTATTTACACTTGAAATCTGAAATGCAAGCTTGAGCGTTGAGAGGACGCTGCTATTCTCACCAGTTTTTGAAAAGTTCTCAGCGGAGGGGAAACGCTTTTTAGCGACGTTTTCAACACGCAGAATTTCCAATAATGACGTATATGCATTTTTTTTATCAACAAATAAATTACGCGCAATAGTAAAGAAGAAAAGTGGGGCGAGTGGGGGGTTGTTTCCATGCTAGGATACATGTCCAACGCATTGTCGACGTAAAAGAAGACTTGTACTTCTCAGCTGGTGAAAACATAGGATTTAGAACTTAGAAGTGTCTCTGATGGAGGAGGTATTAACATATTTTATATTCTTCAATTTTGTTTTTGTTTTTATTACATCAAGCATCCTGTTTGTTTAGGTCCTAGTCAAGTTGTGCTTTACCTGCCTCTCGTGGAAGCTTCGACGACACATATTGAGATCGTGCTTGACTAATGACTAAAATGCACGGGGACATACCTCGCTGCACACGCCTGGTGTGAACTGTGAGAACGGCCCTGCCTTAGGGTCCCGATCAAACCACTGCCCACTTCCTAAATATACCTGTCCTCTTGGCAATTTCAAAGTCAAGCTCAAAGATATCACAAATCCCAACAAGCAATTGAAAGGTAGAATCATAGAGTTCACGAGACGCACAAATGGTATGAGTACAATAATAGAGGCTTTCATTCGACATGTTTGTATGCACAAAGAGATTCGAGTGCATCATGATAACTTCAGTAAAAGATATAAGCCTAACAGTAAGTTTATATCTCTGTGCTTTATGTTCTTGTGCTTTGAGTCCATGGTTATTAGATAGAGTTTTAATACAAGCATGTTTGTTGCTTGCAACTTTATATCCATCCACTTTGCATGAATGGCATAATGTAAAATGTTTTAGTGGAAAGCTAAATGTTTTACATGTAGAGATAGGTGCCTTGATCTATGACAACAAGAGTGCAAGTAGATTGGCATCTCATAATGTTTACTTTTATGATTTAGTGTATGATGTGGAGAAACATACTTTGGAGTATATTGCCCTACCATTGTTGTCTAGCTAGGAATGGTATAATCCTAGCTTATACATATGAGAAGCATGTAGGGTAAAGATAAAAACTGATGTTCATGCTGCCATGAAACTATCTAGAGGCTCTAGAGAGGTGCATCTAAGTTGGTTTGTACCATTTGGTTTGCACATTTGTTTGGATCTTGTGAAGTAGTTAAGAAAACTAATATTACTTATCAATGCAAGTACCCATCTATGGATTGGATGACTCAATTACTGGGTGAGTCATGGCATCTCAAGATAACTCACCACGATGATATCATTGAGTGCAAAATTACTGTGTCAGATGTTATCTTTAGGTAAGATTGCACTTCTATTGATTGTTGATGGTTTTTATTCATAATTACTTCATTACAAGACACTGATTGTTGATTATTGATTTTATGTTTTTATGTTGGTTGTTGAATGTTGATTGTTGATTTTATGTTTTTATGTTGGTTGTTGTTTGTACTTCATTGTTGCAAGACAAACTTTGCGCATTTGCTTCAAGTATAGGAAGTGGCGACTTCTACAAGGGGAGTGGCTCAGCTTGGACAAAGACATGCGAGATGGCATGCATTCATCACTCATTGATGTGGTTATTCTTTAGGAGGTTCATGACCCTTTTAGCGTTAATGTAGAGAGTCATTGGCCCCTTAGTTTTGTGAGGCAAGAAATCCAACTTATGTCCAATAATCTCCCTTGTAATTTCTATTTTTAGTTCGATGGGAGGAAGGTTGGGAACCGAAGTGAACATTGCAAAACATGCAAGCAGTGTGTTGCTCCACACATTCTTGAGATTATGGAGTCAATGTAATTCTGATTCTTCCAAGTGAATATAAGAAGTTATTTCTCTAAAAGTGTTGTAAATTTATTTTTTCTTCATTTTCATAGTGGTGTGGTTTTTTAAGTCTACTGTGTTTCAAACCCTTCAATATGTAAGAAAATAATAATAAGTATAACTAAGTACAAACGTAAATATAAATATAAGTATATATTTCAGTGAAAATAATAATATAATTAATTATGCTAGAAATATAAATATGTTTTTATGATTTGTTATATTTTAATGAAGTGTCAATAATTTTTAAGTCTATAGATATAAGTTTAAAAATAAATATAACTTTAAGTGTAAATAATAATATAAGTAAATATGTAAATAATATAATATAATAATAATAATAATATAATGTAACGTGAAATAGAAGTATGATTTATTATTTATTATATTTTCATGAAGTATCCTTTATTTACTAGAGTATAAACATAAGGTATAAAAATAAATATAAGTTTATAGATATTTGTAAGTAATATAATAAACACAAGTATAAATTTATTAAAAATATTATAAATTTAAGTGTAAGTATAAATATGAGTATAAGTTATAGATCAAACTCATTTATACTATATATTCTCTAGCTCTCCCTTTGTGTGTGCTAGCTCTCCCCACTACCCATCATGGCCTCCTCCCCTATTTTCGCCACGTGGATTAGCATCACTTTCTATGATCACCTTGGGGACCAGATCTATCCTAGGTTTTGTAAGATTTTAGACCTCGAGGCTATCATCTCCACCTTAGACCCAAACTCCAACTTGCTAGCTGCATTTTGTGATGCAATCGATGACTTCACATACTCTATCCCAAATTCCACCTTGAGATGGAATTCCTTTGGAGCTCCTCTTCAACATGAAGAGTGGATCTAACCACAAGAAGGTGGTGAACAGAGCTCTAGCTCATGTTGGACAAGATTTTCACACTACCACTGTCCCAACCTCCTACGAAGAGCACATCCCACTCGATCTCATTGAGCGGGATATTGCTTTTGCTATTTGCATCTTGAACTCTGATGTTCAAGAGCCAGAGGATGCATTAGGGGAAGGTTGAGGTCTATAGGGGCCCTTTAAGCTGCCATATTATGATTTTAATGACTTTTGTTAAAATGTTAAGTTTCTTTGAGTTTAGATACCTTCTTGTTCTTTAAACGGCTAGAAGTTTGAATTTCAAAGTTTCCCGCCAAAATTGAATTTGAAATCGAGCGAGCAAAACTATATCATGTGACATATCTATGGAAAGAGCTCGACGAGTAGATTTTAGGTCTGTAATCTCCGACAAATTTTGAGCTCATATGTAGAAGTTATGGACGTCCGAAATTTCAAAAACGTTCCCCCCCACTTTTTGAAAATGAAAAGTACAAAAAGGCATCTTCTAGAGAATCTTTTGACCACCTTAATCCCAACATTTTTGTATACATGGCATCACACGATTGGCTCTTTTCCTTAATAACCTTTTAATTACATGGCATCTTAAAGGGCCCCTATAGACCTCAACCTTCCCCTAATGATGACATCCACAGGATCTCCCTCTAGTGGAATAAATAGACACAGAGCCAGAGGAGACCACTCTAGACCCTATCTCCCTCTAGTGGAATAAATAGACACAGAGCCAGAGGAGACCACTCTAGACCCTATTAGGCCACAGAGAGCACTCACATGGCGTTTGCATCCATCTAACCTGATGAAACCCAAAGTCATGACCCACCACTAGCTTCATTGAGTGCCATCACCATTGAGGATGTGGAGTACCTCCTCATGCAGGATGTGTTGGAGCTCTTGGACTTGAGGGAGGAGGAACTATATAGTATACTTGTGAGAGATGCCAATGATGATTTCTTGGACTTTGTTTACCAACAAGAAGCCCTACCACCCACAGGTTGATGAGAGGTAGGACAATATGATGAAAGTAGTGTAGATGATATCTCTGCTATCATTGCCGTCCTCCAGAAGTAGATTGAGGATGCAGCTCCTCAATATGAGATCTCATATGAAGAGTTCGAGCTCTTGTAGAATGAACTCTTTAGACCTCGACCATAGCATGCGACACCTGTGGTCTAGACAGACGATGGCAGACCCATTCCAGGAGGATCAGATCTAGAGGCACCCTTGTAGATGGAGCTTGATGAAGAAAAAAAGGTATCTCCTTTTACCAGTTTCTCCCTAGATTTGATATTTAGGGACTTTAGGGTACGTAGACCCCACATGTATGATCATATGCCCATCAAAGGCTCAGAAGTACATTGTCCAAAGGCTCGTGTGTGTGGGAAGCCCTGAATCTACAAAAATCAAGGCTTCCCACTACTCGAGCGGTCGGATAGTGCACTTCCCAGCCCTCTGATGGGCATGGGATCATACATGTGGGGTCTACATGCCCTAGATGCCCTAAATATCAAATTTGGGGCCATTCTAAAAAAATAATCATCCTCTCCCATGCATTCCATGATCGATGTTGACATCAATTTTATTGCTTTTTTGTAAGAAATTTTGTATCTTGATGAATTTGCATCGAGGCAGAGTGGAAGATTTGGGGGCGAAGGAAGGGTTCAGGACTCTACACTCAAGGAGTACATTCGCAAACATGCCACAATGATGTGATAGTCTTCCACAACAAGACTTGCTCTCCGGGGTATTTGGAGAACTTTTTGAAGATTAAAGAACTTACAAAGGGTGCTGCATTCAAACTTATTATGACTAAATCAAGTTTGGAAAAAGTTGTTCTACTTTGACGCTCAAAGTTACAAGTTTACTTGTTCTCGACTCAAAGGTCAGGGTCTTTACATTCTGTGGTGGCCCGTGGCATTGTTGGCCCTTGGGGATACATGATCCCACCGTTCATCATGACGACAGAGCTTTAAGGGTTCCATGTTTTGATTCCAGCCATCAAGGCAGCTTTAGACTCTCGAGAGCCTAGTAGTAAGAAGACTAGGATATAGCTATGATGACTATGTTTTGATGACTATGTAATTTTTATGCTATGAATGAAAATTTGGATTGCAGAGTTTTTAGTCGAATACATGTCTTGTAATGTATTTATTAATTGACTCAAGCAAACAAATTCAAATTACACACATAACTCAAATAAAAATTATATCCATTCAAAGATGCATATAAATCAACAAATTATAAAAACTCAAAGTAAAAGAGACTTAATTGCAACACAAGATAAGAGAAAAAAAATTTAAAGATATACATCGAGCTTTACATAGCTTTTGAGAATTACATTCATGCAAGATATACAAAAATAAAACTAAAGATCCTGGGATCTCTCCAGCGTCATACCAACTGCATGTCTTTTTCACTGATGGTGACCCTCTTTGCATGGAGACCGTGTCACCAAAAATGTCCACTAGGTACGCCTCTGCAGCCTCCTGGAGTCCCTCCAAAGCTTTGCCTATCCACCGTGTAGGTAGTGGGCTTGATGCTACGCCGTGAACCCAAAACCTCCTATCATGATGGACTTGTAGATCCTGCATGATCTCTCGCACCACACGTTGGAAGGAGAGCTTCGGTATGAGCAGGCTCACTGTCTTCTGGTATTTCCTAATCTCATGGAGAGCCATAGTGCCAGGCCTCCACCTACACTTACAATGTTGCTGCCATGGTGGTTGGAGGTGAGAGAGAGAAATGAAAGATGAGAAATGAGGTGAAATGAGGATTACTTCCATACTTATAGATGAAAATTTATATATTTTTTAAATTAGCTCAATACATAAATTTGATACTTTTAAATTTTTAAAAATAGTTTTCCTTATCAAAATGAGCTCTAATTTTATGCGTGCATATAAGTATCATGGAACACCTCCTAGATAAAATATCAACCCCATTAGAGGTCTGTAGGGCTCTTGTCGGAAGGCTCGCATCGTGTATAGGCCTGCTATTAAAAAAAGAAGGCCTCTACATGAAAGCCTTTGAACAAGGGCCCTACATGCTTTTGATAGGGCTGATATTTTATCTAAGACATGTAAACTATATGATCTATGCACAGAATAAATTTCAACACATTCTAAATCACTGCACACCATGCATTAATTTTTTCTAGAAAAAAAATAATATTATTGTATAGAATAGCACTTGTACATGCACATGGACTTGCTTGCACATGCACATGCATGCACATGATGTAAGCCACATGATCTATGCACAAAACAAATTTCAGCCTATTATGATCTATGCACACCATGCATTAATTTTTCTGGAAAAAATTAAGAATATACACCTACACATGCACAAATAAAAAAGCACCTACACATGCAAATGCACTTGCAAAAATTTTCCACGAAAATATAAGAATATACATTGACATTAAAAATAAAGAAAACTTAAAAAATTCAAATCAATGGGCAAGTCTGGTACACAACACTGGAAACAAGGAAACCTAAAATATCCAAATCCAGTACATTGCGAAAAAGTGAAAACACAAAACGATACACAAGCATTTACATAGCTCTTCAAACCATGTCATGGTTAAGGTTGAATGCGTCATTATTGTTACGATCCTATGAACAAGAGTGAGATCCAAGGGCTTGAGTGTGACGTGTCGGGCATGGATGGCTAGCCAGCTGATCATCATGCAAGAGATCCACCAAGTAACTTTCAGCCACCTCTTGAAAAGCAATCAATGCTTGGGCTGACCATTGCTCCACATTACATGCTTGATCTCTTGAAAATTACTTGTAGTGATTTTCCCTTTGTAGATCTTGCCGTATTTATCGCACTAACATCGAGAAAGGTGCCTTGGGTATAATAAACTCAGGACTCTTCTTGAACCTCCTAATTTCACGAAGAGTGGTGGTGCCTGGTCTCCATCTTCTCTTCTTATGCGTAGGTGGATGAGCATTTCTAGCTGGTGCAGTGGGAGCAACTTTCCTAGTTGGAGCAGCGGGAGGAGCTTGACCTTCATCATTGTCGATGTCAGTTTGTTCACTAGATCCAGATGAATGAATCGGTGTCTTGGAAGGCATCTTGTTTTCTCTTTGCTTAGTACATGCCATGCTCACAAGCTAGAAGGAATGGAGGAATGGAAAGAAATGAAAGAAGTGCCTTTATTTATAAATGGAACTTACTATAAGTTATTGAAATTTACTTTTAACAAATATCAACACTATCAAAAAGTTATCCATGTTGACTTTAGCAAACACTTATTTCTTCAAAACAGTGGATTGTTCCAATACTCTCATAACATAAAATGTTATTTCATAATTACAATTCTATCGATATTTCCATTTTCTACCAACTCTCTTGGGTTGTCAACCATTCTGCACAATGTTCTTTGGCCATGTTATTTTCATATCTTGCTTTCCTCACTTCATATATTACCCTGCGAACAGCTTTTGTATCATTTGATTTGGACTTTATTAATTTGTCCTCATAGCTTATCTCTAGTCTCTTATACCACCATTGGAGTAACTGCCTCATAGGATTGGAATAAATGATTCCACCTCAATGTGCCGTTGCTTTTTGAAATCCGCATCATCGAGCTTGCCTGTAAGATTCCTCCCTCTAGCTTTTGAGGCGTGCCGATGTAAGAACCTCCCCTTCTGATCGTATAATTATTTTCCTCTCTAAAATAAAAGAAAGATCCTGTTTTACCCTGTTTTGGCCTAGAGAGAGAAAATGTCTAGAGAGAGGTAGTTCAAAATTGAGATATTTTTGGATATAAAAATCCTTCTAGTGTCTTAAATGGTTTCCCCTGAAATAGAAATTCAAAAAATAACTTTCCAATGTGCCATTGGAATTAATTAAAAATAGTTAAAAAGGACCTTAGCAGACTAAGGATCCAGATTTTAAGAAATTTTTGAATTATGCTCCAATTAAGGTTCCTATGGACCAATAAGATTAATCCAAATCTAGGGAGGAGATAAATTGAAGAATAAAAGAAAATCTCCCAAAAATGAGTAAATATTCACATAAGATGAAGTGTTGACTAAGGACAAGGTTTATTAGTTAAAAAAGAAGAGATATTTAGAGAAAATGATGTATTTTTGACACCTCAGTGTGGGGAATTCCCCTCATGAAGGAGGCACCTATTTCACATGTGTGGAGGAGTTTTAAACTCATAAATAATGAGATATTTCATCTCTCCTCTCTCCTCTTTCATCTAGATCCAAAAAATTTGTAAAAGGTTAATAGTGTTTATGCACTGTTACTCTACTCTTCCCCCCAAAGCCAAAAACATTCAATTCACTTGATAATTCAATTGTTTTTTACTAAATCCTCTACAAAGAATTGGTGGCCACTCTTAATCCAAACAAGAGTAGAACCCTCAATCCCTCAAGCCAACAGAAAGCTCACAAAACTCTATGTAAGTTAATAATTCTACCTTTTTTTTAAATTCTAATCTATGGTTTTCTGATTCTTGCTTTTTATTGTGAATATGGATGTTTATGCCTTAATGAAAAGGCCACCCCTTTCTCTTCCTTAAGAATTCAGCCTTTCTCTATTCTAAATTAGAAAATGGTCAGCCATACAAAGGAGGTTATGGCAAAATTTTCTTAAATTTTGTGGAAATAAATTTAATCTTCATGTTATTCTAAAAGAGTAATCCCCACCGTTTGTGCATTCTAAAAGATTTTTTTAATATGAAAGTGTTATTTTCATTAAAATTGAGTTTATGCATAGAAAGATGCATAAAAGATTTAATTTTATTTCAAAAGTGTTATTCTCATTAAAATTAAATTTATGCATAGAAAGATGCATAAAATTGAGTTTATGCATAAAAGATTTATTTTTATTTCAAAAGTGTTATTCTCATTAAAATTAAATTTATGCATAGAAAGATGCATAAAAGATTTAATTTTATTTCAAAAGTGTTATTCTCATTAAAATTGAATTTATGCATAGAAAGATGCATAAAAGATTTATTTTTATTTCAAAAGTGTTACTCTCATTAAAATTGAACTTATGCATAAAAGATTTATTTTTACTTCAAAAGTGTTATTCTCATTAAAATTGAATTCATGCATAGAAAGATGCATAAAAGATTTATTTTTTTCCTTAAAATTTAATTATGCATAAATAGATGCATAAAGAATCTTTATATCAAAAATTAGAATTCTCCTAAATTCCAAGTTTAAATTCTATAAATAGATGAGAATGTGAGGTGAGCTGATGTGATGAGATAAGATGTGAATCAGATAGATGATGATTGGATGGATGTGATGAGATAAGATGTGAATCAGATGTGATGAGATAAGATGTGAATGAGATAGATGATGATTGGATGGATGGATGTGATGAGAATGTGTGATGAGTTGATGTGATGAGAATGTGAGGTGAGTTGATGTGAATCAGATAGATGATGATTGGATGGATGGATGTGATGTGAATAGAAGTGATAAGAATGTGAGGTGAATAGATGTGAATCAAATAGATGATGATTGGATGGATGCATTTGATGTGAATAGAAGTGATGAGAATATGAGGTGAATAGATGTGATGAGATAAGATGTGAATCAGATAGATGATAATTGGATGGATGGTTGTGATGTGAATAGAAGTGATAAGAATATGAGATGAATAGATGTGATGAGAAAAGATGTGAATCAGATAGATGATGATTAGATGGATGGATGTGATGTGAATGAAGTGATGAGAATATGAGGTGAATAGATGTGATGAGATAAGATGTGAATCAGATAGATGATGATTGGATGGATGGAAGTGATGTGAATAGAAGTGATGAGAATATGAGGTGAATAGATGGGATGAGATAAGATGTGAATTAGATAGATGTGAATGAATGGATGGATGGATGTGATGTGAATAGAGGTGATGAGAATGAGAGGTAAATAGATGTGATGAGATAAGATGTGAATCAGATAGATGATGATTGGATGGATGGATGTGATGTGAAAAGAAGTGATGAGAATATGAGGTGAATAGATGTGATGAGATAAGATCATGTGAATCAGATAGATGATGATTGGATGGATGGATCTGATGTGAATAGAAGTGATGAGAATATGAGGTGAATAGATGTGATGAGATAAGATGTGAATCAGATAGATGTGAATGAATGGATGGATGGATGTGAATAGAGGTGTGAATCAGATAGATGTGAATGAATGGATGGATGTGATGTGAATAGAGGTGATGAGAACGAGTGGTAAATAGATGTGATGAGATGTGATGTGAATTAGATAGATGATGAATGGATGGATGGATGTGAATAGAGGTGATGAGACAGAGAGATATTATGGGAGAGGTGGAGAGAATCAAGCAAAAGATGTGGAGATAGTCTGGGAGAGGTGGAGTGAATCAAGGAGAAATCAGTGGGATTTGATGATTGGATGTAAACTCTATAAATTGAGACATTGGCCTAATGAGAATTTGCTGGTTTTTTATTATCCATGCCTACATTAAACTATTTGCTAATTACTCACTAATTATGTCTTACTTATTTACTAATTACTCACTAATTATATCTTAATTATTTGCTCATCACTTTGTTAATGATGTTGATTCTAGTATTTGATCCACCATAGCTCATCACATTGCTCTAATTTCAACAAATGCGAGGTGAATAGATGTGATGAGATATGATGTGAATGAGATAAATGTGAATGAATGGATGAGATGTAATGTCATGTGAATCAGGATGTAAATAAATGATATGGGATATGAGTGGATGATATGTGATGAAAATGGATGTAAATGTATAAGTGAAGAATGGATGTGATAATAATGGATGTGAATGTATATGTGAAAGAATTGATGTGAATGAGTATGTGAAAGAATTGATGTGAATGAGTATGTGAAAGAATCCATATAGATGTGTATGTGAAAGAATCCATATAGATGTGTATGTGAAAGAATGTGATAGAAAGAGATGTGATGTGTCATAAATATATATGAATGTGAATGTGATGAAATTAAATGAATGTGATGTGAAGGGATGTGAATCGGGATAGATGTGTGAATGAATGAGATGTGAGGTAAAATGAATGAGATGTGATGTGAGTGAATGTGATGTGGTGTGAATGAGATGTGATGTGAGTAAATGTGATGTGGTTTGAATGGATGAGATGTGAGTGAATGTGATGTGGTTTGAATGGATGAGATGTGAGTGAATGTGATGTGGTCTAAATGGATGAGATGTGAATGAATGTGATCTGATGAGATGTGAATATGGGTAGATGTGAGTGGATGAGATCTGATGAGGTTAAATTAAGGAAAGATGAGATGAGATGAAAATGATAAGATTGGATGAGAATAGGAATACTTATGAATTGATTGTGGAATTAAATAATGTGGTTTGATGTGGAACAATGTGGAAAGACGGGAGTTCGTTATAGAAACTTTATTTTTGAATTGTTTTCAAATGACTGTTTTATGTCAAGAATGCTGGAGAAGCATTTTGACGGTCTTGTGAATGAGGTCGTGGAGACTAATTTGATAAAGTTGTAACAACTGACAGAGAGTCAATAGAGGACGTCTCGCGTAGCAAGGTCAGCCGAGGTCTTGACCAGCCTCGGTTTGATTAAAATGGTGAGCTTCCGGTACGGTGGATGAGGGACCAACGAAGCGGCCTATGAATGAAGTGCTAGGTCATCTACGAAGGATTCTAGAGGGTGCTCACCATACGGTGCTCGGGCTTGGGTCGCCGATGATACCCACACGTGCGTCCTGAAAGATATTAGAACACGAAGTAAGCGTTGTTTTTTGAATTCGAGCATGGATCTGTGGTGGCTGATGGACATTGCTGGTCCTCACAACAACAGATGAGTCCATGGCTCTTTTATATGGATCTATTGGTTGATCTTGCTGATCTTCAATGGAGATTCCATTTTGATATGTAAATATATTGCCGGTTACTATGAGCTAAGAATTATCGAAAAGGCCCCTGAGTGGATAGGTGGTGAGCGTTTTGGTTGCCAAAATGATGCCATAGGTACACCGATGAAGGAATGATTGGAAATAAGGATTGAATCGGAGATTTTGAGGATTATGATCAGTGACACGATGGTTTCATTAAATGATTGTTTTTTAAGATAGGTGATTCTGTGAAAAAGGCAATTTCATATTGGGTGTGTAAGTGGTGTGACTAGTTTTAAGTTTACATGAATATCTGGCTAGAGGGCCTAGGAACTCTTTTCGCTGGGTACCCTGCACAAAACCTAACCAAATTCTTAATTGGATCCCATCACTACACTGGTTGGGCGGTTGGCTAACCCACGGGACTGGGTTAGGCTAGATTGATGGATCCCTAAATCGAGACTCAATTGTGTTATGGCACGATATATGAAGTAAATACCGGACAAAAATTGTTCTATGGAAAAGAATCAACGGCTGTGCCTCCCAATGAGGAAAAAAGCATTGGTCTCTATGATCCAAGTACAATCTTTTCTTGATTTGACTATGTGACTTACAGGTTTGGTCAGATCAATTCAGTTAGTCAAGGCTTTTGACTACGTTGGAGAAAAATTATCCAGGAGAGGAATCACCCGTGCTTTCTGGGCAACGAAAGTTTTTCTGCGTTCGGTATTGGAAGAACCGATAGATTAGTCTCGTGTCCGAATATCCGTGGTGGGCGAGGCCCTTGAGTGTGGGACCCTGTCTCAAGAAGTGCTACTTCCGATGCTGGCACCTCTGAATTCATTGAACGGTGGGGTCAGGGATCTTAGAGCTCGTATTAGAGTAAATTGGACAATAAGATCAACTCAGAAGCCAAAAATATCAAAAATTTACGAAGAAGCAGTAAAAGGTTATAATTGTGTGATAAAATTCATACAATTTGTTATTCAAACTGAAATTCATAAATTAGTAATTGGGTCTTCAGATGGAAGTACCGCAATTGCATGGAATCCCTGACTTGCTTGAGGTCTAGACATGATTGTATTTACCTTATAATTCCAAGGATTGTGACTACCCATATATACCAAGGGTATAACTGGAGCTCTTTACTGGCAGTATATATGAGTAAATCTAAGACTTGAAATTATAAGCAAAAATGCTATCTAGATGATAAATTCGAATGTGGTTGATATGATTTTTAAATTCTGGTTGAGAACTCATGAGTTTATTTGGATTCAGATTGAAAAATAACGATTCCTGAATTTTGGTTGAAATGTAATAAGCTAAGCAAAACCACAATGAGAATGAATGGGACGATTCCCTGTGTGTGATGATGTTCAGACGTTAATAACTTCAGCAAATCACTATGAGATTAGTGGATTGTGCTAACAGATTGCTCTGTTAACACTTGACCCAATGGATCAAGTTAAGGGATGTCAAATTAAAAATCTGTATAATTGAAAATTCCCATGGAGGACTATTCAAATAAAAAGTTCGGTCTAATGAACCATTATTGTGATAAGGATTTGAATGGTATGATTTGAGTGAATTGTTATCTAATGATGAGTTCTATATAAGGGATCTTTATCCCAGGATTCTGTTGGGTTCACCAGACTATAAGGAATCCCAAAATCAGTTGAATCTTAAGAAAAAGAGTTATCCTCTAATTTTGCGAGATGAGGACATCTCACGTTTTTTAAGTGGGGTAGGATGTAAGATTCCTCCCTCCATCTTTCGAGGTGTGCAAGTGTAAGAACCTCCCCTTTTGATCTTATAATTATTCCCCTCTCTGAAAAAAAAGAAAGATCTTGTTTTACCCTGTTTTGGCCTAGAGAAAGAAAATGTCTAGAGGGAGGTAATTCAAAATTGAGATATTTTTGGATATAAAAATCCTCCTAGTGTCTTAAATGAATTCCCCTGAAATAGAAATTCAAAAAGAACTTTCCAATGTGCAATTGGAATTAATTGAAAATAGTTAAAAAGGACCTTAGCCTAAGGATCTAGATTTTCAGGAATTTTTGAATTATGCTCCAATTAAGGTTCTTATGGACCAATAAGATTAATCCAAATGTAGGGAGGAGATAAATTGAAGAATAAAAGAAAATTCCCCAAAAATGAGTAAATACTCACATAAGATGAAGAGTTGACTAAGGACAAGGTTTATTAGTTAAAAAATAAGAGATATTTAGAGGAAATGATGACTTTTTGACACCTCAGTGTGGGGAATTTGCCTCATAAATTAGGTACCTATTCCACATGTGTAGAGGAGTTTTAAACTCATAAAAAATGAGATATTTCATCTCTCTTGTTTCAACTAGATCCAAAAAGTGAGTTAAACTGACCTAAAAATGGTCAAAAATTGACCAAACTGATCTGAAAAATTCTAGAATCAGTTTGCTTGGTTAGAGGCTCATTTTCTCTTATAAATACAAGCCTCCCTCTTTGTAAAAGGTTAATAGTGTTTATGCACTGTTACTCTACTCCTCCCCCCAGAGCCAAAAACATTGAATTCACTTGATAATTCAATTGTTTTTGACTAAATTCTCTACAAAGAATTGGTGGTCACTCTTGATCCAAACAAGAGTAGAACTCTCAATCCCTCAAGCCAAAGGAAAGCTCATAAAACTCTATGTAAGTTAATAATTCTACTTTTTTTTAAATTCTAATCTATGGTTTTCTGATTCTTGCTTTTTGATGTGAATATGGATGTTTATGCCTTAATGAAAAGGCCACCCCCTTCTCTTCCTTAAGAATTCAGCCTTTCTCTATCCTAAAATGAGTAACAAATAAATTGATTTAATCTTTCTTATTGTTTACTCACTTGAAAGTGAAAATTGAGTAGATTAGAGTGTTTTACTTCACTTGGGATTAATTTTAAAGTAATATTAGAATACAAAAATTGAGAAATGGTCAGCCATACAAAGGAGGTTATGGCAGAATTTTCTTAAATTTTGTGGAAATAAATTTTATCTTCATGTTATTCTAAAAGAGCAATCCCCACTGTTTGTGCATTCTAAAAGATTTTTTTAATTGTAAAAGTGTTATTTTCATTAAAATTGATTTTATGCATAAAAAGATGCATAACAGATTTTCTTTATTTCAAAAGTGTTATTCTCATTAAAATTAAATTTATGCATAGAAAGATGCATAAAAGATTTAATTTTATTTCAAAAGTGTTATTCTCATTAAAATTGATTTTATGCATAGAAAGATGCATAAAAGATTTATTTTTATTTCAAAAGTGTTGCTTTCATTAAAATTGAATTTATGCATAGAAAGATGCATAAAGATTTATTTTTATTCTAAAAGTGTTATTCTCATTAAAATTGAATTTATGCATAGAAAGATGCATAAAAGATTTATTTTTATTTCAAAAGTGTTATTCTCATTAAACTTGATTTTATGCATAGAAAGATGCATAAAAGATTTATTTTTATTTCAAAAGTGTTGCTTTCATTAAAATTGAATTTATGCATAGAAAGATGCATAAAAGATTTATTTTTATTCTAAAAGTGTTATTCTCATTAAAATTGAATTTATGCATAGAAAGATGCATAAAAGATATTTTTTATTTCAAAAGTGTTATTCTCATTAAAATTAAATTTATGCATAGAAAGATGCATAAAAGATTTATTTTTATTTCAAAAGTGTTATTCTCATTAAAATTGAGTTTATGCATAGAAAGATGCATAAAAGATTTATTTTTAATTCAAAAGTGTTATTCTCCTTAAAATTGAATTATGCGTAAAGAATCTTTATATCAAAAATTAGACTTCTGTTAAATTCTATGTTTAAAGTCTATAAATAGAAGTGATGAGAATGTGAGGTGAATCGATGTGATGAGATAAGATGTGAATCAGATAGATGATGATTGGATGTGATGTGAATAGAAGTGATAAGAATGTGAGGTGAATAAATGTGATGAGATAAGATGTGAAATCAAATAGATGAGGATTGGATGGATGGATGTGATGTGAATAGAAGTGATGAGAATATGAGGTGAATAGATGTGATGAGATAAGATGTGAATGAGATAGATGATGATTGGATGGATGGATGGATGGATGTGAATAGAAGTGATGAGAATATGAGGTCAATAGATGTGATGAGATAAGATCTGAATCAGATAGATGTGAATGAATGGATGGATGGATGTGACGTGAATAGAGGTGATAGAATGAGAGGTAAATAGATATGATGAGATAAGATGTGAATCAGATAGATGATGATTGGATGGATGTTTAAATTGGATCCCATCACTACAGTGGTTGGGCGGTTGGCTTGGGCGGTTGGCTAACCCACAGGACTGCTAGATGGATGGATCCCTAAATTGAGACTCAATTCTGTTATGCCACGATAGATGAAGTAAATCCCGGACAAAAATTTTTCTATGGAAAAGAATCAATGGCTGTGCCTCTCAATGAAGAAAAAAGCGTTGGTGTCTATGATCCAAGTATAATCTTTTCCTAATCTAGCTATGTGACTTACAGGTTCGGTCAGATCAGTTCAGTTAGTTAAGGCTTTTGACTACGTTGAACACCATATTGGGGAATATGGAAATTTTTCAATAGTTTGGGACACGTGGTCAAATCTTTGGATTAATCATAACTTGAACACCGTTACTCCAAATTGAGCGCTCTATAGCTCACTAGATTCCATTTTCCAAGCGCTTTCCAACAATAGGTCACATGATATGGTTTTGAGAAACTTATAGGCATGTTATCCATGTCCCACCTTTTTAGTATTCAAAAAATGGGAGTTGGAAAATTCCCAAACTCACGAATATAGTGTTGTTGGAGAAAAATTATTGTGGAGGAATCACCCGTGCTTTCCGAGCAAGGGAAGTTGTTTTGGGTTCGGTTTTGGAAGAACTGATAGATTAGTCTTTTGTCCAAATATCCGTGGGCAAGGCCTTTGAGTGTGGGACCTTGCCCCGTGCAAGAAGTGATACTTCCACTGCTAGCACCCCCTCAATTCGTTGCGTGGTGGGGTCAGTGATCTTACAACTGGTATCAGAGAAAATTGGCCAATTAGGATCAATCGAGAAGCCAAAAATGTCAAAAATTTATGAAGAAGCAGTAAAAGGTTGTTATTGTGTGATAAAATTCATACAAATTGTTATTCAAACTGAAATTCATAAATTAGTAATTGTGTCTTCAGATGGAAGTACCGTAATTGCATGGACTCCCTGACTTTCTTGAGGTCTAGGCATGATGGTATTTACCTTATAATTCCAAGGATCGTGGACTACCCGTATATATCGAGGGTATAACTGTAGCTCTTTACTCGCAGCATATACGAGTAAATCTAAGACTTGAAATTATAAGTGAAAATGCTATCCAGATGATGAATTCGAATGTGGTTGATATGATTTTTAAATTCTGGTTGAGAATTGATGAGTTGATTTGGATTTTGATTGAAAAATGTTGATTCCTAAAATTTGGTTGAAATGTAATAAGCTGAGCAAAACCACAATGAGAATGAATGGGACGCGTCCCTATGATGATGTTCATAACTCAAATGACGTTAATGACTTTAGCAAATCACTATGAGATTAGTGAATTATGTTGACAGATTACTGCTATTAACGCTTGACCCAGTGGATCAAGTTAAGGGATGTCAAATTAAAAATTTGTATAATTGAAAATTCCCATGGAGGACTGTTCAGATAGAAAGTTTGGTCTAATGGACTATTGTTGTGAAGATAAGGATTTGAATATTATGATTTGAGTGAATTGTTATCTAATGAGTTCTATATAAGGGATCTTTATCCCAGGATTCTATTGGGTTTACAAGACTATAAGGAACCCCAAAAGCAGTTGGATAATTTGTGAGATGAGGACATCTCGCGTTTTTTAAGTGGGATAGGATGTAAGATTCCTCCCTCTAGCTTTTAAGGTGTGCAGGTGTAAGAACCTCCCCTTCTGATCTTATAATTATTCCCCTCTCTGAAATAAAAGAAAGATCATGTTTTACCCTGTTTTGATCTAGAGAGAGAAAATGTCTAGAGAGAGGTAATTTAAAATTGATATATTTTTGGATATAAAAATCCTCCTAGTGTCTTGAATGGTTTCCCCTAGAACAGAAGTTCAAAAAGAACTTTCCAATGTGCAATTCGAATTAATTAAAAATAATTAAAAAGGACCTTAGCCTAAGGGTCCAGATTTTCAGAAATTTTTGAATTATGCTCCAATTAAGGTTCCTAGACCAATAAGATAAATCCAAATGTAGGGAGGAGATAAATTGAAAAATAAAAGAAAATCCCCCAAAAATGAGTAAATACTCACATAAGATGAAGAATTGACTAAGGATAAGGTTTGATAGTTAAAAAAGAAGAGATATTTAGAGGAAATGATGCATTTTTGACACCTCAGTGTGGGGAATTCCCCTCATGAAGGAGGCACCTATTTCACATTTGTGAAGGAGTTTTAAACTCATAAATAATGAGATATTTCATCTCTCCTCTCTCCTGTTTCAACTAGATCCAAAAAGTGAACTAAATTGACCTAAAAATGGTCAAAAATTGACCAAACTTATCTGAAAAATTCTAGAATCAGTTTGCTTGGTTAGAGGCTCATTTTTTCCTATAAATAGAAGACTCTCCCTTTGTAAAAGATTAATAGTGTTTATGCATTGTTACTCTACTCCTCCGCAGAGCCAAAAACATTGAATTCACTTGATAATTCAATTGTTTTTGACTAAATCCTCTACAAATAATTGATGGCCACTCTTGATTTAAACAAGAGTAGAACCCTCAATCCCTCAAGCCAAAGGAAAGCTCACAAAACTCTATGTAAGTTAATAATTCTACCTTTTTTTAATTCTAATGTTTGGTTTTTTGATTCTTGCTTTTTAATGTAAATATTGGTTGTTTATGCCTTGACGAAAAGGCCACCCCTTCTCTTCCTTAAGATTTCAGCCTTTCTCTATCCTAAAATGAGTAACAAATAAATTGATTTAATCTTTCTTATTGTTTACTCACCTTGAAAGTGAAAATTGAGTAGATTAGAGTGTTTTACTTCCCTTGGGATTAATTTTAAAGTAATATTAGAATATAAAAATTGAGAAATGGTCAACCATACAAAGGAGGTTATGGTAAAAATTTCTTAAATTTTGTGGAAATAAATTTATCTTCATGTTATTCTAAAAGAGTAATCCCCACCGTTTGTGCATGCTAAAAGATTTTTTAATTATAAAAGTGTTATTTTCATTAAAATTGATTTTATGAATAGAAAGATGCATAAAAGATTTATTTTTATTTCAAAAGTGGTATTCTCATTAAAATTGAATTTATGCATAGAAAGATGCATAAAAGATTTATTTTTATTTCAAAAGATGCATAAAAGATTTATTTTTATTTCAAAAGTATTGCTTTCATTAAAATTGATTTTATGCATAGAAAGATGCATAAAAGATTTATTTTTATTTCAAAAGTGTTACTCTCATTAAAATTGAATTTATGCATAGAAAGATGCATAAAAGATTTATTTTTATTTCAAAAGTGTTATTCTCATTAAAATTGAATTTATGCATAAAAGATAGAAAGATGCATAAAAGATTTTTTTTATTTCAAAAGTATTATTCTCATTAAAATTGAATTATGCATAAATAGATGCGTAAAGAATCTTTATATCAAACATTAGAATTCTCTTAAATTCTCTTTAAATTCTATAAATAGAAGTGATGAGAATGTGAGGTGAATTGATGTGATGAGATAAGATGTGAATCAGATAGATGATGATTGGATGGATGGATGTGATGTGAATAGAAGTAATGAGACTGTGAGGTGAATAGATGTGATGAGATAAGACGTGAATCAGATAGATGATGATTGGATGGATGGATGTGATGTGAATAGAAGTTATGAGAATATGAGGTGAATCTAGATGTGATGAGATAAGATGTGAATCAGATAGATGATGATTGGATGGATGGATGTGATGTGAATAGAAGTGATGAGAATATGAGGTGAATAGGTGTGATGAGATAAGATGTGAATCAGATAGATGATGATTGGATGGATGGATGTGATGTGAATA
Organism: Cibotium barometz; assembly: GCF_041138505.1. Taxonomy (NCBI): domain Eukaryota; kingdom Viridiplantae; phylum Streptophyta; class Polypodiopsida; order Cyatheales; family Cibotiaceae; genus Cibotium; species Cibotium barometz. The sequence goes on from NC_141046.1 coordinate 6,132,525, forward strand.
GAAGTGATAAGAATATGAGGTGAATAGATGTGATAAGATAAGATGTGAATGAGATAGATGATGATTGGATGGATGGATGTGATGTGAATAGAAGTGATGAGAATATGAGGTGAATAGATGTGATGAGATAAGATGTGAATCAGATAGATGATGTGAATGAATGGATGGATGGATGTGATGTGAATAGAGGTGATGAGAATGAGAGGTAAATAGATGTGATGAGATGAGATGTAAATAAATGTGAATAGAGGTGATGAGAATGAGAGGTAAATAGATGTGATGAGATAAGATGTGAATAAGATAGATGATGATTTGATGGATGACAGTGATGTGAATAGAAGTGATGAGAATATGAGGTGAATAGATGTGATGAGATAAGATGTGAATCAAATAGATGATGATTGGATGGATGGATGTGATGTGAATAGAAGTGATGAGAATATGAGGTGAATAGATGTGATGAGATAAGATGTGAATCAGATAGATGATGATTGGATGGAAGGATGGATGTGATGTGAATAGAAGTGATGAGAATATGAGGTGAATAGATGCGATGAAATAAGATGTGAATCAGATAGATGTGAATGAATGGATGGATGGATGTGATGTGAATAGAGGTGATGAGAATGAGAGGTAAATAGATGTGATGAGATGTGATGTGAATCAGATAGATAATGAATGGATGGATGGATGGATGGATGTGATGTGAATAGAGGTTACGAGAATGAGAGGTAAATAGATGTGATGTGAATTAGACAGATGTGAATGAATGGATGGATGGATGTGATGTGAATAGAGGTGAAGAGAATGAGAGGTGAATAGATGTGATGAGATAAGATGTGAATCAAATAGATGATGAATGGATGGATGGATGTGGTGTGAATAGAGGTGATGAGAATGTGAGGTGAATAGATGTGATGTGAATGAGATAAATGTGAATGAATGGATGAGATGTGATGTCAAGTGAATCAGGATGTAAATGAATGATATAGGATATGAGCGGATGATATGTGATGAAAATGGATGTAAATGTTTAAGTGAATATTTGATGTGAATGTATGTGATGATAATGGATGTGAATGTAAATGTGAAAGAATATATGTGAATGAGTATGTGAAAGAATCGATATAGATGTGTATGTGAAAGAATGTGGTGTGATGTGTCATAAATATATATGAATGTGAATGTGATAAATATAAATGAATGTGATGTGAAGGGATGTGAATCGGGATAGATGTGAATGAATGAGATGTGAGGTAAAATGAATGAGATGTGATGTGAGTGAATGTGATGTAGTCTCAATGAGATGTGATGTGAGTGAATGTGATGTGGTCTGAATGGATGAGATGTGAGTGAATGTGATGTGGTCTGAATGGATGAGATGTGAATGAATATGATGTGATGAGATGTGAATATGGGTAGATGTGAGTGGATGAGATCTGATGAGGTTAAATTAAGGAAAGATGAGATGAGATGAAAATGATGAGATTGGATGAGATGAAAATGATGAGATTGGATGAAAATGATGAGATTGGATGAGAATAGGAATACTTATGAATTGATTATGGAATTAAATAATGTTGTTTGATGTGGAACAATGTGGAAAGATGGGAGTTCGTTATAGAAACTGTATTTTTGAACTATTTTCAAATGACTATTTTATGTCAAGAATGCTTGGAGAAGCATTTTGACCATCTTGTGAATGAGGTCGTGGAGACCTCATTTGATAAAGTTGCAAACAGCTGACAGAGAGTCAATGGTGGAGGACATCTTGCGTAGCAAGGTCGGTCGAGGTCTCGATTAAAATGGTGAGTTTCTCGTACGGTGGATGAGGGACCAAGGAAGCAGCCTATGAGTGAAGCATTATGTCACATGCGAAGGATCCTAGAGGGTGCTGACCATACGGTGCTCGGGCTCTAGGTCACCGACGATACCCACACGTGCGTCATGGAAGATATTGGAACAAGGAGTAAGAGTTGTTTTCTAAATTCGGGCATTGGTTGATTGACTTTGCTGGTACGGATGAGTCCATGGCTCTTTTATATGGATCCGTTGGTTGATCTTGCTGATCTTCAATGGAGATTCCATTTTGATATGTGAATATATTGCCGCGGTTACTATGAGCTAGGAACTATCGAAAAGGCCCCTGAGTGGATAGGTGGTGAGCGTTTTGGTTGCCAATGATGCCATAGGTACATCGATGAAGGAATGATTGCAAATAAGGATTCAATCAGAGATTTTGAGGATTATGATCAGTGACACAATGGTTTCATTAAATGATTATTTTTAAAGATAGTTGATTCTATGAAAAAGGCAATTTCATATTGGGTGTGTAATTGGTGTGACTAGTTTTAAGATTGCATGAATATCTGGCTAGGGGCCTAGGAACTCTTTTGGCTAGGTACCCGGACAAAACCTAACCAAATTCTTAATTGGATCCCATGACTATAGTGGTTGGGCAGTTGGCGTACCCACGGGATTGGATGGGGTTAGGCTGGACTGATGGATCCCTAAATTGAGACTCAATTCTGTTATAGCAGGATAGATGAAGTAAATCCCGGACAAAAACTGTTCTATGGAAAAGAATCAACGGCTGTGCCTCTCAATGAGGAAAAAAGCGTTGGTCTCTATGATCCAAGTACAATCTTTTCCTGATCTGACTATGTGACTTATGGGCTCGGTCAGATGAGTTTAGTTAGTTAAGGCTTTTGACTACGTTAGAGAAAAATTATCCTCGAGGAATCGCCTGTGCTTTCCGGGCAAGGGAAGTTTTTCTAGGTTCGGTTTTGGAAGAACCGATAGATTAGTGTCTTGTCTGGATATCCGTGGGCGAGGCCCTCGAGTGTGGGACCCTGCCCCATGCAAGAAGTGCTACTTCTGCTGCTAGCACCCCTGAATTTGTTGCACGACGGGGTTAGGGATCTTACATTGCCAATGAGATCGCTCCATGCCTTGTGTGGACCATATCGCCAAACTTCCTTGTTCAACAAAGTATGGACCATGAGCCTTAAGTATGCGTTACATTCAAAAACACAGGATCCACAATTAAACTCAAAATATTACATTCACTCCTAGCATCTTGCAGCATCTACACACCAAGTTAAAGCTTGTTTTGATAAGTTTGGTATACTGGCTATTTTAGTCACACTCTCATCAAACTTCAAAACAAATTGAAGCTTACCTTTGCACTCTTCGAGACAGAAATGTTGTAGAACTTTACCATTGCTCCTTGTAGCTTGTATATACAAAGTTATTGTCTACATGATGCAATTTGAAGGGCACTTCCTTTGGTCCAGACTTAAGCATCTGTGTATGTTCCAAATGCATTGGCTCACCAATTGTGTCTAAGACTTTTGCATTAAGATCTTTTTGTGCGTGCTTTACATGGAATGGTTTAAGGATGGGCACCACCCATCTCTTGTTAAGAACAGCCTTAAACCTTGAATCTAATTGCTTATAAATCATAGCATAGGAGTCGGAGCTAATCCCCACTTTATCACATATGCCTTGAGCATTTGTAGCTATGGAGGTAATGCTTACCTCCTTCAAGCATACTCTTACAACATCATCACCAATGGTTTTGAATTTGGGGTTTTCCAATGCATACTTTTCTTTGCAATTGCATCATCAACCTCTTCACTTGGGTTGGAAAACATATTCTTCATGTTTGCACATTGTGCATAGACTCGCCGATTATATTGTCCACTCCCTCTAGTCAACTCATGAAGTGGTTTGATTAACCTCACACACTCATGTGCTTTTTTGGTTTTCGTTGAGGGTCCAGCAACAACAGTCTTTGCAAGCATTGCTACCATCTTTTTGTTGTCCTTCTCCAAACCTTACATTTTGCAATGTAGTTCTACATTGTCTACCTCAACAACATGCACCGCATTTTCAATGTAGTTCTACATTGTCTACCTTACATTTTGCAATGTAGTTCCACATTGTCTACCTCAACAACATGCACCGCATTTTCCATAACATGCATCGCATCTTGCAGACTCTGATACTCTCTCTCATTTTCACTTAGTGATTTTCTGAGCTCCTTAATCCTTGCATTCATGCCCATCATGGTGCGTTGAACAGATGTGTAAACACTTAGCTTGCATTGCTAGCCTCCTAGTGTATCCCAATAACCCTTCATTACCTTCACACACATTGGATCGGGTGGATAAATACACCCCTCAACCCGAAAATTGACTTGTTTTTTTCTTGCATTTTTGTCTTGTTGCATTATCTCTAGTTGCTTTTTACTTGTTTCCGTTCTCTTGTCTAGTGGTGCGTTCTCGGCCTCCAACAATTGGAAGTGAATGTATCTCTTCTTGTTCCGGCCTACACCTTAAAATTAGCATTTGGACAAAACACAGCTATTGACCAAAAATTAGCTCTGGACCAAATAAAACTATTAACAAAAAAAGGTAGCTTTTATACATTTCATTAGGGGGCATTTGGACATATTTTGGGCCTTTTACTACTAATGAAATTAATTAGCAACGGACCAATAGGAATAGAGGATTGTGCACATTTGGTCTCCTTTGAATATAGGGAGGGAGACTAGGCTACAGAGGCTTTTGGTACTAATAATTACACTTGTCTCTTTTAAAAAAGTAGGGGGTTTATTGTAGGTATGGTCCCACCATTTTCGTGGCTCAAAAAATCCTTCAAATTTTGAAATTTTTGAGATTCCCCCAAAACTCACATTTCCCCCCAGAAACCCATCTCAAATTTCATTGTAATCAAAAATTTAATTTTCAAGTCCGCTTTCCCTCTTGAACGTCCAAATTAAACTCTTCCTCTCTTTCTCTTCTATCTCTATCTCATTTGCCCAACCCTAATGAGACCATCAAAGCCCAAAACCCTAAACTTTCTCCTCCATCTTAATCTTCCTCCCTTCTCGGAGCTCCATCTCTTTCATCGTCAAGGCTCCCGTAAAACCCTAGTCTGCACATCTCTTTCCTTCTTACACTAAACATAACCTTTCTTCTCTAGCTTCCAAGAAGATATGGCTGCACCAAGAAGACCAGAAGATGAGATTGAGGAGATATCCTTGCACAACAAGAAGGACGATGATGGTGCTTGGGTGGGAGAGGCATTTTGTAAGAGCGCTTATGTTTATCTACAGCCTGCTGGGCCTCACCGAGTTCAACGACGAAATGTACTGGAGAACCATTGGAAAGGTAGTTTACAAGGCTTCAAGAAGGCAAGCAATGGAAAACTAGTGGCCACAGTACAACATGTTTACAAAGCACGAGATATCCATCTTCGCCCAACAAACTCGATTTCCATACAATTGTAAGTATTGCAGGTAGAAAGGGGCATGTGAGATTTTCTGATAGAGATGTTTCAATCTAAGTCAACTTATTTCTTGTTTGCAGATGACATGGTAGAGGAGCAGCCATTGGAAAGCCTTACAAGAACATTTCAAGCATTGCATGCAGACATTGGTCAGGTAATGTTTTCTTGTGCAGAACTTCTTAAGGAAAAGGTTTTCCTTTACCGGCACACCTATTTGGTGCCAAAGCAGGACGGTGGGTTTGGTAAGCTACAGATAATCACATCTTCACCCCTATCTTCTATAGAATGGCCAATTCTAGATGGTAGCTCAGTGTGGTGTAGTGGAAGTTGTAGGTGTGCAAGTAGACATTGGAGCCTCCTAAATATTAGAGAGCACCTCAATATCGTGGGAGGTGAGAATATTAGCAAAGCACAATTCAAGGTGAACAATTGGAAGATTCGAAAATGACTAGAGCCAAAGACCTTGGTAGATCCTGGTTGGGATGTTGATGGTATATCGCTCAATTAATTGGGATTTTGAATTTTGTGAATTTTGAAGCTACTTCAAGTATGTTAATTTTGTAAAGTCCTTTCCCTCAAAAAAGTGTACTGAGCAATGAATTTTTGTCTTGTAACAGCTATGAATTTAGATTCTTATATTAAAGTTATAACTCAATAAATTTACTCTAAAGCTGTCTTGTATGTGCAGAATAATGGTCAGCTCAGTGTAGGTACTAGGGTTCCTATTCCAAAATGGTTTAGTGTCACACAGATTTACATCACATGGTTTTTTTATGTCGATGGTTTTGGAGTCCATCCAAAACAGTATATCTTACAACTTATATGCTCTATACAAAGCTACCGTCATGGATGCAAATTCTTCTAATAAGAGGACTGTTCCTAGCAAGGTTGCTAGGCTAGCTATTTTAGTTGTTTCTTTCTGATGAGATGACTCCTATTTCTGTGGGGGATATAGATGACCAACCTATCCAGATATCTGAAAGCTTCAAAAAAGACCTTGAAGACGTAGACAAACTGATAGATGAAGCTAAAGAGTTGCATCAAAGAACTCTTCAGATGAACGACCCCCCAGAGAGAAGAAGATGGAGGAAAAATCTATCGTGCAGAATTAGAAAGGTCTTAAATTGATGGACTTAGGCCCAATAGAAGTCATTGTAAGACTTGTACTGAACTATTGTATCTTAGCAAACAATGACTAATGTGATGAAAAATTTCTACATGGACATGTGTCTACTCTACAAAGTACTCATAACGATTTTGAAGCAAACGTCTTTAAAATTCAATTTTAAGCAAAGATAAGTTATGAGAATAAAAAATTCTCAACAATCTATTTTATTATGTCAAAGCACAATACTCACAAAATACAATAATGGTGGTTAGGGCTCAATAAAAATATAGAATGTTTATACAAATATGAGTCGAGCTCAAAAACAATACAGAATCTTTACAACATTATCTCTGGACATACAAACTGCCTTTAAGCGGCTTCGGGCTTTGTAGCCTTAGCCTTGGCCTCCTCCTTTAACTTAGTCTTGGCCTCCTCCTTTGACTCAGCCTTTGGCACCTTGGCCTCCTCCTTTGTTGGCACCTTGCCTGCCTTGTCCTTGCCCTTGCCTGCAAATGGAAGCTTCCTCTTTGCCTTGCCTTTGCTTCCCTTCCCAAGGACTCCTTGTTTAAAGCTGAAATGCTTAATATAGGAATGAAACGGCATCTTTTTTCTCTTCTTTGATGCACTAGTGCCAGCAAAACTTGTGGAAGTGGTGAGTCAGGGTCATCACACGTAATTGCATTATTGAGGATAATGTTTATTGCCTTTGCCCGCACACTCCACAGCCAGAACTCATCTGAGAGAACAGACCACACAACAACATAAAAGTCAATTAGAATGATGCGGGATCTCTCATGAGTGCGAATCCTTTTGCATAGGAACGGGTTGGTTGAGAAATTTCCACTCTATATCCTTTTTCAATTCAGGACATAGAGTTTCAATCAATGCAATCGCCCTCTTACATGCCCTACAGTCAACGGTATAAAGAATGACTTACAATCAACAATTAGGAAGCAAGAAGGAAACGATATAAAGTATAATGACTTACAATTTAGACTGTTCATGCATTCCGAGAAGGCTATTCATATTGTCTGGCATTTCACCACATTTATTATACAAGCAGACCAATGTCCTCTGAAATTGAGAAAGTAAACAAAAAATATAAGAAACCTAACACAGGAGACAACTAATAACTTAAATTCCATCAATAGCTTGAAATCCAAAGAAAATACATACTTCTCTATATATGGCAACACAACAACAAATATATACTTGCTTTGCCTGGTCTGGCAAAAGCTCTTTCAACAGTACCCTGCAGATTGAATTAAAAACATTAGGAAAGGGAAAAAGAAATCAAAAAAAGAAAGCATTCACAAGAAGGCGAAGAGGACACACCTTAAACAAGTAAGCACAATACTGTCATTGATCTCTGTATTCTTTTCAACGAGCATATAAACATCCATTGGAGCGATATGGAGGTAATCCTCCTGCTTGGTGCTGTACGAGACATTGCATATAAATCTGACCAGGCACTACCTGAAGTCTGTCGTTATTCTCTCCCTCCAACTTTAAAAGGTTTTCTGCCAAATCATCCCTATCCACATTCTCTTCTAATGTCTCCTTTCCTTTCATATCCGCCCCCTTTACAAGCCTCTTAAGCCCTTGTGCACTTGCTGTTGTCACCTCTTCAATAACCACCTTGTCACAAGCCTTCATCTGCTTCAAAGCATGAGGAATGGAGAGGATTTCTACTGCCTTCCTATCCCTAAATGGTAGAGGTCGCATGAACTTATCATACCTATACCTTACTCTGCTTTACTAATGTCATGTCCTTGTCCATTAGTGTGACCCTCCTGGCATGGGCAGCACAAATGCTCCTATCATTTAATAAGTCTATAAGGAAGTCCTCGCATGACTCTTGAAGACATGCGACAACGCTACTCTACCATTTAAAGTAACCTTTACACTTTATTCTATTGCTTATGGATCTGACAATCCTCAAGAAAGGAGCTTTAGGGATGAGCAGATTGACAGCTGCCTGTGCCTTCCTTATCTCCGCAAACATTTTTCTTTGCCTCTGCTGCAAAGTGACCTTGGCCTTTGAAATGTTCCTGCTCTGCTGGTGCTAGGTTTGACATCAAGAAGCATAGGTTCACTTAAGACATCATGACGGTCTGTTTTCTCTGGAATATCTAGAACTGGAATTAGATTTGGCGCTGGATCAGGCGGCGCTGGATCTAGCTCTGGCACCGAAACTCTCCTGATGGTCTGTTTTGTGCACGCCATTACAACACTAGAAAAGAGAAGGCAGAGTAATTAGCCAGGTCACACGACTACCATCCACCACGCAATAAGGGGAATCCAAATTTGGACCAACGTTCTTTTCGCACGGTGAATGAAACAAGAACTTATAAATAAAATTTTCAGACCCATCCCACGGAGCGATATTCCAATTCGAAAATATGGAGAATAGATATATTGCACGGTGAACAAAATAAAAACTTATAGATAAAAATTTCAGACCCATCCAGGGAGCGATATTCTAATTCAAAAATATGGAGAATAAATATATCGCATGGTGAATGAAACAAGAACTTATCAATAAAATTTTCAGACCCGTCCATGGAGCAATATTTCAATTCAAAAACATGGAGAATAGATATATCGCACCATGAACAAAATATCAATGAAATTCACCCAACCATCCACGAAGCTATATGGCAATTCAATTTTACATGGAGAATAGCCATATCACACTGTGAACGAAATCAACGAAAGAAAAGGGGAAGAGAGAGAAAAACTTACAAGTGCTTGAAACAAGGACTGGGATGGATCGAGAGCAAGCTGCATGAGCAAAGTGTGGAGAAACACAATTGGAAAAATTGTGAAAAAATCATGGAAGAGAAAATATTCATCCTTTTTATAGAGCAAAATGCAATCATGCATTGATTACGTCAGCCCTACACGTGGCAATTTGTGAATCGACAATGATGTAAGCCCTTTGACATGTGGCATTCGATCCTCAATCATGTGATGTCAACCCTATTATTTGACCTATATAAAGATGGTGCAAGTTTTTTTTTTGCTTTTCTCTGCACTCAAAATTTTCTCGCTTTCCATACCGTCCAAGGTGCGTCCACAGAGTGAGTCATTCAAGGCCATACCATCCATGGTGCGATAGGTGCATTCCAGTATCGTTGCTTTCCCATTATCGCACACTGAACGGATTCCACCCGGATATTTCATTCAAGGTTGGTCACTAAATTGAGGTTACATCGATTATTACTAGAATGTCTTTTTGAGTAAGCTAGTTGTATTTTTGATCAATGGGTAATCGATGGAATTATCAATGGAACTGGTGTTTCGAGCCTTTTTGGCGGGGAGGGTGGGGAAAGTGGTCATGTTGTGAGATCCCTGGTCCCACCGTGCAAAACAGATTCGGGTTACTAGCAGCGGAAGTAGCACTTCTAGCGCGAGGTAGGGTCCCACACTCGGGGCCTCGTCCACGGATATCCGGACAAAAGACTAATCCATCGGTTTTTTCCAAAACCGAACCCAAAAAAACTTCCCTTATCCGGAAAGCACAGGCGATTCCTCCAGGATAACTTTTTACTGTAGCGTAGTCAAGACCATTAGATCAAACTGATCCGACTGTACCTATAAAGATACTCGGTCAGATCAAGGAAGAAAGTTGCACTTGGATCATTGGGATCAATGCTTTTTTCCCCATCAAGAGGCACAGCCGTTGATTCCTATCCATAGAACAATTACTATCCGGGACTTACTTCATCTATCGTAATAGATATTGAGTCTCGATTTACAAATCCATCAGTCCAGCCTAACCCCATCCAGTCCCATGGGTTAGCCAACCGCCCCACCACTGTAGTGATGGGATCCAATTAGGAATTTGGTTAGATTTTGTCCCGGGTACCAAGGAAAAGAGTTCCAAGGCCCCCTAGCTGGAAGTTCATGCAAACATAAAACAAGTCACACCACTTACACACCCAATATGAAATTGCCTTTTTCTTAGCATCAGCTATTTTTAAAACAATCCTTTAATGAAACCATAGTATCACTGATCACAATCTTCCAAATTATCCGGTTGATTCTTAATTTCCCATCATTCCTTCATCAGAGTATCTATGGCATCATTGGCAACAACCAGAACGCTCACCACCTGTCCACTCAAGGGCCTGTTCAATAGTTCCTAGCCCATAATACTCGGAAATATAATCACTTATAAAAATCAAGATGGACTCTCGTTGAAGATCAACAAGATCAACCAACAGATCCATATAAAGAGCCATGGACTCATCCATTGAAGACCAGCAAGGTCAATCAACCAGATCCATGCCCGGTTTCACAAAACAACTCTTACTCCTTGTTCCAATATCTTCCTCGATGCACATGTGGGTATCCTAGGCAACCCAGAGCCCGAGCACCATATGGTCAACACCCTCTAGGATCCTTCGCAGGTGACCTAGCGCTTCACGCATAGGCCGCTTTCTTGGTCCCTCATCCACCGTACCGGAAGCTCACCATTTTAATCGAACCGAGGCTAGTCAAGACCTTGGCCGACTTTGCTACGCGAGACGTCCTCCATTGACTCTCCATCAGCAGTTGCAACTTTATCAGTTAGGTCTCCACGACCTTAAACACAAGACGGTCAAAATGCTTCCCTAGCATTCTTGACATAAAACAACCAGTTACAAACAGCATTTACAAACAGTTTACAAATACAGTTTCTATATTAACTCTCATTTTTCCACATTGTCCCTCATCAATCCACATTACTTATTCCACATTCCATTTATATGTGTACTCATCCCATCACATCATTTTCCATCTCATCACTTCAGATTCCTTCACATCACATATCAGATATTCACATCCATACATATATCCACATCCACATCCACATCCACATTCACATCCATATATCCACATCTACATCCATGCATCTATTTTCACATCCACATCTACATGCACATTCATGCATCCTCATCCAAACATCCACATCTACATGCACATTCACATCCATACATCCACATCTATATGCGTACATTCACATCTACATGCATACATTCACATCCACATTCATACATCTACATCTACATGCATACATCCACATCTCCATGCATACATCCACATTCACATTCACATTCACATCCATACATCTACATCTACATGCATACATCTACATCCACATTCCCATTCACATCTAAACATCCACATCTACATCCACATTCACATCTATGCATATACATCTTCATGCATACATCCATTTTCATATTCATACATCCACACTCCCATCTCCACATCCACACATCCACATACATACATCCATTTTCACATTCCCATTCATATAACCCCATATGCCTTCACATCTAATCTTTTACATCACATCCATTCTTGCCCTATCACAACCCATATACATCTTATCATATCACATACACTTCTTACCTCATCCCATACACATCTTATCACATCTTAATTCATCTTATCACCTCCTAACTTATTTTATAAGCATCTTATCACTTCTTATCACATCTTATACACCTCTTATCACATCCTATCACATCTCATATCTATTTATAGAATACAAGAAAATTCTTATATTTGATATAAGATTTCTTTACACATTTATTTATGCATCAATTCTATTTAAGGAGATTAATACTTTCGAAGTTAAAATCAATCTTTTATGCATCTTCCTATGCATAAATTCATTTTAAATGAAAATGACACTTTTGAATTAAATTTCAATCTTTTATGCATTTTCCTATGCATAAATTCAATTTAGATGAGAATGACACTTTTGAATTAAAAATCAATCTTTTATGCATCTTCTTATGCATAAATTCAATTTGGTAGGAATTACACTTTTAGAATAAAAGAATATCTCTTATGCATCTAAGTTATGCATAAAATCCATTTATGATGAAAAATCACACTTTTAGTATAAAAAGAATATCTTTTATGCATACCTCTATGCATGAAATCCAATATGATAAAAGTAACACTTTTACAATAAAATAATCAACGTTTATGCATTTATGCATACCTCTATGCATGAAATTCAAATATGATAAAAGTCACACTTTTATAATAAAATAATCAACTTTTATGCATACCTCTATGCATGAAATTCAATTATGATAAAAGTCACACTTTTATAATAAAATAATCATCTTTTATGCATACCTCTATGCATTAAATTCAAATATGATAAAAGTAACACTTTTATAATAAAATAATCATCTTTTATGCATACCTCTATGCATGAAATTCAAATATGATAAAAGTAACACTTTTATATTGAAATAATAATCTTTTATACATACCTCTATGCATGAAATCTAATTATGATAAAAGTAACACTTTTATGTTAAAATAATAATCTTTTATGCATACCTCTATGCATGAAAATCAATTATGCATAATATAAAAATCAATTTCTCTAGGATTATAATGAATATCTTTCAATTAATCTAGGATGATAATTCCTAGAATATGGTAGGAAGTCCTCTTTTCATGCTTTGAATGAAATTATTTTATGCGTAATTTTTATAAAAATTTTGCCATAGCTCCGCTCTGTTATGACTGATAAATCTCAATTTTTCAAAGGGATAAAGCTTATCATTAAGGAAATAATTAGAATGATCCCTAATTGGATCATTAATCCATAATGGATTGAATCATCAATATTCATGAAATATATAAACTAAAAGCATAGAAAAAGAGCCATTAATTTGGCCTCAACATAGATTAATCTTGGATTAAGGAAAAGCTTTATGAAAAGCTTCATTATTTGGATTGAGAATGGGTCATGAGTATGACCATTTCTTGAGTGAGAGAGAGAAATTACATAAAAACCATTTGAATTAAGCATAAAAACACCATATTAGTGAATTTGGGAATTTCCCAATTCCCATTTTTGAATACTTAAAAAAGGGGACATGGATAACATGTTTGTAAGTTTCTCAAAACCTTATCATATGACTTATCGTTGGAAAGCGCTTGAAAAATGGAATCTAAAGAGCTTTAAAGCGCTCATTTTGGATTAGTGGTGTTCAAGTTATGGTTAATCCAAACTTTTGACCACGTGTCCCAAACTTATGGGAAATTCCCATATTCCCCAATATGGTGTTTAAATGGAAATTTATGTAATTCTTAACTATCATTAATCAATTAACTTCAATAGCATTCATCAAATTATGTAACTCTTCACTACCATTTATCAATTAACTTTAATAGCATTCATCAAATTATGTAGCTCTTCACTACCATTCATCAATTAACTTCAATAGCATTCAAAAACCATTCCAATTAAGCTTCTCAAGGAACATAGACGTCATGTCGATGGCATTCAATTGATGGAACTTTCAGCTTCTCTTTGCTTTGGTTCGGGACTGTTTTCAGATCAGTTCGAGGACAGTTTATGGGCTGTCATTGTTTGGCTGCAAATTCAGCTATGTACATGGGTTATTGGCTACAAGTATAAGGTCACCTGGTTATGTTTCTTGGCATGGGAGTGATGCAAGCTCGCATGGCTGCGTGCTCATGGAGCAGATTATTTTTCTTCCTACTAGAAAGGAACAGAGGGACCTACAGTTATGGGCATCTCTATGTTGCCAGATGTTTCATGAGGGAAAAGGTAACTAGATGTATGCTGTTGTTGGCACTATTGTTGAATGGTGCCATGAATGGTTCTGTATGGAAACATGATAGAAGTTTCAAAGGGAAACAGTCCTAAAGGTTTCATGTGGAAACAGGTCGTAGGAATGTCGAGGAAACATGTTTTTGGGTTTCTCTGGGAGATAGGTTACATTCATGCAGAAGGTACAGGAATGGACACATGTTTGGTACAGCCTTGCTACTGATTGGACACAGGGAATCCATGACAGAGATGGATAGTACCCTTGGAAGGTAGAGAGGGTTGGTACAGGTGTGTGATTGTATGGTATGTTGTGCTGTGATACGAGTTCTCTTTTGAGAGACAGTTTGGGAGTCTGTGTTGTGATGCAGAAGCATTGGATGTGTCAGGGTGTGATGCTGTTCATAGGGTGAGAGGCTATGGATGGTTGTGGCAGCCCTGATCATGGGAGAAGACTTCTGTATGCAAAACTCAATGTGAGAGAGTCTTTTGAAGTGAACAATGGTTGGACTTGTTTGTGGATGCCGAGTGGACAAGAAGGCATGATGCAGTTTCTTGGCAGGCTTCAGGGGTTCTACTATGACAGTTAAGTTCCCAACCTTATTGTAATCAAAGCTCTTTTAATCAATTATAGAAATACCGCAAGGGGCGCCACTGCGTTTTGGGGCCAATCAGTGTCAGTGTACTGTTTGCAGGAGCACTCTAGCTCCCCTGTTTGTTCCTTTTCTAAGTCGTCAATGGCATTGAAGTGTTTTATGTGTGAGTGTTTGTTTCACCTCCCGTCAGGCTGGTTTCATTGTGGGTGGCATATTCGTATGTTTCAATGCTATATGCCGCGTAACATACCTGAGAATCTGACCGCCTGTTTGTCATTGATGGCTTGTGTATCATATCCCTGTGTGTGATGTTCAGGTGCCTGTTACAAGCTCCCCTTGCTTCACCTATGATTCCCACATTCCATTGCATGACTTGCATGCTCCAATACTCCACAAAAACACTATATGAATGTTGATGTCGATTTATGGTGAATCTAGCCTCTCTGTACTCCATTATCACTAGTTTACGAGACTTATCCTTTATCCCGTCCAATGATCTCCGTGTCACGCGGGGTGTTGCTGCCCTGTTAGGCCATTTTGAATTGGCTTTCTTTCTCCATCCCAATCCCCATCTGGTTCAACATACCACCTTGCACCCTTCACATTGTCCTCTTCGTCCGCTTCATAGACATGTTCATGCAAAACTGTATGCACGAACAAACTCTTCCATGCATCCTTCTCCATCCTCCATTCCTATGGTGTTTGCATCCTCTTGTTTTCAGAGGTTTTGTATCTCATCTGTTCATGAGGGTCGTCTCCTGGTAGGTTATCATGTATCTCCTAGCTCGGGTTCCAAGTTCCTTTCCAGCCAGGATCTATTCTACACCCAAGATCCGTCCATGAGAACTCCATTGTCTAGCCGTCCCCATTCTCCTTTATCTGTGGAAGTTTGTTTTTTGCAGGGAAGTTCCCTCTGTGTCCCGAGGTTGTTGTCAAAATACGCATCGGAGATGATGACCAGATCTGGGAACACAAGAGCAAAAAACGCATGCAGAAAAACAGCATGAGAGAGAGAGAGAGAGATGTAGGCGTGTAACTCTGCTCTGATATACATAAGAAGATCCCGATATGATACACTGAGTGATATGGGACTGGGGGCTTATTTATATGCCCCCAGATGGGCAGTCGGCCTACTGAAAAGGCCCTCCATGACTGTACAACAGTCGGCCAGCAGCACATGAGGCCCACGACTGCATACATCCACTTGGCCAGTAGTGAGACACTCCATGATTGATGTCTGAGCAGTCGGCCAGCTACTACTGGGTCCTCCAGCTGTCACCAGGTGGTGTACTGTGCTGCAGTTGTTTTTCCTATTTATTTCTTTATATAAATATCTTTTTCTTTTTCTTTCTTTGGCTGCTGTTGCTTTCCCCCGGATCTCTTGGAAGAGCTAGGGCCATTGCATTGTCAGTTGGGTCACCCAGTGGGACATTGGACCAATGGATGGCCAAGCCTGAGATATGCACTGAAATGTGACTACCAGTGAACAGGACATGGTCACTGGGATGAAAGGATAGGCCAATGGATTTGGCTAGAAGCGACGGTTCACACCAGTTATAGTGGCCGTCGCCTGAAAGGTCACTGTATCTTGATTTCTATGCAGATTCTGAAGTGACCATAGAGGTCAAAGATGGTCAGGAGACCATAAGAAATGCAGATGACATCATCCCTAAAATTTAGGTAAATTGCTATTTTTGGACAGTGATCAAATTTGAAATCTCTTCACGTTAATCTCTTCGGAATGTTGCAAGGATCAATAATCACCAAAGGACTGATGTCAAAATGTTAGCAGATTGGGAGATTTTTAGACCGAAAGGCTGGAACAGAAAATGAGCTGCATGACTGCCATGTGGCAGCTTTTAGGCCAGTTTCTAAGTATAGGAGGCTGGGCGCTCAATTATCCTCCCCCTAGGCTCATTTTTGTGGTTTTTCAGGTGGATTGTTGCAGGTTAAGAGCTATTGGAGCTTCTCCTTCCTTGTTCTCTATGCACTGAGGGTTGAGCTTGCTCCCCACAGCCTCTCCTAACCTATATTCAGCTATGGTAATGCCCCTCTAGTGGGCTACTCTCATGAATTATGTATAGCTGTGTGGGGAATATGCTTTTTGGCTGAGGCAAGAGCCTCCTTTGACAGGAACAAGAGCGGCTAACTGCTGCTCCAAAGCAGGAACAGGTGAGGGTAGTTACCTCACCACGCAGATGTCCAATTCAGCACTAAATTAGTGCTATTTGTGGACTATTCAGGGGTTGTTCCAAGGCCCAGTTGATGCCAGATTGCAGAGGGACTTTGCTAGGGTCTACCTAGGACAGTGTGGTGGTTGTACAGAGCTGAAAACAGGTCTGTACAGAAAATACAGCAAGCTGAAATTCACTGTTTTGGACTCTAATAGGGAGGTTGAGACCTGTGGAAGTGAACTCAGTCAGTTGGGATTCATTTTAAGGTGTTTTGGGACAATTTTAGTGCTGTTATGCTAGAAAAATTCTTCCAGAACTTGTAGACTTCAGCAGGAACAAGTAGAGTGCCCAATTGCACTCCCGCTTTCTATTTTCAATCTCTTTATCAAGAAATAAATACTGCAAGGGGCACTGGACTTTGGGGCCAATCTGGTGTTGAGCAAGGGAGCGAGGATTCTGTTTGTGTGTGTGTCATAAAGTCCAAGCATTTAATTGAAAGAATTACTACGTTATGTGTCCATAGCCCGGTTTCACCAGCCGCCTCAGGGTTGCCTCCCAAGCCACAGAAAAATGGAAAAAATAAGGAAAAAAATACGGAGAGTGAGGATGCAACCACCAGAGGAATGGAGGATGGAGGTTTTGTATCTCATCTTTTCATGAGAGTCGTCTCCTGGCAGGTTATCATATATCTCCTGGCTCGGGTTTCGAGTTCCTTTCCAGCCAGGATCTATTCTACACCCACGATCCGTCCATGAGAACTCCATTGTTTGGCCGTCCCCATTCTCCTTTATCTGTGGGTGTTTGTTTTCTGCAGGGAAGTTCCCTCTGTGTCCCCAGGTTGTGTCCCCCTGCGTGCCCCGTATTGAGGCCTAGGTATTTCCTTGACCTCTTGTTCGGTCTTGTCCTCTTCCGGAGTAGACCCCAGCCAGTTCACTCTCATGTGAGTGTGGTTCTTGGCAGTGAATTTCTCCTCCATATTTTCTCCCGCATGTGGTTTCTCCTGCAGCACACTCCCCATAAAAACAATGAAGTCCTCTTGCTGGTTGCAACTCATGCGGGGCGAGTGGTCTTTTCCATCGGTGTTTGTCCCACATGTGGTTTATTCAGCATGCAGCTCCTTGTCTCCATGCCCTTCCCGTACTTGGCATTCAAGAGAGGTATCCAATAGGCCATCACCTGGATCAACAGCTTTTGAATCACCATATCTAACATCAATAATAGAGAATATGTTGCTAGAAAAAGATGTGGGTAATCTTTTAGCCCTTCGCTCTCTTATGGTCAGCTGCCAATATGAGCCTTGGCCCAATTGAGCTCCTCTCCAACAATGTATTTAGCTCCTCTCTAACAATGTATTGAGCTCTTCTCTAACAATGTATCTCTAGTCTGCCGACATATAGTTGTTTTAAATATATAGATACGATGAGTGACCATGGCCGTAAAGTAAAGTTGGCGATCATCAAGTCTTTGCTACGGCACTGGACTTTCTGGAGATACACTGTCAGAGCCATGAAAGATTATGTGGAGATGGATGATGCGGGTTTAGATGGCACGATTGAGATTCTTGGGAGATTCAGTATGCCCGTACGACATGGAGAGGGTACATCCTCCCAGCCACATGCAAGAGTGGAGACGTCTTGGCATGCACATACTACTGCGCATCGGTAAGCTTCTTGATTGATAAAATAGTAATGTCATCCATTTTTTACATATAGAATTCTTAATATATATATCCTTTTGATGTCTTTGTTTGCTTAGGACTCCTATCCCAGTTACATCACATCACGAGAGTCAGCGGCTTACTCCTGATGTACCTCCTAGTACTCAGGTGACACCCGATTCACAGGGTAGTGACCGTTCCTCCTGCAGGTACATCTTTTACGGCGATTACGGACTAAATATCAAGTATTTTTTATGAACTCATATCTCAATATATCGTATGTTTGTATTGCGCGTAGGCATCAGCGGCGGCAGAGTACCACACCACTAGTGCCCCCACCAGTGCCGATGCGCACGTGCACTGGGACTTTGGGTGTCACATGCGACATCACACCTGACCGGGGCATTAGGGAAAAAGGGAGCTCATTTTGGGGCCCTGTAAGAAATTCACTATTTTTCGATTTATTTCTCTCCTAAAAGACCTCAAAAATAATAAAATATGGAAACGTGGCTCAGAACTGTCAGTAAGGACTACCAAACTGTCAGTTCAAAAAAGAATAAGATAATCTTTTGTCTAACTAACACGATTTTGCATTAAATATCTCCTTAGTTTTTTTTTTGTTTCCCGAAGATTCTGCATCTCTTTTGACGACGTGTGCAGGCCTCTCATAAAGAATCTATCACTGAACTTAATGATTGTATGGATACCGCCACACTTCCACGATTCATGTTACAAAAAGACTATGAGATTGACAAGCAAACTTTGCAACCTCAGAAGCACAAAAAATGGCCGATACTAGTGAGTCACAATCTCAGAAGAAGCGATTACACCATCTTCACATCGACTTAGAAGAACAATATGCTCCAGCACAAAAAAGACAAAAGGATACGATGCTGAATGCTCAACAACGGGAAAATATGAGAAGAGAAGGGCTCCAACATATTGACTTATGGTGTGATGGAAGCATATATCCGAAATGTCTAGTAAAAAACTCTACACCTCCATTTGTCAATCCAACCACACTACTGAGGTTTGCGGGCGATGGACAAAATGGACTTCTTGGTTATATTTCAGCACAGTCTGCATTTGCAAAAACATATAAAACAATGTACCTACAAGAAAAGGGGGCCAGGATTCAAGAGATAGCTATTCGTGCAAAATTGGAGCAGCAGTTGCAGAATGAAATTGAGGAGCATTCAAAGAGTAAAAAAGAGTTGACAAGATCAAGAAGGAAGAGAACCGTGCTTGGAGACAGACAACGAAGCAGGAAGATTAAAAACATTACAAATTTGAAGGCTGGGACTGGTGGATGCAAGCGAAGAATTCAGGAAGCAAGGCTAGTTTGTAATTTTTTATTTTTTATACTCAAAAATTCTCTCAAATGACTATATCTATTTTGTCCATTAACGCAAAATAGGATTGGAAGTGTTGAATAATATAGGCATATTGTGTTGTTACTATAGGAAACTATTGGAGCCTGCAAAAGAAAATATGGATCCCAACCTTCTTCCAGTTAAACAAATGAAAGGATTGCTTTCTTGTGGTGTAGCAAAAGGTTTGATTGAAGAAAAAAAATACAAAACAATCAAACGCAATGTTGTAGAGGACTTTATATCCAATAATCAAGTTGATGGTACTACAATCCAAGAGGCTCTTGATGTTAGTGGAGTTAGCAGAAAGGGATATAGTTCGATTTTCCATGCGATATCCTCAACTTTGAGAGATCAAAGGATTAAACGAGTTTTACTGCCAAATCCAGCAAACCGTGTGAAAGACAAGAGGTCATTTGAATGAAATTATAGATGAGTTTATTAGACAATATATCCATATTGAAGAAATATTTCATGGTGGTAAAGGAACCACTGTGTATGACCCTTGGAACAATATATTTGTAGATCTACAACAACTTCAAAGAAGAATGGTCAAGTTTTATGGAATAACATTTGAAGAGTGCAAAGGCATTTTGAAATTTGTTATCAAACTGGATGAGTGTGAGGTTGTAAAGGAAAAGAAAATGGAAAGGATTACTATTACATTGATGAATGGAGCACTTGATACATCATTGACTGAAGCGAGTTTGAAGTATTTTAGTGTGCAGTCGGAGAAACACATATGGTGGTTAGGCTCGTTTCAGGTATGATCTTTTTTGTTTCGTACTTGATTTTAGTCAATGTTTTCAAATCTTTTATAGTAAGACTTTTGTTTTGTATAATCACAGGTGAAGACAGAAGACCATGAAACACTAGATTGGGTGTTTCACCACACAGAAATACCAAGAATAATTAAAAGACAAGTGCAAGGAGAGAATCTCCATGTTGCAGGAAAAGGTGATTTTCAAGTAGAGTGGCACATGGTGGGGGATCTTAAAACACTTAAGTGCATGTATAACGTTAGTAAAGGAGGTAACTCAAAGTCTCCTTGTCTTTACTGCAAAGAATCAGCTCAAGTAATGGATTCCAAATGGTGGAAGAGAGCACCTAATAGAGATAAAGTTGACCCTGACTTCAAGGCCATTCTTGACATTCCACTATGTAATGTTCACATATGCACATTGCATGCTCTATGTCGAATTATTGAGAAATTGGTATTTTTGTATATTGGATTTGCTTGGAAACTCCGTCCCGAAAGAAATAGAAAGGATGCTCTTCATGCATTGGAAAAAGTGTTATCTGATATAGGTCTGCATGGAGGTGATGTTCATATCATAAAGGATTTTAAAAAGTCTACCAATGGCAAGGAGGTACCAATCAAGCCCTCTATTAGTGGTGTTGAGGAAAGAAGATTCTTGTCTCGACCCAAACACAGTAGTAAGCAAGTAAGGCAAGGTAGAACAGTTTCAAGGATTAGTTACGGATTGTGGAAGCAAGTCCATAATGCCGTGAAAGATCATGAGGCAGATGGGGAAGCACGAAATGTGAAGGCAGAGGTGTGGAGGTCTCTTGATCAACTCTTCATGTTCTGTGACAATGTAACATAGACAAAGAGTGATTACAAGAACTTTGAGCAATTAAACATTTTGGGAAGTCAATGAAAGACGCCTGGACAGCCTGCAATATAACTCACTACATGGTAAAGTGATGTCTTCTTCTTTTACTTAAGTGTGATCCTCTTTTCTTTTATAACTTACTATGCATTCTTATGTCTCTGTGAAAACAGCATATCATCTACAACCACCTTCCCTATTTTGTCAAAAAGTATGGATGCCCAACAATTTGGTTTACCCAAGGCATGGAGAAGTCTCACTACATGGCACGTAATGCATTTTTCAGACACACACAACACTATGGAGAGAGTCAAAAGGCAAATAGTCTGAAGGAAGTCTTCCAATGGTTTTACCGAGGCATTCTACAAAGGCTGCATGCTAAAAGAAAAGTTGCTAGTTCCAAAGTCGAGCTTGCTTTTATTCTAGCCCAAAAGCAAAGACGAAGACAAACTTTGGACAATTCAATGGCAGGAGAGAGACATAGACAATGGAGGGATTCGAAGATATTTAGAAACCATAAATGGACAAGTAAACATGAATAGGAGTTTGTAACTTATTGGTGTTATGCCCACATGTTTTCAAACTCAATCAATAGATTTTTATTCTGTGGAACAAGTGACTCTTGGTGTTATGCCTATATGTTTTGAGACTCCATCAAAAGTATTTCTTTTGTGAAACATGTGATCTATATTAACAAGCATCAATACATACATGAGCTAAACACAAAAAAATCAATCAATACTACTTAATTATGCTATACACACTACTGATCCTTACCAATAAGGTACTGAGTGTCAAACGCTTTTAGAAGCTACTGAGTGTGGGAAGAGTATTGAAGTGTCATACGGTGATGGGACAAATGCAAAAGGGGCCTGATCGTCCGTACGGACAAGGAACTGATGAGGATCAAAGACTTTGTACAAATCAGTTCAACTTCAACATAATGTTTGTGCTATATTTGATGACTAAATCCTATTACTCCCAAGGCCTGCCAGTCGAAACTCTCTTTTTGAACTTGATTGGACTCTTTTTCTTCCTTGTTGGCTTGATGTCGAGTGTCTGTTTATCAATGCTTGCCTCTGTTGCTTGTCTGAGAGGGATATCCTTGTCTTTAGCTATCTCCACGTGTTCTTCTTCTTGGATTGTGTGGCCTGATGCAATCATGGGTGGCTCTCGAAATCTTATGAGCTTGTGTTTTCCATAGCCCTCCAGATATTTGGGCTCCTTAACACCACATGCTAATGTATAAGAAGTGTAAGACAAAAAGTAAGAGGCCCTAGAGGCCTGCTTATTCACATAATCCCCAAATATATCTATGGCGGACAACCTCTCTATTAAAATGATCTTTTCCTTTTGCCATGGAAGATCATGTCTACCTAAAACCCTAGACAAACATTTAAAGAAGTAAACAATGTTGCTCAACTGCCTATGGTAAATCAAGATCTTAGCACTACCTAGATCATGAATATAATGAGCTAGGCTTGACATTTTGCCAAACCCAACCGGCCTGCTTCCACTTGTTCTCTCGAGGAATGTGTCATCCTCAATTTGTAGCTGCCACGTATCAAAAGATTGGAGTGAGACAATAATACATAACTACAAAACATTTAAACACAAGATAAAATATTTGATTTGAAGTAATAATATCATACCTTCTCATTTTCATCAGCAACAAGAAGTTCATCTTTCCAAAGATTTATTCCTCTCCCCTCCAGTCCAGCCTTTTCGTTAAGCTTTTCCTTATGAAGTGCTGAGAGATTCATAGCTTCCTGGGTGAGCTGGAAGGCAGCTTTATCTGGCTCTTGGAAATTTTCAGCCTCTTTGAAACAAATAGTAAGGGCCTCCTACAGGATCAAAAGTTGTTTCCAAAGCCAGTAGTGAATGGTCATCCTCTATGCCAACCTCCTTGTGAAGCCTTAAAGCCTGGGCAATAAGGGAAATGGCATAGTCCTCCTGTTAAAAATATGGCAAACACCTTCACTAAAATGATGTGTAGGGCACATACCTTGTAACTAGCACTATGCACTAAAGTCATAGATTATGGGCAAATGGATACAAAGGTTATTATGCAACCTTACCATGATGTAAAAGAGTCATTTAGGAGCTCAACATCAGCCAAAGGGGTCGTGATCTCTTGATTAGGTAGCATTGGTGTGATTAGCAAGATTCTAGGGTTGGTGGTCACTTTTAGGTGCTTGAATCTAGGAGGGAAGGTGGAGATGATTTAGATGATGATTAACACCTAATCTTGAGCTTAATCCTCATGTACTTCAGCCTATATAAAGAGGCTCTCATCTATTGAAATCAACACATATTTGCCCCTCACTTATGTTGTCATTATGCTCATCATTATGCTAATTACTTCTTGATTAGTAGCTTAACTTCATCTTCTTCATTTCTATTCAACTATGCAATGGAGCTAGTGTTTGATCCTCCTTAGGATGGTTTTTTAACATGGTATCAGAGCTAGTACTAGCCCATTCATCTAGAATCAAGCCCCATCTTATTTGCTTAGCAAGAGATTAGTGAAAATTAGGGTTTCATTAGCTTTTATGGGTTTCCTAGAAAATAGGATCTAGAATAGCAGCTGAGTGGAGGCCTTGGTGCTCACAAACCACGTAACCATTGCCAAAATCCTTTTGTGGGCACTTCACCAGCAATATTGCTAAGGGGCATGGCACCTCAATTGCACCATTCATAGCTCCACGTCGCCGGCAACTTCGTTTTCCTCAAAACAGGCACGTTTTTGATAGGCGACCACCAAAAGTATTGTTGCAGCTCACACACATCAAATTGGTCTAATTCCTCTGAGGTGTGGCTTCATTGGAACCTAAACTTACTCCTCCTAAGAGGGTTTTGCAAATTATTGAGTGTGCTTCACACACCAAGCAAAAAACCACCAGGGTGCTGTCCAGAACTGCCATAGCCAGAAAAGGTACTTTGGTAAATTTGAGATTACTCATTGATTAAGTTGCTTAAGCAAGTGTTTGTGGGCTCTAAAATCATCTAGACATCCTGATATTCAATGCCCTTGAAGCTTTTTAGCTTATTCTTTGTGCAACTCCTTCAAATATTGACTCCAAGTGAGCTCATTTCTCTGCATAGTGAGCAGAATATTCAACTCCACTAATCAATGATTAATCTATCCTAATCCTTATCATTTGGTGCAATAAGTGGTTCATACATGTCATTAGGGACTTGCTACATCCCCTTATTACTTCACACATAATTTGCCCCTTGATTAGGTGTCTCCCTTGCTTCCCACAAATCAATATATTTTCTGGTTTTATCTTTTGGAAAGCATATGCTAAATAACTTGATTTAGCACTATTCTTTGGTCTTAATCTCTCTTGTAAAAGGGTAGACACTGCCTCAATCATCAGAGGTAAGACCCCCTTCATTCCATATCATAATGGCTACCAAGGATTCTCCATCAATGCGCTTTAAAGGTCATGGTTTTCACACATGGCAAACCCGCATCAAGTTAATGCTCATGAAGAAGGGGCTCTTCAACATAGTAAATGGGAATGAGAAGAAGCCAAGGACTCTTGCTGATGTTCCTTGTTGGGAAGTAAGAGATGACAAAGCTCGTGCCATCATCACATTGGAGCTTGATGACACTTACATTCATCACGTGGATGGATGCGAAACTTCCAAGGAAGTTTGGGACCAACTCACAACTCTATTTGGGGCTCGATCTAAAAGTTCAAAGTTTGGTTTGCTCATTGAATTTTTTAAGCTAGAAATGAAGTCTGGCACATCCCTAGCCTCACATTTGAACTACATGAAAGGCCTATTAACACAACTTGCAGGAATAGGTCTTAAGATGGATGAAGATGTCTCCATTGGTGTATTACTTAAATCTTTACCTGAAGAATATGACCATGTGGTCACAACCTTGACCAATATGCCAATATCAAAGCTTGTGGACATTGAAGCATCTCTTCTTGAGGAGGAGAGAAAACTAAAGACCAAGCAAATGGAGTCTCCATCGTCATCAACCTTGTCTACTGAAAATGCTTATTATGCAGGATCTAGTAGGTATGGCAAGAACAAAGGCAACTACAACAAGGGCTACAACAACAACAATCTCATTTGTGACTTTTGTCACAAACCTGGTCATGTAGAGAAGAATTGTTTTGCCAAGAAGAAGATGCAACAAGTCTACATCATGGAAGAAGTGCAGCAGGAAGAAGACCAAGAAGAAGAAAAAGATGAAGACAAGGGCCACCATCATGAGGCCCTATCTATGATTAGATCAAATCATTTATTCTAAAGTGCTAAAAGCAAGGGCATGCCCTATACACATGGGTGTCCTCTTCACTCATACATGTAGCCACGTCTTGTCACACTCTTCTAAAGTCGTCCCATACCTCTTTTGTACGCATGACTAAAGCCTCTGAGTTTACATTGGCATAACCTATGTATGGCATTGCTAGTCAGACCACGCTCATGCATGCTATCACTGAGCATTGGGTGGTTAATTAGGCTCATGAGAGTCAGCATGACCAACTGCATCATTGAGTGGATTCAGTGTTTGAGGAGGGGTGTTAAAAATATGGCAAACACCTTCACTAAAATGATGTGTAGGGCACATACCTTGTAACTAGCACTATGCACTAAAGTCATAGATTATGGGCAAATGGATACAAAGGTTATTATGCAACCTTACCATGATGTAAAAGAGTCATTTAGGAGCTCAACATCAGCCAAAGGGGTCGTGATCTCTTGATTAGGTAGCATTGGTGTGATTAGCAAGATTCTAGGGTTGGTGGTCACTTTTAGGTGCTTGAATCTAGGAGGGAAGGTGGAGATGATTTAGATGATGATTAACACCTAATCTTGAGCTTAATCCTCATGTACTTCAGCCTATATAAAGAGGCTCTCATCTATTGAAATCAACACATATTTGCCCCTCACTTATGTTGTCATTATGCTCATCATTATGCTAATTACTTCTTGATTAGTAGCTTAACTTCATCTTCTTCATTTCTATTCAACTATGCAATGGAGCTAGTGTTTGATCCTCCTTAGGATGGTTTTTTAACACCTCCCTCAAATTGAACATACACTCTATATCATGGAGGAAAACATAATCTTTACCACCAATCAAGACACCTAGAAGCATGGGCACTGCATATCTGAACATCAAAATCTTCAACTGGTTGTGCTGGCCTAAGAGTTTCAGTCCTCAGTTGAACAAGGTCAAGAGCAGCCACTTGCAGTCCCTCATCCTCGAGGTTGATATCTTCTTCCTGCTCTGCCATATCTGTTGCCACAGGAATATCCTCTTTTACCTCCGCTATAGATATATCTTCTTCTTCAGCCTCCTGTCCTTGCTCTTATAGAGATTGCTGATGGAAGACAATGTACATAAGGAATGCTATGGTTTCCTCAAGCACTCTACACTTTCTGGTTTGCAAGTTACAGCTGAATTTATATTCCTCAGGCAGGCTGTTAAATCTTCTTTTCACATGGTACCTCAGCCTGTCTCAATGGAGACAATATGATTTATATGCACAAAAACCTTTTCACCTTCCACAATTCTTCCTGCTCCTGTCAGTTGTTTGAAGGTATCCTAATGGTCTGAAAGAAAATCTCTGTGATGCTCCAAAACAGAGCTCATAGTGAACTCCCTGTTGAAAATACTGTGGTATATGTGGAAGTTCCTTTGAGCCTTGCACTTGTGAATAAAGTAAAATAGGAGCAAATCTGGAGATTTGTCCTCTTCTGGTTCCCTTTGTTTTGAAAGGGAAGACTCACCTTTCTGCTCCAGTCTCTTGCTTTTGCCTGAACAAAAATTTATATATCATGAATTCTATATGCTGACATATGCAATAAGAGAATGTATAGGATATCACCAAACAACTCTCTTCATGAGCACACATGAATCACCTGGTGATTGCTGTGGTCTGAGTATAGCAGCACAAAAGTCCAGCTTCCTCTTGAAAGGAGGGGCCTGAGAATCAACTGTTCCAAAGCAAAAACATTTCTCATCATCAAGAAAGAAATCCCCAGGGACATAGAAAGCAAAACAATGAGGAAGAAGTGAAAACCAAAAGGGACATAAGAATTTGCAAGAAAACGCGATGCAGGGCCATTTGGAAAATGTCAAGTACTCTCCTCGCATTTTGTTGCAAATTCTCCATTTCTATTGACATCCATCTCCAATCAAATGCTAGGAACATCTTACAATGTTCTGGACAGTAAATGATACTAGGAGGAATTCCCCAGGGCAAAAGTGAGCAAAACATAGAGGAATAAATAAAAACTAAAACTAATATAAGAATTTGTAGGAAAACGCGATTTGGACCATTTGGAAAATGTAAAGCACTCTCCTCGCATTTTGTTGCAAAATTCTAAGTCCTATTCATATCCATCTCTAATCAAATCCTAGGGTGATGTACCAGATTCCTAGGCAGTAAGATTCAAGAATTCTATAGATGGAAGAAATATATATCAGAAAACATTGAAAAGAATATAGATCTCTGACCTTTCTTTTCCTCTTCCATACTGTTAGAGTTTCCCTGGTGATTCTCTTGCTCTCTTCCAAACTTGATCTGTAGCCTAGGTAACCTGAAGATCTGGCAGTGGTAGTAGTCTTCAGACAGGTTGCAGAGTGGATGGAGTGTGTTGGGTAGGAAGTGATCAGAGGGGGAAGGAAAAGGATGATGGGAGGGTGCTGGTAGGGATGGAAGACGGGAAGGAAAGAGTGTTAATGGATCTGATTATGAAATCATGATTGGCACAATTTCCAAGGCAAAAAGTGACTTTCACACGTGTCAAATTTTAAATTCCAAAAGATCTGGGTGGGACCCACACGTCTGAAAAAAAGACTACATTTCACACGTGTGGTATTTAATAGCTACTTTATTTGTATTTTGCAATAATCTATTCACTCCTGTTTAATCTCTCCTAACTCAGCTCTCTTGCCTCTCTACCTCCCTACTCTACACCATCAGCATCCTGACTAGCAGCACAGGTTCATCCCCAACACAGGATACTCATCACCAGCACAGCACACCTACAGATAGCTTCCAGGTCAGTAAGACACTCTATTTCCTTCTCTTCTTGTTTAATAGTATATTAGAGTAAGGTACTGATTGATGTGATGTAGCTTAGATATTATGATAAATATTATATGCATTCCTTAGCTTTTTCCACTGTAAGGAGAAGCAGGAAGACTTTTTAATTGGGCTTGTTGAGTGAGAGCTTGATCACTTCTTGCCTTCTATAGACTCAATCCATCTTGCACCAAGTTGTAAACACACTAAAATGACTGAAGGCATGCTCCAGCATGCTGCCTCAAGAATTTGCAGTAAAACGCGAGGAGGGGGCTTTAGGAATCTCAAACATCCCAAATCGCATTTTGTTGAAAATTTGAAACTGTTGCTTCATCCACCCCTTTCATTGTGATTTTGTGTCTTTCTAGGCTATTCAAGGCTATATACTCCTTGCATAAACTCAATCCATATTGTTTGTAGTTGTAAAGATAGAGAATTCACTGTAGGAATGCAATAGCATGTTGTTTCAAGTATTTGCAGAAAAACGCGATGGGGTGGTGAGCTGTTAGAAATTTCAAATTATCATAATCGTGTTTTGTTACAAATTATTAAATTTTGCTTTATCCAATTTGTCATTGCCTTCTTTTATCATTCCATGTTCTCCATGGTTGTAATCTTTTTCCATTGCTTTGTATGCAGCTTTTCAGAGTGATGGCAAGAACCAAGGCAACTGCAAGGAGGGTTGGCAAGAACCAAGGCAACTGCAAGGAGGGTTGGCAAGGGGCCAGGGCTTGTAGCAGCAGCTGGGGCAGATATCAAGGAATCTAGTGTGCCTCTAAAGGGAAGAGTTGCACATGGTAGGAAGGGGAAGCCAATGAGCATGCTCCAGCAAAAGTCCAAGAGATTAAAACATTCTGCAGGTGTGCTAAAGGAGATCAGGAAGCAACAAAAAGCTATAGGCTTTGCAATCCCCAAGGCACCTTTTCAGAGACTAGTGAGAGAAATATGTGATAGTTGGCACCTTGGTTTTAGGTGGAATAGGATTGCCATTCTTTCCTTACAGGAAATGGCAGAGGATTACTTGGAGAAATACTTTGAAGATGCAATGCTTGTAGCAGCCCATGCTCACAGGGTAACTCTGATGGCCAAGGACTTCAACACTTTGTCCAGAGTGAGATGGAGGTATGACAAGCTGGTCCATCCTGTGGAATGAGAGACATATTATTAATTCCACCTACAAGGAAATTGAAGGTAGATAAGGTGAAGGTTGTTGAAGGAATGGCAGGACATAAAAATGAGAGACATATTATTAATTCCACCTACAAGGAAATTGAAGGTAGATAAGGTGAAGGTTGTTAAGGTAACCCACTCAAAGAGGAAAAGCTGCTTATAAGGAGTCACTGAAGCAGCAAATAGAAGAATCCAAATCTGCTATAGATGTGGAGACTGTACAGATGGAGCTGCAGATACAGAGAAGGTTGCAGGAGCTGGGCCCTAACATAGTTGTCCATATTGAAGATGAAACTTTAGAGAATAATTTTGACTTGACAAAACCATGCTTGGCAGCATTGGCTCATAAGAATGAGTATTGCTCAGATACTATCATCTTGTAATGCTCTAGTAAGTGTCTTTTATTTTACATTTGTTTGCAAAACAATCCTTATTGTACCTCCTCCTTTACACCTTACCCTAATTATTGTTTTGTCCAATGTAGCATGATGAGAAGCTGGCTGAACCATGCTGTACAGCATACAGTTCATATTATTGATCCTGCAATTTCCTTCAAGTTAAGAGATCCAAAGGAAACTCCCATGGATATTTCCAATTGGTTCAGACACTCTGATTTTGATCATGTCGATATTTTGCTACTTCCATACCATAACAAGTATGTGGGTGACTGCTTCTTTTGGGATTTTTCTCCAAGATTGAGAACTCTTATAGCCTTTGATTTCTTAATGCTTTTTTCCTTATGTAGTGACCACTGGAGCTTTGCTTCTATTGACATCCAGCAGAGGCAATGCTTTTTATTCAACTCTCTTAGAAACACACACAGAGAGGTGAAATTGTAAGTGGTTTGTGTGCTATTTTTAACTTTAAACTTCATTATTTGGATTTAATGCACACTAACTGAATTATATGTATTGCAATTGTATTAGAAGGCTTCTAGATGCATTGGCTCACTGTCCTCCATCTTTTGGATTCAATAGAGCCAATAGATTTAGAGGTAGAAAGTTGTTCCCTCTACTGATGTCTATGTCATGCTATACCTTTGAACTTATTGAATAATTTTATTTTGTTTAGATATTAACAGTCTCTAACATATCTTTCCAACTATCCAGACACCACAACAAGATGATTCAATAGCTGCGGGCTGGAGAGTGCCAAATATATACTTTCAAGCTATTTTGAGATAGGACAGCCAGAGCTTGTAAGAAAAAATAATTTTCATTTAGCTTCAAAAAATTTGATTTTGCTACAAAGTGTTCTAAATCATCATATCTCATGTTGCAGACGAGAGAAGATAGCTTTAGCTCAAACTATGTATAGTAGTTTCAGAGCTGATATAATTTGGAAGTTTTTGAAGTATGCCTTCCCCAAACCTATTGTACCAGCAGCTACTGTCGAGTTGGGTGAGAGATCTAAAGTCCGAGAAGGTGTCATACACCTTGATGACACAGATGATGCAGATGTGGTGCCACAGGAACAAGGACCTAGTGCTGATGAGGAGAAGCAGCAAGAACAAGGACCTGTTGCTGTTGATGTTATTGAGGAGATGATGGAGCAGCAGCAAACAGATGCTCCAGGGGCAGTAGAGGAGACAATGGAGCAGCACCAAGAGATTGTACACAACAGGATGGAGCAGCAGAAAATAGATTCTCCAAATAAAGATGATATAGTGAGCTTGGACCATGTAGAGCAGCCTCTAGATCAGCCTGTAGATAAATAGAAAATTGTTCTCAAGAATATGTTCTACACATATAATTAAACACTTCTGTACAGAATTTTACTTTATTGAATATAATACCTTTGTTTATGGAGTCTGTGTTATCTCAATTTTTAAATTTTCAATGTCTTTGCATTTTATTGAACTCTCTCTTCTTTTGAGCACCTGCAAAAAAGCAATATGAAACAATAGGGTAAAGTAAACTAATAGCAGTGCTTAATGAGACTAGGATAAGTCACATGGTATACCTTCTTATTGTTGTAGATAAATAAAAAGTCCTTTGAAATAGAACCTTCTGTCTTAAATAGAATGTCATTGCGCAATTGAGCTAGGGAGCAACATTATCTTAATGAGATATTGACTAGCACATCACCATTCTCAACAACATCAATATCAAGAAGTTTATTTTCTGCACCAAAAGAATCTTCATCTTGATCCATTGGGACTAGTTTTGTACCTAGCATTCGACTGCGCTTATAATAAAAAGAAAAAATAAAATTTTGTGATGCAACCATGTACTTCAGTTGCATAGAAGGTTGGACAACCTCACAAAACACTGAACTACATGTCTTCTTATCCCAACCTTTATCCAAAAATTGTGGCATGCATGCCAGACTTGTTGCTTTAACTGTGAACATTGTTTTTGAAACCTTCACTGGAAAGGTATTAAACAAGTCTACAAAAACTGTGAGAGGCATGCATAAAGAAATTTTTATTATCCTTGTGGCAATATTGGGCCTCACAGCTTTCTGTACTTCTTTGAAAATCTTGGCTCTATATGCCTCTGTAACACTAAAATGTGGGAGAGGCCAATCCACTGAATTCCATGCCGGAAGGTCTTGTTTTCTTAACACACCATGTGTGTTTGCATTGTCCAGCAACTGATAAAAATGATCAGTAAAAAGTATACCGGATTGAGCTAGCTCTGTTGCACATCGACCTTGGTATTGTTGTTCTCCTATTGATCCATGCAAAACATCTATAAATCCTAGAATACAATCGATGTTTTGCCATGTCTCATACGATGAAGGGTATAAATCTGAAATAAAATAACACAAGAATGTCAATAAGCAAAGAAAGAAAGATTTATCTTAAAAATCCATACACCTCATAAAGAACAAAACCACAATAGAAAAATATACAATTAGGCCTGTGTTGCGGAAGATCATTTGGATAGTCTCGCAAGACAAGTTCTTTATGCATGTACACATGCTGAATCAAAACTTCTTTCACCGATATCTTCCCTCTGGTGATTTTAAAATCTCGTACTCTTCCCTTCCATGATGCCAAGAAAATGTTTTTTATCTGGGGTCTCTTTCTTTTGCTAGGTTGCATGACCACCCATGCTCCTTTCGAGACACTAAACCTTTCCCAATTTCCTTCCGTTTTGACTGTACTTGAATTCTCTACCGAAGAAGAAATATGTCATCAACACATTGGAGACGGAGTTTGGGGCAGGATGGAGTCGGAAGTGGTTGGCTGAAACAATTGTGTAAACTCCTGAGTCATCGACGCGACAATGCACGGTAAGTAGAGAGAGAGAAATGAAATACTATATTTACGTCTTCAAAAGGCCAAAATGACCTATGAGACCAAAAAGTTACCACTAGAGAGCTCTAATACCAATGGGCAACATGGGGTGTGTTGCGGTTAAGGGTACTGCAGGTAGTCACTGAGGGTGCTGCTGGAACTACTGCCACAAAATCCTAGAAGACTACTAGCTTCGATGGTCTAATGCTAGGCCAAGTCGATCCAGGGAACCTTGCTTGATTGCGGGTACTAAAGGTTGAGATGCTGACACTGGGGTTGAAACGCGAGATAGAAGCCTTGGTAGAGGAGGGGAATCGAATCCCGATACGAACTTTCTTTCATTGAACTTGGAGCTAAAATTACCCTGTACACAGCTAGAGCAAGAAAAACGAGTCTGAGGGGAATCAAACCCCGACACTGGCCATATGAGGCTATCACCACGAGACTTCCCACCACCCACCCTTGTTAGTAAGTTTATATTTAAAAAAAAACAAGACTTCACAATGAATGATTTTGAGATTAAATCTTACCAAACATAGGCTGATCCGTGAGTTGATACGTAAGACTAATGGCCCTCATCATCATCTCTGAGATAAACTGTCAATAAAATCTCATCTTCATTATCCTTGTTGACATCTTTGAACTCCTCAATCGTTAAATTTGTGTTCACGTTCATTTCCTCCATAGGCTCGACATCCATTGTTTCCTCCATAGGCTCGACATCCATTGTTTCCTCCTCTTCGGGTGTCTGTAGTAGTGTCAGAGTCTGGATTGTTGTCGTTCTCATCACCTACAATGTCATCATGATCGACGGATAGAAGAATTCTACACCTCTCTGACGTCGATGTGTCTAGATTCAAGGATGTAATCAAATCATCCTGATCCGCTGTCTCAGAGTCAATGCTATCAAACAAGTGTCGACCTCTAAGTTGGACATGCACAACTTGCCACCATGGATGAGCATCTGTATTCTTGTAAAAGAGTGCTTGTTCAACATGAGTTGGCAGAATGTAAGGCTCTTTTGTTGCACACAATAACTTCGAGGAGTTGACGGACCAAAATCCGAACGGTTCTCTTTTAATTGTGGCATTATTGCCTTTATACTTGGCACGGAACCAATCCACCTTCAAAACCACCTGTCAAAATACACGAATCAAAAGTTTAGAATTATGTATAGCTTTAAGAAATCTACATGTTATTGTTGCATGAAGAGAGATCTCATTTACCTGCTTGAAGATACGATATGATACTTCATAAATGCCAACTATGGTTCCCACGTAACCAAGTTCACTAAGATTTGTGTCTCTTGAACTTGCACGTGATAATTGCTTAAAAGACGTAACAACGCAAGAATCCTGTGTTAGACGTAAGTCCCTCAATAGATTTTATCCGAAGATGTTGTCCATAAGCCCACATGTTGGTATACATTCGAGCCTACACCAAAACATAAATTATTAAAAAAATTTTGAGATTCATTTGTTTAGTTCAGAGTTTTCAAAACCAAACAAGTTACCTGTTTTTCACACCCGATCTATTTTTCATAAACTCTCTTTGTTCCGTAGAGATTGGCCCATGATCACTAACCGCACGTTGCATACAGGTGTATAACCAATCCATGAAAGTAGGTACATCCCCGTCGTTATTTACATTGGTTTGACGTCTGGATCTCCTCTTTTTATGTCTACCAGCTCGTTTGCTTGTAAGTTCCTCCTCGTACTCATCAATGAATTGTTGCATGCATTCACTATACAATGTGTCATCGTAATCGCAATGTGTGGTTGGGATAAAGGATCAAGTGTATGTGTAATCGATGTCAAGGATGCATTGTACGAGCGCGTCGAATTACCTTGAATCACATCTCCATGTATGGAGAATGGAATCAAACAGGTTTAGAGGTGAGTAGATATAAATTGATAGTATTCAAATGACTCATGGTATCCAAATTAAATTAATGGAGTTGTAATATATATACTCTAATTGAAGCAAGATGCAGTACCACACCCTAACATGGTGCCCTATGCACGGCGAGAGCACGCAAAGCGTCGACGAGATGATGCTGGAGCTTCGGGATCTATTGTCAGAGATGAGTGGGAAAGAGATGACAATAGCCCTGCACCCCACGAAGTGGAAGAGGAAGTGTTTGATCATATGGTGCGGTACCTTTTTAGGGATGATCCCAAAGGTATGGACGACGATGATATGGAACAAGAGCATCTTTACAAGGCTTCATCGACACCGGTTTTTGAAGGGTGCATATTCTCTATTTTACGTGCTTCACTTGAACTATTGAATATACAAATAGTTTATGGATGGAGCAATGCAAGTCTTGACGCATTATTGAAGTAAGCATTCTAACTTGCAAATTTAAATTAGTGGTTTAGGGTTTAGGGTTTAGGGTTTAGGGCTTAGGAGTAGTTGATGATATTGGATGCAGGCTATTATCAAACATGCTTCCAAAGGGGAATAGACTACCCACCTCAAGAGACATAGCGAGGCGCTATGTGACATCTCTTGGAGGATTGGATTATGATTGCATACATGCATGCATCAATGATTGCATTCTCTTTCGTGGGACACATAAGGAGGCTCGACATTGTCCCACTTGTGGTGAAGCAAGGTATAGAACAGATGTGAAGAGTTTTGATGTACCTCGTAAAGTCTTGCGACACTTTTCTATAATTCCTCGCATCAAACACATGTTCAAGTGCAAATCCATAGCAGAGCTCATGTCATGGCATTTCTCACATCGATCGGATGATGGCATGTGGAGAATTCCCGCAGACACTCCTGCTTGTGAAGATGAGTGGCCCAGCTTTAAAACAGAGCCCAGAAACTTGAGACTTGGCCTAGGTATGGATGGAGTGAATCCATTTGGTTTCAAAAGCACTGCATACAGTGTGTGGCCAGTTGTGTTGGTGAATTACAACCTTCCACCATCAATGGCGATCAAGAAGGGACATCTTATGCTATCCCTTCTAATTCTAGGGAAACATAAAGTAAGCATGTGGATGTTTATCTCGAACCGTTGTTTGATGAGTTGGGGGAACTATGGAGAGGTGTTGCGGTGGTGGACATTAGTAGGCCTCCCTCCTCTCGACACTTCGACTTAAAAGTAGTGTTGATGTGGACAATGCATGACTTTCCAGGATACAGCGATTGTTCTGGTAAGAATTCTAATTACCTCCCTACTCTAATACTATTGGCTATAATAATTAAAACTATTGACTTTATTATTCTAACTTATATTTATATTTTAACAGGTTTGAAAACATCGGGTAAACATGCATGTCCTATTTGTGGCCCTTCGTTAGTACATGAGTATGCTGACGGTTTGTGTAAGACCATATTCGATAATCATCATCGATTTCTCCCGTCAGATCATCCTAAATATGTTACTAGTAAGAGTAACATTCCTCCACAAACACTTCGTGCATACGATTGGAAGCGTATTTGGGAGTCTACAAATATTCTTCCTCCAGATGGCATGAACAGGTATAGTAATGTTTTTCAATCTTGTTTTGTGTAGTCTCTAATTGGATTAAAGATCACATAGAGCAATCCCTTGTGTAGGTACTTCGTTTTTTTTCGGCTACCATATTGGACTCATCTTAAGATCAACCTTCTTCTTGATCCCATGCACATCTTCAAGAATGTGGGATCTGGTATTTGGAAACATGTTATTGGTAAACGAGACAATGTTAGCGTACGGGAGGACTTGCGGGTTGCACGATGTATGCGTCAAGCTTGGCCACGAGAGGAGGGTGGGCACGTTCATCTTTCGCCTGCACCATGGATTATATCAAAGAAAGAGGAGAAGCAGGTAAAGCAGGCTATCACCACTTTGCATACTCCCACTGGATGCATGAGATCATTGAAGGGAGCCTTTACAACCACTAAGAGAAGAGGCGTTGAGTACCTATATGGGTTGAAGTCCCACGATTGGCACAAGATGCTTCAAGTAAGTATTTTCTGAGTCTTGTATGTTGAAATTAAATTTTGCAATGCCATAAACCATACATACATGTGCTCTTATGTGCGCAGTTCATACTACCTACTAGCATCGACCATTGTGCAAATAAGAGTTTGAAAAAATGTATTTATAAGATGGACGAGCTTGTGAGGTATGTAAAACCCATGTCAACTCACCCTTCATTATACCTTGCAAAATGAACGTGCATGAGGTATAACGTACTATTCATTTATTTTTCAGATATGTTAGTTCCAAAGCAATTGATCCAGCCACATTGGATGATGCGCGTGTTATGGCAGTGGAGGTAGTTTGTTTGGTAGAGGAGACTTTTTCGCGAACCATTCTCACAAGTCAACTACATCTCATTGTGCATTTAGTAGACGAAATTGCTTTATGTGGCACTGTGCATGCACGTTGGATGTTCTTCCTAGAGCGCTTCATGAAGACCTTAAAAGACTTTGTGAGGCAAAGTGCAAGGCCCGAAGGAAGCATGGCCGAGGGTCGGTTGATACAAGAGTCTCTTGTATATATTTTAGAATTTCTTGGTCAGGTGGACAGCTCTTTGCACGACTATGGAGCAATGAAGAGGACTTGAGGATGACCTCTATTGTGCCTCAAGGAAAAGGACAAAGTAAAGTAATTGACAGAACATTGATAGATGATCTCAATTTCACTTGCATCCTTAATAGTGATGTGATGAGCAGATGGGTTACAAGATATGAGGATGCAAAGATAAAAAGGCAAGCAGAAAGAGCTCTCTTTTGGAGGTAACATGGCTCTCGTAAGGCGTACCCGTCGTTTCTTCCTCAGAACTCTAAAGTGCCATGGCCGTTCCTCCCTCAACTATAAAGCCCGCAGCCATTCCAAGTTTCGCACAACTGTTCCCTTCTCCAATTCTGACTTGCCATGGATGTTCCCAGTTTGGCATGACCTTTCCCTCTCCTGCACACTGCCATGACCGTGCCGACTCCCTATTCAAAAGCCCCCGGCCGTTAAAACCAGTTCCGCGGCCGTTCACTCATCTTGCCATGCCCGTTTTCTCGGAGTCTAATTTGCCACGCCCGTACGCTTATAGTCTCATGCCCATTCCCTTAACTTGCCAACACGACCATGTCTTCTTCAAAGGGTTATAAATACGGGCCCCTTCCTCCCATTTCCTCACTTTTCACTCTCAGTCTAGCCAAACCCTTGCATTTTTTTCCCCAAAGCCCTTACGCTCACAGTTGTTAGCTGTGTATGCACGCACTCCATGTGAACTCACCCTTAACCATCATAACCTTTCACCTACCCTATGCCTTTTTGCATTTACCCGTACCCCTTCATATGCCTTTGCATACATGAGGATATACTACCCTATTATATTTATAATCCGCCATTTTAGCATCCATGAATGAAGCAATACAGCAACAATGGCGTTTTCTCTCTTGTGTGTTCATATTATCTCTGTGTGTGTCCTTTTCATTTTTGTTAAAGGCTTTTGCCGTTAACACTTTGGCGACCACGATAAAGCACTGGCAGGGTGATGAAGTTGGCGGTTGGTGATCCCTAAAGTTCGCGGTTGGTGATCCCTAGTGATTGTACTCCGCCCGATTCGAAGCAGGCACTTTGGCAGTGATTGTTGCTAATTTACTGGCGATGGAGTAAAAGTTTGAAATGCATTTCATGGCAGCATGTTGCACCAGCGGTGGATTAACCAGTGAACGGAGGCGCATTATGGCCGACTCCAGATTGGATGTGCCACTGCAAAATTGTCTGGAAGTGAAAGAGGGAGTGGGTGGTGACATTGCAGACTGCTGCAGCAGCTGAGGTGGGTGGGAGCCTGGATTCGGAGGGACCCGAGAGGCCAAAAAAGTCGAGGGCTTAGCACATGACTGGTGGCTGGGCTAGAATCGAAGCATGGTTCTGCAGTCCGAGTGGAAAACCGAGTCCTGAATAGAGCGGATCTGGAGCACCCGTCTTGCCCACTCTGCATTGAGGGAGTCAACTCCAAGGTGGCCAATCAAAGGTGTAAGCGTAGGATACGCCGAGCCGAAATGAGTGTTGCAGTCTGAGTAGAGGCTGTAGTCCGAGCCGAAAGTCGACGTGAAGTCCGCTATCTGAGGGAGTCGTGGTCCGAGTCGGCCAAAGTCACGAGTGCTGGATTAGTGTATCCACATCTGAGTCCGGGCCTCAGTCAGATCAGAAGTCGTGGCGGAGTCTGGAGGTTCCATACCGGAGCAAAGCAGTCAACCTAGACAGATTTTTTTCGATAATGGTGATGATGAAGAGAGCACTCTGATCTCATGGACGTGTGCAGTTTTCAGAACGGGATCCAACCGGAAGCAATAGCTGGTGCCCATGCGGAAGGCGGAAAATGTCATCTTTATCCGAGCCTTTGAATTTGGACGTTGGAAAGTCGTGAAGTCGAAGAATCGGACAAGCAGATTGGGGCGGATCCGAGCGAATCTGGAGTAGAGTTGATCTCCGACACGGAAACAATAAGTTCGACGGCCATATTTCTCTTGGGCTTGAGGATTTGCTTTGAGTCGGTATAGTCGGAATGCAAAGTTGGACAATGTGAGGTCGGATAGTCCGCTAGTCGGATCATCCGCCGGTCGGATAATCCACCGGTCGGACCATCCTCCAGGCAGATCATCCTCAAGTTCGACTCTCGTGAAATGTTTTTGATGGGCCAAAGAGCATGCAAGCGCTATGGCAGCAACAAGCATCGATCGAAAGAGTGTGTGCCCTGTGTTTATTGTGGTGAGTGCAACCATCAAGACAAAGATTGACAGTTCTACTTGTGCCGGCAATGTTCAGAACGAGGCCTACGCAAGGCAACGAATAGCAGGAAACTGAAAAAGGGGAGAAAGGAGTTGCATGCAGTGGTGGAGGCAATGGTGTGTGCTCGACGATGTCATCTTTTGCACAATAGAGGCAACTCTGTAAGCTGCTCACAGATTTTGAAGATTGAAGACCTGCACGTAGCAGCCCATGACCTGATGGCACAGTATGACTCTGACAACGAGTTTGAAGAGTGTGATGCCAATTTGGATGGAGGCTCTGTGTCACTAGCCATGATATCCAGTACTGAGCATGTAGTAACATAGATGAGACTGGAAGACCCTGCCTTTTTCCAACTCAGTAAAGAAGAATCCTATGGTGAAGTGGTAAATCAATTGGCACAGGTTGTTCAAGTGGAGCATAATGAGAACGTACCGGAGCAAAAATCTACCGGTAAACAATGGTAGATGGCAGAAGGAGAATGAGCAGCCCACAACTGAAGAAGAAGAGGATGAGGATGTTGTGGCGAAGGAAATAAACAAAGGCCATGTTGAGCCGGATGTACGGCACAAGTTCTCACCCAAATGGGCAGTGTGGATGATGGTCAATCTTATAGAGAAGTTTCCAGCCGCAACTTTCATACCTCCCACATTTTGACATCCTTATGAAGTGGTAAGAGAATCAAGCTCAATGGATGGTTCAAGCTCACAAAGAGAATCAAAAGTGTTGCGGCTGTAAAGCATCACCGACATCATTATTTCCAATGGAGTACCTAAAGTTGTCTTCGTCATAATCAACAACGACATCAACACTCATATACTTTTTAACCTTGTTCACCACATTCAATTGTTCACTCATGATGTAAACAAAATATATCATGTCTCATGCATTCACAATACATACATCACTAGACACATAGCATGCTCTCACTTACCCTTATGAGGACATTCGCATTAAGGGGGAGTGTAGGAATTAATGCTATAATGCCCGCATGTGTGTGAACGCATGTGAGCAATGAAT
This sequence comes from Cibotium barometz, assembly GCF_041138505.1. Lineage (NCBI taxonomy): Eukaryota > Viridiplantae > Streptophyta > Polypodiopsida > Cyatheales > Cibotiaceae > Cibotium > Cibotium barometz. The sequence continues at coordinate 6,173,166 of NC_141046.1, forward strand.
GGACACACGAAGAGGCACAACTCAATAACTATATAAATGTAACCAACGTCAATCGATTAATCAACACCGATTCATAACTGTGAGCGCGTCTCCTTCTCCCTCTCGCTCTCGCTCTCGTGTATGCTGCAACCATGGCAACACCAGCATGATTGTAGCCCCTCTTCGTTTCACTACAGGGATACCAATCAGTCCTAGTGGAGGTGTTTTTGGGCTACCAATCCTCAAGTGTTCAACATGAGGATGATAAGGATCATGATACCCAACTTGTGGCTAGCCCCACGAGAGGGAGGGTAACTCTACAAAGTCTCCAAATTATGTCGAGTCCATGACATAGTTGCTTTATGATCTTGAAGATGAATATCCTGTTGCATATTCCAGTGGTGTAAATGGGTTAGCTGTTCATGACTTGTTCAATTCTGTAGTAGGTTGTTCTCAAGCTGATGATGTGAGCCATCTAGATTGGAGTGTAAAAGAGATGCCTACGTTGCAAACAACAGCTCCAGGGGTTAATGATGAGATACAAAGTCTGAAGGTTGTGTGTGCATGGTCGAAGGGAGAGACAGACAAAGATGCCCCAGAGGATTCCTTAAGTATGCACGACCTGATACCCCAAGTTTCTCATGGGTTGGTACAGGGCCAAGATACTGCTGATTTGGTGAAGACATGGGAAAGTTAGCTTGGAAGCAAACATTATGATACCAATCTTCTGGATAGAGACTTTTGCTGGGACCACACAATTTTTCCAGATTTTACCAAGTTGGGATCCTGAGCCTGATGATGATGAGAAGGATGGATTCTCTATCATAGTAGCTCCTACTACCGATACTATGGAGGGCATATCAAATGCAGTTCAATAGGGTAATGTTCATGATGATTTATATGAAAGCATGGGCAGCTTGCAGATTCTTCAAATAGCAGATATTGGGGCAAATAAAGCTGGATGTAAGGTATTTAGGCACAAGGAGTATGTAGGCTGCATGAAGCACTCATGTCAGGACCAAGAGATGTTAAAGTCAGCTACTAGTCTCGAAGGACAAGATCACTACATCGCAGGTATTGTTGGATCACAAGCGGGTTTGCTTGAGGTTCGAAGCATGAGGATGGGGAGGCTGTGCAAGGAAGAGCTAGAAGTTATGGACCAGGCCATGCTGGGCAGGGATAGAAATTGTCTTGTACTAAAGATGGTGCAATGGACACAGCTCAAATAGGGGTGGCTGGATAGCCAGAATGTGCTTGAGGTGTTGCTATATAGTGTACACAATGGAGCCAAAATGATTGCTCAGGATCATGGGCAGATGAAGTATGTTGCCATGATGGCGAAGAGAAATAAAAAAAACCCAAATAAGTAGGAGAGAGGTCTCTCAAATGCTCGGATGGATGAGCAGGAAGATTACCAGTGTTCAGCAGGTGCTCGGGTATTGAGCAGGTTGTTGGTGTGGAAGTGTTCCCAGTGGCAAGATGCACAGGTTGGGAAAATATGCCATATGTATACTTCTTCAAATATGAAATATGTTGATGACCTTGCTGACTTTAATGATTGGATTGTTATGATGTAAATGGAAGGAACATGGAAGGTGCATTGTGGCAGGAAAAGCCAGGTGATGCCCTTGGGTGACTCTAGCTTTGCATCTGGTTTCCCTCATGGTGCAGATGGTCAGGAAAATCACGATCGGGATGATGCAATAGAATGGTTTGACATGATGCTTGGAGATGATGGAGTGCCTATCAGTGGTGATAGCCTTGTAGAGGTGGATGCAGCCTAGTTTGATATCTTGTTGGAAGAGGATAGCAAAAGTAGCTTCTGCAGTAGTGCATGGCTTAGGGTTCCGAGTGATCCTACAAAGCCTGTTGCAGATGTGGATAGAGTGCTTGAGTCGATGCTTATGGACATGCTTTTGTGCTATTTAGAATGGTTCTATAGTGATGATGTGTCATGTTCATCGATTCGAATTTGAGGTGTTGTGCCATTTATGGTACATCAGCATGTAGTAGATGTTGGAGTTTCATTGACATACTTTCTTGATGATAGGCTATTCTTGGCCTATGATGCAGTTGTTGGAGGCTACATCGACACTTTTACATGCATATATCTTTATGATGGTGTCTAGTTGCTCGATACGTGGTCCACTCCATGCTCTTGGAGTGTGAACATTCTGATCCATATATGGTTTTATGTTTTCATTTTGTATGATCCTGTATGGATGACATTGTATATGATGGTTTCCCAACTCTAGCATGTTGCCATGCACTGTATTTACACTATGATATATGTTATGTGCACAACACTCGCATGACCCTATGTTTATGGGTTCGAGTCATTGGATTTGTTATCCAATCCACCGGGTGTGCCAAGTGTTAGCTATGTGTGCATGCACTCCATGTGAACTCACCCTTAACCATCATAACCTTTCACCTACCCTATGACTTTTCACATTTACTCGTACCCCTTCATATCCCTTTGCGAGGATACACTACCCTATTATCTTTGCAATCGGACATTCTAGCATCCATGAATAAAGCAATACAACAGCAATGGCGTTTTCTCTCTCGTGTGTTCATATTATCTTTGTGTATGTCCTTTAAATTTTTGTTGAAGGCCTTTGTCATTTACAACAACCAACATTCAGGATTTCAAAAGCTTTCGAATCCTCCCTGGAGGTGCTCCAGCATACTTCCTTTAGGAGGAAGAGGCCTACCAAGTGGCAGTTCGTCGAGGAGTATGCGAAGCACCCCACCCATCTCTCTCACTTGGGCGAAGCTCTAATGACGCAGGTCAATGGACACATTGTCCATTGTAAAGTTGAGCACAAGCTCCTTTTCTACACCGGTCCCTGCTATGGAGCTATCACCCCAGCAGCTTACCTAGCAATGGTACAAAAAATAGAACAGCTTGGATTGGGTTGCCTACCCACCTTGGAGCCTTGGGAACTTTAGCTCGTGTGCACTAGGGGCAACAGGTCGATTGGGCCGACTACCTCTTCCGGGAGCTCCATGCAATCTCCTCCAACCTCGAAGTCAAGTTGGTAGAATCAACATTACTCACCAGGGTACTCTACCACGTGATGGGATGGGAAGAGCTACCACATGCAATCTAGCTAAGAGGACCGGGTGCCGCCATTCTTGTTTGTAGCCTCCATCCACCTCTCCTATCTCCCCACCAGCAGCCAAGAGGCCCCACCATGAACTCGTCCCCACAGAATAGCCTCAATCACCCCCAAGCCTTAAGCCCACACACAAAGAGATCATTAGCTATAGAAGCCACTAATAAGAAGGTTGCCGAAGAGGAAGAGGAGCACCAGAGGCAGGATTTTCTAAACATGAGTTTATATGAGACCCCATCCCCTAACAGGTGCACGGAGATGCCTCCTCATGATCAGGCCGTGCCCTCATCCCCCAATGACACCCAGAACACAATCAACACTCTCCGTTGGGCTCGCACTGGTAGTTTTAGCTCCAGCCAGAATTATGCAAAGAGTATCCATGCAGCCCGCAGAGATGTGCCTAACTTCGCCCACGACTTTGCTAACATGTCTCATGAGCTCATCCAACAAATGACAAACTGCGTCTCCCACCAGCAACACACAACTTGACAAACTGCGTCTCCCACCAAGAACACACAACTTGACAAACTGCGTCTCCCACCAAGAACACACAACTTTCATAGAGAGAAATGTTATTAGACAAAGCCCAGGAGAGAGCGGTGTCTGAGGAGTTATACCAGACAAATGTACAGTTTATGGAGCTAGAGAAAAAGTTCAACAACCAACAAACAAAGAAGCTAGGCATAGCTATCAACACAATTACTAAGCTCCAGCAACATGTCAACCAAGCACATGCAGCGATAGCAACAGCCCACAAAGAACTCACAGTCATTAAAGGACTACATCAAGAGGCCATGATCCGGGCTGAGATAGCAGAGGATACGCTAGCCCGCACCACCACGGATTTCACAAAGCACCGTGATTTAACAGAGGCCACCATCCATCATTTGCATGAGCAGCTCGAAGATGTTGAGGCCCGGGCCGCCCAGCCACCATCCACTCCATCGGCTCCTTCATCCAACTTGGTTGACCAAAATGTGGACGCACTTATGGAGATCACCACCGAGAGAGCTCAGCTCCTTCATCTAGCTCGGTCAACCACAAGGTGGATGCACTCATGGAGATCGCCACCGAGCTCCCCGTTTTGGCATTCCCCCCTCAAACCTTGTATCAGCTCCTTGATCTACAGTTCCAAGCCATCTGCCTTAACCTTCTCCAACACGATATCTATATAGAAGAATCCCTATCCCACCAATAGTATACATATTCTCTATCCAAGCTCCCCATTGATAACCTAACTCTCATCCCCCATTTTTTCTTCCAAGGGTGGCTCACCTTTAAACACCCTCATGATCTCTATGAACTCCCCTTCCATTTTTTCTTCCAAGGGTGGCTCACCTTTAAACACCCTCATGATCTCTATGAACTCCCCTTCCATCCTCTTCAAGCCACCCTCACAACCTAGAGCCTACTACTTCGATATGGCTTCCCTGTGCAGCCCACTTGGATTGCATTGATTTATCCTTACCAGATGGCATCTTCCCCTACCCTCATGATCTCTATGAACTCCCCTTCCATCCTCTTCAAGCCACCCTCACAACCTAGAGCCTACTACTTCGATATGGCTTCCCTGCGCAGCCCACTTGGATTGCATTGATTTATCCTTACCAGATGGCATCTTCCCCTACCCCTATCTACCCCTCCTCTCCATCTAGTACCTCCGCACAGCTGGCTGGCATGTTGTCCAGGACGCCTACCTCTCCCTCCTCAATGATCCTCTACCACCCTACTTGACAGCCGGTTTACTCATTCTATTCCATCGCTGATTCATCCAGATCAAAGTCATGGAGGCCACTTGCATATGCCATTCGAGGACTCCCACATTGCCTTTCCATGGAAGTACAATGAAGTCGAGCCTGTCGCCGTAATCCAATTCTTCAATGCTCTTGATCCTCAGGCCACCGCTGTAACTCACCATGGCCTAGACGACAATGATGATGGCACTGATGGTCAGGGCAGCTTGCCTCCTCCACCCCCAACAAGCACGTATTCACCACCACCCCCTCCTCCACCATCAAGCTCCTCGTCTGCATCTCCTCACACACAACCCCCACCACCCCCCTCAAGCACCTCCACTCTTCCCCTTTTTGGTGCCCCACCTTCTTCTCCCCCTCTTCACTTTCCCACTCCATCCCCATCACCCACACCCCTTTCCCCAATTTCACTATCCAGGAATGCACACAGTATTCTGAGATATCCCCTCCACCTCCACTAGACCCTCACCTTTCCTCAACCCAAAAAATAATATAACATATTCTTTTCAAATAGCAAGGATGTGCCACTTCTATAATGTGCCTATTTTTCATTTCTACAACACCATTCTATTTACAAAATCTACCCCCGCATGTAAATTATCACTTATTTTTCTCCTTTCTCAAGAAAAAACTGAACTCCTAAAAAAAACTAAATTCCTAAAAAAAACTCTTCCCCACTATGTGATCTCAAGCATTTTATTTGCATGCCTTTTTCCTTCTCAACCAATGCTTGAAGTCTATGAAAGTGATCAAACACCTCACTTCTCAACCAAGGCTTAAAATCTCTAAAACAAGTCCATGTTAGCCCAAGTACCTACTCCATAGGTCACACCATGGAGAATAATTTGTTGATTTACAAACCAAGGTCTGTCCACCCACTCACTCCAGCAAGGAGCTTTGAATTACAAAATAAATTATGTCCACCCATGGACTCTAGCAAGGAGATTGAATTACAATCTAAAGCTTTGAGTAAGGAGCTTTGATAATGATCGAGGTAGACTCTGGACAAGGGATGACATGCACAATAAGGACATATAAAGAACACATATAACAAAGTGAAGTAAGATCATAGTATGAATATGGAGTTTGCCATGTTTCTAGATATATAGTACCTATCAAAGGTCATAGGTCAGCCCATGTCGGGAACCCACTATACATCACCCCATTGGGACCATATTAGAATGAACACTCAACTTAACATCTTGGTGTGTAGACCCATTTGGGTGCTTGTTTGGTGCCCCACAAAACCCAAGGACTAGGTGGCCAATAGTCGACCCCCACTTATATGCATTCCACTTGGCATGGTGCCAATATACATGATGCATCTCCTAACCATCCAGCCATACATGAGCAATGTCCATTATGTACAAAATTGGGAACTAGATGATGGCAAGATTCTCAATACAATGACTATTCCTCGTATAGGCTTCTCATATCTATAGGAACCCTAACAAAATAGTGGAACAACCCATCATGGTGACAAAAAGGGTGGAGCATTGATTCCTCGCATATATATACACACACATAGTGAGTGTGATGAAGGTGGATCATTGATTCGCAACATACACACACACAATAAAACGAGGGTGGAGCATTGATTCCCAAAACAAACACACACACACACACACACAAAGAAAACATTTTTGCACATTGAATGGTTAATTGCAAACATTTCTCCTGAAATCTTTCCTTTCAAATATCATGAAAGGATGATATTTTTAGAAGGATGGGTAAAAATGTTCAATGTACCCATTTTTGGATGATTTTGACTTCTTGATGGTTTTGTAGAAATTAATAGTACTTTATTTATAGAATAGCTATAAAATATTCTACATCTAAATAAGCTTTTATTATGGTTTACAAAATCTTGTGAAATCAACTAACTTCACCAATTGCATATATTTGATTTAAATTAATAAAATAAAATTTACAAAATTAACATCATGTGTTTTTATTTCATGAATTGGAATTAAATTCACAATCCTCTCTCATCACTAAAACATAGAAAACATTCATTCTACACAAACCAAATGTATGCTGTGTGTTTGTGTGTGTGTGTGTGTGTGTGTGTGTGTGTGTGTGTGTGTTTTTATCATTTGAACCTCATCGTTGAATGCTATGGCACTTCAACTTGCTAGTATATATATATATATAGGTCTTACCAATGTCCACACCATAACCATGGCTTTGCAAAAGGTAGTAAAAAGAATGATATACATTTCATATCTTAACAACAGTGGATAATAAAGTTTGCTATTTTCTATGAGAAAACCTTATTTTTCTTCAAAAGTTTGACTCAATCAAAGCATAACGCTATATCAAATTTAAAAATATAGTAAACTAACTTGAAAATTTTCCAACAAATATACCATATTTTTCTTTCTTTTTTTTTCAAAAAAGTTAGAAATATATTTTTCAACTTCATGCCTACATACTCACATACTTTTAAAAATAAAAATATGGATTCTTTACAACTCTTCTAGCTTCAATATGTTACCTACTTTTATATTATTCCATATGAATTACTCTAAAACATTGCTAAACGATTAATTTTCATTTATCAATAGCTTTAATGGGTGAAGCATGTTAACGTTTACTAAATAGCATGTCCATGGACATTGCTTGCTAGCATATGTTATTTGCCTTTCAATTTATTTAACAAGGTGCCTTTTGAAAAAGAGTTTTTTTTTACGAGACATTTTTTAATACAATGTCAAAAATAACCCTCAACATCTACTCCCATGTCTTCCCTCCCACTCTCTCTCTCTGTAACAACCTGCAAGAAAGCTCTCTCTCTCTCCCCCCCCCAAATGTGGACATTACAGGCAAGATTACATGGCTGATTGTTGAGGACAACAAAGGTGCATTCTCAGTAGTGATGGAAGAAGTAGTGATGGAAGGACTGATTTGTTAATACACACAAATGTTTTGGTGGACACACACTGAGAACGCCCTGTCTCATTCTTCCTCTCATAGGGTTGATTGTTGAGGACAATAGAGGTGCATTCCGAGTAGTGATGGAAGAATGTAAATTTTTGTATTATGATTGCAATGTTCATGGAAGAAGATGGTACATGCTACATTTTTGTATTGTTACCAAGTCACTTGACTAGATTGTAAAGCTTACTTTCACTAATTGTCGGATTTTAGAGACATGAAGATTCAATCAATCATGCCCTTTGGGAGAAACAACTTGAATCACGTGCCATCATCAGGGAGTATGAGGCCAAAAAGAAGAGAAAACAATGGGAACAAAGAAAGCGCAAGAGCGAGACTAGCTTGATGGAGATTGATGAATCAATAAAGCAGCGAATCGTCTTTGAGACATTAAAGTTCTTCAATGATAGGACCCAAAGCATGGAAAAGAAATTAAAGTGTGAAATCTTCAATCAAATTCTACAGCACCTTGCAGTGCTAAGATTACGAGATCAATCATCTAGAGAGGAGCTGCAAGTGCAGGTAGCTCTAGTAGCCAATGTGCGCAACACATTGGCGATTGTGAAGCAGTCAACAAACAAAGAAGAGTTTTTCTTAAAGAAAATACTTTGACCATACTCAACTGAAGACATGCCCATTGCTAAGGTGGCAAGGGTTTTGCAGGTTTCCAAGCCATCCTTTACAAGGCAAGGTCTCGTGTCTAAGCTACTTCAGATGATGGTAATGGCTTATTCTCATTGGCGGCATGTTGGAAGCATCAACGTGGCAGTACCATAACCGAAGAATTGAAAGAACTAGTTTACTCATTTTGGGAATCTCAGTCATGTTTCTCCCAATAAGAAGGATGTTTGTAGAAAATGATTAGGAAAGAAAAGTTACATCAAACACCCATTCCATCTACTCGATGAGCCGCAGGTATATTATGTTTAATTGTTCTAGTTTCAAGTGTTAACCAACTTACTAATTCATTTTATGGGCACATTCTTTGCCTGATTAGCAGATTTATCAGCTGGCTGATTAGCCTAAAATGATACTAACTAACTGGCATAAAAAGTTCATATATGTTAGGTAGCATATTTCTCATGTTAGTTCGCATATCTATCATGCTAAGTAGTATATCTTTCATGCTAAGTAATATATCTGTCATGCTAAATAGTATATCTTTCATGCTAAGTAACATATCTTTCATGTCAAGTAGCATATCTTTCAATTTAGTTAGCATTTCTTTCACGCTAAGTAGCATATCATACATACTAGTTAGCATATTTCTTACTATAAGTAACATATTTTTCATGCTAAGTAGCATGAAAATCATGATGTTAGCATATCTTGCATAGCATATCTTTCATGCTAATTACATATGTTGTATGCTAGTTAGCATATATTTCCTGCTAAGTAGCACATCTATTTGATCTTGCTAGTTTCAAGTCATGCTAAGTAATGTATCTTTCATGATAAGTATCATATCATACATGCTAGTTAGCATATTTTTCACTTTGAGTAACATATCTTTCTAATTAGCATATCTTACATGTTAGTTAGCATATCTTTCCTACTTCAGGTCATGCTAAGTAGCATATCTATCGTGCTGTTAGCATATCTTTCAACCCAAGTAGCACATCTTTCATGCTAAGTAATGTATCTATCGTGCTATTAGCATATCTTTCAACCCAAGTAGCACATCTTTCATGCTAAGTAATGTATCTTTTTGGTTTTTGTTGTCTCGTCGTAGATTCAAAGCTTGTCATCTAGAATGCAAAATCCAATTGCGTTTATTTGAGTATTTAAAGCCTTTCTTTGTTTGTCGAGTGAAGGGCAGATATACATGTTGTGAATATCACGTGCAGATGTCTTTTTTGAAAGATGCACTCAATCACATGCGCTCTCAAAAGTTTGATCTCCATGGGTGTGCAATTGTGAGATTTGTGCTGGAGATGGCACCAACAAAACATGCTCATCTATAGGGCATACCTTCAATGATGTCACACAGTTGTGGGAGTTAGTAGTTTGCCCGAAGCAAGAAGACGAGTCCTTCCATAACAAAAAGTGCTTGACGGGGCAATGCAAAAACTGTGGTGTGAAGAATTTGGCATGCTTCCCTTTGGAGACAAGAAAGGGAGAGAATTCTATGATTGTAAAGGTATTTGCATTTGTGGAGACTATGGAAAAAGAAGGAAACAAAAGGAAGAGGAAATATCTTTTAAACAAAGAGATGCAGTGCTAGGAGTTTCTTGCACTTTTGAAATCCAAGATTAGTTTCTTCATTATTCAGAATTATGGTGCCCAGTGATAAGCACAACAGTTTAAAGAATGTATTCAAAATTTCCCTGATGATGTGGTTGTATATGTGATCGACTTTGCTAAAAACTATGCTTTTAAAGAGAATAATGAGATCCAGTCTATGCATTTGCATTCGACACAAGTTACCATGCTTGTACACAAATTACTACAGGAAGGCAAGTGAACTCATTAAAACTGTCCACTTCTTCATTTGAGATGGCAGAGTTCATGACACCTTATTTTTGCAACATTGCTTTATGTTGCACTTTGAATGGTTGAAGGAACAAGAGGTAACAATTAAATCACATTGGGTGTGGTCTGATGGTGCTGCTTCATAGTTCCAGGCACGTAGGCCATTCTATTTGGTAGCAAGGTATGTAGGTTTGACTGGGATACAAATGAGTCATTTCTTCTCAGCATCAAGACATGGCAAGGGAGAACATGATGAGCACGAGCTGTGGTGAAGAGAATGTTGACACATGAACATTTAAAGCCAGTCGGTGCTACCTTAAAGTGTGCTGTTGATGTAGTCGCTTACTCCAGGGAAACCTATGAGAGGGTGTTGAAGCTTGCTATTCTTCAAAACAGAGAAATTGTGCCCGTGTTTTTTGGGAGGTCAAAGTAGGAGATGTAAATAGGGAGGTAAAATGTAATTGTGAACCTATCCCAAAGTCACGCTCTGTGCATGCCATTCATGCTCATAACCCACGGGATTCTACAGGACTTGCCACCATTAGACATTTGGCTTGATTTTTTGATGCATGTATGCATGGTTGTTGGAATAGATGTGTCAAAACAAAGCACATGTTCCTTCCTGGGATTATCATATTTTGCAACCCTTACCTAATTCGGAACCTCTTCTTGAGATGACGAAGATGCATATGATGAAGTGTCATATGAGGGACATCATGATGTGTTCAGCAATGCACTATAAATTGGTGACACTTTTGCAATACAACCAAATGCTGCAACCAATACAGAGGTAGTTGACTTTTACCTCATCAAATGTATTGCAGAGAAGGATGAGGCTGAAGACAATTATGTGGATGCATGGCAGAATAAAATTGCTAAAGAAAAATGTCATCAAGGGTTTGTATTACAAGCAGAGAGATGCATATTCCTTTAATCTTCTTTCTAATACGCCCCTAGTTCACATACTATCAGAGAGATGCATATTCCTTTAATCTTCTTTCTAATATGCCCCCAGTTCACATACTATCACATCTTGTGCATTATATTAAGATACCCATGGAGCATATCCCTAGAAAAAGAAATCCGTACTGTATCACTCCAGAAACCTATAAGGCAATCTATAATAGCATGCCATTTGATATGTGACTCATTTTTAATACATGGCATTTTATAAACCACCTCATTTAAACAAACTATGATTTTTCATAAAATATGTGTTGATAAATGCACAATTCAATAGATTGCACATTCTTTGTTTTCCTTTAAAAAAAGACTGGTGACTATTAACTAGCATGCAGGTGACTGTTAACTAGCAGATAGGTGACTGTTAACTAGCATACAAGTGACTGCTAACTACCATACAGGTGACAATTAACTAGCATACTGGTAACTGTTAACTAGCATACACGTGACTAATAACTACCTAGCTAGAGAACTAACTAGCATATACAGGTATATTGTTAACTAACTAGCCTCTTTGTTTTCCTAGATAACAGAAGATTGGTATACTGTTAACTAACATAGGTGACTTCTGTTGATAACATGCTAGTGAAAAGGTTACTATTAGCAAACATATTGGTAACTGCTAACTAGCATACTAGGGATTGTTAACTAGCATACTGGTATAGAATAGGTGCCTCTTTGTTTTTCTAAAGAACAGAAGGCTGGTATACTGTTAACTAGCATAGGTACTATTGACATCATGCTAGTGGAAAGGTGACTATTATTAACACACATATTAGTAACTGTTAACTAGCAATACTGTTACTGTTAGCTAGCATACAGGAGACTGTTAACTAAGTAACTAGAGAGAACAGAATAGGTGCCTCTTTGTTTTCCTGGTGAAAAGAAGACTGGTATACTGTTAACTACCATACTGGGGATTGTTAACTAGCATACTGCTAACTATTAACTAACTTACCATGGATTGTTAACTAGCAGTAATAACTGTTAGCTAGCATACAGGTGACTGTTAACTAGCATACCAGGGACTGTTAACTAGCACTGGTAACTGTTAACTAACATATAAGTGACTATTAACTAAACATATTGACTAACTAGAGAGAATAGGTGATTGTTGTAACTAATCAACAGGTGAATCATTTGAACAAACAACACTTTTTCATAAATTGTACATGTTAGTTTATACACACTTTAATAGACTACACATTCTTTGAATGTATATTCATTGCAATGATTACATATTGGGATAAAAATTTACAAAAGCCCCTCGAAAAGGCCGCAAGAGGTGAAAAGAAGTATTGATTACATATTGGGCCACAAATTTACAAAATCCCTCTAAAGCTACTTTTTTGTTACCATGTAAAACACTTCTAGGCTCTCTTTATCCAAGGGTGTACACATAAGATTGGCGATTGCATGCTCTGGACGGTTCTCTGCAAGCAGCCAAATGCCAAATCCAATTAAGAATCTTGTCATTAAGCAACCATGCGATTTCTTACATTTCCATGTCTGCAAACTTTGGAATGATTAAACAACAGTGATGTGGGTTTTTGAAACACTTGTTGTAAGCTGAATCATCAACTATCAAAGTGTTCGAATCGTTAAACTACTTGTAGTGGCTCCATAAATTGGCTTTTTGTGTTCCAGGAACTTTTGCGTTGTTTTCCTGTCTTTGACAATGCTGTTGGGATAAAATCTGCTGGCCTGCTAATTTGGTTGCAGAGCAGCCTGCTTACATTCTTTGACCTCGCACAACTCCATATAAACACAGTGAAGTACTCCATGCACCATAGCAAAAATGCAGAGGCTCCCTCATGGACAAATACTCGCTCTCCAGGGGCATATGTCACCTCTTTCATCCGTGTCATATACCTTGGAATGTATCCACCTTCCCTAAAATGGCACAACATCACACCATTAAGATCTAGTCAATGCTGTGTGATCATTCTCCTCTGAAGATGGTTTTTGGTTCAAATCCGGCTCTTCACATGTTACCGCAGGTAGCATTGGATCAATCACTATTTCTTCCACTTGCCTGACTACGTGTTTTGTTTTCTTTTATTTTCTTTTCTTTTCTGGTTGTGACCGAGGGGCCAACAATGTCTTTAACTATTCATCATCAACTATGATCGATATGTTTAGATGTGTAAACACCTCACTAAACTGATTACAGGCTTGAAAACTTGCATCCAGACACAAAACTTGAGGCACCCAAAGAACATGCATTAATCCCCCTACTGACCAATCAACTGCAATACATAAACATGGAGGCACCCACATCACTAGAACAAAGTATCCTGCAAACAAAGTTGTAGTACTTAGGCACTACGTTGCTCTCCATTTTTCCACGTGAAAACATATTTTGGGCATTTGTTTGTCTTGATGAGCTGCATGTCAAAACGGAGCTGCAAAAATAGACAAACTAACTGGAAAACATAAGTACAAACAAGCATAGTGGGCATTGTTAACTAGCATACTGATAAGTGTTAACTAGCATAGTGGGGACTATAAACTAGCATATTGCACACTGTTTACTATTATGGTTGTTAATAGGTAACTATTAACAAGCATACTGGGCATTGTTAACTATCATGCTTGTTAACATGTGACTGTTAAAGCATACTTGGCACTATTAACTAGCATACTAGTAAGTATTAACTAGCATGCTGGGGAATATAAATTAGCATATAGGTGACTGTTGATTAGCTTACTATTGAATAGGTGACTGCTAACTAGAAAATGTTGAGTGCTAATTAACATAGGTGACTGTTGACTAGCATGTTAGTGACTATTAACTAGCATACTGGATCCTATCAACTACCATACATGTGAGTGTTAACTAGCATATTAGTGACAAATTATATACATGTAAAAATGAAACAAAGGTCTTTACCTTCTCCTCCAAACCACACTCAAATGAGTACTACGTGGAATCACCATAGTACAGTAGGGAAATATACATCGATCCCTAAGAGTGCATAATGATGCAAAGCACATTGAGTGATATGTATGCTTGCATGAAGTACCACCAACATCAGGGTTTTGTTGACATTGAAATCCTACCCACACCCAACACACTTTCCTACCCACACCCATCACACTTTCCTACCCAGTAAGGTTGTCTATGGTGTGGGAGACCATAGAAGGTGGAGATGGGAAGAGACACACTTGTTGAGAAAACACACATAAGGTAGTCAATCAAAATTTACACACATACAATCAATATAAAAATAGAAAAACTAATAAATTCACCTCAATCATAGATAGGTCCACAAAATATGTTGATCCTCCTCCAAGAACCTGCAGCATCAACTCTTGTGTTGCTAGCTGCTCACTAAGTGTGGTTCTTGTGACGGAGTCTTCATTAGGCAAGGAAGCCAACTTGGATTGTGTTGTTTCCATTTGTTCTTTTAACAGCTTGAGGGCTTTGGTGAATTTCTCCTCACTCAATTTCTGAACTTTTGCAGCCTCCAATTTCTTCTCACAAATTACATATGCATCCTTGGCCTCTCTCATTCTTATTTCTACATCTTCAGTTAATGCTTTCATCTTCAAGGCCTCAGACATATAATCTGCATGCGGGAAACTTAAGCTCCTGCTTGCTGCTACTCTTGAGTTAGGAGTTTCTTCAATTTGAAGTTGTGCCCCTTTGTTGTCCTCCATGGCACTGTCCATGTGCCACCATTGTTTACCTTCCAATGGAGGAAATGGCTGTCAAAGTAGCCGCCTTTCCGAAGATCATTGTTGTGATCTTCAACAACAACAGCCCAAGCAAAATACATTGCCTTTCCTGCTCTAACAACACTTGGACTGAACTGCAACACATATGCTCTAGAAAATGAGATGTTAAACTCCATGTTTGTAGGACGCTTCTGGTATACCTTGTTGTAAAATATCAAAATGTCCTGGAATTGCTCTGCTCGAATACTACTGCACTTAATCTGATATGCACATGTCTCCCTTGTGTGCTTGAATACTAACAACCAATCATATTCAAAGACATTTGAATCCTTTAAGAGCCTTGGGTCCTTGCCTTCTATGTCAAGGCCGTAGTGTGTGTGGAAATCCTCTTTTGTTAAGAAGAAAGCGGTTTGAAGTGGATAATATACCTTAGGTGCCTTCCATCTTGCTGTAGAAATGACATTCAAGAAACATCAATATCAGAATTATATAAATGAAAAGAAAGAAAGAGAACACATTCTATGAGTTAGAAACCTCCTTCCTGAGGAGAACTTGTCTTTCTTTAGCATCTTCTCCTCTTCTTTGTGTGACTCCACCTCGATTGGGGGGGCTGCTTGGGCTCGCTTTGGTGTTCTTGGCTCTGCTGGAGAGCCTACTGTTTCAAATTTCTTCTCTCGCTTTGGTGTTCTTTGCGCTCTATTGGAGAGCCTGCTATTTCAAATTTCTTCACTCGCTTTGGTGTTCTCTGCTCGGCTGGAGAGCTTGCTCTTTTCCTCTGCTGCTTCATCCTTTCACAAACAGAACATAATTATAAGCCCCGCGAGTGGTGCCCACAAAAATTTCAAAACGTTACTTCTACACGAGTAGGACTTATGATTCACATTTCGATTCCCTTACTCCTCACATCATCATCAAGAATAGTGGTAGAAAACTTGACATGACATTTCACACATGGTAAATATACTATTAAGATTTATCACACATTTTAGGCTATTATAATATCACCCCACACAACTACTATATGCTATGCTAGTTAAAGAAGCTTTTGAAATGTGCTAACAAGCATAAATAACATACTACGTTAACCTGCTTACACCCCAATGTATCTCTTTTTCCCTTTATTATTAGCATTAATGTAGTCCTTAGTAATGCTTTTTTTTTTAGGGCCCTCCCAAAATCTATAGCCAAAGTTTTCTTAACCCCCTCCCCCCTTTTCAAGCCCCTTCCCCCATACATCTCTTGTCTTCTTTAAGGTTCATTTTCCATTTACGAAATACATATATATATTTTCTTTAAAAAGACCATATTTTTGGCGACCCACCATTGACACCCAATAACCCCCATATAATCATTTTTTCACAATTTAGTCAAATAAACAAACACTAGGTTTTAGTATCATGACATTCACTCCAACCCAAATGTATTACATTCTAGTAGGGTCTAATTTACTCTTACATTACTAATTTGTATGCATTTGTATGTATTCAACATGGCATGTCTCTCTATTCATGCTATTCTTATATTTCACTTAAGATTACACTTTTAAAACAAAATATAGCTGACTATTATCATCTTCTTTCTTGACAACCAACTCACATGGGCTACATGTAAAGTGGATCATCAAATGATACCTACTCTTTCAGCTAGATCACATTTACAATGATTGGATTATGTCACATGATACCCAATAATAATTATAGCTAAATAATTTATGCATGTGGTTCCAATTATAACAAGCTACAGTAGGTGATTGAAGTTGCCAAGAAATTCATTGCTCAATATTCTAAAATAGGGTGACAACTATTTGAAGAGACTGTTGAGTTGTGTCTAGTCGCTTTTTTTAAATGCTAGAAAGCTTAATTGACATATTCCCATTCTAAAGATACTTTTGTATATTCATATAAGAAGTTGTTCTCAAGAACTTGAAAATGTGCATTGAGAAGTGGATAGGGAATAAATATTTTGGGTGGTGCAATCAAGGTATGTACAAAGGGAGTGTTGCTTGCAAATGAAGATCAATACCAGGATGCAACAAAAACGATACTTAGGGCTCTTGAAAAGAGTTCCACTTTGTAGATGAATGTGGGAGAGGGTTTGATAATAATCCCACATGGGGACTTATGGGAGTCCTAGAATTTTTTGTATAAAAGGTGGCTCATTTGAGAGCTTAGACACACTTTGGGCTTAGTTCTTGCAAGAGCTCCTTTGAGAGACCTACTCTCCCTCTTCTCCATAGAGGTGAAGACTCTTCTCTCACCCCATCTACATCATTGTATGAGGTAAATCTCTTCATTGAATCATTAGCAATGTCATGAGTCATTCTCATCCTCTTCTCTAATCATTTTACTCTTATGCATGCTTTTAGTATTTCATTTTTGAGTACATGGATTGATTTGAAGCTTTCATGGAAGCTTGATGCTTGAATGTGTGCATGCTTGTAGGAAGATAGGAGTGGAGTGAGGTCTTTCTCTTTGCTTGAGTGCATAGTGATTGTATTCCTCTTGCTTGTATTTGTGAATGAAGGGGTGTGTAGGAATGAGGACAAGTTGAGCTTGTGTGTGTGCTTAGTCTAGTGTCAAGTGATGGTAGCCATGAGCATTCTCTCCATTTGTGGATAAGCTCTTGTGCACCGGTACGGGTCGAATCCCTAGCTCCGAAAGGGATGCAAATCCCATTGGATTGAGCTTAGTGTGGATCGTACTCCTCTTGCTACAAGAGAGAGAGTTTTCCGTCTCTCCATTGGCGCCGCTGCCGGGGAGAAGACTCAAATCCGGTTGAGAGTGTGTGGAAACCACCACTATTTCCTCTTTTGGTTGCAAAACCATTGAGTGATTAGGTTAAGTTCGGGTGTGTGATCCCGGTGAGTGGATAAGGTTAGGATAAGAAAAAAACCATTGAGCGGTTGAGGTTTTTCCCGCATTGTTTTTTATGTTTTATTGCTTTTTCCAAGTACCGTTCATTAAGTTTACCTTCGTTGTTTTTTGTCATTTCATTCTTTCATGCTCTTCGTTAACACGTGATTAGTAAAAAAAATAAAAAGAAAAGAGGGACGTTGCTAAGCTCTTCCATAGCTTATGCAAGCTCCATAGACTCCTAAGCATTAAGCCCGCTCAAACATTGCATCGTGTGTAAACGGGCTGAAAGCAGTGAGGAGGAGACGGATTTTAATTGTTTTAATCGTTTTATACTTTGGCCTAAGCGAGTTAAAAGCGCAGCAAAGAAAACTATATATATATATATATATATATATATATATATATATATATATATATAGTTTTATATATATGCTAAGGCTTTGGAAGGCGTAAGAAGACGTTGACGGAAGCAAGACACAGGGAGGCGGCTTTGTAAAAAATATATATAAATATATATATAAATATATATTTTTATATACTGGTGGCAGGGCTGTGTTGCAAGAGGCGCAAAGAAAGAAAACTAGAGCCCGGACGGAAAAAAGAAAGAAAGAAGGTGGCATCGAAAAGCTACAAGCGTAGAAGGCTGGGGCTCGCAGTGGCGGCATCTCGCGTGGGCTGCATCGAACCGCCGGTGGAAGAAGCTGACGGGGCTGCAAGGAGTGTGCACAGTTGAGAGGCGGGCGTGGCTAGCGAGAGGCGCTGTGGAGTAGGCGGGAGCAGCAGCGAACTGAAGCGCGTGTGGAGGCAAGAAGGCGACTGGGAGCTGTGAAGTGGTCGCTGCTGTGGTGGCCAATGCAGGCGAAGAAGGCCTAGGCCGTGTAGGAGGCTAAGGTGGCAGAGCTGGTGCGTAGGCAGCAGCTGTGGCTGCGTGGAGACTGGCCGGTGGCCATTGCGCGACTGTTGGCTGACTCAGAAGCCGGTTTGCAGAGCTAAGGGCCGGTAGTAGGCGGCCAAGAGGGGGCGAAGCAAGCAGACGGACGAAGGCGTGGAGAGTGGCCGGTGTAGGAGACGCTGAACGCAGCAACTGTGTAGGAGAAGAAGCGAAGGGTGTGTCGACCGGCAGCAGCAGCTGGCTGCAGCAAACGAGGAGGAAGCGGTGAAGAAGGTAGAAGGCGAGGAGGTGGCCACGTGAAGTCGGCGACGAATCCGGGCGGCGAGCGGCGAGCGAAAGGATAAGGTAGGTGGAAATTTTTATTTTTTTTTATTTTTTAAGTTTTTTTTGTATTTTTAAATAAAAAAAACAAACAAAAAAATAATAATATTTTTTATTTAAAAAAAAAAGGAAAGAAAAAAAAGAGAACAACTAAATACTTAAAAAAATAGAAAAAAAAATTTTAAAAAAATAAAAGAATTAAAAAAATAAAAAAATTTAAAAAAAAAGAATTTTTTTTTTTTGAATCCATTGTTCATTATTTAAATTTTTGTACAAAATTTTGCATAATTAAAGAAGCTTGCATTTTTATTTTTTATTTTTTAGAATTTTTTAACTGCATGCATAATTAGTATTTTTATAATTTTTTATTTTTGACACGAAATTCATTCATTTTATTAAAAAAAAATATATAAAAATAAATAAAAAAAACAAACTAACAAACAAACAATAAAAACCAACAAAAGGAGGAAAAAACAAACAAAAGAAAATTTTTTGATTTTTTAAGGAGTCTATTATTTTTTGCATATTTTGCAGTTCTTCATTTTTTTTATTTTTTATTTTTTAATTTTTTGCATAATTAGTGTAACCTGCATTTTTTTAATTTTTGTAACTCTGTGCATAATTAGTATTTTTTTTAGTGTGATTCATAATTTTGTGTAAATTTTAAAAAAAAAAGTAAAAATCATAAAATCATAAAATCATTAAAAAAAAAGATGACAAAAACATTATAAAAAAAAAAAAAAAAAAGGTTAGATAAGTACACCATACATTTTCTTTTTTAGTTGCCTTTAGTGGTTAGGTAGGGTAAAAAATATATATATATATATACAAATATATATATATTTTTATCAAGAAAACAAAACACAAAAACCAAAACCAAAACCAAAACAAAACAAAAACACATAACAAAACCAAAACAAAATTTTGACCTTATGCACTTACGGTCAGGACGTCGTGTAGATTCTGCCATAGGACCTAGGGCACCTTCTAGAGTACCTACTCAGGAAAGTGGGACCCAATCGGTAGGCAATTTGGCAGATATTGCTGAAACCCTTACTGAATCCCAATTCGATACCCTTTCCTCCAGAACAACTAGTTCATTGTCCATGGACGATCTAGTGCCGACAAATAGTCATCCCGTAGCCCCAAATAGGACACCCACACGATCCTTTAATCCATTTGAAGCCGATAC
This sequence comes from Cibotium barometz, assembly GCF_041138505.1. Classification (NCBI taxonomy): domain Eukaryota; kingdom Viridiplantae; phylum Streptophyta; class Polypodiopsida; order Cyatheales; family Cibotiaceae; genus Cibotium; species Cibotium barometz. The sequence goes on from NC_141046.1 coordinate 6,193,334, forward strand.
CATGGGGTTAACATTCAATGTGCGACTTCAATATGTCTACACAAATGCTCAAGGAGCTGAGATCTTTAGGGACCCACAACAAAGGTACCTTGTTAAGATCGCCGACATATTCTCAGAACTTGATAGAGCACCTCTAGTCAATGACCAGGGTAACATGTATATGGGTGGAGATGGTGTACGCTATGAAGTCACCTACCATCCGGAAAAGGTAGACAAATTAGGGGAGCTCTCTAAAACTGAGTTGTTAGACTATTCACAACTTTCCAGAGCAAGGGAGTCTAGAGATGACTGGCTCATCGAGCCGGACATGCCTGGACCATCCAATGCCCAATCCTCAAAGCCATCCATAGATGATTTACTTCTTGTAGATCTAAATTTGGACAAGGATAGGAAAGGCAAGTGTAAAATGGATCAGGGGGCTGAAAGCCAATGGGAGTTTGTACGACAAATTCCTGTGACTAAGGTCTTACAGGATGACCCACTTCAAGAGGTCTATAAGGACTCGTTAGAGGGATATTATGCCACGACTAAATTGCCACAGCTGGATCTTCCTCTAGCTTATGTAGTGGTAGTTGAGAAGTGTGCAGGACACATGAACAGAATAGTTGATAAATGGGCCAATGAATATCGAACGTTAGATTGGAAAGAGATTAGGGAACTCACGTGGAAAGGACAACCATTATTTATGGAAGTGTTCTCAACACATACAGCCGAACCAGGAGAGACAGCCTTTCTTGGAGAAACTGTTGCTCCTCCCCTACGAGAGTTCACTAGAGGGGGACCTTCAACATCTAAGTGGACCTCAGCTAGTAGCCCAACTCTAGCACCACGATATCGTCCTACACCAAATGTGCGACCACAGGTCACACCACCACAACAACATCTTTCCCACTATGACAATCGGATGAGAGGGGAGCCAACCCGGCCTCCTATAAATGCACCTCCTGAAATGAGGGTGACAAGATCTTTAGAGGGGTTTGGTGAGGCTGGTAATAGGGTACCCACACCAATTTTGGAAACATGTGGACCATCTTTCCAAAGAGAGGAACAATTCCCACTAAGGGTAAGAGGCCGTAGGCCCTACGATGAGTATTCACGACAAGTAAGGCCATCAACTCTTCAGAAATTGGTAAAGAAATATGAAGGGTCGGGAGATCCATACGACCATGTAGCAGCTTTTAGGCAAGCAGTTCGAGCTGAGCAAGTTGCTGATAAGCATACTCAAATAGAAGGGTTTGGACTCACTCTTGAAGGAAAAGCCCTTGCTTGGTTTCAGGCATTAGAAGCTTCTGACAAAACTTCTTTACGAGTTTTGGAAGAGAGATTCATTGCTGCTTTTTCTTTGATGGGAATTCAACATGACACGGTAGCACACATCTACTCTTTCAAGCAAGGAGAGAATGAGAGTGTTAGAGACTGTGTAAATAGAATGAAGCAGTACATTAATCGTTGCCCAGAAGATGAGAAGCCCGCCCAAAGTCGATTAATTTCTCTCTTCTTAAAAGGCCTCAAAAATTCAACACTGCATACACATCTCTATGCGAAGAAACATACAAGTTTCAATGAGTGTTGCCATGATGCTATGGATTTCACCGATAATTTCAAGTTCCAAGATGGTTCTGGCCCTGAGGTGAAACCTAGAAATCAGTGGGGTGATGACCAAAGTTCAGGGTCTAGCGCGCTAGTAAATCCAGACCAAATAGCCAACCTAGTGCTAAGGAGATTAGGACAAACCTATCGTCCACCCATGCAGCCACAACAACAGTAGCAGAGAATGAGGAGTGTACTTCTTACAGGTCCTCATCTTTGTGGAGCATGTGGCGGTGACCATAAAACAGAGGACTGTAATACCTTTTCTCCTCTAGTCACAAACCAACCCACAAAGAAGTGGTGCCAAGCCTGTGCTTGGAACTTTACTCATACCACATAGGATTGTACTCGCATTGCGAGAATGAGACAGGAACGTGAGCAGCCGAGGGGTGGAGTGGCTCCACAAATGTATCAACAATATACAAATTTTGCACGTAAGCCACCGATGACACAAGAACAAGCACGACCTGTTCTTGGTGCTCAACCTCCTGCTCCAGGGACTGCTCCTGTGAGGGTTGCCGACTACGACAATTCAAATATGTGTAGAGAATTGGTAAACCCAGGCTATGTGGAGGAAGAATATGTATCATATTCATCTAAAGATAATATCTTTGAAAGTCCCGCATACCCAAGCCAAACACTGGAGACTCAACCAGGGAAACAAAACTCTTTAATGTTGCTAGGCGGCTACCAACCTAGGACTCCAGGCCCCTCAGGTCAATGGCAGCCAAGGAAAGTAGAGGCCAAACCAATGGGCCCCTGTTATGAGTGTGGAGAACCCCATTGGGCTCGTGATTGTCCACATCGCTCAAGGCAAGCATCTAGATCCAATACAACAGCACAACAATTTCCACCAATAGAGAGATATTGTCTAGGGTGTTGTGTCGAACACTTCCCGAAGGATTGTCTGTTGAAACCACATGAGGAAGGCACCTCTCAACCAAAGGTTTCACTTAACCTTGTAGGGGCAATTCCATCACCACCTTCATCTGAGAATGAGGATGTCGTGCCACTTAGAGTCATGACTAGGTCACAGACACGAAACGCTGAAATACAGACTGATGAGACACCTCGAACTAGGGACGCAAAGACAAATCTAGTGGACAAGACCCTACAGTCCAATAGAAAAAAAACCACTAGGAGAAAGAAGAACCGAAACAAACAAACTAAAAGTGCATCCACTTCTAGTTCTCAGGAGACCTCTAAACAAAACATACGGGATAAAACTTTTACATCCCAGGAAGTGCGTGAGGAACATCAACCTCAACCTGAGCCTAGTGCTAAACAAGATGAGGCTAGTACGACTGAGGTTAGTTCTGGGGGTTCTGTTTTTGTGGATAAAGTGAATGAGACTCTAGAGGCCATCATTGATGCTCATAGAAGTCGCATTACAGCCTTATCTGAACTACCCAAGAAGCTTCAAGAATACCCAAACCCTCGTGAGGAGAAGATCAATCTAGCTGTACATCAGCAACTCATTAGGGAAGCTCAGTCGATACTTGAGGGACCACCACCACCTATTCCTCGGGGCCCAACTTCTCTTAAGCCAACATTAGAAACTATACCGGAAGTGTCATCAAGTAGGGAAATGAAAAGTGAGCTCATTTCACAAGCTCATAGTGAAAGATCGGCACCAATTGACAATCCATTGAAAGAAGAAATTCTACCATCACCTAGCCTTGTCTTCCCATGCAATGATGAAGTTATTGATGCTAATGAGGACATGGCAAATGACATATGGGCCGCTGTAAATGAGAAAATAAATGAAAACATGTCTTCTGTTAGTTCGCCTCCATTCTCTGAGGTGGATTTTACCAGAGACACGGAAAACAACTTTGGACGCCCAAGCATCCAGGAGGAAGGTCAAACAATGGTTTCTCCTAGAAGTAAGCATACAATGAAAACCTTACCGTCCTATCTGGGAGAATATGAGAACTGTTCTCAAACCTTGAGGATACCCTCCATGCATAAAAGGTTGACAAAGGAGAAAGATATGAGTATGGTGCAAGCTATTTTGTCTGCACCAGTGGCTTGTAACTTACCTTTGCTTGATTTGATAAAGCTTAAACCTGAGTTGTGGAATGATATTGCCACATGTTTGTCGGAGCAGGTATTGCTACAAAAGGGTCACCATGAGTGTACTATACACCCTGAGACAAAGCATGTAATGCCAGTTCCTATCAACAAAGTAGGAAAATTTTGTGAAGACGATCAGGGAAATGCTACCCTCCCATTGGAAGTGCGAAAAGTATCTTCAACTGCAATACTTGATAGTGGTGCAGGAGTAGGCATTGTGACAAGGTCCATTTGGGAGAAATGGGGCAAACCAGCTATTAGGAGTACCAGGATGCGCTTGCAGCTAGCAGATGGAAGCTTAGAACATCCCCTTGGGCTGCTTGAGAACATATTGGTCACCACGTGTGGGATTGAATATGAGCATACCTTTGCAGTGGTGGATTTTGGAAAGCATCCAAACTATGAAGTGATATTGGGTAGACCATTCATGCGACAATTTCAAATGATTCAAGATTGGGGATACAATTACTTGTACCTCCGACATGATTCTGTCATCACAAGGGTCAACCTAAGGAATCACTCATATCGTGATGTAACAAGGTCTCCAATAGATGAGTTTGATTCTGCTTCATCTGAGGGCTCAAAAATTACATTGTCAGATGGGCGGGAAGATCTATGGATGTGTGGAGCCTCCTGTAGGGATTTCAACACTGAGAGACTTAAGGGTAATCGAAGTGTATCTGACGAGGCATACATTCCACAACCCTTCCCTGAGCATTTAATTGATCCATTAGAATGGAGTCATGTCCTTGCAACATTATCGACATGTGCTTTACCAAAGCCAATTCAATTCTGTGACTCTGATGGATATGATATTATTCCTCTACGAATGATACAAACACGTGCCCTTCTAGATGATTTGTACTATAGGGATACATCCACAACAGCTATGCATGTCGAAGAAGTCTCAGTAGAGGACTTGACACTCGAATCGGCTAATGATGCTGATAAGGAGGATGGCTGGGACTCTGATCTTGATAATGAAGATACAATCCCTGAGGAAGAGTTAGGAAAGGCCCGCCTACTCTTGAGAGGAAGGGAGATTCAGGTAGAAATCCCTCGAAGCCGACCTAAACGTAAATGTTGTAAGAGCCATAAGAGAATCAGTAGACGAGATGAGCGGGAACAACGTGAGAGACTACAAAAAGAAAAGGAGGAGTCTAAGAGTGAAAACTCTCCACACCCACCTCACTTCTCAGGAAAAAACGGATATCTGTACTATGTCCAAGCACAAGACAGTATCAAAGACCAAGTCAAACGATCAGATGGATTCCAAGCAGGGGAAAAGCTAACAACTGTTAGCAAAAATCGTAAAAAAAACGAGGAAACAAAAACCAAAACTCAAGTCTAAAACCGATTCAAAAAAGAGTGTGGGAAGTGCTAAGACAACGGTTAAACAAAAAAATCCGACGATGCAAGATAGCAAAGGAGAGCTCAAAACCGCATGGTCTTCCATGAGCGGAGACTCAAGTGAACAAGAACAAGGTCTAAATGTTCCTCCCAATTTCACACAGTACACTCTTCAAGATCGGAAGATTGTTCTTCAACAGCCCACGCGACAAAAACCAAGCATGCCAGGGATTTCATACGATGGTCCTGAAGATGCAAAAAAGATTGATATTGCTAAGCCAGGAGAAGAACCTCGCTATGTGTGGATTGCCACAGACTTGTCCTTAGATGAGGAGAAGTTATTAATACAAACAATAAAGGAGTATCGTGATGTTTTTGCTTGGAGTTATAAAGACCTCAAAGGAGTTGATCCAAGCATATGTCAACATACAATACCATTGCGAGAGGATGCAAAACCCTCTAAGCAACGTCCTTATACTTACAATGAAAACTTTGCACGGAAGATAAAGGAAGAAATAGACAAGCTCTTAGAGGCAGAATTTATCTATGAGATTGAACACACTGAATGGGTCTCCCCTATTGTAGTGGTGCCCAAGAAAAATGGAAAACTTCGAGTATGTGTCAACCTCAAGAAGGTAAATGCAGCTACTGTGCGTGATCATTACCCACTTCCAATCACGGATCATGTTCTGGAACGAGTTGCAGGGAAAAAGGCATATAGTTTTTTGGATGGATTCTCCGGGTACAATCAAGTGTCAATTGATCCAAGGGATCAACACAAGACAGCTTTTGCTACTGAGGATGGCATCTTTGCTTATCGTGTTATGCCATTTGGTCTAACAAATGCACCAGCAACTTTTCAGCGGTTAATGAGTCATGTATTCAAGGAGTACCTTCGACAATTTCTTGAGATTTTCATGGATGATTTATGTGTTCACTCACAAGAGCGTGATGATCATATAGAACACCTGAGACTTGTGTTTCAAAAGTGTCAACTTTATCGTATATGCTTGAATCCTGACAAGTGCAAATTTATGGTAAGACAAGGGAAAATTTTGGGCCATATTGTTTCTCGCAATGGGATTTCAACAGATATGGATAAAATTGATGTCATTGTCTCATTACCTCGGCCTATCAACCCTAAAGGGGTACAAACATTCATGGGACATTGTGGCTATTACCGTAGATTTATCTACATGTACGCTGTCCTAGCCAGACCATTATATGCTCTTCTTGTAAAGTTTAATTGGACTGATGAGTGTGAGGAATCCTTTGAAAAGTTGAAGCAAGCATTAGTGACTGCCCCCATCTTACGGGCACCAGATTGGAACCAAATCTTTCATGTCCATATTGATGCTTCCAACTTTGCAATTGGATGTATTTTGGCTCAATCGGGAGAACACAATAAGGATTTCCCAATCTCATATGCTAGCCGACAGTTGAACAATGCTGAGAAGAATTACACCACAACAGAAAGAGAAGGATTATCCATGATATATGCAGTGAAAAAGTTTCGCCATTACCTTTTGGCAAACAAGTTCATATTTTTTGTGGACCATCAAGCATTGCTATATTTGGTGAATAAACCTTGTGCAACTGGAAGAATTGTGAGGTGGTTTATCATCCTTCTTGAATTTGATTTTGAAGTTGCAGTTCGGAAAGGAACAACTCATCTAAGGGCAGATCACTTGTCTCGAATCACCTCTGGAGAAGCTCCTGTGGGTGTGGATGATGATATGTTAGATTCAACACTTTTCCTTGTAGAGACAGCCCCTAGATGGTCTGAATCCATTTTAGAAATTTTGACAAGTGGGCAAATACAACTAGCGGGTCCTAATGTGGACCTATGGCGACCATTCAAGCTAATCTCAGGGAGATTATATCGTCAGGGTAATGATGGAGTGTTGAGGCTTATACCTAACCCCGACCAATATGAGGAGATCTTGGAATGGGCACATGCGGGTATAGATGGAATCCATGCATCAGCTACCACTTCTGTGCGACGTATATCTCAGGATGGGCAATGGTGGCCTACCATGCATGCAGATGCTGAGACATTTGTTCGTAACTGTGCTTCATGTAAAATTCAGAAGCCAATTCATAATGTCACATTATTCCAAATTTCAACTACACCAAGTTGGAGTAAGTATATTGTGGACTATCTTCAGCATGGTCATTTGGATCCAAAAATTCCTAAACATCGAAAGCATGCTATTAAAATTGAAGCGGCAAATTATATGCTGATAGAAGGCCAACTCTACAAGAGGGGCAAGGATGGCAACTTACGCATGTGTGTATGTGAAGCTGACTATCTGAAAATCTTAACTCATGCACATGCAGGTGTTGGGGGTGGACACTTTTCTGGCAATACCACAGCAAAGTTGATTAGGTGGTCTGGGCTTTGGTGGCCAACCTTACAAATGGATGCCGAAGAATATGTGAAACGTTGTGACGACTGTCAAAGGACCAAACCTCCCATCACAAAGGACAATATGCCATTGCGGCCTATGCTAAGCACTCGTGCTTTTGCAAAATGGGGTATTGATTTTGTCGGTCCCATTAAACCTCCGGCTCGTAACACGCATGCAGAATATATTATAGTCGCAACCGACTATTTGACCAAATGGGTAGAGGCAAAGGCAACAGTCAAAAATGATGCCAGAACCACGGCCAAGTTCTTGTATGAGTACGTGTTTACACGCTATGGCTTACCTATTGAGATCGTTAGTGATCAAGGTGTACACTTCGTAAATGACGTCATAGAATTTTTGCTTCAAGAATTTATGGTAATTCACAAGCGTTCTGCACCCTATCATCCCCAGACCAATGGACAAGCCGAGAGTACTAACAAGATTCTCTGCACAGCACTCACAAAGATTGTTGAGGGACATAGGACTGATTGGGAGCAAAAGTTGCACTCTGTTCTCTGGGCATATAGGACAGCCTATAAAACATCTGTGGGCACAACCCCATTTGAACTTGCTTTTGGGTTAGATGCAATTCTTCCCATTGAATTTCTTGTACCTACTCTACGAGTAGCTAAACAATTGGATTGGACTGGTCATGAGCTTTCACAACGTGTTGACGAATTGGAAAAGCTTGATGAGACCCGCTTATTGGCGGTAATGGGGATGTATGCTGAGAAGAGGAGACAAAAGCAATGGTATGATAGAAATGTAACAACGGGTCGATTCAAAAAAGGAGACCTGGTGCTCTTATACACACTTAAGAAGCATAAGAGAAAGCTCAAGAAACGTGGCCTAGGACCGTTTGTGATTAATGAGCTTACTCCAAGTGGTGCAGTGCGTCTGGAGACACTAGAAGGTGAGCAAATGCCTAACTTCATTAATGGAAGTCGTCTCAAGAAATACAATGAACCATTAACTGAAGCCATGCTTCAACAGATGCATGCTGCACAAACACGGAAAAAAGCACTTGACCTACTTAAACGTCAGGCTCAAGAGGAGGCTAAAGCTAGAGTTGCAAAAGCCAAGGAGCGTCGCAAAGCTTCTATGTTAGCCATACAATTGGCTACTGATGAGCCATATGTTGAACCATTCAATATTCAAGTGGGACTTCATCTTCATGAGACTACCTACTTTGTCTCTGCCTTAATTGACTCTGGTGCAGACTATAATGTTCTATCGTTTGAAACATGGATAGCCTTGGGTCAACCCACACTTGTACACATTCCTGTGGACCTACGAAGCTTCTCAGGTGAAGATAACCCTATAGAGGGAAAATGTGTCATTATGATGACCATTCAGGATCACAAGATGTTAGTGCCCTTTTATGTGGCACGTAAGTCCAAGGCAGTAGTAGAGGCTGTCCTCGGTAGATCGTGGTTAAGTGCTACCAATTGCTCATTGGATTGGAAGAATAGACAATACAAGTTGCAAATTGATTCTGATTGCATCTTGGGATCTGCTACACCACGTGCTTTATCGTGTCCAAAAGGTAATGTTTCTACCTTACCCAATAAACAATCAAAATCTGCTCTTGAAGCTCCAAAACAAATGATGTGGATAATTGATGAGTACTCAAGTGAGGGCCATGGCTGGCATGTTCCAACTACTCTAGTTGCTGCTCAAAGAAGGCCAGGCAAGAAGGATTCATCAATGTGGCTACCCAAAGATGCGTACAAACTTGTACCATCTAGTCCAGTTGCTAAGCCTCTTAAGAAGCACATCATTTCCAAGCCCAAACCTCGGATTGTTACTCGATGGGTCCAAAAACAGGTTCTTAAAGCACAAGGTTATTATGAGGGTGCAACAGCAATTTGGCTTCCAAAATGCCATGAATTGCAAAAGGTAAAAGAGTGTTTCAGAAAGGTTCCAAGAGCCACCCCCGTTTGCCCATATCAGTGGGTGCAAAAGAAATCAACACAAATTCTCCAAGAAAGGAAAGGTGGCTGTGATAGCACCTACAAAACAACTTGTGTTGATCTTCCTAAAACATGTATTGAAACACCTGTTGTCCCTATTTCTCCTTGTTTCACAATTCAACCATCAACTTGTGTACCTACGACGAGTCCAAATGTGTCTCATTTGAGCATAGATTCTAGCATTTCATTGCCTAAATCCTCTTATCTTGCTCAAATTCCTCGACAATTGCTGAAATTCCCACCCAAGAAGGACATACCTAAAACCAAAGATAAGGCATTAGCACTACAAATAAATCTCTTTGGTAGATCAATGTTTGAATAGTGTGGTGCCTTACGCCTTTAGAGAATTATGTTCTTTTTGAGATAATCTCCACCACCAACGCAAGGGTAAGATCAGTGAATCCACAATAAGATCGACAAGCCAGGGCACTTTTCTCCCATTGGGTTTTTTTCCCCTCGGCTATATTTGGTGATTGGCACCACTAACAAATTTTATTCTTTTGTTTTTTCTTTGTTTGTTAATAAAACTTTGTGCAGAGATCTCAGCTTAAGAAGAGCATCAGATACGCCCCTACAGTCCACCTATCGTGCACACAAATTAGGAAGGGGGGAGATATGCTATGCCTACAGGGATCAAGGAGAAGCAATCTGCACAAAATCAGCAATGCATCACTGCAAACGAACAACATCAACAGGGCACTACAACAGGTGTATTCAAATCTTAATCTCTACTTCTTTTTGTGCTCTTATCTTTCGAATATATGGTTTGCATGTTCACACAATATTGGCTGGTTTGAGTTTTTGATTTGTAGTTAAAATATGGTGAGTACATTCTAGACCCTTAGAAGACTTGGTAAAAGATATTTCTATCCAAAGACAGTGTAAAATATATATACCAAGGGAGTATGCCAAGTACTTATGTCTTCAAGGTATATTAGTTATCCCTAGTGGTAGCTATCTCTTAGATATGAGCTAGGTGCTAGGAGTAATAAAAATTTATGAAAATATACCCTACAAAAATATATATACAAGGTGAAATTATTGCGACATGAAGTGTCTACCGCCATGCGAAGTGCTTGGTAGGACCTGGGGATGTCTCAGCACCTTGGGGCCGATGCCTTGGTTTCCATGGGGTGAACACTGATGTCTAGAAGCTTCAATAGAGGACCTTTGAAGAATCTATCGCCTTGATAGATGTTGGTAGGACTCGGGGGTACACTATGGGCCCTCGAAACCGATGCCCTCATCTTCAAGGGGTACTCCTTAGGTCATAAAAGAAAGAAAAAGGGTCTGTCGCCCTTGAGATACTTAGCGGTCTTTAGATTCTCTTGGCGGAGGTCTCTTGGCCATTGCTCGGGTCTCATGGGGATAGAACCTTAATCTTTATCACCTTCTACACACATATCAGAAAAAAATAAAAAAAAATAAAAAAGAAAAAGAAAAAAAACGAGAGTTCCAATCACCTTTGCTCATATTTAGGAGTAGGTTTGCCACTTAGGAGTAACTTACATACTGATAGGACATTGAGACTGCGGTTATAACCGGAGGTGTACAAAGACACTTGCCTTTGCATAGCATTATCTACTACCTAAGTCTCACTTTGACTAGTTTTTACTCACCTCTTTTAGTACTCATTAAAACTTTAATCAGCCTTGCACTTGTATGCTCACGTGTGTAATTATTATTGCTGATTTTGCTTTTCTTTTCTTTTTATCAATAAAGGACTTTACTCGTATCAATTGTTTTTTTTGTTGCAGCTTTTGCTACTACCGCGCTCGAGGACGTGCGCAAAATAGGAAGGGGGGAGTGTTGCTTGCAAATGAAGATCAATACCAGGATGCAACAAAAACGATACTTAGGGCTCTTGAAAAGAGTTCCACTTTGTAGATGAATGTGGGAGAGGGTTTGATAATAATCCCACATGGGGACTTATGGGAGTCCTAGAATTTTTGTATAAAAGGTGGCTCATTTGAGAGCTTAGACACACTTTGGGCTTAGTTCATGCAAGAGCTCCTTTGAGAGACCTACTCTCCCTCTTCTCCATAGAGGTGAAGACTCTTCTCTCACCCCATCTACATCATTGTATGAGGTAAATCTCTTCATTGAATCATTAGCAATGTCATGAGTCATTCTCATCCTCTTCTCTAATCATTTTACTCTTATGCATGCTTTTAGTATTTCATTTTTGAGTACATGGATTGATTTGAAGCTTTCATGGAAGCTTGATGCTTGAATGTGTGCATGCTTGTAGGAAGATAGGAGTGGAGTGAGGTCTTTCTCTTTGCTTGAGTGCATAGTGATTGTATTCCTCTTGCTTGTATTTGTGAATGAAGGGGTGTGTAGGAATGAGGACAAGTTGAGCTTGTGTGTGTGCTTAGTCTAGTGTCAAGTGATGGTAGCCATGAGCATTCTCTCCATTTGTGGATAAGCTCTTGTGCACCGGTACGGGTCGAATCCCTAGCTCCGAAAGGGATGCAAATCCCATTGGATTGAGCTTAGTGTGGATCGTACTCCTCTTGCTACAAGAGAGAGAGTTTTCCGTCTCTCCAGGGAGGACCTTAAAACTTATTAAATTAGAAATTATAGTAATGTGTAGAGCCTTTCATGATTCTCACATGATTGTTTTTCCTATTCTATCATATGCGTGGTATTAAAAAATAATCAAAACATTTGCAAAACGTAATGATGTTTTTATGCAGCATAAGGTTAAATGGAAGAGAAAAAATAGGAAATTACATATACGATCCATCTTAATATTTGGTAGTCTAATAGGCTTACACTTAGACATATTACATGAGGTTATAGATGGAATCTTTCTAAATTTGGACTGAAATGAAGACAACATTTGTCATCATATTCTTTATCTATTTCAATTAGGGAGGAAGGTGATGATGTTATCACAAGTCTTAGTGTATAAAGTCATCCAGTGATTAAAAGTAACTTAACTTTCACAATACAATTCTTTTAGCCATGATTTGAATTTATTATCTTTTTACTTTGCGTAGACTTTAACAAATCAATATGCAATTCAAATGTGGCTCCTAAGAATGTATGCATTTTGTACTTCATTGTATGAGTACTCATAGCCCAAAAAAATTATCATCAAATGTTTATTAGAAGAAGTATTTAATGCCTTTTAGGTCATTTTGAAAAATCCTGGTTTTCAAATTCTCTAAAGAAATACCGTTTTTAAAAAGGGAATCTTTTGAAGATGCCAATTGAATTCTCCCCAGCCCAGCTATTCCAACTTATACGTCCAGGCAACAAGCCACCATCTGAATCCTGGCCTCAGCAGTCTCAGCTTTTCCAGCAGACATGACGACTCCCGCTCAAGTGATCTGCCGCAGCCTAAAATGCCCACAGAAATCTTCAAGTTTGGAGAGAGCCGGACTAAGGCGGCCGTCGATGCTCCCCAACGTTCTGGAGAACCCAGTGATTCGGGTGCAGATTCTTCTGCAAACGGTAAGTAGCTCGCAGTCCATGAAATCGTACATTAAATAATACCACCTCATTGCTGCAGTGTGTGCACCACAATACAAATGACCTTAGCTGGAGAGATGTGCAGGAGAGTAAAGCCTATTAGTTCTTGATCATTTGGTTGCTAGGAAGAACTACCATTAACGGGGTTAACCTTAGAAGGCCGGCGTGATTATAATGTACTAGGAAAAACTGCTTCGTTCGCCGCTTGTAAGTTTAGAATTAATTAAGAGTAGACCTCTCAAATTAACGTCATCAAACTGCAAGCAGCAGAAGTATAATCAAAGCTTACGCCCTTCGATATTATTATTATTATGATTCCATATTAATTGTGGTTCGTTAATTTCCATATTAATTACAAGGATTTTAATTGACAATTCTTTTCTGTCATCTCGTCTCATGCATATCTGGTGTAGCTGCTGATGCGACCTTCTTTGAGCTTGATCAGCACAAGTACAGCTCGTCGTCGAAGCCGGACACTAGTAGTATCGCGGGTCTGGACCATGAGAAGGAAATAATTGGGCACAATAGAAGATTGGGCCCCTCTTCAAGCATAGGCCTTTTCTCACTACTACATCCGAGCCCATGGCCTCTCCCCAAGCAGCTACTCGCACTGGGCCAAATCATGAGCAACTGAGATTATTTGGAGAGCTCAACGGGGTAAGTAAAGAAGAGAACCCAAGTTCACCAAACGACCAACAAGCAGATGATGTTCCAAACTCCTCAACTTTTGACAACATGGATTTGCTTGGCTTCTTTGAGTCCATGGATAGAAGCAACGTCCTTGCCCTTGATGCATATATGGTACTTTCCCCTTGATGCCTATATGGAATCTTCACTCTATTCATTGATATATATATATATATATATATATATATATATATGTATGTATGTATGTATATTCACTATCCCTTGAGCCAATACCATCAATGCTAAGGTGCACCCATTTTTGTTCTATGCCTTCCACACATTCCCCTAATTGGATTGTACTAGTCTAATCAGCTTAACTCAACATGTAATTCCTATTCAAGCACATAATTGTAGTCTAATCATCTTTCTTCTTGCATTTCATATGTAATAGTCTCCATATTTTATTCAAATCTTTTGTATGTTTGCAGAACCGCACAAATTTAAAAGAATCTATCTATGGAAAGAGACCTTTACGCAGTTATCAGCGCAGCTACAGCCGTGTATATAACTGCGCATATAACCACGTATATAGCCGCACCTACAGCAGTATGTATAGCCATGCGTGGCTATAACCGCGTTCTGTGTCTCAGTAAAAAAACGGGGATAGAATGGGAGAGAGATGTGGGGACTTGACATGTGTACCCACATTTCTCCCCCATTCTATCCTCGCTTTTTTTTATCACATTATTTAAACACTACTTAATCACATTAATTAAACACTACTTAATCACATTTTTTAAACACTTAATCACTTAAAACATAGAAAATAATTGCAACACAATGTCAAGGATTATATTCTAAATTACGTACATAGTTGCAAATTACATAAGGTGTGCATGCCCAAAAATGAATAAAGATGAAGACATCGAAAACTAATTAAATTAATGCATCATCTTCATCTTCGCCCGCATCTTCACGATGTGCACCACCACCGTCCTCTCATCATCATCTTCCTGTGTTAAATAGTGATACAATGCAAAAAAAGTTAGCCATAAGCAAAACAAGTTGGATGATAATTAAAAATCAAGTTTAACTACTCACCAAGTTGCCGTGTTGCGCTCGTTGGATATCCACATCAATGAACACTTCCTCGTGTTTGAGCCACTCCCAAGTCTCAGCTTCATTGTGATGCTTGAGGTACTTATTCTCCTAAGCCATTGGGGGGTGATCTACTACCCTTTCCTACAACAAATTGCAATGTGAATGAGATATGAAATCACAACGACAAATGAACTAAACTTTGTGAAAAATGGCAAAGAGAAAACTTACAAACCGTGTGCGCTAGCCAGCGGTCCTCCGGATCCATTTTTTATCGCATTGTACTTCTGTAGTTGACTTGCATGTGCCACCTTTTGCTGAAGGTATTGAGAACCATCCCTAGCTTCTTTCTTCGCCTTCTTCCACTCCCTAATGGTGCAATTGGTGGGCATTTATGAACCATCTTTCACGCACACCTCCTTTGGGGGAGACCTCCTATTATTGAGGATCTTTATTATGTGATTCCTCACCCACTCCTGGAAAAGTGCAAATGGCATCGTA
The DNA here is from genome assembly GCF_041138505.1 of Cibotium barometz. NCBI lineage: Eukaryota > Viridiplantae > Streptophyta > Polypodiopsida > Cyatheales > Cibotiaceae > Cibotium > Cibotium barometz. The sequence continues at coordinate 6,208,440 of NC_141046.1, forward strand.
GATGGGATAGGAGTACAGCGAGCAGTAGGAGGAGCTAAAATACGAGGAGCAGGGAAAGTAGAAGTGAGAGGGGTAGGGAAGGCAGTGGGATGCATGGAAATGGGTGACTGTGGGATAGCTAAAGTGTTTAGCATATAGAAGGCGAGGGATAAGTGGAGAAACTCAATTTCTTGGCCCTGTACCTAGAGGTTAGCTGGTTCCAACCCGCATGTGTCTCAAAAACATGTTGCAAATCACGGTCATCTTGACTATGGGAGGTGCACTAGAGGATGTGCCTCTCCATATATCGGATCTTGGTCCATTGGTGATGATACCCATGATGCCCACATCTATATGCATAAAAAAACATAAAAACATAGTGCACATAGAGCATACATTACATAAAAAGTTTTATGCATAAAAACATTACATAGCTCACATAGAGCATACATAGAGTACATAGAGTATGTGTATGCTCTATGCATGCTTTACACATAAACATATGCAATATACATAAATCATAATGCATAAGCTTAATACATAAGTCAATGCAATATTGTCTTATGCATAAGCTTATGCATAATGCATTATGCATAAAGCCTTATTGCATTAACTAATGTATTAAGCTTATGAATCATGAGCTATATGTATGCTCTATGCATAGACATATGCATACTAAGGCATTAAGCATTAATGCCATCAGGGCCAAAAATGTTAAATAAGGGCTGCATTTTAATCACTTGTACCGGATTTGGATTAAGCTTTGGACCAATACAAATGCGACATTAAACCATAAATATGACATTAGGTTTCATATGCACTTTTTACTAACTTCACTAGTAACTACAAGAGAATCATTATTTTTCGATGCTTAGTTTCCATGCCTGGTCGCGTCATCGATATGTGCGTCGAAATAGGCATCAAAATATGCATGGAAAAATGCGTCAAAATAACAGTCGAAATATGCAAGGAAAAAGTCATCAAAATAACAGTCAAAATTTTTCTTTCTTTAAAAAATTGAATTTATATATAATATTTTCTAGTTCCCATCTTGGGGTGTGTTTCATCCTTCTCTTTCTACCTCTTTGCAAGCATATGTTTCTATGAGAGAGAGAGAGAGAGAGAGAGAGAGAGAGTGAGTGAGAGTGAGAGCTAGAGAGAGAGATGATCAGAGAGAAAGAGATGGATAAAGAGAGAGAGAGAGAGAGGGGGGGGCGGGGGAGCCGAGGGTGAGAGAAGAGTATAACTTCCATCACGCTCTTTGAAGGAGAAAAAATGCTAGCTCCTCCTCCTCATCACTAAGGTGCAATTAAGAAAGTGCTCTATTTTACAATGAAATTAAAGTTCATCATCAACTTGCTCGTCCTCCTCAGCAAGATCCATGGCTCCAAATAAATCTATTTCTAGAAATACTCCATCATTATTGTCAATTGGTGGAACTAGTTGTCTTGTAGTAGTAGAAGGTAATTCATCCATGTCGTCATCCTCTTCTAGCTCTAGCATGAGAGTTGTCAATGCATCATGATCATACTTAGCTTGAATCTCTTCTTCTTCTGGATTATCTTTAGTGTCTGTTTCTCATTGAAGATGTATTTTCTCAATGAGTACGCCTTCATCCGATCCTAATCCCGTGTGAGCCTCACTTACTTCCTCAACTAGTATGTCTTCTTCTTGTTCTTCAATAGGTGCTAGTGGTGTATGCTCAACTATCACATGATCTAGGGGAGTCTTCTTGTTCATCCGATCCTAATCCCGTGTGAGCCTCACCTACTTCCTCAACTAGTATGTCTTCTTCTTGTTCTTCTTGTTGTTCAATAGGTGCTAGTGGTGTATGCTCAACCATCACATGATCTAGGGGAGTCTTAGTGGTGTATGCTCAACCATCACATGATCTAGGGGAGTTCCTCAGCATCTGGCAAACAGTCAACTACTATTTTCACCTCTTCAAATATTTGTTTTCCACATGGATTTATTTGGATCACAAACAACCATTTATGATCTGCCGGGTCTTCCACAAAGATGATCTGCTCATAGTGCCATGGTAGCACAAATGTGTCCCTTTGGTCAGTCCATATCTTTGTGTGGTCTACTTGAAGAAATCCACACTTGTCTTTGCGTATAGCTACTTGCGCCCCTTGAGTTACCAACTTGAACTATTTCACATAAAAAATGAACATATCAAACTTTGTGAATCCAACCTTGATAATATCTTGGATTGTTCCACAATAATCTAGCATGCCTACTTCAGTATTGCCATCACTTACACTTGAACGACTTTCTTGCATGAAATTAGCCTTCACACACAACAATCAAATGTTGTTCTCTTTTTATCTATTCCTTCTACTCGAAAGTGACGTCCGCGTGACCAAATTACCCCAAACTTATGATACTGCAAGCACAATAAATAAGTACTTTTATTGTATAAATTCACGAAAGCATAACATAAAAGACAATGCGTAGATATCTCTAACTCACATACATGGAAATCACAACCATATGCAAGCTCCTTCTCCTCATCACTTATTGATTCACCATTGCGTTTAGCTTGTAGTATGGTTTGCTTGAGCCATTTATTAGAAGGAAAGTCTGGAAGAAGTGTAAGTTCTATTGGGTATGGTAGTGTGCGAGTTGTTCAACTCCTTCTAAAACTCAAACAAGCTTGGTCCCTTTCAGCCTTCACCAAGTTATATCTCTCAATCCATTTCTCCATAGCATGTGATTTTAAGATGCAAAATTTATTGATCTTCTCACGCAATGCTACATCCATTGTTCTCACAAGGCCTTTCCCTTGTGGCTCTTCCCCAACTAGTCGATCATCTTCTTCTTGTGTCCATAATCTTGGCATATCGGGATCAGACATACTGAGAAATTCAGTTATATATACAAGTGATTCTTGAACAAGCCATCCCGCTACCATACTACCTTTAAGACGAGCTCTTTGACGAACAAATCCTTTAAGTGGCTTCATAAATATCTCCAAGAAAAACATACATCAGCTATACGGACAACCCTAGCCATAGCAACTTCATCAACCACATGAACTAGCAAGTGCAATTGAATGGTTAAAATACTTGTTGGAAAGTATTTCTCAGCCAGCAGCCTTGATGGAGTTTAATCGTGCTGCTTCCAATGTGTCTCTACTAATCTCTTTCCTTGATATCCAACATACCACTGCACCAATTTTATAAATTGTTGCTTTAATGTCATCGTTGAGGCAATCCTTGATGGCTATAGGAAGGACGAATTGCATGAATTTGTGCCAATCATGACTCTTCAAGCCACCACAAAGCTCATCGTCCTTTGTAAATGCTCCCTTCAAGCAATGCATGCATTCTGAAGGAGTACCAAACTCACTAATGCACTTCTTTACACGCTGTTGCTCATCCTTTGTCATGACCCAAGGTGATTTTGGTAGCTTCACCTTTCCATCTACTCTATTTTGGGCCCATAAGTGGTGCATGCGTTGAACCTCTTGTAAATCATCTCATTGTACCTTGCTCTCCTTTTCTCCTGTGATGGTTTTCCAAATCACCTCCGCTATATTCTTGAAAATGTGCATTGGGTCAAGAAGATGTTTCACTAGAAGGTCATTCTAGTATGGAAGTTGATGGAAAATAGATAGACGCTTCATTCCTGGAGGTGTACAGGTTGGATCCAGCTCCCATAATGTCCTCCAATCACTCCTCTTCCATATGCAAGGAGACCTCCCTAGAAATCCCTCACATAAAGGATGGTCCACTAGGAGATACTTCCTGTGGCCCTCGTATACTATCTTCTTTATAGACTCTGAGTATCGAGCCTCAAGTTGCGGCCCACATAATGGACATCCATTATACCACCCTGACACTGAAAGCCCTGTAGAACATCAAAAAAGATTGTAGTAGGTAAGTTTGGATGACAATCATGACTTAACATAATATGTTAACAACCTATAGTATTGCTGAGTACTCTCCATAGCCATTCCAATCATGCATAGGCCACATAAGTATTCCTCTTAATGTTAGCGCACGTTGTCCAAACCTCTTGCAAATATCATGAACTTCAATGCCCTCCCATAGAACTCAAATCTCCTCAACTAAAGGGGCTAAATACACATCCATGTTCTTCACCTTGTACTTTCTAGGAACTATCAAAGACAATAAAAGATGTCCTTTTTTTATTGCTAGCCATGGTGGAAGATTATAGTTAGCTAGACAAACAAGCCATGTACTCCATGATGAACTTCGTAGACCAAATGGATTCACTCCATCCATTGCTAGTCCGAGTCGAACATGGCGAGCCTCCTCTTGAAAGGCTACCCACTTCTCTTCAATGTGCTTCAATGCAAGAGAATCTGCGGGGCACATGCATAACACCATCCGTGGACCTAGTGTTACGGTGCCAAGTCATCAATCTTGCAATGGATTTGCACTTCAACATTGTTTGGATGACGTAAAACTTGCTGGTACCTTTTCTCCCTGCACATCTTGTCTATATCTCGATGTACCACAATGCGGACATTGTACTACATTGTTATATTCTTGTCGATATAAAGAATACAATCATTTGGATAAGCATGGTGTGTGTTGTAGTCCATGCCAATCGAGTGCAACATTGCTTTTGCTCAGACTACGGTCCATTGGCATCTCATTATCTTCTGGCAATATTTGATGTTTCAATAAGCTGTTACACAAAATAGTCACGCTAAGAAAATGCATTTAAAGGTACATAACTCACTAATTGCAAATGATATCATCAGTTACGCGTAAAACATTTTGATACACTCGTATTAGACCATCCAAAAATCGATTGCAAGTTCAATATGATAGGCAAGCACGTAAAAACAGACACATGTGCTCCACGATATAGTGGAAGATGAGCAAGCCTGTGAGCTGTTTCTCTTCTTGGGAAGCGTATTCCACATGTCGTGTGTTTTCTTCTACCCCTTCATGTTCCAAACCTCGATCTTCTGCTCCATCGTGTAATGCATAAGTGCTTTCCTCTCTTTCCTCTATTATTATTGCACCCTTGGATGCTGGGGATTTTTTTTATAGATTTGCGCATAAGCATTATACCAAAACAACGATATAACAATACAAGGCAAAGCAAGTATACGAATCATAAGGTTAAGGCTCACCACGCTTACCATATCTACAATGCACCCCCAATTGAGGTTGGCGCCTTCTCGCTCAAGCTTCTCCCAAAAGAAAGTATGTGTTATGGTGGCGAGCAATGTCTTCCTCTTCTCCCGTTGGCCGGCCGACCAACTACTTGATTCTAAAAGGACCAAAACAACAAGATAAGCATTGATACACTACAAGAATGGTCTATACATAGCGACCCTCATATAAATATGAAGAAAATAGCTGGGGTCGCTTTCGTGGATGCTTATGTGACCTTTAAAATGCAGTTGTATATGCCACCATAGTAGCGACCCTAGCAAACTGGAAATGAGTGGTTTATGCATCGAAATTACGATGCATAAGCCACCTTTTTTTGGGTCGTTTATGCATCACGAATCTTTAAAAAAACTAAAACATGTATTCATTTTCTTTGCCTATTTTGCGCACACTGTAGTAGCATCTTCAAACGTTTGATTCCACGCTCATGGCGGCGTGCACTTCGTCTCTCAATCCAAGCTCACGGCGGCCAAGTAAGGTGTGTGTTGTTGGGGTATCGATTGCACCAAAAGGAAAGGCACAGTGTGTGGACAGCATGGTAGTTAAGCGTAGTTTTTAAGGAATTTTTCCAAGGCTTGTCCCGGCAGAGCAGGCCAACAGCCTTGTGGACTGGCCGACTAGCTCCCTTCCTCACATTGTGGCAGCCTTGCAAGTAGATCATGTGGCCTTAAGGCACACAATTGAAATCTCCAAGAAGATGATAGGTAATCTAGATATCAATATCTTTTGATTCCTTTTACCACTATATCTCCCTATAAAACTCTAATTTTATAAAGAGCACTTCCTACAAGTTTTTGAGGATGGATTCATTGTCAGCCCTAGATACCCTCATCAGAAGATCACATGCCATATTATCATCGGCCAATAAAGAGTATCATCCCACTATGTGTAGATTGAATCAGATTGAATTTGGTAGAGCAAAGGGCATTACTTGAGAGGCATAGTTATGCAAGGTACACAGTTAGGGAGGTGCAGATTGAGAAGCATTATATGTTCAGATGCCCACCCTATTATTTGATTCAAGGGAGATTCCATTGTCTCAAGATGGATTCAACCCTCTCTCATAGGTTATACACTATAAGGAAAAGATGTGTTTGGGTCTGTACTTACTAGAGATTTAACACCATCATGAGGTTGTGCTAGGATAGTACCTATGGAGTTAGATCCAATGAGATGCTTCTCATGTTTCCATTACATACGTCTTTCGATTATATATGCTTTGTCATTGGTTGTCAACCAGGCTCCATAAGGATAGAGGAGTCATAGAGATCATCAACTAAATACTCGATCGTAGACTCCTTTAGCCTCCACTTGTGCAGGTAGTTCTTACTCCTCTTTTGGCACCACTAACAATGTCGCACCATAAGAGGCTCAATATGTTTTTGATACTCTGAAAGAGGACTTCCATCAATCTCACCAGGATTGGAGCAAGCCTGCTCCTTAGGTTACTTATAAATTGCACCTACCATCTCTGGTACAACCGCTTAAGAAGCTTGCACAAGATACAATCTGCCAATGATGTTGCGCAATGGATTCAGTCTAACCTTGGTGGCTCTTTTGTGGAGGGGGTGTACTTTGCCTCCTGTGGGTTTTATGAAGTTCACCTCACCGATGCCTTGCAGAAGCCACGTGTGCTTGAATTTTCTCCTTTATTTTATGGCAGGAAAATGGTACATGCTATGCCATGGTCCCCCAATAAGGACTATCAAAGTCTCATACGACATCATTGTCCTATCTGGGTGGAGGTGGTTAATTTCCCCAGACTATATGCGAGAAGAATTGCCAGGATTGGCCGCTGCACTGGGCCAAGTTATCTGCCCCCCTCGCCCTGCTGGGAATCATAATAGATTTTGTTTTGTGGGACACACATACCCCTACCCTCCCCTCCATTGCAGTCGAGGTTGAAGGTTTGCCAATGGGCCAAAAGTACTTTGAATTGAAATGGGGAATTTTCGCAGGTGCTTGTTTTTCATTCCATAAGTACGGGCATCTCGCCTTTGAATGCCCTACTGTCTTACATCCCCCTCCAGCCTATACCTTCTCCCCTGGTTCAGCCCACTCATAAGCAAGAGACTATTGGGTCCAAGAATTTGGATAAAAATGCCTCCAAAGTTGGGAAAGTGGCTTCGCAAATGCTAGCCATAGCTAAAGGCAAGGACAAAGGTAAAGAGAAAGAGAAGTCCCTTGATAATGATGGTTTTTTACAGCCCAAGAGGGTGTTGAGGCAAAGACCCCTTCAATCTCGCCACTAGGATGCATCTACTCGTACTCCAGGCCAAGCCTCTATCTTAGCCACTCCCCCGGTTCTTTTCAATTGGGTTGGAGTTCTCCAAAAACACATTCCTATTTGTGAGTCTGAGGAAGGGCTATCCTTTGACCCAGGGAAGGAAGGGCTATCCTGTTTGTGAGTCTGAGGAAGGGCTATCCTGTTTGTGAGTCTGAGGAAGGGCTATCCTTTGACCCAGGGAAGGAAGGGCTGCAGCCCATGATGGCTGATGCTTAAGCACTCTTTGGTTGTATATTCTTGGTCTCCTCCTTTGTATATATCCTCATGCTTGACAAACTCCATTGTGTCACTCTGAATGTACAGGGCCTCTGCAATCCTTCTAAGTGGAGGCTAGTGTGGAATTATGTTTTAACCAGGCAGCCGGACATTCTCTATTTGCAAGAACATAACCAACATTCTATGGCTAGCCAGGCTGGCTATTTTGGGGGCTATGATATCCACTATGTAGGTACTAAGCATTTCTTGGGTCTTTGCATATTGGTCAGACATGAACTGCAACCCCAGCTTGCCTTCAATGATTGTGATGGCACATGGATGGTGATTCAATGTGATGTCAATGGTGATATTTGGGAATTTGCCTCTATTTATGCCTCGCAAACTTCTACTTCCAGAGCTTCCATGTCGCATGCCATTGCTTCTTACCCATGGCGATCTTGTGCTCTTCTTGGCGGAGACTTTAATAACTCTCCCATGCCATCAGACAACACTACTCATAGATCTCATATGAACCCTTCTAAAAAGCGATCATGGGAGGAGTTACTTACCATGACACATGCACAAGATTTATGGACAGCCATGCACACTGGAATAGTGGGCTACACCTATCATCATAATGCCTTTACTAACTACTGGGTTCGCTTGGATAGATGGTATTTACTGCATGCTCAACAATATACAGATTTCAATATTCATATTGAGGTTGATCACTCTCTTGGTCTCTTTGACCATGCTCCTTTATGCTGAATATTCAGTTTGGCAGCCCTGGGATGACATGCCTTTACATTCCATTCGGATGAAACATAACAATAAAGGATACCTGCAGCGTGCACAATTTCAACAATTGATCCGATATGCCATAATTTCTCTTACAGCCCATGTCCATTATGACTGTGAGATCCCTGTTCCCACCGAGCAACGGATTCGGGGTACTAGCAGCGGAAGTAGCACTTCTCGCGCGGGGCAGGGGTCCCACACTCGGGGCCTCGCCCACCATGGATATCCGGACAAGAGACTAATCCGTCGGTTTGTCCAAAACCGAAACCGGAAAAACTTCCTTTACCCGGAAAGCACGGGCGATTCCACCAGGATAACTCTTTACTCTAACGTAGTCAAGATCATTACTGATCAAACTGATCTGACTGCACCTTTAACGGTACTTGGTCAAATCAAGGAAGAACTTGCACTTGGATCATTGGGATCAACGCTTTTTTCCCCATCAAGAGGCACAGCCGTTGATTCCTATCCATAGAACAATTTCTATCCGGGATTTACTTCATCTATCGTAATAATAGAAATTAAATCTCGATTTACGGATCCATCAGTCCAGCCTAACCCCATCCGATCCCATGGGTTAGCCAACCGCCCAACCACTGTAGTGATGGGATCCAATTTGGAATTTGGTTAGGTTTTGTCCCGGGTACCAAGGAAAAGAGTTCCAAGGCCCCCTAGCTGGAAGTTCATGCAAACATAAAACTAGTCATACCACTTACACACCCAATATGAAATTGCCTTTTTCTTAGCATCAACTAGCTTTAAAACAATCCTTTAATAAAACCATTATGTCACTGATGACAATCCTCAAAGTCTCTGGTTGAATCCTTATTTCCAGTCATTCTTTCATCGGTGTACTTATGGCATCATTGGCAACCAGAACGCTCACCACCTGTTCTCTCAGGGGCCTTTTCCATGGTTCCTAGCTCATAGTAACCGGCAATATATTCATATAATAGAATGGAGTCTCCGTGGAAGATCAGCAAGATCAACCCACAGATCCATATAAAAGAGCCATGGACTCATCTGTTGAGGACCAGCAAGGTCAATCAACCAGATCCATGCCCGGTTTCAGAAAACAACTCTTACTCCTTATTCCAATATCTTCCACGACGCACGTGTGGGTATCTTCGGCGACCCAGAGCCCGAGCACCGTATGGTCAGCACCCTCTAGGATCCTTCGTAGGTGACCTAGCGCTTCACTCATAGGCCGCTTCCTTGGTCCCTCATCCACCGTACCGGAAGCTCACCATTTAAATCGAGCCGAGGCTGGTCAAGACCTCGATCGACCTTGCTACGCGAGACGTCCTCCATTGACTCTCCGTTAGCAGTTGCAACTTTATCAGTTCAGTCTTCATGACCTTAATCCTCAAGACGGTCAAAATGCTTCTCCAGCATTCTTGACATAAAACAGTCATTTACAAACAGTCACAAATACAATTTCTATAACGAACTCTTGTCTTTCCATATTATCCACTCTCGGACCACATTACTTATTCCACATTCCATTCAGTGTGTACTCGTTCTCATCCATTCACTCATATAGACTACATTATCTCACATACATCTTCATATTCATTATTCTACATACATATCCATGTTCGTACGTCCACATCATACATCAAATTTCACATTCATGCATACGCATCTACATGCATACATCCACATCTACATTCATACATCCATACCTCCATTTCCACATCCACACATCCACATTCATATTCATACATCCACATTCACATGCATACATCCATTTTCACATCCTCATTCATACATCCACATTCACATACATACATCCACATCCGTATCTACATCCATACATTCACATCCACCTCTTCATTCACAGTCACATCCATACATCCACATCTACATACATACATCCACATCTGTATCTACATCCATACATTCACATCCACCTCTTCATTCACAATCACATCCATACATCCACATCTACATACATACATCCATACATCCACATCTATATACATACGTCCATTTTTACATCCTCATTCATACATACACATCCACATACATACATACACATCCGTATCTACATCCATATATCCACATCCACATCAACATTCACATTCATACATATACATCTACATGTATACATCCACATCACATTCATACAACCATATTACATCCATTCTCGTCCTAACACATCCCATATACATCTTAACACATCCTAACTCATCTTAACACATTCTATCACATCTCATACACATCTTATCACATCTTTTTACATCTCATACACCTCTTATCACATCCTATCACTTTCCATACACATCTTATCAAATCTTATCACATCTCATACACATCTTATCACATCTTTTTACATCTCATACACCTCTTATCACATCCTATCACTTTCCATACGCATCTTATCAATTCTTATCACATCTCATACACCTCGTATTACATCTTATCACATTTCATATCTTTTTTTAAAAAAGAGAATTCTTATATTTGATATAAGATTTCTCTACACATTTATTTATACATAAATTCCATTTAAGGAGACTAACACTTTCGAAATTAAAATCAATCTTTTATGCATCTTCTTATGCATAATTTTAATTTGGTAGGGAATTACACTTTTAGAATAAAAGAATTTCTCTTATGCATCTAAGTTAAGCATAAAATCCATTTATGAGGAAAATCACACTTTTAGTATAAAAAGAATATCTTTTATGCATACCTATATGCATGAAATCCAATATGATAAAAGTAACACTTTTGATATAAAATTTTTTCCTTTATGCATACTTCTATGCATGAAAATTAAAAATGATAAAAGTAACACTTTTGATATAAAAAATTTTCCTTTATGCATACTTCTATGCATGAAAATTAAAAATGATAAAAGTAACACTTTTGATATAAAAATTTTCTTTTATGCATACTTTTATGCATGAAAATTAAAAATGATAAAAGTAACACTTTTCATATAAAAAAATTTTCTTTTATGCATACTTCTATGCATGAAAATTAAAAATGATAAAAGTAACACTTTTGATGTAAAAAATTTTCTTTTATGCATACTTCTATGCATGAAAATTAAAAATGATAAAAGTAACACTTTTGATATAAAAATTTTCTTTTATGCATACTTCTATGCATGAAAATTAAAAATGATAAAAGTAACACTTTTGATATAAAAATTTTTCCTTTATGCATACTTCTATGCATGAAAATTAAAAATGATAAGAGTAACACTTTTGATATAAAAATTTTTCCTTTATGCATACTTCTATGCATGAAAATTAAAAATGATAAAAGTAACACTTTTGATATAAAAAATTTTCCTTTATGCATACTTCTATGCATGAAAATTAAAAATGATAAAAGTAACACTTTTGATATAAAAATTTTCTTTTATGCATGAAAATTAAAAATGATAAAAGTAACACTTTTGATATAAAAAAATTTTCTTTTATGCATACTTCTATGCAAGAAAATTAAAAATGATAAAAGTAACACTTTTGATATAAAAATTTTTCCTTTATGCATACTTCTATGCATGAAAATTAAAAATGATAAAAGTAACACTTTTGATATAAAAAATTTTCCTTTATGCATACTTCTATGCATGAAAATTAAAAATGATAAAAATAACACTTTTGATATAAAAATTTATCCACTATGCATACTTCTATGCATGAAATAAAAATGGTAAAAATAACACTTTTGATATAAAAATTTATCCATTATGCATACTTCTATGCATGAAATAAAAATGGTAAAAATAACACTTTTGATATAAAAATTTATCCATTATGCATACTTCTGTGCATGAAATAAAAATGGTAAAAATAACACTTTTGATATAAAAACTTATCCTTTATGCATGATATTAAAATTCAATTTCTCCATGATTGTAATGAAATTCTTTCTATTAATCTAGGATGATAATTCCTAGAATATGGTAGGAAGTCCTCTTTTTCTGCTTTGAATGAAATTATTTTATGCATAATTTTTATAAAAATTTTGCCATAGCTCCGCTGCTATGACTGATAAATCTCAATTTTTCTAAGGGATAATGCTTATCATTAAGAAAATAATTAAAATGATCTCTAATTGGATTATTAATCCATAATGGATTGAATCATCAATATACATAAACTAAAAGCATATAAAAAAGCCATTAATTTGACCTCAAGCATAGCTTAATCTTGGGTTAAGGAAAAGCTTTATGAAAAGCTTGATTTAGATTGAGAACGGGTCATGAGTATGACCATTTCTTGAGTGAGAGAGAGAATTTACATAAAAATCATTAGAATTTAAACATAAATGAAAATTAACTTCAATAGCATTTATTAAATTATGTAACTCTTCACTACTATTCAAACTTCAATAGCATTTAAAAAACCATACCAATTAAACTTCTCAAGCTTGAGAGGGGTTGAGAAGAGAGAAACATTGAGAAATTATAGAAAGATCAATATTCACTAATTACCTTACAACTTGCTTGATTCTTTGTTCACGGTAGAGGCCCCCAACCAATCAATTGGTTAAGTATGTTGATGGAGCCACTAATGGGGATTGAAGAAAGAGGGAAGCTCCAAAAACTAGTGAATTATTAAATGAATTCACAGTTCTTGGCTTAGGTGGAGTAGAGTAACGATGCATAAACACTATCTATTTTTCAACAAGGGGGAGGCTTCTATTTATAGGAAAAATTGAGCTCCTAACCAAAAAAACTGATTCTAGAATTTTCTAAATCAGTTTGGTCAATATTTGACCATTTTTAGGTCAGTTAAGCTAACTTTTTGGAACTAGACTTGAATGAGGAGAGAGGAGAGATGAAATATCTCAATTTTTATGAGTTTAAAACTCATTCAAGCATGTGAAATATGCACCTCCTTTAAAGAACTCCCCTTCCTTACATATGTGTCATAATGGAATCATTTTAATATTGCTCATAGTTTTTTTTACTAATAAACCTTGTACATTTTCAACTCTTCATCTTATGTGAAATATGCACCTCCTTTAAAGAATTCCCCTTCCTTACATATGTGTCATAATGGAATCATTTTAATATTGCTCATAGTTTTTTACTAATAAACCTTGTACATTTTCAACTCTTCATCTTATGTGAAATATGCACCTCCTTTAAAGAATTCCCCTTCCTTACATATGTGTCATAATGGAATCATTTTAATATTGCTCATAGTTTTTTACTAATAAACCTTGTACATTTTCAACTCTTCATCTTATGTGAAATATGCACCTCCTTTAAAGAATTCCCCTTCCTTACATATGTGTCATAATGGCATCATTTTAATATTGCTCATAGTTTTTTACTAATAAACCTTGTACATTTTCAACTCTTCACCTTATGTGAGCATTTACTCATTTTTGGGTATCTTCTTTTTACAAATTTGGATTTATCTCTTCCCTACACATGGATTGATGCTATTGGCCCATAGGAACCTTAATTGGACCATAGTCTAAAGATTTCTGAAAATCTAGACCCTTAGACTAAGGTTCTTTATACCTATTTCCAATTAATTCCAATTGCACATTGGAAAATTCTTTTTGAATTTCTGTTACAGGGGAACTCATCTGAATTATAAGAGATATTTTTCTATCCAAAAATATTCAAAATCTGAATATTCTCTCTCTAGAATAATTTTTCTCTCTCTAGGCTAAAATAGTTAGCAAAACAGGGTCTTTATATTTCTGAAGAGGGTTGATTACAGGGGAAGATACTAGACATCAAAAAGGGGTTGGGGGAGGAATCTTACATTCTACCCCACTTAAAAAAACGCGAGATGTCCTCATCTCGCAACTTGTGATAATTTCGCAAGATTCACGAATATGAGACTTAGAGAAAAATTTTAATCAAGATTAACCACCAAGATAAGTCTTAAAGAGAGCAAGATTCAAAATACGAACAAGATTTAAACTTTATTCATTCTCGGAACTTATACAGTAAAGATAGAGGAACTCTTTACACTTCCATAAGCCCGTCCATCATAAGGTCACAAAAGCAGTCCTCACAAGCTGCACAAGTATAAGGTAACTCATCTATGGGAATGATTCTGTGGGTTATTGCTGCGCCTATCTCAGTGGTATGAGGTGTTCTAACAAAAGGACCTCTGAGAGGCAAGCCAAAAACGGGGTAAAGGCATATCTTCTCATGAGGAAGAAAACACGCCAGTAAGAAGACCCGCTCAGAAAACCCAAGATGTCTTGATCTCATGACGCAGTAGTATCGAGGACCCAAACCCAAGGCTTCGATAACCATGGCCAAGCGGACATTGTTACGAAAGTGCTGCTGACCCCAGGGTGTTACCCTAGTTATGTCTTGATAGGTCCGCCATTTGGTCTGCGCTATAGAAGTTCCTAGGTGAGGAAAAAGTGAGCGCTCATACTGTTCTATAAAATCCTTCTTCACAGACTCACTTGCGTCTTGAAGGTGAGGAATCATTATGGATAAAACTAATTCTTGTTGCCAAGCCATGAAGGAGATTAAGAAAGAAAGGAGATCGATGGGAGTAAGATTACTGTGAATGACAAGTAAAAGTTACGAGTTATATAAAGGAAGGAGCTAGCATAACTTAGAAGCCAACGGTAACTTGCCACTGAAGTTTTATCGTCTTTCCATGATTTGGGTTTGGCATATTTTTCTATAGAAGGCATTTAGAACTTTGAGATGAGGAGATAAAAGAAGTTCGTAAGCTAAATCACCTACTTTCTTTGGTCCACAATATCTGGGAGATAACTTCTTATACTTCCCAAGAGATAAAGAACTTCTTTTGGGTCGTACTCGAATGAAGACTAAAACCTTGATATCCACAACATCGATTCTCACTTCTGAACTCATTGTTCTGAATCCTTAAAACAGGTGGGACTCTTGAGAAGTATTCAGGGAAAAGGTTCTTCCTTTTTTAAACAGAATCTTTCTTTTATTTTAGAGAGAGAATAATTATAAGATCAGAAAGGGAGATTCTTACTCCTGTATACCTACCCCACTTAAAAGGTGCAAGATGTCCTCATCTCGCAAGTAGAGGACAACTCTTTTGCTTAAGATCCAATTTATTCTGGGGTTCCTTATATTCCGGTCAAGCCAACAGAATATGGGGATAAATATCCCTCATATAGAACTCATCATTAAATAACAATTCATTCAGATCATATCATTCATATCTTTAACACGATATGGTCCATTAGATCGAAAAATTTCCTTCTGAACATTCCTCCACGGAATTTAAGTTAAGCAAGTTCTCAATTTGTCATCCCTTAACTTGATCTACCGTCTCAAGTATTAACAGTAGCAATTTGACAGCACAATCCACTAATCTCATAGTGATTTGCTGAATCATTTTCATCATTTATCATTACAGGGACTCGTCCCAATCATCCATATTGTGGTTTCGCTCAGCTTATTACATTTCAACCCATTTTCAGGGATCATCATTTTTTTATCAGAATCCAAATCAATTCATCAGTTTCCAAACAGAATTAAAAATCATATCAACCACATTCGAAATCATCATCTGGATAGCATTAACGCTTATAATTTCAAGTCTTAGATTTACTCGTATATACTGTCGGTAAAGAGCTGCAGTTATACCCTCGGTATATACGGATAGTCATGATACTCGAAACTATAAGGTAGATACTATCATGTCGAGGTCTCAAGCAAGTCAGGATTCCATACAATTGCGGTACTTCCAATTGAAGACCCAATTACTAATTTACGAATTTCAATTTGAATTAACAATTTGTATGAATTATATCAAACAATTACAACCTTTTTGTGCGTCTTGATAAACTTTTGACATAATTGGCTCCTCAGTTGATCTTATTGGAGATCTATGACTTAAGTCTGATAAATAGATTTTTCTTTATCCGATCGTCCGTAAAAAAAACATTTGTATATTTATATACAAGTTGCAATAATTACATAGAGTGGCTCGGCTCCAAAATTCAAAATCTCCTTGAGAGACGCATAAGACGACGGTACTGGGCCATAGTCATGCCCTGTTACATAAGTTCTCTAACTGCGAAGGGAGTTATTATTTTCTCCTTAGGGATAAATCGACTAAGGAGTCTATAAATTCGACATGAAAGTCTGAAATTTCGAGGTGTCGAATGATATAGAATGACACCACGCACCATTTTCAGCTTTAACAGGATCATAGTCAATGAGAGATTCTGCCACAGCATTGTACGGCGGTTGCAATGGGCGTGGAAATATTGCCCTGCAAACCACTTATGTTGTATTCTCTCCGCTGGGGTAGGAAAATATAAATCCGCGAAATGGCGTGTGAGTCTTGCTCGGCTTGTTTGAGTTGAAGCGGAAGAGATGAGATGCTCGAAGGCAAATGCAATCATATCTTGAGACTGAGTGAGGTCGGGAATACCAGATAAATGTGGAACTTCCATCTATAAAAATAATTTCTTTGATTAAAATTTCTTCATTAAAGAAGCTTACGGAATGAAAATACATTATGAAAATGCTGTATCTGAATTCTTATTACCAATTTCAGATAAGAATTTAATTATCTTTATTAGCTTTCAAAACCTGCTCTGATACCAACTGTGAGATCCCTGTTCCCACCGAGCAACGGATTCGGGGTACTAGCAGCGGAAGTAGCACTTCTCGCACGGGGCAGGGGTCCCACACTCGGGGCCTCGCCCACGGATATCCGGACAAGAGACTAATCCGTCGGTTTGTCCAAAACCGAAACCGGAAAAACTTCCTTTACCCGGAAAGCACGGGCGATTCCACCAGGATAACTCTTTACTCTAACGTAGTCAAGATCATTACTGATCAAACTGATCTGACTGCACCTTTAACGGTACTTGGTCAAATCAAGGAAGAACTTGCACTTGGATCATTGGGATCAACGCTTTTTTTCCCATCAAGAGGCACAGCCGTTGATTCCTATCCATAGAACAATTTCTATCCGGGATTTACTTCATCTATCGTAATAATAGAAATTAAATCTCGATTTATAGATCCATCAGTCCAGCCTAACCCCATCCGATCCCATGGGTTAGCCAACCGCCCAACCACTGTAGTGATGGGATCCAATTTGGAATTTGGTTAGGTTTTGTCCCGGGTACCAAGGAAAAGAGTTCCAAGGCCCCCTAGCCGGAAGTTCATGCAAACATAAAACTAGTCATACCACTTACACACCCAATATGAAATTGCCTTTTTCTTAGCATCAACTAGCTTTAAAACAATCCTTTAATAAAACCATTATGTCACTGATGACAATCCTCAAAGTCTCTGGTTGAATCCTTATTTCCAGTCATTCTTTCATCGATGTACTTATGGCATCATTGGCAACCAGAACGCTCACCACCTGTTCTCTCAGGGGCCTTTTCCATGGTTCCTAGCTCATAGTAACCGGCAATATATTCATATAATAGAATGGAGTCTCCGTGGAAGATCAGCAAGATCAACCCACAGATCCATATAAAAGAGCCATGGACTCATCTGTTGAGGACCAGCAAGGTCAATCAACCAGATCCATGCCCGGTTTCAGAAAACAACTCTTACTCCTTATTCCAATATCTTCCACGACGCACGTGTGGGTATCTTCGGCGACCCAGAGCCCGAGCACCGTATGGTCAGCACCCTCTAGGATCCTTCGCAGGTGACCTAGCGCTTCACTCATAGGCCGCTTCCTTGGTCCCTCATCCACCGTACCGGAAGCTCACCATTTAAATCGAGCCGAGGCTGGTCAAGACCTCGATCGACCTTGCTACGCGAGACGTCCTCCATTGACTCTCCGTCAGCAGTTGCAACTTTATCAGTTCAGTCTTCATGACCTTAATCCTCAAGACGGTCAAAATGCTTCTCCAGCATTCTTGACATAAAACAGTCATTTACAAACAGTCACAAATACAGTTTCTATAACGAACTCTTGTCTTTCCATATTATCCACTCTCGGACCACATTACTTATTCCACATTCCATTCAGTGTGTACTCGTTCTCATCCATTCACTCATATAGACTACATTATCTCACATACATCTTCATATTCATTATTCTACATACATATCCATGTTCGTACGTCCACATCATACATCCAATTTCACATTCATACATACGCATCTACATGCATACATCCACATCTACATTCATACATCCATACCTCCATTTCCACATCCACACATCCACATTCATATTCATACATCCACATTCACATGCATACATCCATTTTCACATCCTCATTCATACATCCACATTCACATACATACATCCACATCCGTATCTACATCCATACATTCACATCCACCTCTTCATTCACAATCACATCCATACATCCACATCTACATACATACATCCACACCTGTATCTACATCCATACATTCACATCCACCTCTTCATTCACAATCACATCCATACATCCACATCTACATACATACATCCATACATCCACATCTATATACATACGTCCATTTTTACATCCTCATTCATACATACACATCCACATACATACATACACATCCGTATCTACATCCATACATCCACATCCACATCAACATTCACATTCATACATATACATCTACATGTATACATCCACATCACATTCATACAACCATATTACATCCATTCTCGTCCTAACACATCCCATATACATCTTAACACATCCTAACTCATCTTAACACATTCTATCACATCTCATACACATCTTATCACATCTTTTTACATCTCATACACCTCTTATCACATCCTATCACTTTCCATACGCATCTTATCAAATCTTATCACATCTCATACACATCTTATCACATCTTTTTACATCTCATACACCTCTTATCACATCCTATCACTTTCCATACGCATCTTATCAATTCTTATCACATCTCATACACCTCGTATCACATCTTATCACATTTCATATCTTTTTTTTAAAAAGAGAATTCTTATATTTGATATAAGATTTCTCTACACATTTATTTATACATAAATTCCATTTAAGGAGACTAACACTTTCGAAATTAAAATCAATCTTTTATGCATCTTCTTATGCATAATTTTAATTTGGTAGGAAATTACACTTTTAGAATAAAAGAATTTCTCTTATGCATCTAAGTTAAGCATAAAATCCATTTATGAGGAAAATCACACTTTTAGTATAAAAAGAATATCTTTTATGCATACCTATATGCATGAAATCCAATATGATAAAAGTAACACTTTTGATATAAAATTTTTTCCTTTATGCATACTTCTATGCATGAAAATTAAAAATGATAAAAGTAACACTTTTGATATAAAAAATTTTCCTTTATGCATACTTCTATGCATGAAAATTAAAAATGATAAAAGTAACACTTTTGATATAAAAATTTTCTTTTATGCATACTTTTATGCATGAAAATTAAAAATGATAAAAGTAACACTTTTGATATAAAAAAAATTCTTTTATGCATACTTCTATGCATGAAAATTAAAAATGATAAAAGTAACACTTTTGATGTAAAAAATTTTCTTTTATGCATACTTCTATGCATGAAAATTACTAATAAACCTTGTACATTTTCAACTCTTCATCTTATGTGAAATATGCACCTCCTTTAAAGAATTCCCCTTCCTTACATATGTGTCATAATGGAATCATTTTAATATTGCTCATAGTTTTTCACTAATAAACCTTGTACATTTTCAACTCTTCATCTTATGTGAAATATGCACCTCCTTTAAAGAATTCCCCTTCCTTATATATGTGTCATATTGGAATCATTTTAATATTGTTCATAGTTTTTTACTAATAAACCTTGTACATTTTCAACTCTTCATCTTATGTGAAATATGCACCTCCTTTAAAGAATTCCCCTTCCTTACATATGTGTCATAATGGCATCATTTTAATATTGCTCATAGTTTTTTACTAATAAACCTTGTACATTTTCAACTCTTCATCTTATGTGAGCATTTACTCATTTTTGGATACCCAAAATATCTCATATTTTTAATATTGCTCATAGTTTTTTACTAATAAACCTTGTACATTTTCAACTCTTCACCTTATGTGAGCATTTACTCATTTTTGGGTATCTTCTTTTTACAAATTTGGATTTATCTCTTCCCTACACATGGATTGATGCTATTGGCCCATAGGAACCTTAATTGGACCATAGTCTAAAGATTTCTGAAAATCTAGACCCTTAGACTAAGGTTCTTTATACCTATTTCCAATTAATTCCAATTGCACATTGGAAAATTCTTTTTGAATTTCTGTTTCAGGGGAACTCATCTGAATTATAAGAGATATTTTTCTATCCAAAAATATTCAAAATCTGAATATTCTCTCTCTAGAATAATTTTTCTCTCTCTAGGGTAAAATAGTTAGCAACAGGGTCTTTATATTTCTGAAGAGGGTTGATTACAGGGGAAGATACTAGACATCAAAAAGGGGTTGGGGGAGGAATCTTACAATGACTGTAATTTTGCATGGCAACACCTTGTGGACAGGCTTCAGCATGCTATTCATGAATATGGGAGTAATTTCATGCCTGACTGGAGAGCTAAAGTTCAGCATGCCAAAGCAATAGTTCAGTCCTTGACTGCACATTCCCAATTGCAGTCCCTCTCCTCTCAACAAATGGACACTCTCTCTCAGTCAACAGCTCTCTTGCAAGCTAATGACCAATGGAAATTGGCCAAGTCGTAGGTTCGGGCAAGGATGACTCAATTCAAAGGCTGCTCTTCAAAATCTTTCTTTCAAGGATTACATGCTTCCAGGAGGAAGACCTCTTGCCTCAGAGTCTGTAAACTGGATGGTGAATGGACTCGGTCTTTCTCAGAGCTCTAACAACACTATATTCGTGAGTTTGGGAATTTCCCAACTCTCATTTTTTGAATACTAAAAAGGTGGGACCTAGATAACATGCCTATAAGTTGAGTAACGGTGTTCAAGTTATGATTAATCCAAAGATTTGACCACGTGTCCCAAACTACTGGGAAATTTCCATATTCCCCAATATGGTGTTTAACATGAATGTTTTTCTTATTTTCAGAAACTATTTGCACCCCCTGCTACCACTTCTTTGCACGAATTACAAGCTCGGGATACTCTTTTACAGCATGTTCTTCCCATTATCAACCCACAGGAAGCTCTCAAACTTGATATGCCTTTCATTGATGTGGAGCTTGATGATGCCTTGTCCCATCTTAGCACTGGTAAGGCACCAGGGTATGATGGCCTCACGGTGGAATTTTTCTTACACTTTTGGGAAGACCTTAAAGGTGTTATCGTGCAAATGATTAATGAGGCTTATCATACAGGAGTACTCCCCCAATCATGGAAGCATGGCATAGTTAAACTCATCCCCAAGCGGAATTTGTGCGAGCATCTTATGGATTGGAGGCCCATCACATTGATGCCGATTGCAAGTGCTTTATGAGGGTCTGCATCCCTTGCAATATGGCTTTGTTCCTACGCGGCAGATCCATGATAATATTGGCAATGCTCTCATGGCTATTGAATATGCAAAATATTCTGACCAGGATGTTTTTATTATGCAAGTGGACTTTGCTAAAGCTTTTGACACGGTCAACTGGGATTTTATCTCACAGACAATGGCTCAGATGGGATTCGGGCCAAAAATGGCTAATGTCATCTACTGCTTGTATGCTGACTCTACAGCCCAATGCATCCTTGGCAATCATCTTTCTCAATCTTGGTCCTTGGGTCGTTCGGCCAGACAAGGGTGTCCACTCAGTGCCCTCTTATATGCCATTGCCACTCACCCACTTCTCAGATACTTGGATCATCTTACCGCGCAGGACCTTCTCATTCGTCTTCAGATTCCTGGAGCTCCTCCCTTTATGGCTCAGGCATATGCAGATGACTCCTTCTTTATGCAGCACAACAGTTGAAGACTCTTATGGACACTCTCTCTATATATGGCATGGTTGCTGGCCTGCATGTCAATTTTGACAAATCTAGCCTCATACCTCTGCATTTATATGATTGGCATGTTCTTTTATGGCCCGGACACATTATGCAACCCTATGATGTGGTCCGCCATCTTGGTTACCCAATTGGCTGGTACATCACTAGGAAACAATAGTTAAAGTGGATTTTTGACAAACTTCATGCCAAGCTCCACTACTGGAAGCTCTCCACCTGGCCACTCAATGTTAGGCTCCGGATTGTCCACTCGATTATCATGGCCTATGTTCATTACTATTTGCCTTTGATACATTGGACCTCTCAGGACACTTCTGCTTTCATGTCTCAGGCTATGGAGCTGTTATGGAAAACAAAGTCTTCTATGCTAAAGCTTTAAGACTTATGCGGATGGCAAAAGTTTGTTCCCCGAGGATGCATGGCGGATTGAATGTGCTGAATATTGCGCATCATGTCTTGGCAAGGAAAATTCCTCTCCTACTCACCTTTTTTCGTCAGACGCAGCCATGGACTCATATGCTTGCAACCATGTGCACAGCCTTACGCACTTCTGGACATGGTGCATGGATCATTGATCACTAGGAGGTCGTTTTGGGCAGATTTGTGGGTTCTATCCCGAGCTGCCCTTTTGCCACTTCACTTATTTTGCGATTGGAAACAGGTCCTTTCGCATGCTCATTGGGCACCCTTCCTTTTGTTTCATGCCAATTCCCTTCGCCAGGAAAGCATTTACTGGAGTACTGTTTTTGATTCTGGAACGGCCGAGGAGGGTGTTTGGGCTCCGCTCGGGGGGCCGGCCGGGGGGTGTTCGGGCACGGCTCCGCGGGGGGCCGGCTGGGGGGCGTGACGGCACGGCTCCGCCGGGGGGCCGATCGGGGGGTGTCTAAAGGCAATTCTCAGCTTGGCTGGCCTCCTTCCTTTTGCGTTGAGCAAAAGGAGCCTTTCTCCTCACTTTTAGAGCTGCGATTCACTTTTGGCATATGCCTTTCTGCTGATATAAATGACCTTAGCCAGTTTTGGTGTGCGATTTTCTTTGTAGGCTAGATCTAGCTCTAACACGCACCCCCAGCCCTTATGCTCTCTCTCTCTCTCTCTCTCTCTCTCTCTATCATATGCCTTAGGGACATGGGCTGCCCTAGTGGCCTTTAGGTTTCCATACTTAGGAAACTGTAGAAGAGTTAATCCACAGCAAGCTGCGAGGAGTTAATCCACAGCAATCCGCAACTGGCTGGTATTGAACTTATCTATCCTTCACTAGCTACTTGTAGCCATACCATCTCACTGTACTTGTTCTCATATCAGAGTCTTACAATATCTTTAGGACTACCTCTCACTAAATAGCTTAGGAGCTTCTGGTGTCCATCCATGGTTCTTCTGGTAATTGTCCTTAATATATGTATTAAATTTGATTAATACAGGTTGGTGACATCTTTTATACAGGATGAAGGGCCAGCACACATGGAACTGAGAGAGAGCATGTACACATGGTGCATCTTGCACAATTGGAACCTAGAGCAGCTATAGTGCTGGAGCGCGAGGAAGAAGACCATGTACTTCTTGGACATGGTAAACATGAAGTCTATGTACATCATGTACATGATGAGCATCAGGCTGAGGCGTGGGGATCTAAAGAGCTGCGTTTTTTAAAGAATACATGCTTGTTATTTTTATAGCATATTGTAAATAAAAGCGAGAGTAGTAGGGGAACATAAAAGGGGCAGTCCACGCATCACTTGAGCATAACCTGGGGGCAGAGTAGCTTTTGGCTGGCCTCTGTGCACCTTGGTTTCACGACTTTTCCTCCGAGAAAAAAGTTGACATGTACTTGCTGGCTTTTTCAGCACTTCCTTAGTTCTTGCCCAAGCACATAACTCTGTTGTCCTTTACGCATGATCTGTATTGGCTCTGTCTTTCCCATGAGTTGACTTCTATAATTTTTTTTCCTTGAAATAACTATGGCTGAGCAAGAAAAGGCTCCCCTCTTGATGGTCATCAAGAGGATCTTGAGACAAATGGCGGTAGACAGAGAGTCCAGGAGGATATGATTAAGTACGCTGCCATGACTGTACCCCAGCTTGAGTTAATCATCACTCACCTCTCGACACTAGTACGGCCAGTAGCCTTTGGGGAGGGCTTTTTGAGGGATCCTATTCCCGGAGGTGGCGGCACACCCCAACCCATGCATACGCTTTTGGTGCAGACGCCGGGCCCCAGTGTTTTGACACAGGCCGAGGGCACTCCCTTGGCATAGAGGCGCCGTCGTTCGAGGTATGCATTAATCTACTCCGTGTCTAGGTGTAATTTTCATGAAACCATCCAAAAGGAATCTTAAAAATTATGTGTGTTTTTTGTGCAGTAGTAGTAGTCAGCCATCACCATCACCAGTCCCTTCACCATGTGTGCCTCCTTCTGCACCTCCACCTTCCACCTCGGAGCTTCGCATGCTATCGGGCAGCACGATGCCCATTAGCATTCAGGTGGATCAGAGTGGGCGAGTGCAGTATGTAGACGGTGGGGCACTTTTCCATCGCCGCTTGAGAGAGCTCGTGCACACATACATGCCCAAGATACACATCCATCGGCAGTAAGTCCAATTCTTTCATGTATTTTTCAAAATCTCTGTATACATTGATATCAAATGATAAATCTAACTAAAGTGACTTTTTTTTCAAATTGTAGGGATCAAGATGATAATGACAAGAAATATGTGTTGGCAATCCTCACGCAGGAGTTCGGCGTTGGTTGGGACGAGACCGCTGTATTGCATGAGATGCAAACGCTTCTAAAGCATCGACGAAACAATGCACCGTACAATTATTTGCTTTGCTATGTTATTCAAGTCTACTTCTTTCTTTGAGTAATATGGTTGAATTATTGTTAAATTAAATAAAGAAAGTTTGGAACGTCAAACACCTGAAACGTTCTCTAGAAAGTTCACATACTCTCGCACTTACACACACACAAATCAGCCCACCAATTCTTCTTTTTGTGCATAGCTCTTCCTCGCCATCTGAGGAAAAGGGCAGCTTTACTGGTCAAAAAGGCTAGCTTCTTCTAGCAGAAGTGAGTTCTTTCTGGCATAAAGCAGGTATAAAGGGTATGAGCAGTTTTATACCTTTTCTCCCCTACTTGTCTCGGAAACCTCTCAAGTCCAGCCTTGCTAACTAGATGCTTGCACACCCTAACTAGTAGATATTGCTAATTTGCCACCTCAGCTCTTGATGCCACATCAGCATCGTCAATTACATCATCAGCCACGTCAGCTGCTCATTGCGCATTAGCTTCACGATCAACTCTTTTCACAACACTTTTGCTTGTAAGACAAAACATACACACGCATAGTACATGGACTCATGACTATAGAACACGAGCCTAAGGGGAATCGAACCCCTAAGTAGTAGCATAAGGCCACTCTAAGACCAAGAGGCTCCCCCTACCACCCCACCCTATAGTTAGTATCATGTACAATCAAAACAAGTGATGAAAAAAAAGGATATCGAGATAGAAACACATTACCATTTTCTTTTGAATTGATGAGCCAAGATGTTTATGAATAATTGGAAACTATGCCTTGCCAAAGATATCAATCTCTAAGAACACCTCGTCGTTGTCAGCCATAGCCTCTTGAAGTTCCATCTCTATTAGGCATATGCCGAGTCCATCAGGGAGTGGAGCATTGTTCGAGGTGGATTCTGAGATTTGCTCAATGTCAGCCTCTAGTATATCTTCTCCTAGATCATCCGATAAATCTTTACCCAGATCATCCCCTTCATCATCCGTTGAGGGTGGTGTGACATTTGTTTTGTGAAATCAAATTTGCTTCTCTAATGCGAAGAATTGTATCTCCTTGCCCATGTGATATAGAGGTCATTGTTGTGTCTGGTGTAATGTCGGGCTCTGTAGAGGTCATTGTTGTGTGTGGTGTATTTTCACGCTCGGTCGTATCAAACAATCTTCGGCTTCTAGGGTTGACATGAACAATTTGCCACCATGGATTGCCAGTTGGATTTTTGTAAAAGAAAGCTTGTTGCGCATGCATCGAGAAGAGATAGGGCTCTTTGGTTGCTCGTAGGAGCTTCGATGAGTTAACGGACCAGAAGCCGCTTTGTTCGCGCCTCAAGGTGGCCCTTTTTCCTTTGTACTCCGCTCGAAACCAACACACCTTCAAAATTACCTGCAATATTATAATGTATAATATAAACTTGTTACTCAAAGATGCTGAATATTTCAATCATTTGGTTTGCATAATATTTTGAAACGAATCATGTGTACCTGTTTCATAACGCGATAGTTAATTTCGTATATGCCCTCCAGATCCCCTACATAGCCGAGCTCATCCTCAATCAAATTTGTGTCACAAGCACTTGCACGAGAGAGTTGATGAAAGGACGCAACGATGCAAGAGTCCTGAGTAACACGTATCCTCTTGACGCAGAGATGTTGACCACACACCCACATGTTGCTGTGAGCTCGGACCTAAAACCACATGGGAACCACATGGGAACCACATGAACATGTATGGTTAGAATCCAGAAAAACATGTAGTATTATTCAAATTAAAATATAACATTGGAGTAACTTACCATGGTGTCGCATCCTAGGCTAAGCTCAAACTCTTCTCTTGAGATTTCAAACCCCTGCCCTCGCATCTCTCTGATATGTGTATTCAACCATTCTAGGCTCATCGTTGGAGGTGCACTCCGACCCTTTTTGGATGCCCTACTTCTCCGGTTTCTCTCTTTGCATTCTTTGTCATGCTTGTCAATCCATTTTTGCATGCAATCTGAGTTATACACCACAAAAGTACTAAGCGCTTCCCTCTCTTCAGCCCTTATCTTTAGTGGGACCCCTTGCCCACAACATCTCTGTGGTTTCGTTGTCTGATTGTTCTTCTCTCCAACCAGGAGGAGCTTCGTTATCCACATGTTGCAAGTACTTGGATAGATAATACATGCACTCGTGAAGCAACCATCCCTCTGCCATGGATCCCTCGGGTCTTGCTCGCTGGCGCACAAATCCTTTCAATACCCCCATGTACCTTTCAACCCAGAACATCCATCGTGTACTCACGGTCCCCCATGTACCTTTCAACCCAGAACATCCATCGTGTACTCACGGTCCCAGCAATCTCTATCTCTTCAACGAGATGGATCATAACATAGACTTGAATGTCAAAAAAGGAGGTAGGTAACTCCTTCTCCATCAGACAAAGGAGCTCAATACACTCTAGCTTTTGTTGCGGGATATCACGTGAGTCGATCTCTTTGGATGTAATCCATCTATAAAGAGAAACAATGTGATTAGCATAAGATTTTTGTGACAAAGAAGTAAGAACAATATGATGTTCCACTGTCAATACCTTGTCAATGATCCCAATCGATATATAACATCCCTAATACCCTCAGTCAAACAACCGTCGATAACAAGTGGAAAGACGTGCTACACACAGATTAGCTCTAGTGTTAACAAATGATAATGTAATGGCATCTTCATTAGAAATTGACGATACATGTTAGAGAGGCACCATACCTTAATGAAGTTATGCCAGTCGTGTGTCTTTATACCCGAAAGAGAGTTATCATCCATGGTAAACATGTTTTGCAATGAAGCACCATAGCCCGTAGGAGCATGTATGCATCGTATCCGCTCATTGATGACGCTTATCTCTTGCTTTGTGAGTACCCATGGTGCGTGTGAATAAGTAATATTTCCTGTCTCCTCATTGATTATAGGCCATAGTGATCGTTTGCAGTTGCAAATCTTTAGGTCTGCCCTTGCAGCCTCTGTATCCTTGAAGCCCACAAGATGATTCCAAAGCGAGTGTGCAACATTGTTAAATATGTGCATGGAATCAAGCAAATGAGTTATTTTTATATCTTTCCAATACTCCAATGTATACCATATGGAGGAATTCGGTGCCATTGATTTCTTGCCTCTCGAGACGACCGACTGCCGCAAATCATATTCGTCATCGTTATCGCTTGCAAGTTCTGCCGCCGGATCTATTAGAGGTTCATTTGTCCACTTGACGTACCAATCTCTTGGAGTCATTCGCGTTGGACAATGTCCATTCTCCACTTTGCCATTAAAATGTCTCGCATTCGCTTTGGAACGTAGCACATGATCTGGAGGCAGAAATCGTCGATGTCGAAGGTATATATTTTTACTCAAACTTCAACTATATTTGGAGCGTAGCCAATCACCGCATGGTGGACATGCTTTGTAACCCTTTGTTGATAGGCCTGAGAGAAACAGAAATTATTTTTATGTTTTCAACATCCAAATTTTTTGATTGTATAAACAAACAAAAAACTAAAGAGCCGTGCTATACCTGATGCAAAGCCATAGGCAGGATAGTCATGTATTGTCCATGCTGAAATGCCACGAACCTTGAAACTTCTATTACCCACAGGTTTTGACATATCAATAACATTTACTCCTTTCCATATTTGTTGCATGAGTGGTGCAAGATATACGTTGATGTCTTTAACTTGCCGCTTTCCTACATTCATGCATCGTTTAAATTTGACATTTTTCAAATAGAAATGAGTGTGCTATTTAGAAATGAGAATATTTGGGGTCACATACCAGGAATCAACAAAGACAATATTAAATGCTCTTTCTTAATTGACATGAATGGTGGGATGTTGTAGTTGATAAGAACTACGGGCCAAGTTGACCACTTGCTCGATCGCATGGAAAAGGGATTGATTCCATCCAAGCCAACTCCAAATTTTATATGGCGAGGCTCCCAATGAAACTCTGGTCATGTAGCATCAATATGCTTAAATGCTTTGCTATCGCTTGGAATCTTCATGACTCCGTCTATACTTGCATTTCTCGAACTCCAATCCATAAGCTTGGCTATTTCGGGGCTGCGGAAGATGTCAACTCGTGGTGCCAAGGGAAAGTGTCGTAGAACTTTCATAGAAGGGACATTAAGGTCACACTCAATCTTGATATGGATACACCATCGTAGATGGGCCTTGAAGCTTCTTCTCATAGCAATTTTTCATGCGGACAAGTTTCTTCTTCACTACTTGCTTCAAACCAATCGTCGATAAACTCATTGATGTCATCATCAACATGTCCCTCATTGGTCGCTTTTTCTCTGCATTTTGCATTGTACTCATCTCTAAGTCGTTGATATGTACTTGGATCTTGTGTACGTAAAAGCCTCATGTACTCCTTAGGCAAGATATGGTGACTTCGGTGAGAGCTAGATACACCCTCAACATCTGGACACTGCATGTACTCCTTAGGCAAGATATGGTGACTTCGGTGAGAGCTAGATACACCCTCAACATCTGGACACTGCATGTATAAACATAGTCTACATGAAGAAATGATTTAAAGTAACAATAATCGAATTATTAAGTGATATAATCATAACATTAAAACCCTTTTTACAACACAATTCAAGCATATTAGCAGCAAAAATCTATACTCAAGTTAACCTTAGACAAGACACTAAAATACCCTTAGTTGTATTACTGACGAGACAATGAAATATATCATCAAATATTTGTCAAAATTAAATGTTGATTGGGCTACAAACTTGGATACATTATTTGAAACATACATAATTTAAGAGGCCGACACTTTATCTCAAATTTCATAGAGGGGCTGGTGATGGCCGACGCCATCCATAATTTACAAATAATTCCTTGCTAGCTTGTAATGATCTTGTAGCACACACTACTATATATATGGGTACATCTGTAATCATATAACATGGCTCGTGACTATTCTCACACTCCATAAAGTTACAATTTGTTCTCTCATTTCTCCCTCTACTACTATTGATTAGCCTTGCTATATTTCCTTGAGCATAGGGTCTTCCATCAATATAAAGCCGTGATACACAATTATATCTAATGTTTCTTTCGGTGAGTGAGGTCGCATTAGCACAAAGCCCATATGTTGTCATACTTCTGATAAAGCGAACAAGTGCATGCCATGCGCCCCAACCATAAATGGGCCCACAAAATGACATAAGAGTCACCTCTGAGTTTGCGGGCACGTGTAAATCCTGTACAATAAAGAGACCTCATCCACCATTGGGAATGGTAGATGGTGCAATCACATATCGAGCACCCCAAAAGCTGAAAACCTCTCCGTCTGCTGGAAGGGCTGCTCCCAACCATCCTCCATAGCATCTACGATCGTGCGTTTGAATGAGAGATAGAAGACGATCAGGTAATGGATGATTACCCAATGTCTCGGATTGGGCACCAAGGGGCAAAGAAGTTGATGATGCCTCCATTTGCAACTGAAAAATGGCTTGACCATATCGTGTGCGTGGAAGGAATGAAGGATCAATTGCATGCTCTTCACAATCCTCATGAAATCGAGGATGTAGAACTGGTACGTGCTGAATAATGCATCATTGTTGATTATATGAAGGGTGAGACACACATGGAACACGATTAATAGTGCGGAGTAAACTTGGATATGAATTTATACATAGTTCTAAAATGACATCACTTACCATGGGATGCTCCCGTTCCTCTTGTGGTGGCATATCAGGACATGGACCATACTGCTCCATATGGGCAAAACATATGCATCACATTCGTCGATGAGTGCCATGGCATGCTGCACACCAACATGGGATTCTTTCAACGTAATATGTTTGTGAGTCACCTAGTGTCATGAATGATGTGGAAGAAGAGGAACCATCTCCTCTCGCAACTACAGATGGACGCCCAGGAAGAGTGGGAGGAGGCGGTGTCCCAGAGGATGACCCAGAATCTGCATTCATAAAATATTAATGTCATATTAATATCATTAAAAATTAAAGAAAACTTGAACAAAAATAATACACATACAAAATCATCCAAGAAGTATTTGTAAATGCTATGGTAGCGCACAATGCATATTTGCTTATCCCCAGGTTAGGAATAATGTTCTTCCCTCAGCAGAAACTAGTTAATTTGTAATCATACCTTCTTACTGTACTTATGTCCATATTAGAGGCTTACAGTAACCTTGCACAAAATAGTTCTTCAAGGTGTAATTGACATGCACCCAAATGCGTTAGCATAGCATATACGGACTGTCGACCGGTCCGTATGCACTATGGATGTGCAATTGGTCCATTCGGAGAGCCAGTACGCTCTCCAAATGCACCCAATTAAGCATCCATAGCGCATACAGACCGCTACATTTATATCCACCTACCTATGTATATGTGTTTATATATCCATCTATATGTTTATTGATCGTAAATTGTGAAACCTTGTAATAACACACTGTTGTTAAATGCTTAGGAAATTTGCGATCGTCCCTGAGCATACACGCCCACCTGCGATGTGCAGAGATTCTTGGTGGCACTTCAGGAAAGAGATTCGCTTGAGAGTGACATGGCCTCAACAGAAGGTACACAAAGTTAATTCACTCAATGCATATGATACGTACTTCTCGAATAGCGTTAATTATATATTCATATAAAAGCACATTTAATTTGCAGGAGGCAGCACAGGCTGGTGTCCAGTCAGGGCACACCTCTCGGCTTGGCTAGATGGGCTCTAGTGGCTTTCGAGCACTCTTTGTAAGTGCACAAATTTTTTGTTCGTCTATCTATAGCTATTTGTATATATATATATATATATATATATATATATATATATATATATATATATATATATGTATCCATGTATCTATGATCTCATATGCATTCAATTCACTTCTTACTTATATATATGCAATGTTTAAATGAGAGAGAAAGGATTATGGTCGAGCACCATCTACAGACGAGATACGGAGAGCCACAATTTATGGCTACAGAGCGCTTACAGAAGGAGATGCTGACACCCGATGCTTTTGTAAGTAATTCTATAAATATTATTTTATGCCAATCAAGATCTGCATGTGTTATATGCTATGTGGTTTTTTTTATACTCAAATAGCTAACAAACTTTTTTAATTGCAGGAGCAACATGGTGAGAACGACATGGACGAGGTTGCTCGACAGGTAGCAGCAGGGTTATCATCGCAACCACCCAAGAATGTACAAGAGGAGGACTCTTCCTCTGATGATTCCGATTAATGATAGAGCCATTTAGTGCTAAGTTTGTAGACATAATTTTTTGGTACATATAGTCGCTCATTCAGAATGACGGCACTCTTTCATTAACATTTTCTTTATGTATGTGTGTTTTTGGCCATGATGCACATGTGTTACATCTATCAAGAGTTTCTTGAAGTGTCTACCTCCCAAATCGTTCGCATCCTCTTGTTGCTTGTAGCATTGGGGATCTCGAGCATTCTTTTGCCTCTCCTCATTCCAATCCTTGGTACTTATGTACCAAGAATTCTCACCCCCTGCCTTCACTCTCCTAGTCACATCTCCGCGCCAATGTTTCATGACATCCACCATGTCGTCCTTTATCCACATTATGGGGATGACATTACTACCGTAGGCCGACTTGTACTCATCCTTGATTTGATTTATGACTCTATCTTTCTTGTCTTTGTCCAACTTTGGCCATAAAGCCATAAAGTCATTTGCAAAGACAATGTGGCAAAGCTCGCGGATGCGGCTCTTCATTTCTTGCCTGACATCAACATCCATTGCCTTCTCCCAGACATGCTTCCCAATAGCTTCCTTCTGTGTAGCATTTAGGTTCCACATGCTTCACCAAACAGGTCATATATGCATAATGCATAGCAAAGTCACGATATGTCAACCTGTCAATTGGATGACCCTTTGGGATCTCCGTAATGCATGCAGATCACTCTGAACACCTAGCACTCTCGCATGTGGGTCTATCCTGCCTTGCATCTGGTGTGCATAAAATTGGTATGCCAAGTTCCTCATCCAAACTTTCTGAACTTGACGACTCATAACCTATAATTCCAATTCCTTCAACCTTCTTTTTCCCACAGCACTACTCCCACCAGTGCTTGCACTCTCATGTATCAAGCGTCCCTGACCATAGACGTATAGTGCTACTGTGACACGAAGTTGGGGTTTGGACTTCGGTCACTTCTTAGAATCAAAACACACTTGTATGAAACCTCACACCCTCCCCACCTCCCTTTCTCTCCCTAGGTTAAGATAAAGATATACACATCAAAGGTGAGATCATAATTCATGGAAGGGAAGATGAAAGGCTCCGGAGAAGCAAGAATTTCTGCCAGTCTTGCAGCTCCAAACAAGAGGGCGATTCTTTGTTGGAAGAAAATCTTCCGACTCAGGATTATGTGAACGGAAACATACGGGGAATATTGGTAAGGTTCATCCATTCGAATTGGGCGATTTGGTCGGAACATATTAAAGCAAATGAATATAGCAATCACTTACAAGAGGATAAGACACATGGGGTTTGCCTTTTGATAAGAGATTAGGAGCAATTAATCATGATTAAGAAGAAAGAATGGCCAAAAAGCTATAAAAACAGAGATACACAGAGCATTGCAGTTTAAAATCAATATAGGCTGTGTAAGAGAGAACTATACAGATGCGTAGATCTTGAAGAGAGCTTTGCGTCTATATAAAAACTTTCAAAAACGGGCAACCGAGCGAAAAGTTATGAGCATTTTACAACAAGACTATAAAACTGCCAAAATTCTATAAAAACAGAGATACACAGAAAATTACAGTTTTAAATCTATATAGGCTATGCAAAAAAAAAAGATTATATAGGTGCGTAGAGATGGAAGAGAGCTTCGTGCCTATATAAAAACTTTCAAAAACAGACAACCGAGCGAAAAGTTATGAGCATTTTATTGCATTCTATAAAAACAAAGATACACAGAGAATTACAGTTTTAAATCCATATAGGCTATGTAAAAAAAAGATAATATAGGTGCATAGAGCTTGAAGAGAGCTTCGCGCCCATATAAAAACTTTCAAAAACGGACAACCGAGCGAAAAGTTATGAGCATTTTACTACAAGACTATAAAACTGCCAAAATTCGCCTAAAAATTAGCACCTTTGGGAGAAATTCTGATCATCAATGAAGTAAGGAATTAAGAAATTAGTTACATGAGTGGAAAGAGCATAGAAAGAGATTCCTAGCCATATGATCAATTTAAGAAACCAACACTCGAGTGATGAGTAATTACCGGTTGAAATTTGGGTATTAGACCACAAAAACTGCACTTCTCTCTCTTGGCATGAAACCTCAATTTTCACATAGCCTCTTGTCTTTCATCTCCTTCATGATTCAAGCTAGAGGGTAAGGGTTAACATTGCTCAGCGGACAATCGTAAAGATTTACTTATAGTCCCCAAAGCCTTTCCACATGCTCATTACTGCTAAAACCATTAGTACCTCCAAAGGAGGGCGACAATAAGGCAAGGGCTACCTTGAGAAGTCACAGGCCCGCCAAGATAATAACTCCTTATCCCACTCATCATGAATCATCAAAGAGGTCCAAAATTGGGTTAAGCATGAGGAGCTAATGCTAAATGAGACATTCACATGTAAAGAGAGCGTTTGAATAGGGGTTTGAAAGATAAGAGAATGGCAATGACACAAAATTCTCAATTGAGGAGGCTCATTCCTTGATTTGAAAGGGAGAGGAGGGCTCCTTTTATAGGTGGAGAATCACCCTCTCTTCCATTCCTTGATTTGAAAGGGAGAGGAGGGCTCCTTTTATAGGTGGAGAATCACCCTCTCTTCCATTGTTACAAATTACAACATAAAAATCTTCAACCCTTCAGTGACATAAGGGTAGATGTCACCATCAATTGTCCTCTTAGGCTAAGTCTTCTATTGATTATTAAATTGAAGACTTTTTGACTTTGAGAGTGTGATGAGATAATAGCCAAGCCTAAGTGGCGTGTAGGTGGAGATCCCACTTACACATGGCAGAATTCTCCTCTTCCATGTAGGCATTCTAGAAGAATCTTTCCCAATTATGCACCTACACACATTCCTCCACATGCCTTCCACACTCCCCACCTTGTTGCCTTATGGTGAATACCATATTAATAATACAATTAAAATCCATGTGAGCATGAAGGCCCACTTTTATTTTCCACATCACTAGCCCATCTACCATACCAAAGTATTTATCAAGCATACTTGTGGCATTTACAATGTGTGCACCCTAAATCAAGTAAAACCATTATATTTGAAGATATAATACTGTTATCGGGGTAGCCGCCAAGCCGCTGCATCACCACACCGTTATTCCATTGTGGGCGCCGCAATATTCTTGGACAAGCTTCCACCTTATTACCATTGAGAAACCATCAAAATATGCACAAAATTGACAATGAAAGATATCAATTTTTCACCTCACATCTTTCCCCCCAGCAGATCCTCCATGCTTATCTGGGGGGTCTACTGGCCATGGTGCTCGAGGGTAGAATATCTTTAGCCGATACTCATTGGCATGTCCATGAACCTCCTGGCGACTTGCATCCTCTAGAAGATAGGTGTTATTTTTGAACTTTTGCTTTATCCTGAAGGGGCCTTCCCATCGTCGAAGAAGCTTCTTATCTAGTCGTTTCTCCACACGGCCATCATACCTCATGGTGACTAAGCTTCCTTGCTTGAGTTCTGGCTTCTTCCTCTTCTTCGTGAGAGTGTCATGACTTGCCTTGTGCCGTTGTTGTGCAGCCTCCAAATTTTGAAGTGCCTAAAGTCGCCTCTCATCCAAGATCTCCAGTTGTGCTAGGCGTTGGGCATGTGTTTCTTCTTCATTATTCAAGCGTGCAAAAGATGTGCGAAGGCTTGTGATTTCCAATTCTATTGGCAAAATAGTCTCCATTCCATAAACTAATTGAAAAGGTGTGAAACCAAGAGAGAGTTTGTGAGTTGTCCTATAGGCCCATAGGACCTCTAGCAAATGCACATCCCACTTTCTCTTCATAGTATCCACTAGCTTAGACAAAGATCCACAAAGCAGTCCATTAGTTTTTTCTACTAAACCATTACATTGGGGATAATAGGGAGTTGACATAGCATACTTTATTTTTAATTTCTGCACCAAAGCTTCAATCAAGTCATTCCTGAAAGACCTCCCCCCATCCGTAAGGATTTCTAATGGACACCCAAATCGGGCACATATGTATTCCCTGAGAAAGGATGCCACAGCCACTGCTTTATTATTGACCATTGCCTTTGCTTCTGCCCACATTGTTGCATAATCTGGCCGGGCCACCAATATGTAATACTTCCCATGTGAGGAACGAGAAAGTGGGCCCACAAAATCTAATCCCCACCTTTCAAATGGACCATATGCTGGGATAGCGTTTAAGGATCCGGGAACCAATTGCTTATTCCCATATGCCTGGAATACTTCACAGCTTCTGCACCACTCATGGACATCTTTGCTGAGTCGAGGCCAATAATACCCTGTGTTAAGGATCCTCAGAGTTGTGCTGGCTGAGGCAAAGTGACCTGAACATTCATGACATAATTCCATAATCCTTTTAGACTCCTCTAGGCTCACCACCCTCCTAAGAATCTTATCCTTACCCTGCTTGTAAAGAACATCCCCTAGAATTGTGTAAGGATGAGCTTTCCTGGTAAGCCTTTGCTTCTGTTGAGGATTCAATCCAGGAGGGAAGTATCCTGTATCTAAATAGTGTTGAACATCTTGGAGCTCAGGCCAACCTATATCCATTAATGCAAGAGTAGCTACTTTGAAAGAAGCCAAGGTTTTAGTAGCCAATTCATCAGCCTTTGATTATCCTTCCTGTTAACATGCACAAATTTACAAAACTCAAAAGCTTCTTTCAACTCCATTGCCCTTTTATACAATTCTTGGAGATTAGGACTCCTCGCCTTATATTCTCCTTTCATTTGTCGGATGACCAATTGTGAATCCCCTTTAACCTCTACCTCTTTATGCAATCTTCTAATCCCCAAATTAATGTATTGTACTCAGCCACAGTATTTGATATAGCCTTTGGAAATTCCCTACCCTTGGCCCATACCTCTTTTCCTTCTGGATCAAATAAAACTATCCCCCCAGTCCCACATTGCCTGGAAGGGCTAAAGGCTCCATCAAAATGCATAGTGAATGCAGTTGGTGGTGTCTCCAAATCTTCATACACTTCTTCCTTTGCTCCTGTTCCTTCTTCCTCTTCCTTCCTTGTAAGCAAATCTGCAAGAGAGGCCCTAGTGGTGTTTTCTGTAATAAAAGTGAAAGAGAATTCTTGAAGCTCACAAATCCACTTTGTAAACTTCCCTCATGTAGGATTAGGTTTGCGGACCAAGAATTATAAAGAAGGTTGAGATGTGAGGAAGAAAAAAGGGTGAGGTAACAAGTATGACCTGAACTTCTTTACTGCAAAAACAAGAGACAAACCACCTTTCTCCATTTCACCATACCTCTCCTCGGCATCAGTGAGTTGTCGGCTTGCATAATTGCATATGCCCTTGCTCTCCCTTTTGCAAGAGTATAGCACCCACTGTGAATGTGATGAGACACTTGGGTTCACATAAAAGTCCTCCCCTCACCTAGGAGGCTGAACAATTGGACTTTGACTCATGCATTCCTTGAGCAAACAAAAAGATTGAATTTGATCGGGTCCCCATTGGAAAGAAACATTCTTCTTTGTTAATAGATTTATAGGATACATCTTTTCAGAGAACATGTCGACAAAGCGTTAGTAATACTTTGTTTTACCCAAAATCCTCCTTATCTCCCTTACATTGGTAGGTGGTAGGAGGGCCACAATTGTCTGCACCTTCTCAAGATCCATCTCTATGCCTTCTTCTGAGATAACATGTCCCAAGAGAACCACCTTCCTTCGTGCCAAGCGGCATTTTCCAGGATTAAGACACCCTTTTGCATCATCAATACTTTGCAAGGCCAACCTCAACTTTTCCAAGTGATCCATGCGGTTTGAATAAATGCAAAAATCATCCAGAAAGACCCTTATAAACTTCCCCAAGTAAGGTGCAAATACTGACTCATGAAGCGTTGAAAAGTTGCTGGTGCATTGGTCAAGCCAAATGGCATCACCCTATAGGCATACACTCCCCAAGGGGTGATAAATGAAGTTTTCCTTTGATCTTCTTCACAAATCCGGATTTGAAAGTATCCAGAGTATCCATCACACACTGAATACAACTAATGACCTGCAACTTGATCCAAAATCTCATCCTGAAAGAGTAGAGGATAATAATCCCTCTTTGTGCATGCATTCAAAGGGCAAAAGTCCACACACACGCCATTTTCCACCCTTTTTGGGAGTGACTACAATTGGGGAAATCCACTCTGAATTTTCTACTGGAAAAATAAATCCAGCTTCAAGCAAATTAGTTACCTCCTTCTTAAGCACCTCTGCTTGCACTACTCCCAAACACCTTAGCCGCTGTACCACTAGCTTACTTTGGGGCTTGAGATCAATCTTGTGCTCTACTAGGGTAACTTGGCGTACTTGTGAGTAGCTGTTTGCAAAAAGGTTAGGAAATCCATCCAACATTTTTAAGTAATTCTCCCTTTCAGTACCTGCTATGGACTCATCAAGAAGAAGTTCATTTTGTTGGTGAAGACTAGTGAGGTCCACATCTCCTTTCTTGCACATGGTTGAAGAAGCTTCCCCTTCCAAGGCTCCATTGTCTTCAGCATCCCCTCGATCCCTTCCCAG
Organism: Cibotium barometz; assembly: GCF_041138505.1. NCBI lineage: Eukaryota > Viridiplantae > Streptophyta > Polypodiopsida > Cyatheales > Cibotiaceae > Cibotium > Cibotium barometz. The sequence continues at coordinate 6,247,303 of NC_141046.1, forward strand.
GGAAAGACCAAATGCAACTCCCTCCACCTCTCCTTCTTAGATGGAATCCTCGGAGCTACTACTTGTCTCTTCTTCATCGGATGACTCTGACTTTGAACATTCGAAAGTTGAAGGTTCACCTCTTACCACTTTCTTGCGACGACTCTTGATGTTGTAGTGGACCTTGTTATTCTCACCGTCGTGTAGAATAAGATCACCTGTCTCCCACTTTTGAATTGCCTTCACTTGGCGAAGCCATGGCCTACCCAATATCAATGGGTAAGCCCTAGCATCAAGCTTTGTAGGAATGACTTGAAAAGTTGTAGGCACAGAAATACCGCATACATCCACTCCCAAATTCCTGACAATTCCTAAGGTTTTCACCCTAGTATTATCAGCAAGTTTGATACGATAGGGAGAGTTAGTGGAAGACAACTTTAAATCAGCATCTTTCATTGTTTTTTCACTCATGACATTGATTGATGCACCTCCATCAATGTATGCATTAGAAATTGTTTGCCCCTCAATGATGACATCAATCACACGCACATCATCTCCTACATCAATATCCACCTTTTGAACCATAGGAGTCCCATTATCCCTCTTCTTCTTTTTCTTAGATTCCCTTGTGCTAGCCAGCTTACCCCATTCCTTTCTGAGCTTTGGAGAGAGTGCCAAAAGCTACCCAAATGTGATTTGTGCTGTTTTCTCTCTAAGATCTGTTAAGAGGTCATAACTAAGAGATCCTTGTCTAAGAGGAAAGTCAGATTGTCCAATTTTTCTCCTGGACGACTTCTCCTTCTTCTTATTTTTCTCCTCTTCTTCAAATTTATCTTCTTCTTCTTCTTCTTCCTGGCTTCTAGTTTTACGACCCCTTTTTGCCATTAATGGCATCAATGTTTCCTCTTCTTCTGAGCATATTTCTTCTAAAAGTGCTAAACTTTTATTCTCACTTTTCCTCAACTTTGGACACTCAGTGCGATAGTGCCCCTTCTCTTGACATTCATAGCATGTTACACTACTTCTATCCCCAGGTTTATCCTCAGCTCGTGGAACCCTAGGTGGCCTTGCATTGACTAAGTGTAACTTCAAATCAGCAAATTCTGCCATAAGTTGTGCAATGTTATGATCCAAGGATGGAGCTTGTACCTGAGATGTTGAGGCTATCTCTACTCGTGGTGGGGTTGGCACATTCGGAGAAGATTGGAATGTGGACTCAATATGAAGAGTGGCCTCCTTCTTCAAAGCAATACGAAGAGCCTCTTTAAAATTAGTGGGATCTTTGCTAAGAACTTTTCTGTGCAAGCGGGGATCCAAAGCCCTGATAAACTTGCTCATCTTAAGGTGCTCCAATGCTAAAGAACTCTTTGAATCTTCCATAGAAGGTGAAGAAGAAGAAGCAACAACATGTAAAGCAGCTTGTTGATATTTGATGAATAAGGCTTCATACCTCACTGAAAAGGCAGAAACTGACTCTCCATCCTTTTGGAAAATTTGATCCAATTGCAATAGTAAAGCATTTGGCAACTCCACTGTCCCAAATCTCTCCTTCATTGCTTTGGTCAACCTTTCCCAATCATTCTTGGACTCCTCTGGCAAAGCCTCATGCCAAGTTAAGGCCACACCCTCCAAGAAATGTGGAAGTATTTTTGCCCTCTCCTTCATAGACCAACCCGTCAAGTGGCATGCTCGGTTAAACTCTCGGAGATAACTCCCCGGGTCTTCTCCTTCTGATCCTTGGAACACCGGAATGTTGAACATCTTGCACCAAAAGATGAGTAGCAACAAGGGAAATTTACTTGTTTCAAAATAACTTTTCTTTAATCATGCGGGACCTTGAGGTTGATAATTCTAAGTAAAACCTGCCCGCCGCCTCCACCAAAAGATGTGACACGAAGTTGGGGTTTGGACTTCGGTCACTTCTTAGAATCAAAACACACTTGTATGAAACCTCACAGCCTCCTCACCTCCCTTTCTCTCCCTAGGTTAAGATAAAGATATACAACACAAAGGTGAGATCATAATTCATGGAAGGGAAGATAAAAGGCTCCGGAGAAGCAAGAATTTCTGCCAGTCTTGCAGCTCCAAACAAGAGGGCGATTCTTTGTTGGAAGAAAATCTTCTGACTCAGGATTATGTGAATGGAAACATACGGGGAATATTGGTAAGGTTCATCTATTCGAATTGGGCGATTTGGTTGGAACATATTAAAGCAAATGAATATAGCAATCACTTACAAGAGGATAAGACACATGGGGTTTGCATTTTGATAAGAGATTAGGAGGAATTAATCATGATTAAGAAGAAAGAATGGCCAAAAAGCTATAAAAACAGAGATACACAGAGAATTACAGTTTTAAACTCATATAGGCTGTGTAAGAGAGGATTATATAGATGCGTCGAGCTTGAAGAGAGCTTCGCGTCTATAAAAAAACTATCAAAAATGGGCAACCGAGCGAAAAGTGATGAGCATCTTATTGCAAGACTATAAAACTGTCAAAATTCTATAAAAACAGAGATACACAGAGAATTGCAGTTTTAAATTCATATAGGCTGTGCAAAAAAAAAGGATTATATAGGTGCGTAGAGCTTGAAGGGAGCTTCGCGCCCATATAAAAACTTTCAAAAACGGACAACCGAGCGAAAAGTTATGAGCATTTTACTGCAAGACTATAAAACTGCCAAAATTCTAAGAGAATTGCAGTTTTAAATCCATATAGGCTGTGCAAAAAAGAGATTATATAGGTGCGTAGAGCTTGAAGAGATCTTCGCGCCCATATAAAAACTTTCAAAAACGGACAACCGAGCGAAAAGTTATGAGCATTTTACTACAAGACTATAAAACTGCCAAAATTCGCCTAAAAATTAGCAACTTTGGGAGAAATTCTCATCATCAATGAAGTAAGGGATTAAGAAATTAGTTACATGAGTGAAAAGAGCATAGAAAGAGATTCCTAGCCATATGATCAATTTAAGAAACCAACACCCGAGTGATGAGTAATTACCGGTTGAAATTTGGGTATTGGACCACAAAAACTGCACTTCTCTCTCTTGGTATGAAACCTCAATTTTCACATAGCCTCTTGTCTTTCATCTCCTTCATGATTCAAGCTAGAGGGTAAGGGTTAACATTGCTCAACGGACAATCGTAAAGATTTACCTATGGTCCCCAAAGTCTTTCCACATGCTCATTACCGCTAAAACCATTGGTACCTCCAAAGGAGAGCGGCAATAAGGCAAGGGCTACCTTGAGAAGTCACAGGCCCGCCAAGATAATAACTCCTTATCCCACTTATCATGAATCATCAAAGAGGCCCAAAATTGGGTTAAGCATGAGGAGCTAATGCTAAATGAGACATTCACATGTAAAGAGAATGTTTGAATAGGGGTTTGAAAGATAAGAGAATGGCAATGACATAAAATGCTCAATTGAGGAGGCTCATTCCTTGATTTGAAAGGGAGAGGAGGGCTCCTTTTATAGGTGGAGAATCACCCTCTCTTTCATTGTTACAAATTACAACATAAAAATCTTCAACCCTTCAGTGACATAAGGGTAGAGGTCACAATCAATTGTCCTCTTAGGCGAAGTCTTCTATTGATTATTAAATTGAAGACTTTTTTACTTTGAGAGTGTGATGAGATAATAGCCAAGCCTAAGTGACGTGTAGGTGGAGATCCCACTTACACATGGCAGAATTCTCCTCTTCCATGTAGGCATTCTAGAAGAATCTTTCCCAATTATGCACCTACACACACTCCTCCACATGCCTTCCACACTCCCCAACTTGTTGCCTTATGGTGAATACCATATTAATAATACAATTAAAATCCATGTGAGCATGAAGGCCCACTTTTATTTTCCACATCACTAGCCCATCTACCATACCAAAGTATTTATCAAGCATACTTGTGGCATTTACAATGTGTGCACCCTAAATCAAGTAAAACCATTATATTTGAAGATACAATGCTGTTATCGGGGTAGTCGGCAAGCCGCTGCATCACCACACCGTTATTCCATTGTGGGTGCCGCAATCTTCTTGGACAAGCTTCCACCTTATTACCATTGAGAAACCATCAAAATATGCACAAAATTGACAATGAAAGATATCAATTTTTCACGTCACACTACTGTAGGACTCTGTTGGCCTAGACATAGAAAGAGAACTTGCTTGTGGCAAGTTTACATGAACATCAGCATCAACGGAATCAATGACACCCTCATTTTTTGCCTTGTACCAACTAGTAAGTTCATCAAACACCACATCTTGTGAGATAACCACTTGCCTAGTTTGTGGATTGTAATATGTATATGCCTTGCGATCCTGTGCATACCCAACAAAAATGCACTTTTCTGCCTTAGGATCCAACTTCTTCCTTCTCTCATCTAGCACATGCACATAAGCTATGCAACCAAACACTTTGAGGTGTCCAATGTCTGGCCTAAAACCTGTAAGATGCATCTCAAAAGATGCATCTCAAGCATACTTCCATGTATGGCTACTGTGGGTGTCTTATTAAGTACATACACCGCTGTGGCACACGCTTCTGCCCAATAATAGTCTGGCATGCTCTTTTCATTGAGCATTGCCCTGGCCACATTCCAAATGACTCTATTTTTCCTCTCAGCAACACCATTTTTGCTGAGGTGTGTACCTGCAAGTTAGCTGCCTTCTTATGCCATGCTTTCTCAAGAAATTCTCAAAAGCATGTGAGGTGTATTCACCACCTCCATCTGTCCTCAAACATTTTATCCAAGATCCATATTGCTTCTCTGCAAAAGCTTTGAAGTCCATAAACTTTCCCAACACATCACTTTTCCCTCTGAGAAAGTAAATCCAAGTCATTCTGCAGAAATCATTAATGAATGTCATATATAATACAAGCTACCTTTAATGGATGGGTTTTGTGTAGGACCCCATATATCACTATGAACTATCTCAAGTGGCCTGCTACTCATGTTGCCTTCTTTAAGAAATGGCAACCTTGCTTGCTTTCCAAACTGGCAAGAATCACAGACATGCATATTCCATTAGGAATTTTTTGGACCCAAAGAGGACCTCTTGGATTAACTTTTGATTAGGAATGGACCAATAGGAAGAGGGCTGGGTGCACATTCTTGACTTCTTTGACCCTAGGGGGCCTAGGCTTTGGTTTGCTAAAGGGGCCTAATTACTACTCTTGTCCTCCTACCTCTTGGGCGCAAACTTAGAGGTCCCCCACCTAGAATCGCGCAGATGAAAAACCCTAAAAATAAAAAATAAAATTTTTTTTCCCAAAAGTGTATTTTCCTCGGGGGGGTCGCTCACAAAAAAATGTGAATATCACGTGAGTTCAACAGAAGCATATTTTTAATTTATGAAACTTATAGAAATATATTTACATAAGGGTATGATTTAAAGTTTTTTCCAAAAAAAATTACAGATTCATAAAGAAAAGGGGATATTATATGGATTAAAAAACTCACAGATAAGGGATTTAAAATATAGGCCTTGAACGCACGCGATAGGGATATTCTACATAGAGTGACCCCCCCGAGGTATTTTCCCTCTCAAACTTCCCCCCAACATACTCTAGGTTTGGAAAACTCATTTTGAACCTCTTTCTTCCTCTTCTAAGCTCTCCATTGCTGTAGAAACTCCATACCTCTCAAGCTCTCCCTCCTTGTCAAGCTCCCTCAGTCTCAAGCTCCCTCTCCCTCTTTCTTCCTTTTCTAAGCTCTCCATTGCTGCAGAAACTTCATCCCTCTCAAGCTCTCTCTCCTTCTCAAGCTCCCTCCCTCTCAATATCCCTCTCTCTCTCTCTCTCTCTCAAGCTTCCTCCCTCTCCATTGCTGCAGAAACTCTATCCCTCTTTAGTCTACTCTAGGTTGAGGAAGCCTATTCTCAAACTCTAACCCTCTTTTAAGCTTTCCATTGCTGCACTGAAAACCCTGAACTTTCTCTCCCCTCCACTCTTCTGTTGTAAAACAAGCTTTTCTTTTCCCTTCTTCTCTTTTCTTACCACCATGGCCTCTTCCAGTAATGTGAGAAGACCTAGGGAGAAGGTGGAAGGGCTTGTGCTGCATAACACAAGAGATGAGAATGGAGTTTGGGCTCCAACAAGATTCAAGGTTGGGGCTTGGGTCTACATGCAGCCAAGCTCTAAGGGACCACATCGAGTGCGTGAACTCGGGAATATGCTACATCATTGGAAGGTGCGACTACAAGGCTTCAAGCATACTAAGAAGGAAGGACTGGTTGCCATAGTGCAACATGTGTATACCCTTGGAGACCTGTACATTCAAGGCCAACGACCAAGGTTTCCTTCAAATTGTCAGTGTAACATAAACACAGCTTTAACAACATGCTAATATTGGATTTTTTATTTCAAATTTTCATATGATTCTCCATTTTCTTATGTCTCTCTTCTGCAAATATTTTTTCCTCTAATTATGTTGAGGAACAACCACTCCAAAGCCTCACTGGAGTTTTCTATGCTATGCATGCATCCATTGGAGAGGCAATGTTTGTATCTCAAAGCCCAAGTGATCTCGTACAGAGAACAATATCTTTTTCTTTTTTCACTCATATTTTGTAGATAAAAAAACAGGTTTATTTGCAAGCTAGAAGAGATCCCCAACCCCCCTCTTAACAATCTCGAATGGCCCAAACCTGATGCTTGGACCATCTTATGCTTAAAGTTTAAGATGGTAAGGGATATCAAGACATCACTCAAGTTTTCAAAGGCATCTAGGTCAGTAGGGCTAAATTGGTTTTGTCCTTTACATTATTTTGTGCACATGTTCAACTCCATGCCAATGCACCAAACAAAAATAATGTATATTTGTAAGGAGGTACGGTCTGACCTCATTCAAGGACTACTAGGAGAGGGTTGGGAGATTAATGAGGGGTCACATCAAGGTGATGTGTACAAGTGCAATGTAGTAGATTCTATAGTGTCTTGCAGGTTCTTGAAGGCACACTCTATTTTGTACATGAGTCTGCACTACCAAAGATGGATGCAAAAGCACAGGACATGGATCTCACTTCAAGCCTTAGAAGAAGAAATTATGCCTATTGAGGTAGCTGTGATGATGCAAAATGGATGGATTGAGCGAGTGGCAGCAAGCAAGCATTGGAGCCTAACAGACCTGCGTCAACATTTTAGCATCATGGGCTTTGACAATGTGGAAGAGTCAAGTTTCAAGTTGATGAGAAGAAAGGTATATCTGATTCCACTGCATGCCTAGAGTTAACCCTTACACTTTTTGGTTATTTTGCCACTTTCTATATTTTTATAGATTGGGAAGCGTAAGGAGGGGACAACCATGGTCTCAGAATCATGGCAAATGGGGGACCTTGAATTTTCAGCAGCAAGGTGCATAGCCCTACCAACACATAGTAGGCATGTGGAAGAGCTTGAAGATGAACTGAGTATATGGAAAAATAGCCTTTGTTTTGATGCACGTGAGGGGCAAGAGTTTCAGGATCGAGGTGAAGGTAATGACAAGCTTTCAAGTCAACAAGGAGATGGAGATCAACATGAAGTAAATGTCACAAGAGGGGTAAAAAATGAAGATATTATAACAATTTTAGATTAGACGATATGCTTGTAATTTTGTAGCAAGCTCTTTTTTAACGTCTTTATTTCATTGAAATCTTAATTTTTTTACAAATTGTAATTTTTTTGTCTAGCGGTCTAGTGTGAAAAGGAAAACCTTTAAATTTTAACTATAAATAGCCAAAGGTGCCTTCTTTCACGCGATAGAAACCAAGCACGAGCTCACACTATCTCTTTGCATTCACATGGCTACCCACTTTGACAACTTCTGTGAGTTTCTCTCCACCACCCCGTGGGTGGGCAAGAGCGAGCTCTTTGTCATGTTCTCTCGTGAAGTCAACTTTGAAAAGTCGTTCACCCTTGCGTCCCAACATTATGAGACACATATTGCATACTTGGAGCAATACTTGGCTCCCCACTCCATCTCCTTTCCCCATTGCCCCAATGATCGATGGGTGCATGTTGAGCTACTTAAGTACATTCAACAATATGCCCACCCCTGCATCCAGTGCCTTGAACGCTTCATCGACATCTGCATCCCTGCAGGAGCTTACTGTACCTTCAATAAGCAAGAGGTGAAGAGGTTGGGGGAAGGAAAATTTAGGAACTAGGTTCCTCTCGTGGCTTGCGACTTTTGCGTTCCTCATCAGTGCTGAGGATTCAGATGAGGAGGTAGAGATGCCCAAAGTTGCAATTCAACTTTCCCTGGTTCGAACCCCCATCACTACAACATTCATATACACTGAAGAATCCTGGTGGTCAGGCACTTCCATGATTTCATCTACCACTATGACCAAGTCCTCGACCCACTGGTGATTGCTACAATTCGATTCTTGAACCTCGTCATCACCTTGCTGGAGTCCTTCCCAACATGGGACCATTACTTCGAGGGATCCCAAGGCCTCGCCTTCGATATCAACAAAGGACCCACACTCAAGCGACTACTTGGCTACTACAAACAAGTCATGTGGATGCCTCCTTGGAGGCTCCAAACTTTTGAAGACATGATGGAGATGACCTTCTGGATGAGCTACCGTGTCATCCATCGTGCCCCTACCGCTCCTACCTTGTGATACGACTTCATCCATACGTACTCTATCTACTACAGATAACTTCTTTGACCAGTTCCAAGGACGGACCTGGAATTGGGAGGGGGTATGTTAACCACTCTGGTTAACATGACCTTTGGCTTGGCTACTATACTTCCTTTGTAATTCATCTTTTTGTAATCGCGCTAAGAGCCAATTGTAAGTGAGACATGGGATGACCAAGCTTATGGCTTGTGTAATGCCAATCATATGGAATTGAAGTACATAGAGCTAGATAAACTAAAAAGAGTAGTTTTGGGCCCCCATTTGTAATTGGGCGACCGGACATTGTAAATATGAGCTCATGTATATAAGAAATTTTATGAAATATGAAAACAGACAATCCCATTTGTCTCAATTGAGTTTTTCCTTCTCTCTCTCTCTCTCTCTCTCTCTCTCTCTCTCTCTCTCTCTCTCTCTCTTATGGTGGCTTGCTTGTGATTGTTGCTGTATGTGAATAGGAATGGTGTTGCTTTCCCTTTTCTCCTTCACTCCCTTCTCATTTCTCTCCACCTTGTCTTGTTTGCATATGATTGGCATGAGGTAGAGGTTGAGCTCTCCATAGCTCCTTCCCTCTTGCTCCTACCTAGCTTGCTTCGATCTCTCTTTGGGTTACACAAAGAGAGTGTCCACCAGTGAGCCCCTAGTGGCCTCACATCCAGAGTTAACGCTAATAGGGTTAACCTAGGGCAAATCACCAAATTCGTCCCTTGCATGCCCTCTCTTCTTCTTCTCTCGTGCTTTGTGAGGTAGAATGTTAAACTATTAACAAATAACATTTATAACCTTTCTACTTCAAGGCATAACCAATGAAGATGCATTTCTCTACCTTTGGATCCAACTTTTTTCTCACTTCACATATGAAATTCCTCCAAACACTTTTAAGTGAGACACATCTAGTTTAATGCTTGTAAACTTCTATTTAGGTGTTATACCATGAACAGTTATAGTAGGGGTCTTGTTCATAATGTAAACAATAGTTGTCTGCTGCTATTGCTTTTGCTTCTACTGACTATAATTGTTCAAGTGTTATACCACATGAACAGTTATAGTGAGGGTCTTGTTTATAATGTAAACATTAGTTGTAACAATAGTTGATGTAGTTGTAGTGGGGGTCTTATTCATAATATAAACATAAATAGTAATTGCTATTGCTTCTACCCAAAAAATAATCTAACATATTCTTTTCAAATAGCATGGATGTGCCACTTCTACAATGTGCCTATTTTTCATTTCTACAACACCATTCTATTACAAAATCTACCCCCAGATGTAAATTATCACTTATTTTTCTCCTTTCTCAAGAAAAAACTGAACTCCTAAAAAAAACTTCTTCCCCACTATGTGATCTCGGGCATTTTATTTTCATGCCTTTCTCCTTCTCAACCAATGATTAAAGTCTATGGAAGTGATCAAACGCCTCACTTTTCTCCTTCTCAACCAAGGCTTAAAATCTCTAAAACAAGTCCATGTTGGCCCAAGTACCCCATAGGTCACACCATGGAGAATAATTTGTTGATTTATAAACCTAAGTCTATCCACCCACTCACTCCAGCAAGGAGCTTTGAATTACAAAATAAATTATGTCCACCCATGCACTCTAGCAAGGAGAATGAATTACAAAATAAAGACTGTCCACCTATGGGAGCTTTGATAATGATCGAGGTAGACTCTGGACAAGGGATGACATGCACAATAAGGACATATGAAGCACACATATAACAAAGTGAAGTAAGATCATAGTATGAATATGGAGTTTGCCATGTTTCTAGATATATAGTACCCATCAAAGGTCATAGGTCAGCCCATGTCAGGAACCCACTATACATAACCCCATTAGGACCATATTTTAGACTGAACAATCAACTTAACATCTTGGTGTGTAGACCCATTCGAGGTTTTCCGGGTGCTTGTTTGGTGCCCACAAAACCCGAGGACTAGGTGGTAGTCGACCCCCCACTTATATGCATTCCACTTGGCATGGTGCCAATATACATGATGCATTTCCTAACCATCCACCCATACATGAGCAATGTCCATTATGTACAAAATTGGGAATTAGATGATGCCAAGATTCTCAATACAATGGCTATTCCTCATCTAGGCTTCTCATATCTATAGGAACCCTAACAAAATAGCAGAACAACCTATCATGGTGACGAAAAGGGTGGAGCATTAATTCCTAGCATATATATACACACACATAGTGATAGTGATGAAGGTGGATCATTGATTCCCACCATACACACACATAATGATAAGGGTGGAGCATTGATTCCCAAAACAAACACACACACGCACACAAAGAAAACATTTGTGCACATTGAATGGTTAATTGGAAACATTTCTCCTCAAATATTTCCTTTAAAATATCGTGAAAGGATGATATTTTTAGAAAAATGGTTAAAAATGTTCAATGTACCCAATTTTGGATGATTTTGACGTCTTGATGGTTTTGTAGAATAGTACTTTATAGAATAGTTATAAAATATTCTACATCTAAATAAGCTTTATTATGGTTTACAAAATCTTGTGAAATCAACTAATCTCACCAATTGCATATATTCGATTTAAATTAATAAAATAAAATTTACAAAATTAACATCATGTGTGTTTTTTCATGAATTGGAATTAAATTCACAATCCTCTCTCATCACTAAAACATAGAAAACATTCATTCTACAGAAACCAAATGTATGCTATGTGTTTGTGTGTTTGTATGTGTGTGTGTGTGTGTTTCTCATTTGAACCTCATCGTTGAATGCTATGGCAATTCAACTTGCTAATATATGTATATATAGGTCTTATCAATGTCCGCACCACAACCATGACTTTGCAAAAGGTAGTAAAAAGAATGATATGCATTTCATATCTTAACTCAACAACAGTGAGTGGATAATAAAGTTTGCTATTTTCTAAGAGAAAACCTTATTTTTCTTTAAAAGTTTGAATCAATCAAAGCATAACGCTATATCAAATTTACAAATATAGTAAACTAACTTGAAAATTTTCCAACAAATATACCATATTTTTCTTTTTTTTTCCAAAAAAGTTAGAAATATATTTTTCAACTTCATGCCGACATACTCACATACTTTTAAAAATAAAAATAGGGATTCTTTCCAACTCTTCTAGCTTCAATATGTTACCTACTTTTATATTATTCCATATGAATTACACTAAAACATTGCTAAACAATTAATTTTCATTTATCAATAGCATTAATGGGTGTAAGCCTGCTAACGTTTACTAAATAGCATGTCCAATGAATTACACTAAAACTTTTATATTATTCCATATGAATTACACTAAAACATTGCTATACAATTAATTTTCATTTATTAATAGCATTAATGGGTGTAAGCATGTTAACGTTTACTAAATAGCATGTCCATGGACATTGCTTGCTAGCAAATGATATTTGCCTTTCTATTTATTTAACAAGGTGCCTTTCAAAAAAGAGTTTTTTTTACACGAGACATTTCTTAATACAATTTAAAAAAGAACCCTCAACAGTTACTCCCATGTCTTCCCTCCCACTCTCCCTCTCCGTAAAAAACACCTACAAGAAAGTCCTCTCTCTCTCTCTCTCTCTCTCTCTCTCTCCTTCCCTCACTCGCGCTCTCCCCCCCCCAAATGTGGACATTACAGGCAAGATGATTGTTGAGGACAACATAGGTGCATTCTCAGTAGTGATGGAAGAAGTAGTGATGGAAGAGCTGATTTGTTAATACACACAAATGTTTCGGTGGACACACACACACTCAGAATGCCCTGTCTCATTCTTCCTCTCATAGGGTTGGTTGTTGAGGACAACAGAGGTGCATTCCCAGTAGTGATGGAAGAAGGTAAATTTTTGTATTTTGATTGCAATGTTGATGGAAGAAGATGGTACATGTTACATTTTTGTATTGTTACCAAGTCACTTGACTGGATTGTAAAGCTCACTTTAACTAATTGTAGGATTTCAAAGTGTTTGGGGTTCTCAAACACAACACAACTAACTACTTCTGACACAGCAAAAACACTCCCATTAGGTAACACTAACTTCAATTCCCACATCAGGCTAAACACAAACAGAGCATAGAGAACACGGATTGAGCAGAGATTTGCTAAACAAGATAGAGAATAACAGAACAGTCGAGTGAAGGACAGATATACATGTTGCTGTGAATATCACATGCAGATGTCTTTCTTGAAAGATGCACTCAATCACATGCGCTCTCAGAAGTTTGGTCTCCATGGGTGTGGATGTCCATGCAGTTGTGAGATTTGTGCCTGGAGATGGTACCAACAAAACATGCTCATCTATAGGGCATACCTTCAATGGTGTCACACAGTTGTGGGAGTTAGTAATCCACCTGAAGCAAGAAGACCAGTCCTTCCGTAACAGAAAGTGCTTGATGGGGCAATACAAAAACCTTGGTGTGAAGATTTTGGCATGCTTCACTTTGGAGATAAGAGCGGGAGGGAATTCTATGATTGTGAAGGTATTTGCATTTGTGGAGAATATGGAAAAAGAAGGAAACAAAAGGAAGAGGAAATATCTTTTGAACAAAGAGATGCAGTGTTAGGAGTTTCTTGCACTTTTGAAATCCAAGATTAGTTTCTTCATTACTCACAATTACGTTGCCCGGTGGCAAAGCACAATAGATTACAGAATGTATTCAAAATTGCCTTGATGATGTGGTTGTATCTGTGATCAACTTCGCTGAAAACTATGCTTTTAAAGAGAATAATGAGATCCAGTCTATGCATTAGCATTCGACACAAGTTACCATACTTGTACACATAACTTACTATAGGAAGGCAAGTGAACTCATCAAAACTGTCCACTTCTTCATTTCACATGACAGAGTTCATGACACCTTGTTTGTGCAACATTGCTTTATGTTGCACTTTGAATGGTTGAAGGAACAAGGGGTGACAATAAAATCACATTGGGTGTGGTCTGATGGTGCTGGTTCACAATTCCAGGCATGTAGGCCATTCTATTTTGTAGCAAGGTATGCAGGTTTGACTAGGATACAAATGAGTCATTTCTTCTTAGCACATCAGGACATGGCAAGGGAGAACATGACGGAGTAGGAGCTATGGTGAAGAGAACGTTAACACATGAACAATTAAAGCCAGTCGGTGCTACCTTAAAGTGTGCTGTTGATGTAGTCACTTACTCTAGGGCCACAACCTATCAGAGGGTGTTGAAGCTTGCTATTCTTCAAAACAGAGAAACTGTGCCCGTGTTTTCTGGGAAGTCAAAGTAGGAGATGTAAATAGGGAGGTAAAATGGAATTGTGAACCTATCCCAAAGTCACGCTTTGTGCATGCCATTCATGCTCATAACCCATGGGATTCTACAGGACTTGCCACCATCAGACATTTGGCTTGAGTTTTTGATGCATGTATCCATGGTCGTTGGAATAGATGTGTCAACAAAGCACATGTTCCTTCTTGGGATTATCATATTTTGCAACCCTTGCCTGATTGCGAACCCCTTCTTGATGACGAAGATGCATATGATGAAGTGTCATATGAGGGACAGCAGGATGTGTTGAGCAATGCACTACAAATTGGTGACACTTTTGCAGTACAACCAGATGCTGCAACCAATACAGAGGCAGTTGCCTTTTACCTCATCAAATGTATTATAGAGAAGGATGAGGCTAAAGACAATTATGTGGATGAATGGCAGAATAAAATTGCTAGAGAAACATATGTCATCAAGGGTTTTTTTGTATTACAAGCAGAGAGATGCATATTCCTTTAATCTTCTTTCTAATATGCCCCCAGTTCTCATACTATCACATCTTGTGCGTTGTATTAAGATACCCATGGAGCATATCCCTAGAAAAAGAAATTTGTACTATATCACTCCAGAAACCTATAAGGAAATCTATAATAGCATGCCATTTGATATGTGACTCATTTTTAATACATGGCATTTTATAAACCCCCTCATTTAAACAAACTATGATTTTTCATAAGCTATGTGTTAATAAATGCACAATTCAATAGATTGCACATTCTTTGTTTTCCTTAAAAAAAAGACCGGTGATTGTTAACTAGCATGCAGGTGACTGTTAGCTAGCGTATAGGTGACTATTAACTAGCATGCAGGTGATTGTTGTTAACTAGCATGTAGGTGACTGTTAGCTAGCGTATAGGTGACTGTTAACTACCATACAAGTGACTGCTAACTACCATACAAGTGACTGCTAACTACCATACAGGTGATAATTAACTAGCATACTGGTAACTGTTAACTAGCATACATGTGACTAATAACTACCTAGCTAGAGAACTAACTAGCATACAGGTAAATTATTAACTAACTAGCCTCTTTGTTTTCCCAGATAACAAAAGACTGGTATACTGTTAACTAACATAGGTGACTTCTGTTGATAGCATGCTAGTGAAAAGGTGACTGTTAGCTAGCATACAGGGAATTGTTAACTAAGTAACTAGAGATAACAAAATAGGTGTGCCTCTTTGTTTTGGTGTTGTATACCTTGGGATGTATCCACCTTCCCTAAAATGGCACAACATCCATTAGGACCTCAATGGAAGGCTTCTTGGACCCTTTTATTTGGCAGTTTAAGGAGTCAAACCTTTTCTCTTAAGAAGAAACATTTTCTAATTAGAAGCTTCAAAACGGCTACTTTATTCGAATTTAAATTTTGGGGGAAAAATGGAATTTAAAATCTAGCGGACAAAACCATATCATGTAACATATCTATGGAAAGCTCTTGATGTGTAGATCACGAATCTATAATCTCCGCTCAAATCGGAGCTCATATGTAGAAGTTATGGAGGTCCGAAAATTGTAAAATTGCCTCCCCCCCTTTTTGGGGGGAAAAGTGCACCCTTTGACCACTCTTACACCTCTCTTACAAACCCAACATTTCAGTCCACATGGCAACCCCCCATTTGGCTATTCCTTAATCACCTTGATTAGGCTTGGGCAAATTTAAGGGCCCAAGAAGACCCCATTCACTTCCTAATGACACCATTAAGATCTAGTATCCACCTTCCCTAAAATGGCACAATGTCACACCATTAAGATCTAGTATCGATGTTGTGTGATCATTCTCCTTTGAAGCTGGTTTCTAGTTCAAATCCAGCTCTTCACATATTACCGCAGGTAGCACTGCAGGTAGCACTGGATCAATAACTATTTCTTCCACTTCCCTGACTAGTGTTTTCTTTTCTTTACTGGTTGGTGACCGAGGGGCCAACAATGGCTTTAACTGTTCATCATCAACTATGATCAATATGTTTAGATGTGTAAACACCTTACTAAACTAATTGCAGGCTTGAAAACTTGCATCCAAACACAAAACTTGAGGCACCCAAAGAACATGCATTAATCCCCCTACTGACCAATCAACTGCAATACATAAACATGGAGGCACCCACATCACTAGAACAAAGTATCCTGCAAACAGGCAAACAAAGTTGTAGTACTTAGGCACTCACACAAAATTGGAACTCGTGGATAAAAGTCACCCAAAGAACATGCATTAAACCCCCTACTGACCAATCAATTGCAATACATAAACATCGGGGCACCCACATCACTAGAACAAAGTATCCTACAAACAAAGTTGTACTACTTAGGCACTCATACACAAAATTGGAACTCATGGATTAAAAAATGACATTTTTTATTATATTGTTGGTTTACAAAACATAGTTCCAATATAACTGAGAACTACAAAATACACCACCTCCATGAGGTGTGCAGCTACTAGGATGGACAAAAGAAAGACCTAGCCTTGTGACCTCACAATTTCTTACATGCACGAGTTTTGCCAACTTTTACACTAGGTGATTTTGGTTTTTGGGATTTTGTTGTACCTATTGTGACCTTCCATTTCTTTGTAGGAGATGCTCGGCTCACTATGTGCTTACCACCCTTCTTCCTTGCAATCTGACCTACAAGGAGGCCCAAGGGAGAGTCATCTCTTACATTCACAATCTTTGGATCATACCCTTGACTTTCCAACTTAAGGACATCAGCAATTTCTTCATATGGGGCAGATGGTAGTGCATACTCTTGCAGGTGGTCTGATTTATCCTGTACCTTTTCCTCCTCCAACTCTTGTGTCTCACTATAATTCAGCTCTTGTATGTCACCTTTTTACTCCAAATTTGACATGTCATAAATAGGGTGTATGTCAACACCAACACTATTAGTAGCATTCTTCAAATTGGCCAAATCTGTAGAAGAGTCATTGTTTTCACCACCCTTATCCTACATGTGCATATGACTTTCTGTTACGCTACTCTCCATTTTCCCATGTGAAAACATATTTTGGGCATTTGTTTGTCTTGATGAGCTGCATGTCAACGGAGTGCAAAATAGACAAACCAACTGGAAAACATAAGTATAAACTGGAAAGCATTTGCTATCCAACATATGAGTCTAGGGACTAGTTGACTACACTAGTGTAAGGGTGCTATCTACATATGAGTGCTAACCTACAAACGTAGTCAAATACTAGTGAACATGTGCTTGTTAACAAAACATACTTGAGTGCTAACTAACATAGCTAACTGTTGACTAGCATGCTCATGAACAAGTGACTGCTAACTAAACATATTTAAGTGCTAGCTAACATGGGTGGTTGTTGGGGCTAGCATGCTAGTGAACATGTGATTGTTAAATAATATGTTGGAAATTGTTAACAAGCATACTAGGGAGTGTTAACTAGCATATTGGGCACTATTAACTATCATGCTTGTTAACAGGTGACTATTAATAAGCATAGTGGGGGCATTGTTAACTAGCATACTGATAAGTGTTAACTAGTATAGTGGGGACTATAAAATAGCATAGTGGGGACTATAAACTAGCATATTGGGCACTATTAACTATTATGGCTGTTAATAGGTGACTATTAACAAGCATACTGGGCATTTTTAACTATCATGCCTGTTAACAGGTGATTGTTAACAAGAATACTTGGCACTATTAACTAGCATATTGGTAAGTGTTAGCTAGCATACTGGGGACTATAAATTAGCATATAGGTGACTGTTGACTAGCATACTATTAAATAGGTGACTGCTAACTAGAAAATTTTGAGTGCTAATTAACATAGGTGATTGTTGACTAGCATGTTAGTGACTATTAACTAGCATACTGGATCCTATCAACTACCATACATGTGAGTGTTAACTAGCATATTGGTGACAAATTATATACATGTAAAAATGAAACAAAGGTCTTTATCTTCTCTCCAAACCACACTCAAATGAGCACTACGTGGAATCACCATAGTACATTATGGAAATATACATCGATCCCTAAGAGTCCATAATGATGCAAAGCACATTGTGAGTGATATGTGTGCTTGCATGGAAGTACCACCAACATCGAGGTTTCCTTGACATTGAAATCCTACCCACACCCATCACACTTTCCTACCAGTAAGGTTGTCTATGGTGTGGGAGACCACAGAAGGTGGATATGGGAAGAGGCACGGTTTGCTGGCTTCGACTCTACTAAGAATCTCTACAAGCAAAGAATGCTACATTTCTAGCTCCTTGATTACATGAGCTTGTAGCTCCATATCAACCTATAGTCAATCAATGTAATATTCCTCCCTCCAGCTTTTGAGGTATGCAGGTGTAAGAACCTCCTCTTCTGATCTTATAATTATTTCCCTCTCTGAAATAAAAGAAAGATCTTGTTTTACCCTGTTTTGGCCTAGAGAGAGAAAATGTCTAGAGGGAGGTAATTCAAAATTGAGATATTTTTGGATATAAAAATCCTCCTCGGGGGGGGGTCACTATATGTAGAATACCCCTATCGCGTATGTTCAAGGCCTATATTTTAAATCCTTTATCTGTGAATTTTTTTATCCATATAATATCCCCTTTTCTTTATGAATCTGTAAATTTTTTTGAAAAAATTTTAAATCATACCCTTATGTAAATATGCTTCTGTTGAACGCACGTGATATTTACATTTTTTGTGAGTACCCCCCCGAGAAATCCTCCTAGTGTCTAAAATGGTTTCCCCTAAAATAGAAATTCAAAAAGAACTTTCCAATGTGCAATTGGAACAAGTTGAAATTAGGTAAAAAGGACCTTAGCCTAAGAGTCCACATTTTCTGAAAATTTTGAATTAAGGTTCCTATGGACCAATCAGATTAATCCAAATTTAGCGAGGAGATAAATTGAAGAATAAAAGAAAAATCCCCCAAAAATGACACATAAGAGGAAGAGTTGACTAAAGACAAGGTTTATTAGTTAAAAAAGAAGAGATATTTAGAGGAAATGATGCATTTTTGACACCTCAGTGTGGGGAATTTCCCTCATGAAGTAGGCACCTATTTCACATGTGTGGATGAGTTTTAAACTCACAAATAATGAGATAGTGTTTATGCTCTATTACTCTACTCCTTCCTAGAGCCAAAAACATTGAGTTCACTTGATAATTCAATTGTTTTTGACTAAGTCCTCTAAAAAGAATTGGTGGCCACTCTTGACCCAAACAAGAGTAGAACCCTTGAACCCTCAAGCCAAAAGCAAACTCACAAAACTTCTTGTAAGTTAGAAATTCTACTTTTTTTAAATTCTAATCTATGGTTTTTTTATTCTTGCTTTCTTAAGGTGAATGTGGATGTTATGCCTTGATGAAAAGGCTTCCCCCTTCTCTTCATTAAGAATTCAGCCTTTCTTTATCCTAAAATGAGTAGCAAATAAATTAATTTAAACTTTATTATTGTTTACTCTCTTGAAAGTGAAAATTGAGTAGATTAGAGTCTTGTACTTCAACTTGGGATTAATTTAAAGTGATATTAGAATGTAAAAATTGAGAAATGGTCAGCTATACAAAGGAGGTTATAGCAAAGAAATTTTAAATTTTGTGGAAAGAAATTTTATCTTTAGGTTATTCTAAAAGAGTAATCCCCACCGTTTGTGTATTCTAAAAGAAATATTTTTATTATAAAAGTGTTGTTTTCATTGAATTTAAATTTTATACATAGAAAGCTGCATAAAAGATTTATTTTTATTTCAAAAGACTCATTCTCATAAAAAATAAAATTATGCATAGAAAGATGCATAAAAGATTTATTCTTATTTCAAAAGTGACATTCTCATTAAATTTGATTTTATGAATAGAAAGATGCATAAAAGATTTATTTTTATTTCAAAGGTGTCATTCTCATTAAAATTGATTTTACGCATACAAAGATGCATAAAAGACTTATTTTTATTTCAAAAGTGTCATTCTCATAAAAATTAAATTTATGCATAAAAGATTTATTTTTATCCCAAAAGAGTTATTCTCATTAAAATTGATTTATGCATAGAAAGATGCATAAAAGATTTATTTTTATCCCAAAAGAGTTATTCTCATTAAAATTGATGTATGCATAGAAAGATGCATAAAAGATTTTTTTTTAATCCAAAGAGAGTTATTCTCATTAAAATTGATTTATGCATAGAAAGATGCGTAAAAGATTTATTATTATCCCAAAAGAGTTATTCTCATCGAAATTGATTTATGCATAGAAAGATGCATAAAAGATTTATTTTTATCCCAAAAGTCTTATTCTCATTAAAATTGATTTATGCATAGAAAGATGCATAAAAGATTTATTTTTATCCCAAAAGTGTTATTCTCATTAAAATTGATTTATGCATAGAAAGATGCATAAGAGATTTATTTTGAATTCAAAAGGGTTATTCTCATTAAAATTGATTTATGCATAGAAAGATGCATAAAAGCTTTATTTCAAAAGAGTTATTCTCATTAAAATTGATTTATGCATAGAAAGATGCATAAAAGATTTGTTTTTATTTCAAAAGTGTTATTCTCATTAAAATTTATTTTATGCATAGAAAGATGCATAAAGGATTTCTTTCAAAAGTGTTATTTTTCCTAAAATTGAATTTATGCATAAATAGATGCATAAAAGGATTTTTATAAAAGTGTTATTCACTAAAGTTGATTTTTTTGCATAAATAGATGCGTAAAGAATCTTTATATCAAAAATTAGAATTATCTTAAATTCTATGAATAGATGTAACGAGATGTGATGTGAATCAGATAGATGTGAATGAATGGATGGATGAAAGTGATGTGAATAGAGGTGAATCAGATAGATGTGAATGAATGGATGGATGAAAGTGACGTGAATAGAGGTGATGAGAATGTGAGGTAAATAGATGTGATGAGATGTGATGTGAATCAGATAGATGTGAATGGATGGATGGATTGGATGTGATGTGAATAGAGGTGATGACATGTGAAGTGAATAGATGTGCTGAGATGTGATGGATGGATGTGATGTGATGTGAATAGAGGTGATGACATGTGAGGTGAATAGATGTGCTGAGATGTGCTGAGATGTGATGTGAATCAGATAGATGTGAATGAATGGATGGATGGATGTGATATGAATAGAGATGAGAATGTGAGGTGAATAGATGTGATGGGATGTGATATGAATCAGATAGATGTGAATGAATGGATGGATGGATGTGATGTGAATAGAGATGAGAATGTGAGGTGAATAGATGTGATGAGATGTGATGTGAATTAGATAGATGTGCATGGATGGATGTGTTAGAGCTATATATAGCTATCCCTAACTCACTCTAGGTCTTGCCTATATATATATGTGACTTGTGACTAATATGATTCATTCTTGTGGAGTGTATGTGGTGTCTCTTGTCTCGCATCTCTCCCTCTCTCAACATGGTATCAGAGCGATTCTAATCATAAGGGAAGCATCTACGTCTTCTTGTTCAATTTATGATTATGATTTCATGTCTTACAAGACTAATCTTTGGTAACAGTTTTGTGTAGGGTTGATTGGTTCTTTGACTATATGTTGCCTGTTGAAATATACAAGTGAATAGGGTGTGTGCAGGAACAAGCCCTTGGTTAGAGGCTATAAAAGAGGATGTGCAAATGTGAAAGAACCTGTGAAAAGGTGAGAAGAATCTGCTGGGAGAGAATAAAGGGTAGCATGAGAAGATTTAGGAAGTGTGGAGATATTGTGGGAAAAGTGAAGAGGTGGAGTGAATCAAGGAGAAATCAGTGGGATTAGATGCTTGGATGTAAACTCTACAAATTGAGGCATTGTCTTAATGAGAATTTGCTAGTTTTTTATTATCCATGCCTACATTAAGCTATTTGTTAATTACTCTCACTAATCACATCTTAATTATTTACTAATCACTTTGTTAATGATGTTGATTCTAGTATTTGATGCACCATAGCTCATCACATTGGTGTAATTTCAACATGGTATCAGAGCCATGCCTAGAATCCATCAGGTTTATGAGTCCATTATCTAATTAATTAAGATTAGTAGATAATTAGAAAATAATCAAAATTTTAGTTATTTTTCAACTCACCTATGTACTCCCAGCTGGTGGAGGAGCTGTAGCTCCTTGCACACTCATCATTAAGCCAAACCCTTTTAACCCTAGCTAGCCAACTCATAGGAGCTCCAGCCAGTCAAGACAAAAGTGCAAACTGCCGCCGCTGGCTACTGCAGAAATCGACGATTTATCAAGCACCGTTTTTCTAAGGAGATTTTGACATTGCTGCTTCATCCAATCAAATTAGCCTAATTACTCTTAGCCCCGAGGGTTTTCAAGCATGCTCTACAAGCTAGTGAAGTCAAAATTCAATTTCATCAAGTCTACAATGAGATCCAAGCTCTTCATCAAATCTACAAGTGACTTTGGTAAAACAGAGATTAAGCTTTCAATACTTACTTGATAGCACACCTCCCCTCAAGTGAACTTAGCACACCTGGACCCTGAACCAAGTTTCTCTCTTACTTGATAGTCCGCGACCAGTCCCTCAAGTCCCTAAACTCATAGTCCTTGACACTCTCTCTTTCTCTGTGTCCAAGGCTACTACAAGTGCCCGTGTCCTTGCCTAAAGTGCTCACACATACATCTGGCCTACATCATCGGTGGCTCAGAGGTGGTTTTACTTTGTTGGGGTAGGTTACATTGGGATGTGGGGGCTCTCTCTCTCTCTCTCTCTTAGAGATTTTCACATGGCTCCTCACTCTTTGGAGCCTCACATCTTCTCTTGTCTTCAGTCTTCTTGTCGTGGCAGCTTCTCTTCATGCGTCCATGTATTCCTCTTCTTTTAGTCTTCTTGTGGCAGCTTCTCTTCTCGTTTCCATGTCTTCCTTCAACTTTTCTTCTTGGTGTGGATCTTCCTCTTGGAAAGAGATGTTCTTCTTCTTTCATGGCTGGGGCCATGAGCTTGTTCGTCTGTTCTTCTTCTTGCTCCATGTAAGCAGCATGTTTAAATGTTTTGTTGACAGTTCTTTTGGGCTTTTGATGTTTATCTTGTATCATTATGTAATGCAAACCCAAATCTATGTGGGAGGTCTTACCTCTTGCCTTATTCTGGACAAGGACAATGTCTGATCCCATTTTTACACTGATGTAATGTGCCCAATACATAATGCATATAGCATTCATTCTTTATGCACATTCCCAAATGCAACTGTGGCTGTGAATAATTTTGAATTCAAGAGTGTGATTTGCAGGCATTAACCAAGGGTTAAATGCAAAATGATGATTACCACACAAATTAATCAGCATAATTTTACCGAAAATTACATCTGATTCGACTGGCTGGAGCACAAATGGGTTGCTATCTATGGCTAGAAGGGTTTGAGCTAATTTTGAGTGTGCAAGGAGAGGGAGCTCCTCCACCACTGGGCTATCCCTTGGGCTGTCCATCTTCTAGTTGAGCAGCAAAGATGATATCATCTTGGAGGGGTGCTTGAGAGCCTTGTGTGTTGGGAATTGAATCACCCTTCTGAATCTGAAGAGGAGACATGCCCCTGGTCCTATCCATTTTTTGGCTGAAGGGTCAGGTTGAGGACCCCCAGTTTCCTGCTATTTTAGATTAGCAAATGTTTCCTCTGAAGTCTTCTTCTCTTCCTGATCTGGGACTTTTACTTCTTCATGGATCTTCTCTGTGTTACATTTAGAAGAAGCAATTAACATTTGTGTCTAGTCACTTTTTTTAGATGCCAAAAAGCTTAATTAACATATTCCCATTCTAAAGCTACTTTTGCATATTCATATAAGAAGTTGTTCTTAAGAACTTGAAAATGTGCATTGAGAAGTGGATATGGAATAAATATTTTGGGTGGTGCAATCAAGGTATGTACAAAGGGAGGACCTTAAAGCTTATTAAATTAGAAATTATAGTAATGTGTAGAGACTTTTATGATTCTCACATGATTGTTTTTCCTATTCTATCATATGCGTGGTATTAAAAATAATTTAAAACATGGAATTCTTTGAAGAATCTCATCCTAAAGTCTTTTACAGTGTTTAATACAAATAATCAAAACATTTGCAAAACGTAATGATGTTTTTATGCAGCATAAGGTTAAATGGAAGAGAAAAAATAGGAAATTACATATATGATCCATCTTAATATTTGGTAGTCTAATAGGCTTACACTTAGACATATTACATGAGGTTATAGATGGAGTCTTTCTAAATTTGGACTGAAATGAAGACAACATTTGTCATCGTATTCTTTATCTATTTCATCTAGGGAGGAAGGTGATGATGTTATCACAAGTCTTAGTGTATAAAGTGATCTAGTGATAAAAAGTAACTTAACTTTCACAATACGATTCTTTTAGCTATGATTTGAATTTATTGTCTTTTTACTTTGTGTAGACTTTAACAAATCAATATGCAATTCAAATGTGGCTCCTAAGAATGTATGCATTTTGTACTTCATTGTATGAGTACTCATAGCCCAAAAAAATTATCATCAAATGTTTATTAGAAGAAGTATTTAATGCTTTTTAGGTCATTTTGAAAAAACATTTACTCGTGAGAGGTTTTCAAATTCTCTAAAGAAATACCGTTTTTAAAAAGGGAATCTTTTGAAGATGCCAATTGTTTCTAGTTTAGAGGTCATATTACCCATTCAGTCCACATAAGACGGTTACACACACACGTGTGTGTGTGTGTGTGTGTGTGTGTGTGTGTATACATACATGCATATCTATATATATATACACACACATGTGTATATATGTATGTATGTATATACATAGACATACATACGCACACACAGTGTGTGTGTGTGTGTGTATTCATGTACATATATATACACGTGCGCACATGTGTATTTGTGTGTGTGTGTGTGTGTGTGTGTGTGTGCGCGCGCGCGCTTGTGTGTGTGTATTCATGTACATATATATACACGCACGCACATGTGTATGTATGTGTGTGTGTGTGTGTGTGTTTTTAGAGAGAGAGAGAGAGAGAGAGAGAGAGAGAGAGAGAGGGAAGCATGGAAGTAGGGTAGAAAATATGATGCCTTCGTGAATATATAAGTGTAGGTGGGTTGGTGATTATTCCTCCTCTATAAATCTAAAATTATAGAAAATGGGGTGAATTTTTTTAGAAAATGCCCTAAAATATCCAAAATCGGGTGAATATTTTCTAAAACCCTTTAAAATGGCCAAAATTTGGGCGAATGTTTTTAAAAACCCCAAAAATAGCCAATTAGCGAGGATTATCCCCTATTTTTTTCCCCCCTTGCATGGAAGCCAAAATGAGACTTACATGCAAAGAAATGCTTAACGAAAACTCTCTTATGCTTAGCTCCCTAATAAACTTGTCTTATTCGTTATAATTTTGATTTTAAGTTCTTGCCAAGTTAAGCTTTCATGGAAGCCAAAAAGAGACTTACTTGCAAAGATATGCTTCCCTAAAACTTTTTTATGCTTGAGAATAACTTGTCTCATTCGTTATAATTTTTAATTGAAGTTTTTTTTGCCAAGGTTTTCACCTATAAGAACGACCTTGCTGTCTTCTTTCATGTTTTTATTTGAATAATGTTGCAAAGGTGGATGGTGGCATGCCCTCTTTAACCTCACAAGCTTTATTATGCCTAAAAAGTTTAAGTGATGTAATTGCATGTATATATGCGTAATGCAATTATAAGCATTCAATAATACGCTATTAAGTGCTTGAGCGTTGAGAGGACGCTGCTATTCTCACCAGTTTTTGAAAAGTTCTCAACGGAGGGGAAACGCTTTCTAGCGACGTTTTCAACACGCAGAATTTCCAATAATGACGTATATGCATTTTTTTATCAACAAATAAATTACGCGCAATAGTAAAGAAGAAAAGTGGGGCGAGTGGGGGGTTGTTTCCATGCTAGGATACATGTCCTCGACGTAAAAGAAGACTTGTACTTCTCAGCTGGTGAAAACATAGGATTTAGAACTTAGAAGTGTTTCTGATGGAGGAGGTATTAACATATTTTATACATCCTGCACTTTTTTCTTTTTTCTTTTTTTTTAAAACCGAATAAGCAGTGAATTAATTACAAAGCCAAAAAATACATCAGATCACCTAAGGAAAAGGTGATAAGCTAGGTGAGTATTCATATACATCAGGACTCTTCAGACAAAAGAAGTAAGCTGGGGGTGGGTAGCCATATACATCAGGACCTTTTACACAGAAGTGTTGCCACACTGACCAGGCTAACATAATGATTTACAAATTGTCAATTTCCGCCTGTAGCTTAGCCACAAATTCATGAGCTTTTTCAAATCTCCTTGCCAGGTCATGTATGTCATCAGAAGGCTCCTGTAACCATTCGTGTGTGATGTTCATTGATCCATCCTCTTCCAATGCCTGATGGGAGTCACTGTCTTGTTCACTGTAAAACTTCAAGGAAAAAATCATCAAAATAACAGTCAAAATTTTTCTTTCTTTAAAAAATTAAATTTATATATAATATTTTCTAATTCCCATCTTGGGGTGTGTTTCAGCCTTCTCTTTCTACCACTTTGCAAGCATATGTGTCTATGAGAGAGAGAGAGAGAGAGAGAGAGAGAGAGAGAGAGTGAGAGCTAGAGAGAGAGATGATCCGAGAGAAAAAGATGGATAAAGAGAGAGAGAGAGAGAGAGAGAGAGAGAGAGAGAGAGAGGGGGGAGCCGAGGGTGAGAGAAGGGTATAACTTCCATCACGCTCTTTGAAGGAGAAAAAATGCTAGCTCCTCCTCCTCATCACTAAGGTGCAATTAAGAAAGTGCTCTATTTTACAATGAAATTAAAGTTCATCATCAACTTGCTCATCCTCCTCAGCAAGATCCATGGCTCCAAATAAATCTATTTCTAGAAATACTCCATCATTATTGTCAATTGGTGGAACTAGTTGTCTTGTAGTAGTAGAAGGTAATTCATTCATGTCGTCATCCTCTTCTAGCTCTAGCATGAGAGTTGTCAATGCATCATGATCATACTCAGCTTGAATCTCTTCTTCTTCTGGATTATCTTTAGTGTCTGTTTCTCGTTCAAGATGTATTTTCTCAATGAGTACACCTTCCTCCGATCCTAATCCCGTGTGAGCCTCACTTACTTCCTCAACTAGTATTTCTTCTTCTTGTTCTTCTTGTTGTTCAATAGTGGTGTATGCTCAACCATCACATGATCTAGGGGAGTCTTCTTGTTCATTCGATCCTAATCCTGTGTGAGCCTCACCTACTTCCTCAACTAGTATGTCTTCTTCTTGTTCTTCTTGTTGTTCAATAGGTGCTAGTGGTGTATGCTCAACCATCACAAGATCTAGGGGAGTCTTAGTGGTGTATGCTCAACCATCACATGATCTAGGGGAGTTCCTCAGCATCTGGCAAACAGTCAACTGCTATTTTCACCTCTTCAAATATTTGTTTTCCACATGGATTTATTTGGATCACAAACAACCATTTATGATCTGCCCGGATCTTCCACAAAGATGATTTGCTCATAGTGCCATGGTAGCACAAATGTGTCCCTTTGGTCAGTCCATATCTTTGTGCGGTCTACTTGAAGAAATCCACACTTGTCTTTGCGTACAGTTACTTGCTCCGCTTGAGTTACCAACTTGAACCATTTCACATAAAAAATGAACATATCAAACTTTGTGAATCCAACCTTGATAATATCTTGGATTGTTCCACAATAATCTAGTATGCCTACTTCAGTATTGCCATCACTTGCACTTGAATGACTTTCTTGCATAAAATTAGCCTTCACACACAATAATCAAATGTTGTTCTCTTTTTATCTATTCCTTCTACTCGAAAGTGATGTCCGCGTGACCAAATTACCCCAAACTTACGATACTGCAAGCACAATAAATAAGTACTTTTATTGTATAAATTCACGAAAGCACAACATAAAAGACAATGCGTAGATATCTCTAACTACATACATGGAAATCACAACCATATGCAAGCTCCTTCTCCTCATCACTTATTGATTCACCATTGCGTTTAGCTTGTAGTATGGTTTGCCTGAGCCATTTATTAGAAGGAAAGTCTGGAAGAAGTGTAAGTTCTATTGGGTACGGTAGTGTGCAGGTTGTTCAACTCCTAAAACTCAAACAAGCTTGGTCCCTTTCAGCCTTCACCAAGTTATATCTCTCGATCCATTTCTCAATAGCATGTGATTTTAAGATGCAAAATTTATTGATCTTCTCACGCAATGCTACATCCATTGTTCTCACAAGGCCTTTCCCTTGTGGCTCTTCCCCAACTAGTCGATCATCGTCTTCTTGTGTCCATAATCTTGGCATATCGGGATTAGACATACTGAGAAATTCAGTTATATATACAAGTGATTCTTGAATAAGCCATCCCGCTACCATACTACCTTTAAGACGAGTTCTTTGACGAACAAATCCTTTAAGTGTCTTCATAAATATCTCCAAGAAAAACATACATCGGCTATACGGACAACCCCAGCCACCACAGCAACAACTTCATCAACCACATGAAGTAGCACTTAGTGCAATTGAATGGTTAAAATACTTGTTGGAAAGTATTTCTCACCCAACAGCCTTGATGGAGTTTAATCGTGCTGCTTCCAATGTGTCTCTTCTAATCTCTTTCCTTGATATCCAACATACCACTGCACCAATTTTATAAATTGTTGCTCTAATGTCATCATTGAGGCAATCCTTGATGGCTATAGGAAGGACGAATTGCATGAATTTGTGCCAATCATGACTCTTCAAGCCGCCACAAAGCTCATCGTCCTTTGTAAATGCTCCCTTCAAGCAATGCATGCATTCTGAAGGAGTACCAAACTCACTAATGCACTTCTTTACACACCGTTGCTCATCCTTTGTCATGACCCAAGGTGATTTTGGTAGCTTCACCTTTCCATCTACTCTATTTTGGGCCCATAAGTGGTGCATGCGTTGAACCTCTTGTAAATCATCTCATTGTACCTTGCTCTCCTTTTCTCCTATGATGGTTTTCCAAAGCACCTCCGCTATATTCTTGAAAATGTGCATTGGGTCAAGAAGATGTTTCACTAAAAGGTCATTCTAGTATGGAAGTTGATGGAAAATAGATAGACGCTTCATTCCTGGAGGTGTACAGGTTGGATCCAACTCCCATAATGTCCTCCAATCACTCCTCTTCCATATGCGAGGAGACCTCCCTAGAAATCCCTCACGTAAAGGATGGTCCAGTGGGAGATACTTCCTGTGGCCCTCGTGGCCCTCGTATACTATCTTCTTTATAGACTCTGAGTATCGAGCCTGAAGTTGCGGCCCACATAATGGACATCCATTATAACACCCTGACACTGAAAGCCCTGTAGAACATCAAAAAAGATTGTAGTAGGTAAGTTTGGATGACAATCATGACTTAACATAATATGTTAACAAGCTACAGTATTGCTGAGTACTCTTCATAGCCATGCCAATCATGCATAGTTCACATAAGTATTCCTCTCCAATGTTAGCGCACATTGTCCAAACCTCTTGCAAATATCATGAACTTCAATGCCCTCCCATAGAACTCAAATCTCCTCAACTAAAGGGGCTAAATACACATCCATGTTCTTCACCTTGTACTTTCCAGGAACTATCAAAAGACAATAAAAGATGTCCTTTTTTTATTGCTAGCCATGGTGGAAGATTATAGTTAGCTAGACAAACAAGCCATGTACTCCATGGTGAACTTCGTAGACCAAATGGATTCACTTCATCCATTGCTAGTCCGAGTCGAATATGGTGAGCCTCCTCTTGAAAGGCTACCCACTTCTCTTCAATGTGCTTCAATGCAAGAGAATCTGCGGGGCACACGCATAACACCATCTGTGGACCTAGTGTTACGGTGCCAAGTCATCAATCTTGCAATGGATTTGCACTTGAACATTGTTTTAATCCGAGGGATGACGTAAAACTTGCTGGTACCTTTTCTCCCTGCACATCTTGTCTATATCTCGATGTACCACAATGTGGACATTGTACTACGCTGTTATATTCTTGTCGATATAAAGAATACAATCGTTTGGATAAGCATGGTGTGTGTTGTAGTCCATCCCAATCGAGTGCAACATTGCTTTTTCTCAGACTACGGTCCACTAGCATCTCATTATCTTCTGGCAATATTTGATGTTTCAATAAGCTGTTACACAAAATAGTCACGCTAAGAAAATGCATATAAAGGTACATAACTCACTAATTTCAAATGATATCATCAGTTACGCGCAAAAAATTTTGATACACTCGTATTAGACCATCCAAAAATCGATTGCAAGTTCAATATAATAGGCAAGCGTGTAAAAATAGACACATGTGCTCCACGATATAGTGGAAGATGAGCAAGCCTGTGAGCTGTTTCTCTTCTTGGGAAGCGTATTCCACATGTTGTGTGTCTTCTTCTACCCCTTCATGTTCCAAACCTTGATCTTCTGTTCCATCGTGTAATGCATAAGTGCTTTCCTCTCTTTCCTCTATTATTATTGCACCCTTGGTTGCTGGGGATTTTTTTTGTAGAATTGCGCATAAGCATTATACCAAAACAACGATATAACAATACAAGGCAAAGCAAGTATACAAATATGTTTTTGATACTCTGAAAGAGGACTTCCATCAATCTCGCCAGGATTGGAGCAAGCCTGTTCCTTAGGTTACTTATAAATTGCAGCTACCATCTCTGGTACAACCGCTTAAGAAGCTTGCAAAAATTGCGGTCATTATCTTCTTTCTGGGAAAGATACCATCTGCCAATGATGTTGCACAATGGATTCAGTCTATCCTTGGTGGCTCTTTTGTGGAGGGGGTGTACTTTGCCTCCCGTGGGTTTTATGAAGTTCACCTCACCGATGCCTTGCAGAAGCAGCGTGTGCTTGAATTTTCTCCTTTATTTTATGGCAGGAAAATGGTACATGCTATGCCATGGTCCCCCAATAAGGACTATCAAAGTCTCATACGACATCATTGTTCTGTCTGGGTGGAGGTGGTTAATTTCCCAGACTATATGTGAGAAGAATTGCCAGGATTGGCCGCTGCACTGGGCGAAGTTATCTGCCCCCCTCGCCCTGCTGGGAATCGTAATAGATTTTGTTTTGTGGGACACAGATACCCCTACCCTCCCCTCCATTGCAGTCGAGGTTGAAGGTTTGCCAATGGGCCAAAAGTACTTTGAATTGAAATGGGGAATTTTCGCAGGTGCTTGTTTTTCATGCCATAAGTACGGGCATCTGGCCTTTGAATGCCCTACTGTCTTGCATCCCCCTCCAGCCACTGCTATACCTTCTCCCCTGGTTCAGCCCACTCATAAGCAAGAGACTATTGGGTCCAAGAATTTGGATAAAAGTGCCTCCAAAATTGGGAAAGTGGCTTTGCAAATGCTAGCCATAGCTAAAGGCAAGGACAAAGGTAAAGAGAAAGAGAAGGCCCCTGATAATGATGGTTTTTTACAACCCAAGAGGGTGTTGAGGCAAAGACCCCTTCAATCTTGCCACTAGGATGCATCTACTCCTACTCCAGGCCAAGCCTCTACCTTAGCCACTCCCCCGGTTCTTCTCAATTGGGTTGGAGTTCTCAAAAAACACATTCCTGTTTGTGAGTCGAAGGAAGGGCTATCCTTTGACCCAGGGAAGGAAGGACTGCAGCCCATGATGGCTGATGCTTAAGCACTCTTTGGTTGTATATTCTTGGTCTCCTCCTTTGTATATATCCTCATGCTTGACAAACTCCATTGTGTTACTCTTAATGTACAGGGCCTCTGCAATCCTTCTAAGTGGAGGAGGCTAGTGTGGAATTATGTTTTAACCAGGCAGACAGACATTCTCTGTTTGCAAGAAAATAACCAACATTTTATGGCTGGCCAGGCTGGCTATTTTGGGGGCTATGATATCCACTATGCAGGTACTAAGCATTTCTTGGGTCTTTGCATATTGGCCAGACATGAACTGCAGCCCCAACTTGCCTTCAATGATTGTGATGGCAGATGGATGGTGATTCAATGTGATGTCAATGGTGGTATTTGGGAATTTGCCTCTATTTATGCCTCGCAAACTTCTGCTTCCAGAGCTTCCATGTGGCATGCCATTGCTTCTTACCCATGGCGATCTTGTGCTCTTCTTGGCGGAGACTTTAATAACTCTCCCATGCCATCAGACAACACTACTCATAGATCTCATATGATCCCTTCTGAAAAGTGATCATGGGAGGAGTTACTTACCACGACACATGCACAAGATTTATGGACAGCAATGCACACTGGAATAGTGGGCTACACCTATCATCATAATGCCTTTACTAACTACTGGGCTCGCTTGGATAGATGGTATTTACTGCATGCTCAACAATATACAGATTTCAGTCTTCATATTGAGGTTGATCACTCTCTTGGTCTCTCTGACCATGCTCCTTTATGGCTGAATATTCAGTTTGGTAGCCCTGGGATGACATGCCTTTACATTCCATTCGGATGAAACATAACAATAAAGGATACCTACAGCATGCACAATTTCAACAATTGATCCGATATGCCATAATTCCTCTTACAGCCCATGTCCATTATGACTGTAATTTTGCATGGCAACGCCTTGTGGACAGAGGCTTCAGCATGCTATTCATGAATATGGGAGTAATTTCATGCCTGATGATGCCTTGTCCCATCTCAGCACTGGTAAGGCACCAGGGTATGACGGCCTCACGGTGGAATTTTTCTTACACTTTTGGAAGACCTTAAAGGTGTTATCCTGCAAATGATTAATGAGGCTTAGCATGCAGGAGTACTCCGCCAATCATGGAAGCATGGCATAGTTAAACTCATCCCCAAGAGGAATTTGTGTGAGCATCTTATGGATTGGAGGCCCATCACATTGATGCCTGTTGCAAGCGCTTTATGAAGGTCTGTATCCCTTGCAATATGGCTTTGCTCCTAGGCGGCAGATCCATGATAATATTGCCAATGCTCTCATGGCTATTGAATATGCAAAATATTCTGACCAAGATGTTTTTATTATGCAAGTGGACTTTGCTAAAGCTTTTGACATGGTCAACTGGGATTTTATCTCACAGACAATGGCTCAGATGGGATTCGGGCCAAAAATGGCTAATGTCATCTACTGCTTGTATGGTGACTCTACAGCCCAATGCTTCCTTGGCAATCATCTTTCTCAATCTTGGTCCTTGGGTTGTTCGGCCAGACAAGGGTGTCCACTCAGTGCCCTCTTATATGCCATTGCCACTCACCCACTTCTCAGATACTTGGATCATCTTACCGCGCAGGACCTTCTCATTAGTCTTTAGATTCCTCGAGCTCCTCCCTTTATGGCTCAGGCATATGCAGATGACTCCTTCTTTATGCAGCATAATTCTCCACAGCAGTTGAAGACTCTTATGGACACTCTCTTTATATATGGCATGGCTGCTGGCCTACATGTCAATTTTGACAAATCTAGCCTCATACCTCTGCATTTATATGATTGGCATGTTCTTTTATGGCCCGGACACATTATGCAACCCTATGATGTGGTCTGCCATCTTGGTTACCCTATTGGCCTGGTCCATCACTTAGTCTAGGAGACAACAGTTAAAGTGGATTTTTGACAAACTTCATGCCAAGCTCCACTACTGGAAGCTCTCCACCTGGCCACTCCATGTTAGGCTCCGGATTGTCCAGTCGACTATCATGGCCTATGTTCAGTACTATTTGCCTTTGATACATTGGACCTCTCAGGACACTTCTGCTTTCATGTCTCAGGCTATGGAGCTGTTATGGAAAACAAAGTCTTCTATGCTAAAGCTTTAAGACTTATGTAGATGGCAAAAGTTTGTTCCCCGAGGATGCATGGCGGATTGAATGTGCTGAATATTGTGCATCATGTCTTGGCAAGGAAAATTCCTCTCCTACTCACCTTTTTCGTCAGACGCAGCCATGGACTCATATGCTTGCAACCATGTGCACGGCCTTACGCACTTCTGGACATGGTGCATGGATCACTGATCACTGGGAGGTCATTTTGGGCAGATTTGTAGGTTCTATCCCGGGCTGCCCTTTTTCCACTTCACTTATTTTGCGATTGGAAACAGGTCCTTTCGCATGCTCATTGGGCACCCTTCCTTTTGTCTCATGCCAATTCCCTTCGGTAGGAAAGCATTTACTGGAGTGCTGTTTTTTATTTTGGAACGGCCGAGGAGGGTGTTCCGGGGGGCCTGGGGGGTGTTCGGGCACGGCTCCGCGGGGGGCCGGCGGGGGGGGCGTGAAGGCACGGCTCCGGGGGGCCGGCCGAGGGGGTGTCTAAAGGCGATTCCCAGCTTGGCTGGCCTCCTTCCTTTTGCGCTGAGCAAAAGGAGCCTTTCTCCTCACTTTTAGAGCTGCGATTCACTTTTGGCATATGCCTTTCTGCTGATATAAATGACCTTAGCCAATTTTGGTGTGCGATTTCCTTTGTAGGCTAACACGCACCCCCAGCCCTTATGCTCTCTCTCTCTCTCTCTCTCTCTATCATATGCCTTAGGGACATGGGCTGCCCTAGTGGCCTTTAGGTTTCCATACTTAGGAAATTGTAGAAGAGTTAATCCACAGCAAGCTGCGCGAGGAGTTAATCCACAGCAATCCACAGCTAGCTGGTATTGAACTTATCTATCCTTCACTAGCTACTTGTAGCCATACCATCTTGCTGTACTTGTGCTCATATCAGAGCCTTACAATATCTTTAGGACTACCTCTCACTAAATAGCTTAGGAGCTTTTGGTGTCCATCCATGGTTCTTCTGGAAATTGTCCTTAATGTATGTATTAAATTTGATTAATATAGGTTGGTGACATCTTTTATACATGATGAAGGGCCAGCACACATGGAACTGAGAGAGAGCATGTACACATGGTGCATCTTGCACAATTGGAACCTAGAGCAGCTATAGTGCTGGAGCGCGAGGAAGAAGACCATGTACTTCTTGGACATGGTAAACATGAAGCATATGTACATCATGTACATGATGAGCATCAGGCTCAACCATGGCAGCTGAGGCGTGGGGATCTAAAGAGCTGCGTTTTTTTTAGAATACATGCTTGTTATTTTTAGAGCATATTATAAAAGCGAGAGTAGTAGGGGAACATAAAAGGGGCAGTCCACGCATCACTTGAGCATAACCTGGGGGCAGAGTAGCTTTTGGCTGGCCTCTGTGCACCTTGGTTTCACGATTTTTCCTCCGAGAAAAAAGTTGACGTGTACTTGCTGGCTTTTTCAGCACTTCCTTAGTTCTTGCCCAAGCACATAACTGTGTTGTCCTTTACGCATGATCTCTATTGGCTCTCTCTTTCTCATGAGTTGAATACAGTTTTTTTTCCTTGAAATAGCTATGGCTGAGCAAGAAAAGGCTCCCCTCTTGATGGTCATCAAGAGGATCTTGAGACAAATAGCTGTAGACAGAGAGTCCATCCAGGAGGATATGATTGAGTACACTGCCATGATTGTACCCTAGCTTGAGTTAATCATCACTCACCTCTCGACACTAGTACGGCCAGTAGCCTTTGGGGAGGGCTCTTCGAGGGATCTTATTCCTGGAGGCGGTGGCACACCCCAACCCCTGCATACGCTTTTGGTGCAGACGTCGGGCCCCAGTGTTTTGACACAGGCCAAGGGCACTCCCTTGGCACAGAGGCGCCGCCGTTCGAGGTATGCATTAATCTACTCCGTGTCTAGGTGTAATTTTCATGAAACCATCCAAAATGAATCTTAAAAATTATGTGTTTTTTGTGCAGTAGTAGTAGTCAGCCACATCACCATCACCAGTCCCTTCACCATGTGTGCCTCCTTCTACACCTCCACCTGCCACCTCGGAGTTTCGCATGCTATCGGGCACGATGCCCATTAGCATTCAGGTGGATCAGAGTGGGCGACTGCAGTATGTAGACGGTGGGGCACTTTTCCGTCTCGCCGCTTGAGAGAGCTCGTGCACACATACATGCCCAAGATACACATCCACTGGCGGTAAGTCCAATTCTTTCATGTATTTTTTAAAATCTCTCTATACATTGATATCAAATGATGAATCTAACTAAAGTGACTTTTTTTTCAAATTGTAGGGATCAAGATGATAATGACAAGAAATATGTGTTGGCAATCCTTGCGCAGGAGTTCGGAGTTGGTTGGGAGGATGAGACCGCTGTATTGCATGAGATGCAAACGCTTCTAAAGCATCGAGACGGAACAATGCACGGTACAATTATTTGCTTTGCTATGTTATTCAAGTCTACTTCTTTCTTTGAGTAATATGGTTGAATTATTGTTAAATTAAATAAAGAAAGTTTGGAACGTCAAACACCTGAAACATTCACTAGAAAGTTCACATACTCTCGCACTTACACACACACAAATCAGCCCACCAATTCTTCTTTTTGTGCATAGATCTTCCTCGCCATCCAAGGAAAAGGGCAGCTTTACTGGTCAAAAAGGCTAGCTTCTTCTGGCAGAAGCGAGTTCTTTCTGGCATAAAGCAGGTATAAAGGGTATGAGCAGTTTTATACCCTCTCTCCCCTACTTGTCTCGAAAACCTCTCAAGCCCAGCCTTGCTAACTAGATGCTTGCACACCCTAACTAGATGTTGCTAATTTGCCACCTCAGCTCTTGATGCCACATCGGCATCGTCAGTTACATCATCAGCTGCTCATTGCGCATTAGCTTCACGATCAACTCTTTTCACAACACTTTTGCCTGTAAGACAAAACACACACATGCATAGTACATGGACTCATGACTATAGAACACGAGCCTAAGGGGAATCAGACCCCTAAGTAGCAGCATAAGGCCACTCCTCTAAGACCAAGAGGCTCCCCCTACCACCCCACCCTATAGTTAGTATCATGTACAATCAAAACAAGTGATGAAAAAAAAGGATATCGAGATAAAAACACATTACCATTTTCTTTTGAATTGATGAGCCAAACTGTTTATGAACAATTGGAAATTATGCCTCGCCAAAGATATCAATCTCTAAGAACACCTCGTCTCGTTGTCAGCCATAACCTCTTGAAGTTCCATCTCTGTTAGGCATATGCCGAGTCTATCAGGGAGTGGAGCATTGTTCGAGGTGGATTCTAAGATTTGCTCAATGTCAGCCTCTAGTAGATCTTCTCCTAGATCATCCGATAAATCTTTACCCAGATCATCCCCTTCATCATCCGCGTTGAGGGTGGTGTGACATTTGTTTGTGAAATCAAATTTGCTTCTCTAATGCGAAGAATTGTATTTACTTGCCCATGTGATATAGAGGTCATTGTTGTGTCTGGTGTATTGTCGGGCTCTGTAGAGGTCATTGTTGTGTGTGGTGTATTTTCACGCTCAGTAGAAAAGGTGGTATCAAATAATCTTCGGCTTCTAGGGTTCACATGAACAATTTGCCACCATGGATTGCCAGTTGGATTTTTGTAAAAGAAAGCTTGTTGTGCATGCATCGGGAAGAGATAGGGCTCTTTGGTTGCTCGTAGGAGCTTCGATGAGTCAACGGACCAGAAGCTGCTTTTTTTGCACCTCAAGGTGGCCCTTTTTCCTTTGTACTCCGTTCGAAACCAACACACCTTCAAAATTACCTGCAATATTATAATGTATAATATAAACTTGTTACTCAAAGATGCTGAATATTTCAATAATTTGGTTTGCATAATATTTTGAAACGAATCATGCGTACCTGTTTCATAACGCGATAGTTAATTTCGTATATGCCCTCCAAATCCCCTACATAGCCGAGCTCATCCTCAATCAAATTTGTGTCACAAGCACTTGCACGAGAGAGTTGATGAAAGGACGCAACGATGCAAGAGTCCTGAGTAACACGAAGATCATCAATCCTCTTGACGCGGAGATGCTGACCACACACCCACATGTTGCTGTGAGCTCGGACCTAAAACCACATGGGAACCACATGAACATGTATGGTTAGAATCCAGAAAAACATGTAGTATTATTCAAATTAAAATATAACATTGGAGTAACTTACCATGGTGTCGCATCCTAGGCTAAGCTCAAACTCTTCTCATGAGATTTCAAACCCCTGCCCTCACATCTCTATGATATGTGTAGGAGGTGCACTCCGCCGACCCTTTCTGGATGCCCTACTTCTCCGGTTTCTCTCTTTGCATTCTTTGTCATGCTTGTCAATCCATTTTTGCATGCAATCTGAGTTATACACCACAAAAGTACTAAGCGCTTCCCTCTCCTCAGCCCTTATCTTTAGTGGGACCCCTTGCCCACATAACATCTCTATGGTTTCGTTGTCTGATTGTTCTTCTCTCCAACCAGGAGGAGCTTCATTATCCACATGTTGCAAGTACTTGGATAGATAATACATGCACTCGTGAAGCAACCATCCCTCTGCCACCATGGATCCCTTGGGTCTTGCTCGCTGGCGCACAAATCCTTTCAATACCCCCATGTACCTTTCAACCGAGAACATCCATCGTGTACTCACGGTCCCAGCAATCTCTATCTCTTCAACGAGATGGATCGTATCATGGACTTGAATGTCAAAAAAGGAGGTAGGTAACTCTCCTTCTCCATCAGACAAAGGAGCTCAATACACTCTAGCTTTCGTTGTGCAGGATATCACGTAAGTCGATCTCTTTGGATGTAATCCATCTATAAAGAGAAACAATGTGATTAGCATAAGATTTTTGTGACAAAGAAGTAAGAACAATATGATGTTCCACTGTCAATACCTTGTCAATGATCCCAATCGATATATAACATCCCTAATACCCTCAATCAAACAACCGTCGATAACAAGTGGCAAGACGTGCTGCACACAGATTAGCTCTAGTGTTAACAAATGATAATGTAATGGCACCTTTATTAGAAATTGACGATACATGTTAGAGAGGAACCATACCTTAATGAAGTTATGCCAGTCGTGTGTCTTTAGACCCGAAAGAGAGTTATCATCCATGGTAAACATGTTTTGCAATGAAGCACCGTAGCCCGTAGGAGTATGTATGCATCGTATCCGCTCATTGATGACACTTATCTCTTGCTTTGTGAGTACCCATGGTGCCTGTGAATAAGTAATATTTCCTGTCTCCTCATTGATTATAGGCCATAGTGATCGTTTGCAGTTGCGAATCTTTAGGTATGCCCTTGCAGCCTCTGTATCCTTGAAGCCCACAAGATGATTCTAAAGCGAGTGTGCAACATTTTTAA
This sequence comes from Cibotium barometz, assembly GCF_041138505.1. Lineage (NCBI taxonomy): Eukaryota > Viridiplantae > Streptophyta > Polypodiopsida > Cyatheales > Cibotiaceae > Cibotium > Cibotium barometz. The sequence continues at coordinate 6,286,385 of NC_141046.1, forward strand.
ATATGTGCATGGGATCAAGCAAATGAGTTATTTTTAGATCTTTCCAATACTCCAATGTATACCATATGGAGGAATTCTGTGCCATTGATTTCTTGCCTCTCGACGACTGCCGCAAATCATATTCGTCATCGTTATCGCTTGCAAGTTCTGTCGCCAGATCTATTAGAGGTCCGTTTGTCCACTTGACGTACCAATCTCTTAGAGTCATTCGCGTTGGACAACTTCCATTCTCCACTTTGCCATTAAAATGTCTCGTATTCGCTTTGGAACGTAGCACATGATCTGGAGGCAAAAATCGTCGATGTGGAAGGTATATATTTTTACTCAAACTTCGACTATATTTGGAGCGTAGCCAATCACCGCATGGTGGACATGCTTTGTAACCCTTTGTTGAGTTGATAGGCCTGAGAGAAACAAAAATTGTTTTTATGTTTTCAACATCCAAATTTTTTGATTGTATAAACAAACAAACAACTAAAGAGCCCTGCTGTACCTGATGCAAAGCCATAGGCAAGATAGTCATGTATTGTCCATGCTAAAATGCCACGAACCTTGAAACTTCTATTACCCACAGGATTTGACATATCAATAACATTTACTCCTTTCCATATTTGTTGCAAGTCATCAATGAGCCGTGCAAGATATACATTGATGTCTTTAACTTGTCGCTTCCCTACATTGATGCATCGTTTAAATTTGACATTTTTCAAATAGAAATGAGTGTGCTATTTAGAAATGAGAATATTTGTCACATACTAGGAATCAACAGACAATATTAAATGCTCTTTCTTAATTGACATGAATGGTGGGATGTTGAAGTTGATAAGAACTACGGGCCAAGTTGACCACTTGCTCGATCGCATGGAAAAGGGATTGATTCCATCCAAGCCAACTCCAAATTTTATATGGTGAGGCTCCCAATGAAACTCTGGCCATGTAGCATCGATATGCTTAAATGCTTTGCTATCGCTTGGAATCCTCATGACTCCATCTATACTTGCATTTCTCGAACTCCAATCCATAAGCTTGGCTATTTTGGGGCTGCGGAAGATGTGTTCAACTCGTGGTGCCAAGGGAAAGTGTCGCAGAACTTTCATAGGGACATTCAAGGTTCTTGCCTTGAAACGAGCAACACCGCATTTGGGATAAGTGGTTGCATTTTCATACTCTCCACGGTACAAAATGCAATCATTGATAAATGCATGAATTGTGTTGTATTCGAGTCCAAGGGATGTGATCATTTTCTTTGCCTCGTCCCTCGACTTTGGGATCACATTGTTTCATGGTAGAATCTTGTTTGAAAGAAGCCTACCACTCAATTGTAAATATTTAATGAGCACAAAAGTGATTGAGAGCCATTATTTTTATGCAAACAAAATACAAATATTACTTACGATAGTAATGCAGAAACCGATGCATTACTCCATTGGTAGCGTGTTTGGAGATTCAAGATGAGTAAGGTCACACTCAATCTTGATATGGATGCACCATCGTAGATGGGCCTTGAAGCTTCTTCTGGTAGAAAATTTTCATGCGGACAAGTTTCTTCTTCACTACTTGCTTGGAACCAATCGTCGATAAACTCATTGATATCATCAACATGTCCCTCATTGGTCGCTTTTTCTCTGCATTTTGCATTGTACTCATCTCTAAGTCATTGATATGTACTTGGATCTTGTGTATGTAAAAGCCTCATGTACTCCTCTGGCAAGATATGGTGACTTTGGTGAGAGCTAGATACACCCTCAACATCTGGACACTACATGTATAAACATAGTCTACATGAAGAAATGATTTAAAGTAACAACAATCGAATTATTAAGTGATATAATCATAACATTAAAACCCTTTTTACAACACAATTCAAGCATATTAGCAACAAAAATCTATACTCAAGATAACCTTAGACAAGACACTAAAATACCCTTAGTTGTATTACTAACGAGACAATGAAATATATCATCAAATATTTATCAAAATTAAATGCTGATTGGGCTACAAAGCTGGATACATTATTTGAAACATACATAATTTAAGAGGCCGACACTTTATCTCAAATTTCATTCTCAAAGAGGGGCTGGTGATGGCCGACGCCATCCATAATTTATAAATAATTCATCGCCTGCTTGTAATGATCTTGTAGCACACACTACTATATATGTGGGTACATCTCTAATCATATAACATGGCTCGTGACTATTCTCACACTCCATAAAGTTACAATTTGTTCTCTCATTTCTCCCTCTACTACTATTGATTAGCCTTGCTATATTTCCTTGAGCATAGGGTCTTCCATCAATATAAAGCCGCGATCCACAATTATATCTAATGTTTCTTTCGATGAGTGAGGCCACATTAGCACAAAGCCCATATCTTGTCATACTTCTGATAAAGCGAACAAGTGCATGCCATGCGCCCCAACCATAAATGGGCCCACAAAATGACATAAGAGTCACCTCTGAGTTTGCGGGCACGCGTAAATCCTGTGCAATAAAGAGATCTCGTCCACCATTGGGAATGGTAGATGGTGCAATCACATATCGAGCACCCCAAAAGCTGAAAACCTCTCCGTCTGCTGGAAGGGCTGCTCCCAACCATCCTCCATAGCGTCTACGATTGTGCGTTTGAATGAGAGATAAAAGACGATCAGGCAATGGGGATGATCACCCAATGTCTCTGATTGGGCACCGAGGGGCAAAGAAGTTGATGATTCCTCCATTTGCAACTGAAAAACGGCTTGACCATATCGTGTGCATGGAAGAAATGAAGGATCAATTCCATGGTCTTCACAATCCTCATGAAATCAAGGATGTAGAACTGGTACGTGCTAAATAATGCATCATTGTTGATTATGTGAAGGGTGAGACACACATAGAACACGATTAATAGTGCGGAGTAAACTTGGATATGAATTTATACATAGTTCTAAAATGACATCACTTACCATGGGATGCTCCCGTTCCTCTTGCAGTGGCATATCAGGACATGGACCATACTGCTCCATATGGGCAAAACATATGCGTCGCATTCGTCGATGAGTGCTATGGCATGCTGCACACCAACATGGGATTCTTTCAACGTAATATGTTTGTCAGTCGCCTAGTGTCGTAGATGATGTGGAAGAAGAGGAACCATCTCCTCTCGCAACTACAGATGGATGCACAGGAAGAGTGGGTGGAGGCGGTGTCCCAGAGGATGACCCGGAATCTACATTCATAAAATATTAATGTCATATTAATATCATTAAAAATCAAAGAAAACTTGAACAAAAATAATACACATACAAAATCATCCTAGAAGTGTTTGTAAATGCTATGGTAGTGCACAATGCATATTTGCTTATCCCCAGGTTAGGAATAATGTTCTTCCCTCAGCAGAAACTAGTTAATTTGTAATCATACCTTCTTACTGTACTTATGTGCATATTAGAGGCTTACAGTAACCTTGCACAAAATAGTTCTTCAAGGTGTAATTGACATGCACCCAAATGCATTAGCATAGCATATACGGACCGTCGGCTGGTCCGTATGCACTATGGATGTGCAATTGGTCCATTCGAAGAGCCAATACGCTCTCCAAATGCACCCAATTGAGAATCCATAGCGCATACAGACCGCTACATTTATCTATTTATCTATCCACCTACCTATGTATATGTGTTTATATATCCATCTATATGTTTATTGATCGTAAATTGTGAAACCTTGTAATAACACACTGTTGTTAAATGCTTAGGAAATTTGCGGTCATCCCTGAGCATACACGCCCACCTGCGATGTGCAGAGATTCTTGGCGGCACTTCAGGAAAGAGATTCGCTTGAGAGTGACATGGCCCACAAAGTTATTTCACTCAATGCATATGATAGGTACTTCTCGAATAGCATTAATTATATATTCATATAAAAGCGCATTTAATTTGCAGGAGGAGGCAGCACAGGCTCGTGTCCAGTCAAGGCACACCTCTCGGCTTGGCCGGATGGGCTCTAGTGGCTTTCGAGCACTCTTTGTAAGTGCACAAATTTTTTGTTCGTCTATCTATAGCTATTTGTATATATATATATGTATGTATCCATGTATCTATGATCTCATATGCATTCAATTCACTTCTTACTTATATATATGCAATGTTTAAATGAGAGAGAAAGGATTATGGTCGAGCACCATCTGCAGCAGACGAGATACAGAGAGCCACAATTTACGGCTACAGAGTGCTACAGAAGGAGATGCCGACACCCGATGCTTTTGTAAGTAATTCTATCAAATATTATTTTATGCCAATCAAGATCTGCATGTGTTATATGTTATGTGGTGTTTTTTTATACTCAAACAGCTAATAGACATTTTTAATTGTAGGAGCAACATGGTGAGAATGACATGGACGAGGTTGCTTGACAGGTAGTAGCACGGTTATCATCGCAACCACCCAAGAATGTACAACAGGAGGACTCTTCCTCCGATGACTCCGATTAATGATAGAGCCATTTAGTGCTAAGTTTGTAGACATAATTTTTTGGTACATATAGTCGCTCATTCAGAATGATGGCGCTCTTTCATTAACATTTTCTTTATGTATGTGTGTTTTTGGCCATGATGCACATGTGTTACATCTATCAAGGGTTTCTTGAAGTGTCTACCTCCCAAATCTACAGATTTAAATGTTAATTGATTGCAAAATTTAATTTATGCTTACCGTAATCGATGTCGGCCATGGCTTTTTCAAAAGTCGATGTATGTCGATTCTTAGGTCTTTTGTTGTACACGAATGCGCGTGCGTATGTGTGTGTGAAAGAGAGAGAGAGAGAGAGAAAGAGAGATTTTTTATGATGTTTGTATACGTACGGATGTGTGTGTGATAAAGAGGCAAGTGTGTATGAGAGAGAGAGAGAGAGAGAGAGAGAGAGAGAGAGAGAGAGAGAGACCAATGTTTACGTGAAGTGTGTGTGTATGTGTGAGAGAGAGAGAGAGGGAGAAAGAGAGAGAGAGAGAGAGACTAATGTTTATGTGAAGTGTGTGTGTGTGAGAAAGAGAGAGAGGGAGAAAGAGAGAGAGAATGTGTGTGCAAGAGACACAAGTGGAGATAATGTGTATGAGAGAGAGAGAGAGAGAATGTGCATCGGCTTAAAAAAAAATGTTCAGAACAAAGGTCTTTTAAGTGACCCCAACGGCTTAAAAAAATTAATACAAATTGGGTCACTTATGCCACCTAAACTTGGGTGTTTATGCCACCCAAAAAGGGTCGTTTATGCCACCTTCGTAGGGTCGTTTATGCCACTCAAATAGGGTCGCTTATGCCACCCAAACTTGGGTGTTTATGCCACTCAAATAGCGTCGTTAATGCCACCTAACATCGTGGTTTATGCCACCCTCAAAACGTCATTTATGCCACCCAAACGCGATGTATATGCCACCCTAAAAACGTGGTTTATGCCACCCAAAAAGCGTCATTTATGCATCGCAAAAACGTCGCTATAGAGGTCGTTTAAACGATGGTCAAGAGCGACCTTTGGACTGACTTCTATAGCGACCCCCGTAATAAGGGTCGCTCTACAGGTTTCTACTCTTGTAGTGATACTTACAAAGTAGACATAACATCAAATGAAACATACAAGATAAATGTTGATACTTACAAAGTAGACATGGAATGTGACCCAACCGTCGCTTCCAAGGTGAGAGCTTCCTATGCTATCCATTCGGGCTTTGGTTGCATCCTCTTGTTGCTTGTAGCATTGGGGATCTCGAGCATTCTTTTGCCTCTCCTCATTCCAATCCTTGGTGCTCATGTACCAAGAATTCTCACCCCCTGCCTTCACTCTCCTAGTCACATCTCCCCGCCAATGTTTCATGACATCCACCATGTCGTCTTTTATCCACATTATGGGGACGACATCACTACCATCGGTCGGCTTGTACTCATCCTTGATTTGATTTATGACTCTATCTTTCTTGTCTTTATCCAACTTTGGCCATAAATCCATAAAGTCATTTGCAAACACAATGTGGCAAAGCTCGCGGATGCAGCTCTTCATTTCTTGCCTGACATCAACATCCATTGCCTTCTCCTAGACATGCTTCCCAATAGCTTCCTTCTGTGTAGCATGTAGGTTCCACATGCTTCACCAAAGAGGTCATATATGCATAATGCATAGCAAAGTCAAGACATGTTAACCTGTCAATTGGATACTTGACCTTTTGGGATCTTCGCAATGCATGCGGATCACTCTGAACACCTGTCACTCTAGCATGTGGGTCTATCCTGCCTTGCATCTGGTGTGCAGAAAATTGGTATGCCAAGTTCCTCATCCAAACTTTCTGAACTTGACGACTCATAACCTGTAATTCCAATTCCTTCAACCTTCTTTTTCCCTTTATCCACAGCACTACTCCCACCAGTGCTCACACTGTCATGTATCAAGCGTCCCTGACCATAGATGTATAGTGCTACTCTAGGACTCTGTTGGCCTAGACATAGAAAGAGAACTTGCTTGTGGCAAGTTCACATGAACATCAGCATCAACGGAATCAATGATACCCTCATCCTTTGCCTTGTACCAACTAGTAAGTTCATCAAACACCACATCTTGTGAGATAACCACTTGCCTAGTTTGTGGATTGTAATATTTATATGCCTTGCGATCCTGTGCATACCCAACAAAAATGCACTTTTCTGCCTTAGGATCCAACTTCTTCCTTCTCTCATCTAGCACATGCACATAAGCTATGCAACCAAACACTTTGAGGTGTCCAATGTCTGGCCTAAAACCTGTAAGATGCATCTCAAGCATACTTCCATGTATGGCTACTGTGGGTGTCTTATTAAGTACATACACCGCTGTGGCACACGCTTCTGCCCAATAATAGTCTGGCATGCTCTTTTCATTGAGCATTGCCCTGGTCACATTCCAAATGACTCTATTTTTCCTCTCAGCAACACCATTTTCCTGAGGTATGTACCTGCAAGTTAGCTGCCTTCTTATGCCATGCTTTCTCAAGAAATTCTCAAAAGCATGTGAGGTGTATTCACCACCTCCATCTGTCCTCAAACATTTTATCCAAGAGCCATAATGCTTCTCTGCAAAAGCTTTGAAGTCCATAAACTTTCCCAACACTTCACTTTTCCCTCTGAGAAAGTAAATCCAAGTCATTCTGCAGAAATCATTAATGAATGTCACATATAATACAAGCTACCTTTAATGGATGGGTTTTGTGTAGGACCCCATACATCACTATGAACTATCTCAAGAGGGCTCCTACTCATGTTGCCTTCTTTAGGAAATGGCAACCTTGCTTGCTTTCCAAACTGGAAAGCATCACAGACATGCATATTCCATTAGGAATTTTTTGGACCCAAAGAGGGCCTCTTGGATTAACTTTTGATTAGGAATGGACCAATAGGAAGACGGCTGGGTGCACATTCTTGACTTCTTTGACCCTAGGGGGCCTAGGCTTTGGTTTGCTAATGGGGCCTAATTACTACTCTTGTCCCTCTACCTCTTGGGCCCAAACTTAGAGGTCCCCCCACCTAGAATCGCGCAGATGAAAAACCCTAAAAATAAAAAAAATTCAATTTTTTTTCAAAAGTGTATTTTCCCTCTCAAACTTCCCCCCAACATACTCTAGGTTTGGAAAACTCATTTTGAACCTCTTTCTTCCTCTTCTAAGCTCTCCATTGTTGTAGAAACTCCATACCTCTCAAGCTCTCCCTCCTTGTCAAGCTCCCTCAGTCTCAAGCTCCCTCTCCCTCTTTCTTCCTTTTCTAAGCTCTCCATTGCTGCAGAAACCCCATCCCTCTCAAGCTCTCTCTCCTTCTCAGGCTCCCTCCCTCTCAATCTCCCTCTCTCTCTCTCTCTCTCAAGCTCCCTCCCTCTCCATTGCTGCAGAAACTCTATCCCTCTTTAGTCTACTCTAGGTTGAGGAAGCCTATTCTCAAACTCTAACCCTCTTTTAAGCTTTCCATTGCTGCACTGAAAACCTTGAACTTTCTCTCCCCTCCACTCTTCTGTTGTAAAACAAGCTTTTCTTTTCCCTTTTTCTCTTTTCTTACCACCATGGCCTCTTCCAGTAATGTGAGAAGACCTAGAAAGAAGGTGGAAGAGCTTGTGCTGCATAACACAAGAGATGAGAATGGAGTCTAGGCTCCAACAAGATTCAGGGTTGGGGCTTGGGTCTACATGCAGCCAAGCTCTAAAGGACCACATCGAGTGCATCAACTCGGGAATATGCTACATCATTGGAAGGTGCGACTACAAGGCTTCAAGCATACTAAGAAGGAAGGACTGGTTGCCATAGTGCAACATGTGTATACCCTTGGAGACCTGTACATTCAAGGCCAACGACCAAGGTTTCCTTCAAATTGTCAGTGTAACATAAACACAGCTTTAACAACATGCTAATATTGGATTTTTTATTTCAAATTTTTGTATGATTCTCCATTTTCTTATGTCTCTCTTCTGCAGATATTTTTTCCTCTAATTATGTTGAGGAACAACCACTCCAAAGCCTCACTGGAGTTTTCTATGCTATGCATGCATCCATTGGAGAGGCAATGTTTGTATCTCAAAGCCCAAGTGATCTTGTACAGAGAACAATATCTTTTTCTTTTCTCACTCATATTTTGTAGATAAAAAAATAGGTTTATTTGGCAAGCTAGAAGAGATCCCCAATTCCCCTCTTAACAATCTCGAATGGCCCAAACCTGATGCTTGGACCATCTTATCCTTAAAGTTTAAGATGGTAAGTGATATCAAGACATCACTCAAGTTTTCAAAGGCATCTAGGTCAGTAGGACTAAATTGGTTTTGTCCTTTACATGTTTTTGTGCACATGTTCAATTCCATGCCAATGCACCAAACAAAAATAATATATATTTGTAAGGAGGTACGGTCTGACCTCATTCAAGGACTACTAGGAGAGGGTTGATGAGGGGTCACATCAAGGTGATGTGTACAAGTGCAATGTAGTAGATTCTACAGTGTCTTTCAGGTTCTTGAAGGCACGCTCTATTTTGTACATGAGTCTGCACTACCAAAGATGGATGCAAAAGCACGGGACATGGATCCCACTTCAAGCCTTAGAAGAAGAAATTATGCCTATTGAGGTAGCTGTGATAATGCAAAATGGATGGATTGAGCGAGTGGCAGCAAGCAAGCATTGGAGCCTAACAGACCTGCGTCAACATTTTAGCATCATGGGCTTTGACAATGTGGAAGAGTCAAGTTTCAAGTTGATGAGAAGAAAGGTATATCTGATTCCACTTCATGCCTAGAGTTAACCCTTACACTTTTTGGTTATTGTGCCACTTTCTATATTTTTACAGATTGGGAAGCGTAAGGAGGGGACAACCATGGTCTCAGAATCATGGCAAATGGGGGACCTTGAATTTTCAGCAGCAAGGTGCATAGCCCTACCAACACATAGTAGGCATGTGGAAGAGCTTGAAGATGAACTGAGTATATGGAAAAATAGCCTTTGTTTTGATGCACATGAGGGGCAAGAGTTTTAGGATCCAAGTGAAGGTAATGACAAGCTTTTAAGTCAACAAGGAGATGGAGATCAACATGAAGTAAATGTCACAAGAGGGGCAAAAAATGAAGATATTATAACAATTTTAGATTAGACGACATGCTTGTAATTTTGTAGCAGGTTCTTTTTTAACCAATCTTTATTTCATTGAAATCTTAATATTTTTGCAAATTGTAATTTTTTGTCTAGCGGTCTAGTGTGAAAAGGCCAAACTTTAAATTTTAACTATAAATAGCCAAAGGTGCCTTCTTTCTCATTTTCATGCGATAGAAACCAAGCACGAGCTCACACTATCTCTTTGCATTCACATGGCTACCCACTTTGACAACTTCTGGAGTTCCTCTCCACCACCCCGTGGGTGGACAAGAGCGAGCTCTTTGTCATGTTCTCTCGTGAAGTTAACTTTGAAAAGTCGCTCACCCTTGCGTCCCAACATTATGAGACACAGATTGCATACATGGAGCAATACTTGGCTCCCCACTCCATCTCCTTTCCCCATTGCCCCAATGATCGATGGGTGCATGTTGAGCTGCTTAAGTACATTCAACAATATGCCCACCCCTACATCCAGTGCCTTGAATGCTTCATCGACATCTGCATCCCTGCAGAAGCTTACTGTACCTTCAATAAGCAGGAGGTGAAGAGGTTGGGGGGGAAGGGAAATTTAAGAACTAGGTTCCTCTCGTGGCTCGCCACTTTTGCATTCCTCATCAGTGCTGAGAATGCAGATGAGGAGGTAGAGATGCCTGCATTGTAGTTGGCAGGATAGTTGAGGGATGACAAGGAAGTGAAGGCAGTAGGAACGAGTGCTGGTGTAGAAGAGCATCTTGCATCAGAGCACTTTCCAGAGGGTGCACAATCTGCAGCTGAATAGCCCACTGTAGTAGAAGATACGGGGCCATCTTCCCCACACGAGGAGAGCAAGGTGCTACCAGAGCTTGAGAACCATTGTGGTGGAAGGTGAAGAATACTTATTTCTTCATGACCTTGAAAAGACAGCTTGCTTGAGAATGGATGAATGCTTGGGCATTATATGCATGCGATGTGAAACCTAGAAACATTTGTAATTATGTATAGGAAAATATTTTGATTTTTCCTTTGATTGCAGAGGGTGGTTAAAATTGATGCATTTGCTGGGAGAAGCGGCGACAAAGTAGAGACCAGGCCAAGGTCCAAGGACATGATGCTACGTTGGCGCACTATCTTGGTCGACTTCCTGTGGATGGCATCACCATTATCCATAGGGACTACACTCCTCAATCTACCTTCACTCTCTTCTTTTTGAAAGCCCTCTCTAAGGTGCTCTGTGTAACCTCTATTGCACAGAGCACCAAATGTATAGTTCTGATTTAAAAATCCCTTGCCTTCGATGTTTTTGGTTCTGGATTTAGGGGTAGGCTTCTTGCTCATATAGGTATAGCCAAAAGCATAGGCATAGAGGATCCTCAAGAAATAGCCCAATCACTCCTTGAGCACACTCTGTCCAATAACAAGAGAAGGAAGCTCAATATTGTAAGAAAGATTTTGTAAAGATGATGTATCATTTCTTATTATGAATACAATACAATTTTTGCAAACTTATTTTCATCTAGTATATCATTGTCAATGTTTTTGTGAATGCATCAGAAATGACCTTGGGAGCCTGGGGGAGTAGTGCCAGAACAGTGTGAATTTTGAGCTTGCACCGCTGCTGTAGAGCCCAAATTCGCACTATTTTGGCACAGCTTCCCCAGCCCTTTAGGAGCAATTCTGATGCATTGGATGATAAATAATGTATTTTTACACATGATTAAAGGTATTTTTATCTTGTAAATTACTATTTCTCATAATCAATAGACTCAACTTGATTATAAATGCATCAAAAATGATTCTGAGTGGCCAGGGGAGCAGTGCCAGAACAGTGCGAAATTTGAGCCTGCACCGTTGCTGTAGAGCGTTGCTGTAGAGCCCAAATTCGCACTGTTCTGGCATAGCTTCCCCAGCCTAAGAGCAATTCTGATGCATTGGATGACAAATAATGTATTTTTATACCATTGCAAACTTTGAGTCTGCACGGCCGCTGCATAGCCTAAATTCGCACTATTCTGGCATAGCTTCCTCAGTCCTTAGGAGCAATTTTGATGCATTGGACGATAAACAATGTAATTTTACACATGATTAAAGCTGTTTTTATCTTATAAACTATTGTTTCTCACAATTAGTGTACTCAATTTTATTATAAAAGCATCAGAAATGATCTTGAGTGATTGGGGGAGCAGTGCTAGAACAGTGCAAATTTTGAGCCTGCACCACCGCTGTAGAGCCTAAACTCGCACTGTTTTGGCATAGCTTCTCCAGTTTTCCAGGAGTAATTCTGATGCATTGGATGACAAACAATGTAATTTTACACATGATTAAAGTTGTTTTTATCTTATAAACTATTATTTCTCACAATTAGTGTACTCAACTTCATTATAAATGCATCAAAAATGATCCTGAGTGGCTGGGAAAGTAGTGCCAGAACAGTGCGAATTTTGAGCTTGCACTGCCGCTGCAAAGCCTAAATTCGCACTGTTCTGGCATAACTTCCCCAGTCCTCCAAGAGCAATTCTAATGCATTGGGTGATAAACACTATATTTTTACACATGATTAAAGGTGTTTTAATCTTATAAACTAATATTTCTCACAATTAGTGTGCTTAACTTCATTATAAATGCATCAGAAATGATCCTGAGTGGCTGGGGGAGCAGTGCTAGAACAGTGCAAATTTTGAGCCTTCACCGCCGCGCTTGCAGAGCCTATACTTACACTGTTGTGGCATAGCTTCCCCAATCCTCCAAGAGCAATTCTGATGTAGTGGATGACAAACATTGTAATTTTATACATGATTAAAGCTGTTTTTATCTTACAAACTATTGTTTCTCATAATTAGTATACTCAACTTTATTATAAATGTATCAGAAATGATCCTGAGTGGCTGGGGGAGCTGTGCCAGAACAATGCGAATTTTGAGCCTGCACCGCCGCTACAGAGCCTAAATTCGCACCGTTCTAGCATAGCGTCCCTCGTCCTCCAGGAGCAATTCAGATGCATTAGATGATAAACACTATATTTTTATCTTATAAACTAATATTTCTCACAATTAGTGTGCTCAACTTCATTATAAATGCATCAGAAATGATCCTGAGTGGTTGGGGGAGTAGTGCGAGATTGCGAATTTTGAGCATACACCGCCGATATAGAGCCTAAATTTTCATTGTTCTGGCATAGCTTCCTCAGTCCTCCAGGAGCAATCCTGATGCATTGGATGATAAACACTATATTTATACACATGATTAAAGGTGTTTTTATCTTATAAACTACTGTTTCTCACAATTAGTGTGCTCAACTGCATTATAAATACATTAGAAATGATCCTGAGTGGCTAGGGAAGAAGTGCCAGAACAGTGCGAATTTTGAGCCTACATCGCCGTTGTTGCAAAGGCCAAATTCGCATTGTTCTGGCATAGCTTCCTCAGTCCTCCAATGTTGAAATATACAAGTGAATAAAGTGTGTGCGAGAACAAGCCCTTGGTTAGAGGCTATAAAAGAGGATATGTAAATGTGAATGTGAAAAGATGAGAAGAATCTATTAGGAGAGAATAAAGGGTAGCATGAGAAGATTTAGGAAGTGTGGAGATATTCTGGGAGATATTCTGGGAAAAGTGAAGAGGTGGAGAGAATCAAGCAAAAGAGGTGGAGTGAATCAAGGAGAAATTAGTGGGATTTGATGCTTGGATGTAGACTCTATTAATTGAGGCATTGGCCTAATGAGAATTTGCTGGTTTTTGATTATCCATGCCTACATTAAGCTATTTGCTAATTACTCACTAATTATGTCTTAATTATTTGCTAATCACTTGTTAATGATGTTGATTCTAGTGTTTGATCCACCATAGCTCATCACATTGCCCTAATTTCAAGATGGTATCAGAGCCATGCCTAGAATCCATCATTTTGTGAGCTCATTATCTTGCTAATTATTTTGCTAATTAGGATTAGTAGAAAATTATAATTTTCCATCTTTTTTCAACTCACCTCTATACCCCCAGCTGGTGGAGGAGCTCTAGCTCCTTGCACACTTCAAATTAGGCCAAACCCTTCTAGCCTAAGGTAGGTAACTCACTAATGCTCCAGCTAGTTGAATCCACGCAGCAAACCGGTGGCGCAACTAGGAGAAATTATGATTACAGTCAGCGCTGTTTTTTTTGAGCAATTTGCAGATATTCACTTCATCAAATCAAATCAGCCTAATTCATCATAGCCCCGAGGGTTTTCAAGCATGCTCTATAAGCTGGTGCGCAGATAGAATTCAATTTCATCAAGTCTACAGTGAGATCCAAGATCTTCATCAAATCTGTAGGTGACTTTGGTAAAACATACATTAAGCTTTCAATATTTGGTCAAATCTTATGTTTATTGGCTTAATCCTCTACTAGACTCATTGCTATTGATGGATTTGAAAGCATTTGAGCTCATTTGAAGTCTAAGGCACCAGATCTGGACTCCCTGCATACTCTGTTTTTTGCACACAAAATAATGGATTAATTTGCTAATCAATGATTAATCAGTGCTAATCACTAATTAATCAGTGCTAATCACTATATTTTGGTGCAATTGAGGGTTCAAATTAACCATTAGGTATCTGATACAGATTCCTATAACTTCAGATTGCAATTCGGAGTTGGTTTGATACTCTAACCATTCCGTATAAATTGGTTACCCTTGATTTAATGTAATTTCTGGTGATTGCTGATAAATTTGTTGTAATCATCTCTTAAACACCAGATTGAGTTGTAAAAGGGTAGGCATTGCCCTTGAATCTTGAAATTGGATCAAGAGGTAAGACCCCCTTGACATCACCACCATGAGTATAGCACAAAAAATTGCCAAATTTAATGGGGAGCAGTTTTACACATGGCAGACAAAAACCATGTATTTGCTCATGAGGAAAAATCTGTGGGGGTTAGTTGAGGGAAGAGATGAATGTCCAGAGAGAGGGGAAAATGAGTGGAAGAGCAGGAATGAAAAAGCATTGGGACTTTTTGCACTCAGTTTAAATGATAAAATCATTCATCATATCACAGGGATACAATGGGCAAAAGATGCATGGGATGAACTCAATAAATTATTTGGCACACAAGCTAAAAATTCAAAGATAAATCTGTTAATGCAATTCTACAAATTGGACATGGGTAGAAGATAAAGAGGCACTAGCAGTGCCTCTGAAGAGTGTGGACAAAGGTGAATATGAAAATATTATAGCAACAGTAAAGAATGTACCTGAATTGAAGCTACAGGAGATAGAAGCAGCTCTACTAGAGTAAAAGAGCAGAGGCAAAGAGAAGAAATGGCTCGACTCAACAGCAGGAGAAGAAAAAGCATTCTTCACCCGAGGAGGATTCTCTCGAGGACGAGGATGAGGAAGAGGCAGAGTAGGAGGAAGGACCTTCACTTGCCACAAATGTGGAAAGCCAGGACACATGGCAAGAGACTGCTACAGCAAACCTAGTGGAGAAGGAACGACATCGGCTGGCAAACTTCATGGAGACTCCAAAGGAAGTGGAGTCGGATCATCTTTTCTGAGAGAGAGAGAGAGAGAGAGACCCCACAACCAATGTAACCTGCCCCAACAAAGTAAAACCACCTCTGAGCCACCGATGATGTAGGCCACGTGGTAGATGTATGTGTGAGCACTTTAGTCAAGGTCGCGGGCACTTATAGTAGCCTTGGACACATAGAGAGAGAGAGAGTGTGTCAAGGACTATGGAGTTTAGGGACTTGAGGCACTGGTCGTCTCGCAGGCTATCAAGTAAGAGGGAAACTTGGTATAGGGTCCAGGTGTGCTAGAGAGTATTCACTTTAGGGGAGGTATTGAAATATACAAGTAAATAGGGTGTGTGTGGGAACAAGCCCTTGGTTAGAGGCTGTAAAAGAACCTATGAAAAGGTGAGAAGAATCTACTGGGAGAGAATAAAGGGTAGCATGAGAAGATTTAGGAAGTGTGGAGATATTCTAGGAAAAGTGAAGAGGTGGAGAGAATCAAGCAAAAGAGGTGGAGTGAATCAAGGAGAAATCAGTGGGATTTGATGCTTGGATGTAAACTCTATAAATTGAGGCATTGGCCTAATGAGAATTTGCTGGTTTTTGATTATCCATGCCTACATTAAGCTATTTACTAATTACTCACTAATTATGTCTACATTAAGCTATTTGCTAATTATGTCTTAATTATTTACTAATTACTCACTAGTTACGTCTTAATTATTTGCTAATTACTCACTAGTTACGTCTTAATTATTTGCTAATTACTCACTAATTATATCTTAATAATTTGCTAATCACTTGTAAATGATGTTGATTCTAGTGTTTGATCCACCATAGCTCATCACATTGCCCTAATTTCAACATCAGGAGTATTTCTGATGCCTTGGGTGACAAACTGGCACATGATAGATACTCCATGTTAAACAAACATGATGAGACCAAGACATTGTAAGAGAAACTTAAAATTTTAATTATCAAAAGGTTACAAATGAAATCCACATAGGCTTGTTACAAAGGGGGGTTTGAAACAAAAGAGTTGCTTCAAAAAAAACGTTAACATCTAAGATCTCTAGATCTTGTCTCGCTCGCCTCGAATGCACCGAGCTAGTTGCATGTCCTTGGCAGATATGGTAATCCTCTTTGCATGTATTGCAAGGAGGTTGGTGTCTTCAAAAAGCCCAACAATGTAAGCCTCGGAGGCTTCTTGCAATGCTTCAAGGGCAATCCACTGCACATAGAACTCTATTCTATATCGTTGGAGATTCTCCTTCACTGTGCGAGCAAAACGAACTCTTCTTATCAGCAACTCAGTGTTCCTCTGATAAAACTTGATTTCTTGTAGAGCCCTATGCCCTTGGCAAATACTTCTCCTTGGAGCTCTCTGTGTTGTGTTAGTGCGTTGGCGAGGTTGGGACTTCCTTGGCTTGAAGAGCTTGACCTTTCTACGCTTGCGCGCACTTGCAGGAACCTCCTCTTGGTCTCTCTCATAGTCTCAATCCTCCTCCTCCTATTGGTGTGGTACCTATGTAACAAGTTCCTCCCAGGTAGATAGGGCACCCTGTCCTGGTAGTAGGGTCTTGCCACCTATGGTGCTGCACAATGTAGGAATGTTTTCACCAACCTAGTCAAACTGCTCATCATTGGCCTCTCTGTCTTGATATCTGGGGTGGCTGCATTGTGGGGTCTTCTTCACACACTTGCTCCCACTAGAAGGGCCTGCATGTGTGTGTGCTGGTGTTGCTATGGAAGGAGGTTTGGACTCTAGTGATCCCATTGGGCATGTCCTAGAATCCAAGGGGTCACTCTCTTCCATGGTGTTGCTAGTATGTGGTCGTTGGGTACCTTGCACTGTGTTTTGTGAAGGCATGGTAACATGTGCGGTATTCTTGGTGCATGCCATATCCATGTATGACTATGCTAACTTGGTGATGTGCTGGTGTCCTTACGTGGGTGTGTATGTAGATCTTAAGCTCAAGCTCTCTAAAAAAGTGAAATGAAAATGAAGTGAGAGAAGGAACTATTAATAGATTTTTTTAAAGGGAAAAAAAACCTAGCTATACTTATTTTCTTAGCCTTATTACATCTAGAATTATGCTAGTGCGTGCACAACCTGCCTCCCTTGTCTCCTCATTCGTGCACGCCAAGCACCATGCCTATGGGGAGCATTGGTCTCTGCAACCATTCAAGCTGAGCATGACTTTTTGCAGCCTTGCGTGCCTCTTGCGCAAGCTTAGATTGTTGGGCCTGCTCCCTAACCAATACCCTTCCAAAGGTTGTGCAATAAAACCAATTAAATATCTCTTGTAGATAGTTTGTACGTGTTCCTCCTACAGAAGCTCCACCTCCATGTCTTGTATTTTTGAAATAAACCCCTCTTGCTTTATAATGTGATTTCTCCATCCCTTGGGTACTCCACATGTCGAGTGATCTATACTTGTTCATGAAATACGCACCATGCACATAAACTATGTGCTGTATACATGACAATAGAATTTAATCAGAAAAAGTCAAGGTTAAAACACCAGTTTATTTTTTTACTGTACAACTTACCATATAGTGTGTTACTTTACTCTCTCCCCAAGCACCTAGCACACTTTTAACACCATATTAGATAATTTGGGAAAAATCCCATTCCCATTTGAAAAATGGGATCATGGTGAACCTATCAACCCCATCATGTGACATATCATTGGAAAGATCTTGAAGAGTAGGATCTAAATCTATAATCATTAGGAAAATTTTGAGCTCATTTTGGGGCCCTGTAAGGAAGTTTGACCGGAATATTCCCTCCAAAAAGGGGCACTGGATAAAATTTTTGCAAACGAACTCCAAATTTGTCGGACCTCACATATTTAGATTCTACTCTTCAAAAGCTATCCATTGATATATAACACGATAGGGTTCAGAGAAGGGACAAGATAGATACCTAGAAGATTCCTTTTTGCCTAGGAATCTTCTACGTACATGTCTCTTAGGTTATACAGGTATGTATGTGATGGTCATACAAGTCTCTTAGGTTATACAAGAAGGCTTTCCAACCAAACACATTATATTTACACATTAGCCTAAAGAATGTTTAGATAATGTTGATGAGCAAGGAAGTAATGACACAACACTACTATCCACTGCACTAACTCACGGTCGGCATTTTCTTCTCTTTTCACTTTTTTCTTCTTCTTCTTTTCCATTAGATTTATTTTTTATCCTCAAATTAAGGACAATTTATTTTATTTTTATTATTAAAAAACCCTCCGTAAAAAAGTAATTTTTATTTAAAAAAGAAACATGACCATCTCATGGGTTACGTAGAAGATTCCTAGGCAAAAAGGAATCTTCTAGGTATCTATCTTGTCCCTTCTCTGAACCCTATCGTGTTATATATCAATGGATAGCTTTTGAAGAGTAGAATCTAAATATGTGAGGTCCGACAAATTTGGAGTTCGTTTGCAAAAATTTTATCCAGTGCTCCTTTTTGGAGGGAATATTCCGGTCAAACTTCCTTACAGGGCCCCAAAATGAGCTCAAAAATTTCCTAATGGTGCGACAAATTTGGAGTCAATATGTTCAAGATATGGCCAAAACTATGTTGAAAAGGTAATTCTCAAAGTATGAGATTTTTTCCAAATTATCTAATATTATCTTTTTTGGTGAATTCTATGATATGTTGTTGGAATGATGCTCGTTCTTGGGCAGTTGTGCTACTTTGATTCTTAATGCGAACCATGTTATTGAAATTTATCCAAAGCTGTTTGCGCATATTTACAAGAGCTGGCATTGGACAATCTACATTTGTGGTGATTGCACACAGGTCTCTCCAGAGTCCCCAAGTCTTATTTGAATTCTCTTTGTTTACTAGCTGCTCCAAAAATCTCCTTGCCTTTGATCCAGTCATGGAGACCTTTTGAGAAACCTTGTATGACATACCAGAGGCCTGCTTATTCACTCTAATTTTCACATTTCGGCCATGGCAGACCAGAGAATTCAAAAGATACTCTAATTTACCAAGGATTGCAACTTTCCTCTCTTGTGTAGACATTGTGAATGCATAATTGATATGGCACTTAAGCAATCGATCATCAAAGATTCTCATGAATGCATGAAGTGTGCAAAAGTGAATATTCTTTAGTGGAAAAATAATGATGGGGCTCCAATTTGAGTTCTTGTTTGGTTCTCCTAGCATATCACGAGACATGACACCTTCCACCCATCTTGCATTTGGTTGTTCCTCATCTTCATCATCAGTTGACTCGGTTGGATCTAATACATCTTCTTGTTATGTCTTCCATTTCTTGGGACCTTTCCAGGCATCCTTCCCAACAGAACCAACCTTCTATATACCTTTTCCATTTGTCTTTTTCTACCTAGGAATATCAATCTGAGCATTGCAGTATGGACATGGCTATCTTGATGTCGTGCCTTGAGCGCAACCCATCATGCATTTAATTGTCTTCAAATATCCCCCAAGATGCCAATCCACCTTGAACTTTCCTATGTTTTCTACATCTAAAAGTTGACCATCAATTTGCTTTTTGATTACATCTATTATCGAGGGAGTCCTTTCAAACATCCATGTCAATACCTCATGTGTCTCCTTTGGTACCTCGAATGCACCAAGCCACCAGACCTCTTTCTCAAATTGCACACTAAAACTTGGTTTGGTAGTCTTTTCCCAAATCATGGCCTCATTCATGAGCGTAATGCTCATACGTTCTAGCTTCCGAACTTTCACAATTTGGCACTCATCTAGCTTGAGCACAAATGAAAGTGTGCTCCCCAAAACTACAAATATACGGTAATTTACAATATTCAAAACAAAATAATCGTCTTCATTTTCTACTAAAAAACATGAATAGTAGCAATTGCAACTTCTCACCTTCTGGTGAAAGATCATAGAACTTCACCATAGCTTGTTGTAGTCTCTCAATATGAACAAAGATGTTATTGAAAACATCATAGTGAAATTCTGTACTTGTTGTCTTGATTTTCTTTCTGCTCAACCCTGTGTCTAATGTTGGTGTGCCCTCAACGTGATAAAACTGTCCTATAGTTCACTGCACATCATTATTATTGATACGCTTAGGAATGGATAATCACCTTGAGTGTAGGAAATAAAGTGCCAGTGATTCCGTCTTAGAAATGCATCTTTTACAACCTGACAGATTCCTTGGTACCCTTTCATGCTGATTCCAGCCGCATCACAAGCATGTTGAATTAATGAAGAACCGATGGAGGTGGTAATCTTGCTCACTACATTGCTGACAACAGCTTGGCGTATTTTAGGATGATGAGGGTTAGTAATAATTGAGAGAATGTCCTTGGTATTCAGAATGGCTTTGACCAAATCCTTCCATCCCTCTTCATTAGAACCACACACCTCTTGCAGAAAATTCTGGCAGAACACAAATCATGACTATTTTGTAATTTGAATCACTGAGTGCATGATGAAAGTTTATGTTACTTACTTTGTTGTACGAATCCTTTTCTTTTGTGCTCCACCTTTAAACGCAAGAGATTCTATACCAGCCAATGTCTTTTTGCATTCACACGAGCACCATTTGGCATTACTTTAAGTCGTTTGATAAGTTCCTCTAGCCTTTGAATCTTTGCATCATTCTCCACATTCTCTACAAGGATCTCTTTCATTTTATCTAATGATGTTTTAAGTCCTTCTTGACATTGTAAAAGGCTAAATTGTGATACTTGCAATTGAGATTGGAGAATTTGGGTTTGCCAAGCTCCACTTGTAGTCAATCTTCTGTAGTATCCTAACAAGACAAGCTCTCCTTCACCAACAAATTGCATAAAAGATGATAAATTGCGAAAAGGAGGGTTTGCTCTTAATGGAGGGTCAACTGGATAGAGATGCCCATCAACCCAAAGATCTACATTTTTCTCCTTATCTATCCTACGAGCTTGGACAGATTGTTCATTAGTAGGATGGGTTTTTTTAGAGCTGCCATACTCTTCAGGAATACGAATGTGTGAATCAACCTTCCATTTTCTAGCTTCACAAGGGGCTATACACACAGCTTGCAAAGGCTCCATAGCTAAGCAGAGGAAGAAGCTAAAGCAGAGAGAGAGAGAGAGAGAGAGAGAGAGATAGAGGGAGAGGGAGTGAGTGAGAGAGATTGTTAAAACTTTGCTGTTGAAGGTTTAATACAAATCCATTTTTCTAAGTAGAAAATGATATTTTTGATATACAAATATACTAACATGGAGTTTTTCATCAATAAATTACATTTATGAGAAAAATTAAGAAATAATAATTTTTGGGGTCCCCACAATTTCGGGATCTGATAGTTAGTTATGTTTATGGGGTTGTGGGGACCTGACAGTTAGTTAAGGATGTATTGGCTCCTGAAAGGCTTCTGACGTGACCCTTGAATTACAAGCTTTTTGGAGGGAAAATTTTATTTTCATCATACATATTGGTTGGGTGGTGTTTTTTCCACCTCAAAATGTAAAAAAATAAAAAATCAAAATTTTTCACTTTTTGGGACCCACCTAAATACGAGAATGTTTTGCTGATGTCTGGAAGTGAAATATGGTGGGAGTTAATGAGAAAGGAGATTTCAAACTGACAAGATAGATTCAATTTATAGAGAGTGAAGATAAAAAATTCAAAAAGTAAGAGAGAAAGTATGAGAAAAGTCAAAAAGTAAGAGAGAGAGTATAAGAATATTCCCTTTAAAAAGTGAAACTAGGGGGGTATGGCTGATGTGGCAAGGTAAAAAATAGGGGGCATCATAGCCTTTGTCTCCCTTAAGCCCAGCTTTTTAAGCTCTAATTCCTTAAAATTAGGAATCCTTAGGAGGCCCTTTTTGGGTCCAAACAATTCCTAATGCGCCCATCATACTTGAATCTAGGCAGCCCACTAACAATGCCTCTTGTCGCATGTTCTTTAATCTTTGTATGTTCATATGTCCAATCCTTTTATGCCACATGTCAATGTCCTGTACCACATTTCAGCGTTTAGAGAACATGGCTGATTTCAACTTAGGAATCCCAGCATAATCCAACTTAAATAACCTGCCTTCTTTCTTGCCTTTGGCAATGACTCTACATCCATTTTTGAAATCCTCAATGAAGCAACCATGCTCATTGAAACGAACCTGTAAACCCTGTTCCACCATTTGACCACAACTGAGGCCAAACTTTTTGTAATAGAAGGCACATACAAGACATCTCCCATAGACTTTGTTTCACCATTGTGCATAACCAATGGTACACTTCCAACATGTGTGATAGCATGTTGGGAATCATCTCCTGTTTCCACATAGCCTTTCACATCCATTGGCTTCATATGCTCAAACCATTCGCCATGATAAGTCATATGGTTTGATGCTCTAGAGTCCATATACCAAGTGTCATCAATGTCACCATTTGTCGTCATAGATCCCACGACATGTTTCATGGGCAAATAAGTGATTTGCGCTGCCACCATCATTACTGCTTGATGCAAAATTTTCACCGTTTACATAATTTCCACCATGTTGTGCATAATGTCCACCATGTTGTGCTCTACCCCCTCTCAAATCATTTTGTTTATGGAAACAATCACGTGCCATATGACCAAATTTCCCACAGTAATGACATTCCACATTTTGCATAGATGTTTGTTGGCCTTGCCAACATCCTCTTCCACGAGGATTACCTCTGCCTCTCTGAGGTGTCCACGACCACCTCTAGGACCATATGTAGGTTGAAAATTCCGTTGTGGTGACCTATCCTGCCATCCACGACCATTACCACGACCACATGATACAAATATCCCCTTGCCTCTAAATCCCCTTTGTGAATAGAAAGCTTGATTTTTGCCATTATCATCATGGCTAGTAGATGCATCATGAAAAGAGTCAATGAGTTTGATGTCCTCAACAAGCAAGAGTGAAACCAACTCATCAAAATCTGGTAAACCTGTACTCCGAACAGAAATAGATGTATCAAAAGACTTGTACTCCTTGCCAAGACCACGCAAGGTAATGTCTACCAAATCATCAGACATGGGGGCATTGATAGTTGCTAATGCATCTGCATACTTCTTTATCTCTTGAACATAATCATGGATACTCCTTCCTTTCCGCTTCACATTATGAATCTGTTGTCTCAAACAACTAAGACTTACGAGCACTAGTATCTGTATCAAATAGCTTTACCAATGTATCCCATACATCCTTGGGATTCTCAACATCGTGTATATGTATGAGTATAGCATCCGAGATACATATAGACAAATAATGCAAAACTTTATATGCTCTTTCTGACCATTTCTTATGAGCTACAACCTATTGTTGTGTAGGTTGTCAGGGTAGTTCTGGCTCTGGCTCTACACCTGTAAACAAGGTTCCAAAATCCTTTTCCCTTCAGAAAGCTTTTAATCCTATACTTCCATTCCTGGAAGTTCTTTCTATCCAACTTCTCACCCATAATCTGTGTACTGGGTTGTTTGACATATTTTCTTAATGCAAATGTACCTTCTCTGCACATGTCCAATTCTATAAACGAGCCTTCCTCAGCTCACCACACTCTAATAAGTGTTCCAGATACTCCAAAGTACTCAACGAATTTCACTGTTGATGTAGAAAATCAAACTGATTGCATTCAAATTGAATTGGCATACCCAGTCCAAAGTACCCTATTCTAGCGCACTTTTCAAGGCTTCAAATTGCAATGTAGTGGTTCAATCAAGAGTGGATAACTTGCGTTGACACCTAAACAAGCTCAATGTTGCATATCAACACCCAACAAGGTGCGTACATACCAAAAATATCAAATCCCCTTCTCTGTTTTGAGAAAAACTAGTAGTAAAAGTGCTCTAGTGTGACACGAAGTTGGGGTTTGGACTTCGGTCACTTCTAAGAATAAAAACACACTTGTATGAAACCGCACAGCCTCCTCACCTCCCTTTCTCTCCCTAAGTTAAGATAAAGATATACACATCAAAGGTGAGATCATAATTCATGGAAGGGAAGATGAAAGGCTCCGAAGAAGCAAGAATTTTTGCCAGTCTTGCAGCTCCAAACAAGAGGGCGATTCTTTGTTGGAAGAAAATCTTCCGACTTAGGATTATGTGAACGAAAACATACGGGGAATATTGGTAAGGTTCATCCGTTCGAATTGGGCGATTTGGACGGAACATATTAAAGAAAATGAAGATGGCAATCACTTACAAGAGGATAAGACACATGGGGTTTGCCTTTTGATAAGGGATTAGGAGGAATTAATCATGATTAAGAAGAAAGAAGACGCATGGGGTTTGCCTTTTGATAAGGCACCTTACTTGGGAAAGTTTATAAGGGTGTTTCTGGATGATTTTTGCATTTATTCAAGCCGCATGGATCACTTGGAAAAGTTGAGGTTGGCCTTGCAAAGTATTGATGATGCAAAAGGGTGTCTTAATCCTGGAAAATGCCGCTTGGCACGAAGGAAGGTGGTTCTCTTGGGACATGTTATCTCTGAAGAAGGCATAGAGATGGATCCTGAGAAGGTGCAGGCAATTGTGGCCCTCCCACCGCCTACCAATGTGAGGGAGGTAAGGAGAACTTTGGGTAAAACAAAGTATTACCAACGCTTTGTTGACATGTTCTCTGAAAAGATGTATCCTATAAATCTGTTGACAAAGAAGAATGTTTCTTTCCAATGGGGGCCCGATCAAATTCAATCTTTTTGTTTGCTCAAGGAATGCATGAGTCAAAGTCCAATTGTGCAGCCTCCTAGGTGGGGGGAGGACTTTTATGTGAACCCAAGTGTCTCATCACATTCAGTGGGTGCTATACTCTTGCAAAAGGGAGAGCAAGGGCGTATGCAACCAGTGTATTATGCAAGCCGACAACTCACTAATGCCGAGGAGAGGTATGGTGAAATGGAGAAAGGTGGTCTGTCTCTTGTTTTTGCAGTAAAGAAGTTCAGGTCATACTTATTACCTCACCCTTTTTTCTTCCTCACATCTCAACCTTATTTACAATTCTTGGTCCGCAAGCCCAATCCTGTAGGAGGGAAGTTTGCAAAGTGGATTTGTGAGCTTCTCAAGGTAGCCCTTGCCTTATTGCCGCCCTCTTTTGGAGGTACCAATGGTTTTAGCGGTAATGAGCATGTGGAAAGACTTTGGGGACCATAGGTAAATCTTTACGATTGTCCGCTGAGCAATGTTAACCCTTACCCTCTAGCTTGAATCATGAAGGAGATGAAAGGCAAGAGGCTATGTGAAAATAGAGGTTTCATGCAAAGAGAGAGAAGTGCAGTTTTTGTGGTCCAATACCCAAATTTCAAATTACTCATCACTCGGGTGTTGGTTTCTTAAATTGATCATATGGCTAGGAAGCTCTTTCTATGCTCTTTCCACTCATGTAACTAATTTCTTAATCCCTTACTTCATTGATGATTAGAATTTCTCCCAAAGTTGCTCATTTTTAGTCGAATTTTAGCAGTTTTATAGTCTTGTAGTAAAATGCAAACTTCCCTCCTACAGGATTGGGCTTGCGGACCAAGAATTGTAAATAAGATTGAGATGTGAGGAAGAAAAAAGGGTGAGATAATAAGTATGACCTGAACTTCTTTACTGCAAAAACAAGAGACAGACCACCTTTCTCCATTTCACCATACCTCTCCTCGGCATCAGTGAGTTGTCGGCTTGCATAATACACTGGTTGCATACGCCCTTGCTCTCCCTTTTGCAAGAGTATAGCACCCACTGAATGTGACGAGACACTTGGGTTCACATAAAAGTCCTCCCCCCACCTAGGAGGCTGCACAATTGGACTTTGACTCATGCATTCCTTGAGCAAACAAAAAGATTGAATTTGATCGGGCCCCCATTGGAAAGAAACATTCTTCTTTGTCAACAGATTTATAGGATACATCTTTTCAGAGAACATGTCAACAAAGCGTTGGTAATACTTTGTTTTACCCAAAGTTCTCCTTACCTCCCTCACATTGGTAGGCGGTGGGAGGGCCACAATTGCCTGCACCTTCTCAGGATCCATCTCTATGCCTTCTTCAGAGATAACATGTCCCAAGAGAACAACCTTCCTTCGTGCCAAGCAGCATTTTCCAGGATTAAGACACCCTTTTGCATCATCAATACTTTGCAAGGCCAACCTCAACTTTTCCAAGTGATCCATGCGGCTTGAATAAATGCAAAAATCATCCAGAAACACCCTTATAAACTTTCCCAAGTAAGGTGCAAATACCTGACTCATGAAGCGTTGAAAAGTTGCTGGTGCATTGGTCAAGCCAAATGGCATCACCCTATAGGCGTACACTCCCCAAGGGGTGATAAATGACGTTTTCCTTTGATCTTCTTCACAAATCCGGATTTGAAAGTATCCAGAGTATCCATCACACACTGAATACAACTCATGACCTGCAACTTGATCCAAAATCTCATCCTGAAAGGGTAGAGGGTAATAATCCCTCTTTGTGCATGCATTTAGAGGGCGAAAGTCCACACACACACGCCATTTTCCACCCTTTTTGGGAGTGACTACAACTGGGGAAATCCATTCTGAATTCTCTACTGGAAAAATAAATCCAGCTTCAAGCAAATTTGTTACCTCCTTCTTAAGCACCTCTTCTTGCACTACTCCCAAACGCCTTAGCCGCTGCACCACTGGCTTACTTTGGGGCTTGAGATCAATCTTGTGCTCTACTAGGGTAACTTGGCGTACTTGTGAGTAGCTGTTTGCAAAAAGGTTAGGAAATCCATCTAACATTTTTAAGTAATCCTCCCTTTCTCGTACCTGCTCTATGGGCTCATCAAGAAGAAGTTCATTTTGTTGGTGAAGACTAGTGAGGTCCACATCTCCTTTCTTGCACATGGTTGAAGAAGCTTCCCCTTCCAAGGCTCCATTGTCTTCAGCATCCCCTCGATCCCTTCCCAGGGAAAGACCCAATGCAACTCCCTCCACCTCTCCTTCTGAGATGGAATCCTCGGAGCTACCACTTGTCTCTTCTTCATCGGATGACTCTGACTCTGAACTTTCGGAAGTTGAAGGTTCACCTCTTACCACTTTCTTGCGACGACTCTTGATGTTATAGTGGACTTTCTTATTCTCACCTTGTAGAATAAGATCACCTGTCTCCCACTTTTGAATTGCCTTCACTTGGCGAAGCCATGGCCTACCCAATATCAATGGGTAAGCCCTAGCATCAGGCTTTGTAGGAATGACCTGAAAAGTTGTAGGCACAGAAATACCACATACATCCACTCCCAAATTCCTGACAATTCCTAAGGTTTTCACCCTAGTATTATCAGCAAGTTTGATGCGATAGGGAGAGTTAGTAGAAGACAACTTTAAATCAGCATCTTTCATTGTTTTTTCACTCATGACATTGATTGATGCACCTCCATCAATGTATGCATTAGAAATTGTTTACCCCTTAATTATGACATCAATCACAGGCACATCATCTCCTACATCAATATCCACTTTTTGAACCATAGGAGTCCCATTATCCCTCTTCTTCTTTTTCTTAGATTCCCTTGTGCTAGCCAGCTTACCCCATTCCTTTCTAAGCTTTGGAGAGAGTGCCGAAAGCTGCCCAAATGTGATTTGTGCTGTTTTCTCCCTAAGATCCGTTAAGAGGTCATAACTAAGAGATCCTTGTCTAAGAGGAAAGTCATATTGTCCAATTTTTCTCCTAGATGACTTCTTCTTCTTCTTATTTTTCTCCTCTTCTTCATATTTATCTTCTTGTTCTTCTTCTTGACTCCTAGTTTTACGACCCCTTTTTGCCATTAATGGCATCAATGTTTCCTCTTCTTCTTCTGAGCATGTTTCCTCTAAAAGTGCTAAACTTTTATCCTCACTTTTCCTCAACTTTGGACACTCAGTGCGATAGTGCCCCTTCTCTTGACATTCATAGCATGTGACACTGCTTCTATCCCTAGGTTTATCCTCAGCTCGTGGAACCCTAGGTGGCCTTGCATTGACTAAGTGTAACTTCAGATCAGCAAATTCTGCCATAAGTTGTGCAATGTTATGATCCAAGGATGGAGCTTGTACCTGAGATGTTGAGGCTATCTCTACTCGTGGTGGGGTTGGCACACTCGGAGAAGATTGGAATGTGGACTCAATATGAAGAGTGGCCTCCTTCTTCAAAGCAATACGAAGGGCCTCCTTCTTCAAAGCAATACGAAGGGCCTCTTTAAAACTAGTGGGATCTTTGCTAAGAACTTTTCCATGCAAGCGGGGATCCAAAGCCCTAATAAACTTGCTCATCTTAAGGTGCTCCATTGCTAAAGAACTCTTTGAACCTTCCATAGAAGGTGAAGAAGAAGAAGCAACAACATGTAAAGCAGCTTGTTGATATTTGATGAATAAGGCTTCATACCTCACTGAAAAGGCAGAAATTGACTCTCCTTCCTTTTGGAAAATTTGATCCAATTGCAATAGTAAAGCATTTGGCGACTCCACTGTCCTAAATCTCTCCTTCATTGCTTTGGTCAACCTTTCCCAATCATTCTTAGACTCCTCTGGCAAAGCCTCATGCCAAGTTAAGGCCACACCCTCCAAGAAATCTGGAAGTATTTCTTCCCTCTCCTTCATAGACCAACCCGTCAAGCGGCATGCTCGCTTAAACTCTCGGTGATAACTCCCCGGGTCTTCTCCTTCCGATCCACGGAACACCGGAATGTTGAACATCTTGCACCAAAAGATGAGTAGTGACAAGGGAAATTTACTTGTTTCAAAACAACTTTCCTTTAATCATGCGGGACCTTGAGGTTAAAATAGAATAATTCTAAGTAAAACCTGCCTGCCGTCTCCACCAAAAGATGTGACACGAAGTTGGGGTTTGGACTTCGGTCACTTCTAAGAATCAAAACACACTTGTATGAAACCTCACAGCCTCCTCACCTCCCTTTGTCTCCCTAAGTTAAGATAAAGATATACACATCAAAGGTGAGATCATAATTCATGGAAGGGAAGATGAAAGGCTCCGAAGAAGCAAGAATTTCTGCCAGTCTTGCAGCTCCAAACAAGAGGGCGATTCTTTGTTGGAAGAAAATCTTCCGACTCAGGATTATGTGAACGAAAACATACGGGGAATATTGGTAAGGTTCATCCGTTTGAATTGGGCGATTTGGACGGAACATACTAAAGAAAATGAAGATGGCAATCACTTACAAGAGGATAAGACACATGGGGTTTGCCTTTTGATAAGGGATTAGGAGGAATTTTTTCTTGGGCTCTTGTTGTCGAAGATCACAACAATGATCTTTGTAAAGGCAGCTATTTTGACAGCCATTTCCTCCATTGGAAGGTAAAAAATGGTGGCGTGGACAGTGCCGTGGGGAAAACAAAGGGGCTTAACTCCAAATTGAAGAAACTCCTAACTCAAGAGCAATAGCAAGCAAGCAGCACGAGCTTACGTTTCCCGCATGCAGATTATATGTATGAGGCCTTGAAGATGAAAGCATTAATTGAAGATGTAGAAATAATAATGAGAGAGGCCAAGGATGCATATGCAATTGTGAGAAGAAATTGGAGGCTAAAAAAGTTTAGAAATTGAGCGAGGAGAAATTTGCCAAAGCCCTCAAGCTGTTAAAAGAACAAATGGAATCATCACAATCCAAGTTATCTTCCTTCCCTGATGAAGACTCCGTCCATAAGAACCACACTTAGTGAGCAGCTAGCAACACACGAGTCGATGTTGTAGGTTCTTGGAGAAGGATCAATAGATTCTGTGGATCTATCTGCGGCGGTTGATGTGATTTTATTAGTTTTTCTATTTTTTATATTGATTGTATGTGTGTACATTTTGATTGACTGCCTTATGTGTGTTTTCTATATGGATATTGATTGACTATAGGCTAATATGAAGCTACAGGCTAATGTAATCAAGGAGCTAGAAACACAGCATCCTTTGCTTAGGAGAGTCGAAGCGGGCTAGCAAGTTTGCCTCTTCCCATCTCCACCTTCTATGGTTTCCCACACCATAGACAACCTTAGATTGCAGGAAAGTGTGCTGGATGTAGGGTAGGGTTTCAACATCAATGAAACCCTAATGTTGATGGTACTTCCATGCAAGCACACATATCACTCAATGTGCTTTGCGTCATTATGCACTCTTAGGGATCGCTGTATATTTTCCTACTATACTATGGTGATTCCATGTAGTGCTTATTTGAGTGTGGTTTGGAGAGCACGTAAAGACCTTTGTTTCATTTTTACATGTATATAATTTGTCACCAATATGCTAGTTAACACTCACATGTATGGTAGTTGATAGGATCCAGTATACTAGTTAATAGTCATCACTAACATACTAGTCAACAGTCACCTATGTTAGTTAGCACTTAAATATGTTTAGTTAATAGTAACCTATTCATTAGCATGCTAGTCAACAGTCAACTATGTTAGTTAGCACTCAAGTATGTTTTGTTAACAATCACATGTTCACTAGTATTTGACTAGGTCTGTTAGTTAGCACTCATATGTAGATATCACCCATACGCTAGTGTAGTCAACTACTCCCTAGACTCATATGTTATTTAGCAAATGCTTTCCAACTTGTACTTGGTTTTCTAGTTGGTTTGTCTATTTTTGCAGCTCCGTTGACAAGCAGCTCATCAAGACAAACAAATGCCCAAAATATGTTTTCAAATGGGAAAATGGAGAGTAGAGTAACAACGGGTCATATGCACATGCAGGACAGGGGTGGTGAAGACAACGACTCTTCTGCAGATCTGGCCAATTTGAAGAATGCTATTGATAGTGTCGGTGTTGATATACACCCTATTTAGGACATGTCAAATTTGGAGCAGAAACGTGTCGTACAGGACCTGAATTATAGTAAGACACAAGAGTTGGAGGAGGAAAAGGTACAGGACCTAAATTATAGTGAGACACAAGAGTTGGAGGAGGAAAAGGTACAGGATGAATCAGACCACCTACAAGAGGACGCACTATCGTTTGCCCCATATGAAGAAATTGCTGATGTCCTCGAGTTGAAAGTCAAGGGTATGATCCAAGGTTGTGCCATTTTAGGGAAGGTGAATACATTTCAAGGTATACAACACGGATGAAAGAGGTGACATATATACCCCTGGAGAGCGAGTATTTGTCCATGAGGAAGCCTCTGCATTTTTGCTATGGTGCATGGAGAACTTCACTATGTTTATATGGAGTTGTGCGAGGTCAAAGAATGTAAGTAGGCTGCTAAAGGCAACATTTCCAGAGTTTGCAACCAAATTAGCAGGCCATATTTTGTCACAGCAGCATTGTCAAAGACAAGAAGACAACACAAAAGTTCCTCGAACAGAAAATCATTTTTTTATAAATGCCTGTCTGATTTTTGGAGCCACTACAAGTAGTTTAACGATTGGAACACTTTGATAGTTGATGATTCAACTTACAAGTGTTTCCAAAACCCACGTCACTATTGTTTAATCATTCCAAAGCTTGCAGATGTGAAAATGTCAGAAATCGCAGGGTTTCTTAATGACAAGATTCTTACTTGGATTTGGCATTGGCTGCTTGCTGAGAACCGTCGAGATCATGCAATCCCCAATCTTATGTGTACACCCTTGAATAAAGAGAGCCTAGAAATGTTTTACATGGTAACCAAAAAGTAGCTTTAGAGGGATTTTGTAAATTTATGGCCCAATATGTAATCAATACTTCTTTTCACCTCTTGTGGCCTTTTTGAGGGGCTTTTGTAAATTTTTAGCCCAATATGTAATCATTATAATGAATATACATTCAAAGAATATGTAGTCTATTAAAGTGTGTATAAAGTAACATGTACAATTTATGAAAAAGTGTTGTTTGTTCAAATAAGTCACCTGTTGGTCAGTTACAATTACCTATTCTCTCTAGTTAGTCAATATGTCTAGTTAATAGTCACTTGTATGCTAGTTAACAGTTACCAGTTACCAGTGCTAGTTAATAGTCCTTGGTATGCTAGTTTAACAGTCACTTATATGCTAGCTAATAGTTACTACTACTAGTTAATAATCCTTGGTAAGCTAGTTAACAGTTAGCAGTATGCTAGTTAGCAATCCTCAGTATGGTAGTTAATAGTATACCAATCTTCTTTTCACTGGGAAAACAAAGAGGCACCTATTCTGTTCTCTCTAGTTACTTAGATAATAGTCTCCTATATGCTAGCAAATAGTTACCAGTATGCTAGTTAACAGTCACTTATATGCTAGTTAATAGTTACTAATATGTGTGTTAATAGTCACCTTTCCACTAGCATGCTGTCAACAGTACCTATGTTAGTTAACAGTATACCAACCTTTGGTTCTCTAGCAAAACAAAGAGGCACCTATTATGTTCTCTCTAGTCAGTTAACTGTCACATGTATGCTAGTTTATAATCCCCAGTATGCTAGTTAACAGTTACCAATATGTTTGTTAATAGTCACATTTTCACTGGCATGCTATCACAACAGAAGTCACCTACGTTAGTTAATAGTATACCAGTCTTCTATTCTCTGGAAAAACAAAGAGGCTAGTTAGTTAATAGTATACCTGTATGCTAGTAGTTCTCTAGCTAGGTAGTTATTAGTCATGTGTATGCTAGTTAACAGTTACCAGTATGCTAGTTAACTATCACCTGTATGGCAGTTAGCAGTCACTTGTATGCTAGTTAACAATCACCTACATCCTAGTTGATAGTCATGTGTATGCTAGTTATTAACACTCACCAGTCTTTTTTCTAGGAAAACAAAGAATGTGCAATCTATTGAACTATGCATTTATTAACATATAGTTTATGAAAAATCATAGTTTGTTTAAATGAGGTGGTTTATAAAATGCCATGTATTAAAAATGAGTCACATATCAAATGGCATGCTATTATAGATTGCCTCATAGGTTTTTGGGGTGATACAGTACAAATTTCTTTTTTTGGGGATATGCTCCATGGGTATCTTAATACAATGCACAAGATGTGATGGTATGTGAATTGGGGGCCTATTAGAAAGAAGATTAAAGGAATATGCATCTCTATGCTTGTAATACAAACCCTTGATGACATATGTTCCTTTAGCAATTTTATTCTGCCATTCATCCACATTATTGTCTTCAGCCTCATCCTTCTCAGTAATACATTTGATGAGGTAAAAGTCAATTGCCTCTACATTGGTTGTAGCATCTAGTTGTATTGTAAAAGTGTCACCAATTTGTAGTGCATTTCTCAACACATCATGATGTCCCTCCTCATATGACACTTCATCATATGCATCTTCGTCATCATCAGGAAGGGGTTCAGAATCAAGCAAGGGTTACAAAATATGATAATCCCACGAAGGAACATGTTCTTTGTTGACACATCTATTCCAACGACCATGTATACATGCATCACAAAAGCAAGCCAAATGTCTGATGGCAAGTCCTATAGAATCTTGTGGGTTATGAGAATGAATGCATAGAGCATGACTTTGGGATAGGTTCACAATTCCATTTTACCTCGCTATTTACATCTCCTACTTTGACCTCCCAAAAAACATGGGCACAATTTATCTATTTTGAAGAATAGCAAGCTTCAGCACTCTCTCATAGGTTGGCCCTACAATAAGTGACTATATCAGCAACACACTTTAAGGTAGCACCGTTTGGCTTTAATTGTTCATGTGTCAACATTCTCTTCACCACAGCTCTTGCTCCGTCATGTTCTCTCTTGCCATGTCCTGATGCTCAGAAGAAATGACTCATTTGTATCCTAGTCAAACTTGCATACCTTGCTATAACATAGAATGGCTTGCATGCCTTGAACCATGAAGCAGCACTATGAGACCACACCAGGGATTTCACTGACGTAAACGAGAACATGTGAACATGTTAATAAAATATGTTAATAACACAAAAAATCTTGTGATCACATGTTATATTCACAAAGCTTTCACAAGGGCCTAAAAAATTTATCTTTGTCGGGCATAAAAAATCTTCTTAGGTGGCCACTAATCTGCTATTATGTGAAGATGGTAACATGAGAACATGTGAATAGCTTATTCCCATGTGTAGCCAAGCTTTTAAGGGGTTCCCAAATGGCAAGTGACCTGTTATTTTGTGAACGGTAACATGAGAACATGTGAATAACTTGTTCACATGTGTTATTATCACAAAAAATCTTTTGATCACGTGAATGTTAAATCCCTAGACCACACCTAATGTGATTTAATTATTACCCCTTGTTCCTTCAACCATTCAAAGTGCAACATAAAGCAATGTTGCACAAACAAGGTGTCATAAACTATGTCATCTGAAATGAGAAAGTGGACAGTTTTGATGAGTTCACTTGCCTTCCTGTAGTAAGTTATGTGTACAAGTATGGTGACTTGTGTCCAATGCCAATGCATAGTTTTCAGCAAAGTCAATCACAGATACAACCACATCATCAGGAAAATTTTGAATACATTCTTTAAACTGTTGTGCTTGCCACCTAGGCAACGTAATTGTCGGTAATGAAGAAACTAAGCTTGGATTTCAAAAGTGCAAGAAACTCCCAACACTGCGTCACTTTGTTCAAAAGATCTTTCCGCTTCCTTTTGTTTCCTTCTTTGTCCATTGTCTCCACAAATGCAAATACCTTCACAATCATAGAATTCCCTCCCTTTCTTGTCTCCAAAGGGAAGCATGCCAAATTCTTCACACCACAGGTTTTACAGTACCCCATCAAGAACTTTCTGTTATGGAAGGACTCGTCTTCTCGCTTCGAAAAAAATACTGACTCCCACAACTGTGTGACACCATTAAAGGTATGCGCTATAGATGAGCATGTTTTGTTGGTACCATCTCCAGCACAAATCTCACAACTGCATGGACATCCACACCCATGGAGACCAAACTTCTGAGAGTGCATATAATTGAGTGCATCTTTCAAGAAATACATATGCACGTGATATTCACAAAAACATGTATATTTGTCCTTCACTCGAAAAACAAAGAAAGGCTTCAAATACTTAAATGAACGCAATTGAATTTTTTTGGAATTAGGGTTGCAGGAAAGCACACAAGGCTTGGAGAAGAAGAAGCAAGAATGCACACAACACAAAGTGTATTAGATTGTGTCAATGTACAAAAGATAAGTTAGCCCTAGAAGAATGGGCATATATACAAGCCGGGGGAAAAAACCTCCTAAAGAGGGAAAAAGTGCCCCGACGGTCCTAAGTGTGTTCACACACATCACTGCCTATGTATATGGCAACAAATCCCCCCTGGGAGTGATGGTGTGAACGAGAGCTGGAACTCATGTATAGGGGAGTGCCATGCCTGAAGTAGATCAATCCACAAAGGGAAGCAAGCCCAAAGCTTTGCGGAAAGCTTTGAACTTCTCACGAGGAAGCGCCTTTGTGAAAAGATCGGCGAGGTTGTCATGTGTTGGCACATAGGCCAAGCTGATCTCTCCTGCTGAGAGTCTCTCCCTGACATAGTGATAATGCACCTCAATGTGCTTTGTGCGAGCATGAAAAACTGGGTTTCTCGCAACTGCCAATGCGCTCTGACTGTCAGTGAAAATAGAGGTGGCAGACTCCTGTCCAACACCCAAGTCAGCCATAAGCCGTATGAGCCACACACACTCAACCGTAGCTGTGAAAGCTGCCCTGTACTTAGCTTCACAACTAGAAGTGCCCACAGTAGGTTGCTTCTTGCTCAACCAAGATATGCATGAGCTACCGAGCATGAAACAAAAACCACTTGTGGACACTCTTGTGTCATAGCAACCAGCCCAATCTGAGTCCGAAAAAGCATGTAAATCTGGCGGCAACGATCCCCCCTTGGGATAAAACAACCCAAGATGTATGGTGCCACTCAAGTAGCAAAAGATGCATTTAACTGCCTTCCAATGCTGAGACCCTGGGCTATGCATAAACTTACTCACCTGTGAGACTGCAAACTGAATGTCCGGCCTCGTAATGCATACATAAATGAGGCAACCAACAGCTGTCTGATAGAGTGTGACATCAAAGTGATCTCCAGCATCATGAAGACTCAACTTCAAACCTGTCTCCATTGGAGTAGCAATAGGCTTGCAGTCTTCAAGGCCAAATCTCCGCAACAATGTCTCAATATTGCTTTGTTTGACACAAAGCAATACCTCCATCACACTGCTTAAACTGTATCCCCAAATAATGATGCAAATGCCCCAAATTTGACATCTCAAAAGAGGCATTCAAATCATTCTTAAAATCAGCAATATGACTCTCATTTGGTCCTGTGAGTAGCATGTCATCGACATAGAGAGCAATGATTAGATGTACACCATCCACACGTTTAACATACAAAGTGCTTTCTGTTGGACTATTCTAAAACCCATGTGCAGTCAAATATGCATGTATCTTTTCATACCAAGCTTGTGGAGCTTGCTTTAAACCATATAAAGCCTTTTTCAACCTGCACACTTTGTTTTCCTGCCCTCTTTGAACAAAACCACGAGGCTGCGATACATACACCTCCTCATGCAAATCTCCATTCAAGAATGCAGTCTTTATGTCCAGCTGATGTACATTCTAACCATTATGAGCTGCCAATGCACAAATGCTACGAATGGTAGTCATACGACAAGTGGGAGAAAAGGTCTCATCAAAATCAATGCCCTTTTCTTGAGCATAACCCTTTGCAACAAGCCTAGCCTTATAGCGATCAACACTGCCATTTGGCTTTCGTTTCAACTTAAAAACCCACTTACATCCAATGGCCTTTTTACCAATAGGCAAATCACACAAAGACCATGTACCATTCTTCATTATAGCATCATATTCACTTTGCATTGCAGCCAACCAATTTTTTGAATTTTGTGCCTCATCAAATGA
Organism: Cibotium barometz; assembly: GCF_041138505.1. NCBI lineage: Eukaryota > Viridiplantae > Streptophyta > Polypodiopsida > Cyatheales > Cibotiaceae > Cibotium > Cibotium barometz. Next base: position 6,323,229 of record NC_141046.1, read on the forward strand.
AAGAGGTTCTTCCTCTTCACACATACTAGACACAGCCAAAGCATAACAATCTAATGTATAAGAGGCATGCTGAAAACCTGAACGAGTACGACTAGTTATAGGTGCATCAATCTTACTATCACGCAATGTTTGCGCCAGCCATTTAGGCATACCTCTAGCCTGCTCATTTTCAGCCCTATCCTCATGAATTACATCCTGTAAATCTGCATCAGAAATAGGCTGATCTATGATGTCATTTGAAATCTGCATAGGCTGAATATTTGCCTCATTAGGACTTACATTTGAATTCCCACCTGTAAAGAGAGGCAACAACGTATCAAATACATCCCTGAGCTCACACCTGTCTCTTTGGTACATGATAACAAGGATTGCACAGCATCTTCCACAAAAACAACATCTCGACTAATCAAGATACGCTTTGACTGCAGATGATACAATCTGTAACCCTTGCTTTCAGTACTGTAACCAACAAAAATGCATTTGACAGCCTTATCATCCAATTTTTTGCATTGTTGCATAGGCACTAAAGCATAGGCCAAGCAACCAAAGACACGTAAGTGACCAATAGAAGGTTTCCTGCCATGCCAAGCTTCATATGGAGTAATAGACTACAAGGCCTTAGTGGGACACCTATTGAGTACATATGTAGCACACATGACAGCCTCAAGCCAAAATGCATGTGGCAAAGCTTGGCTCTTGACCATACATCGTGCCATCTCCATAAGTGACCTGTTTTTCCTCTCAGCAACACCATTTTGCTGAGGGGTATACGGCACTGTACATTGGTGTTTTATCCCACGACTAGCCAGAAATGCATCAAACTCTTTAGACATGTACTCCCCCCCTCGATCAGAACGGAGGGTGCCCACAGTACAATTGGATACATTTTCAACCATAAGAAAAAACTGTTTGAAGCACAAAAACACTTCGGACTTTGCCTTCAGTGGATATACCCATGCATGCCTTGAGTAATCATCAATGAAAGTCACGAAGTATAAGTGTTTACCAAATGACGGAGTTTGCATAGGCCCACATACATCATCACTATGTACAAGTTGCAATTTGCGAGTGGCCTGCACAGAACCATCCTTTGGAAACGCAAAACGCTGCATTTTGCCCAAAATACAGCCTTCACAAATATGTATCAATGGTGCCTCAAGAGGGGGCAATGAAGCAACCATATCAAATTTCTGCAAACGCAACAAACTTAGCAAAGTTTGGATGACCAAAACGAGCATGCCATAGTTTTGCATCTGAAACTGCCTTTTCATCAGAAACTGCATTTGCTGAATCTTCCACACACTTGTCATAAGAATTGAGCCTATACAGCCTATAAAACAAGGTGGCAGATACAATAATCGTATCACGAGAAGTCAAATCATGAACAGTACATCTGTCATCCACAAATTTGACTACAAGTCCAAGTCTAGCAAGCGCGCAGAGAGACAGACAATAGATTTTTCTTTATCCCTGGCACATACAAAGCATCTGAAAGTGTGAAAGCGCTGCCATTTGCAGCCGTAAGCATAATTTTACCAACGCCCTTCATTGGGTAAGAAGAATTATTGGCACATGTAACAGTATTCCCATTAGAGACAGCCTCAAGAGAAGTGAACATATCACGATGCGAGGTAATGTGCTTTGTAGCACCACTGTCAAAATACCAAACATGAGAGTCAATAGAAACTGCCAAACATGCATCATGTACAGATGGGTTATACTGGCAATACACGCTAAACGCCCATTCTGTATCCTGCGCAACATTTATAGAATCTACATTTGTAGAAGCATCCGTTGTTGTGGCTGCATTTGACTCTTTCTTATTTGCCTCTTTAGCCTTTAGCTTAGGGCAATTCTTAATGACATGATCATTTGCCTTACAATAGTTACACCTGGTCTTTTTCTTGCCTTTATCAAGAGCCTTCTCAGAGTTATTGTTGCTACCTGTGGAAGGAGAAGAAGTTGCAGACCTACTAATAGAAGAAGAAACAGTGGAAGGGACTACCTTACCACTTCTTCTCTGCTGTTGCTGGGCAGCAATAAATGCTTGATCAACTGCATGCTGCCTGGCCCTGTTTTGCCTGGACTGCGCTTCTTGCAAGAGCTTGTTGACTAAAGTATCAGACTTGACAGCATCAGGTCTGTCCTCATTAAGAAGTCTCCACGTGGAAGCAAAAGTCTGATATGTCTCAGGTAAAGCATCAAGAACAGTCTACACAAGAGAATGATCAGGAATAATCTCTCCTGCAGAAATCAACTGTTCTTTGAGATCTTTAATCTCAGCAAGAAAAACATTCATGTCATCATCTTCTTTCATAATCTTCAATTCTAGCTCTTTACGCAAGTAAGCGATTTTTGCTTCGTTACGACCTGCATACAAACCAGCTAGAATATCCCAAGCCTGTTTTGCTGTTTTAGCTGAACGAATATGTGGGGTGATGTTACGTTTGATAGAAAGTGCAATCAAGGCATGAGCCTGCGGCATCTTTACCATCCCAACGAGCTTATTCAGCAGTGGGTAAAACAGCAGCAACCGTAGAGCTGCTAGAACCTGCAACATCCTCAACAGATCCTACATCCACAGAACCTGGACGTACATCCATACCCTGCACAATGTTCCACACTCCTTTTGCAACCAAAACATGCTGCATCATGTATGCCCAAAGTGGATAGTTGCTGTCTCCATCGAGTTTGTCTTCAGCAGACAACATGCGAAATACATCATTGCTGTTATCAGCCATGGCCACCACTGACTGAAACTGATGCAAAAGCTGCCTGTAATGAAGCAAAGACTGAACAGAAAACAACTCGTGCTATGTAGCACGGTCTACAATAGAGTACGTATGCCTGTTTTGTAGAAAACTGCACTGTCAGAATTTCTGCAGAAAATGACGAAAACGCCTGTGCAGAACTTGAAATGCAAAAACGGAGCCTGAAACGACCTCAGATGCAAATTCTGAGAATGCCAAGCCCTATGGGCTTATTTGCAAAGTACAGGGACCTGCAAAAGCGCTCGTGAAAACTCACCTCAATCGGAGAACGTGAGTCGGAAGGTGCTGGCGGCGTAGCCCTGGGAGCCGATGCCTGCTCTGATACCAATTGTTGGAATTAGGGTTGCAGGAAAGCACACAAGGCTTGGAGAAGAAGAAGCAAGAATGCACACAACACAAAGTGTATTAGATTGTGTCAATGTACAAAAGATAAGTTAGCCCTAGAAGAATGGGCATATATACAAGCTGGGGGAAAAAACCTCCTAAAGAGGGAAAAAGTGCCCCGGTGGTCCTAAGTGTGTTCACACACATCACTGCCTATGTATATGGCAACAAATTTTGCATTCTAGATGACAAGCTTTGAATCTACGAAACAACTCAACCTACAGATAAAAAAACCAAAAAGATACATTACTTAGCATGAAAGATGTGCTACTTGGGTTGAAAGATATGATAACAGTACGATAGATATACTACTTAGCATGACTTGAAGCAAGAAAGATATGCTAACATGCAAGATATGCTAATTAGCATGAAAGATATGTTACTTAGAGTGAAAAAGATGCTAAATAGCATGTATAATATGCTACTTATCTCACGAAAGATACACTACTTAGCATGACTTGAAACTAGCAAGATCAAATAGATGTGCTACTTAGCAGGAAATATATGCTAACTAGCATGCAACATATGCTAATTAGCATGAAAGATATGCTACTTAGGATGCTAGATATGCTAGCATTATGATTTTCATGAGAAATATGTTACTTATAGTAAGAAATATGCTAACTATAGCATGTACAATATGTGATAGATATGCTAACTAACATGATAGATATGCTAACTAACATGATAAATATGCTACCTAGCATATATGAACTTTGTATGCTAGTTAGTTAGTATCATTTAGCTAGTTAGTATCAACAGATGATAAATTTGATAATTAGGCAAAGAATGTGCCCATAAAATGAATTAGTAAGTTGGTTAACACTTGAAACTAGAATAAATAAGTATAACATACTTGTAGCTAGAATAAATAAGTATAACATACCTGTAGCTCATCGAGTAGATGGACTGGGTGTTTGATATAACTTTTCTTTCCTAATCTTTTTCTATAAACATCCTTCTTGTTGGGAGAAACACATGACTCAGATTCCCAAAATGAGTAAACTAATTCTTTCAATTCTTCAGCTACTATGGTACTGCCACATTGATGCTTCCAACATGCCGCCAATAAGAATAAGCTATTACCATCATCTGAAGTGGCTTAGACACTAGATCTTGCCTTGTACAAGGATGGCTTGGAAACCTAAAAAACCCTTGCCACCTTAGAAATGGGCATGTCTTCAGTTGAGTTCATTAGCATGGTCAAAGTACTTTTCTTTAAGAACAACTCTTCTTTGTTTGTTGGCTACTTAACAATCACCAATGTGTTGCGCACATTGGCTACTAGAGTTGCTTGCACTTGCAGCTCCTCTCGAGATGATTGATCTCCCAATCTTAGCACTGCAGGGTGTTGTAGAATTCGATTGAAAATTTCACACTTTAGTTTCTTTTCCATGCTTTGGGTCCTCTCATTAAGAACTTTATTATCTCAAAGACGTATCGCTCTTGCACGTGCTTTGTTCCCATTGTTCTCTCTTCTTTTTGGCCTCGTACTCCCTGATGATGGTACGTGATTCAAGTTGTTTCTCCCAAAGGGCATGATTGATTGAATCTTCATGTCTTTGAAATCCTACGATTAGTAAAAGTGAGCTTTACAATCCAGTCAAGTGACTTGGTAACAATACAAAAATGTAGCATGTACCATCTTCTTCCATGAACATTGCAATCATAATACAAAAAATTACTTTCTTCCATCACTACTGGGAATGCACCTCTGTTGTCCACAACAATCAACCCTGTAATCTTGCCTCTAATGTCTACATTTGGGAGAGAGAGAGAGAGAGAGAGAGAAGAAGAAAGTGAGAGAAGAATGAGACGAGGCATGCTGAGTGCGTGTGTCCACCAAAACATTTGTGTGTATCAAACAAATCAGACCTTCCATCACTACTTCTTCCATTACTAATGAGAATGCACCTTTGTTGTCCTCAACAATCAGCCCTGTAATCTTGCCTATAATGTCCATATTTGGGGAGAGAGAGAGAGAGGGAGAGAGAGAGAGAGAGAGAGAGGACTTTCTTGCAAGTGTTTGTTACAAAGAGGGAGAGTGGGAGGGAAGACGTGGGAGTAACTGTTGAGGGTTCTTTTTTAAATTGTATTAAAAAAGCTTTCGTTAAAAAAAACTATTTTTTAAAAGGCGCCTTGTTAAATAAATAGAAAGGCAAATAGTATATGCTAGCAAGCAATGTCCTGGACATGCTATTTAGTAAACCTTAACATGCTTACACCCTTCTAGATTTACCTTCATGATCTTTGACTACGTTATGGAGCTTTTTCCATTTATCATAATTGATTCTACTTATGTAATTTGAGTTATATGGCTTTCATGTCCTAGTCTTCTTCTTTTTCTCCAAGTGAAGAGGTTTTGAGAGAAATCTTTTGGCTTTTACACCACCAATCAATGCTTTAATTGGTACATCCTTTTCATTTGTTGACTTCTTGGTATCCTTTAAAATACGAACATTCCCACCATGTAGGCCAAGATGTGTGCTGGCCCAACCAGGTTAACACAAGATGGACTTCCCCATAAGTTTTGCTAGCCCCGCCAACTCAATGAAACTGAGTAAAATTACACCACAACTGAGAGAGAAGAGTTAACGATGGTTTACATGGTTAAGAAATTACGCCATTATCTTTTGATGACCAAGTTTGTGTTCTTTGAAGACCATCAAGCCCTCTTATACTACTTAGTCAATACGTCCTGTACGACAGGTAGAATCACCAGATGGCTTCTTATTTTTCTTGAGTTCGATTTCACCGTTACGGTGAGGAAAGAGTCTCACAACATGTTCTTCAAGGATCCCTAATGACATTTTTGGGCGAAGAAAAGGGTGGAGGAACTTTCCTATATATATATGAGACATTGTAGTTCATTTCTAATCAAGTTGGCTAGTTCTTGAGTACATTGTCTCTTCTCTCATCTATTCTTTCTCACATGGTATCAGAGCAAGGTGGTGGTGCACATAGAGCCTCCTTATCCTTCTTCCTCTCTACCTCTAGTCCTCTTCAACAACCCCGCTTTCAATTGCGTTTTTTCATTCTTTGATTATCTGCTAAACGAATGCGTTTTTGAGAATTATGCCCACGATACGTGCTGGAGGGTCGTTGCAAGATCAAGGTGCTCAGTTTTGTCCACTCAGGCATCGTGTAAATAGTAAAAAAATAGGCATTTGTTAGTGGCTAATCTCTCCTAGTAAATGAAGGAATTTCGTTTCAAGTTCTTTTGTTGGAACATCATATCCAAAGTTAGGAATATAGTTTTGCATAATTTGATTAAGCATTAGATAGTCAAAAGTCCTCATTTTCTTAGGTACAAAGTCAATGTATACAACCTGTCCCAAATTTGAACTGATTCCATAAAATGCTAATATCTTTTACACATAAAGTCATATGAGATTCCCACTTTGTACCTTAGATCTTCACATAATATAGAGCTTAACTTGTTTTTTCAAGAAAATTTTAAGATATTTGTCTATTTTTTTAAAAATATTTCAAGGTCTTTAAAATGTTATAATATACGCCACTTTTTGTACCCACAATAACTACCACTTAAAATCCTCAATCTTGTAGATCAAAAGAGTGGGTAGATACTGAGACATTAGTAGAATGTGGTGGTTAGTAAAAATTACAAATCCAATGGTTGGATTTTTAATGATCTCTTTTTAAATTCTTCCAGACTATCAAAAGGCCTACAAATATTAATAATCTAATTAGTAAAATTACATTTTTGATGTGAATCATCCAAAACCTATAGGGACTAGTGTACTTCTAATGGTGCATCTATGCAAAAATAAATTGGATCACTCTAAGTGTGGAAAGATCATTTGTTTATGATTTCATCATATTTTTTATTAATTTTAATTAATTAAACTAATTTATATTAATTTAAATAATATTGGGTTAATTTAAGGGCAAGCGTATTTTCTATTAGTTGCTTGATTTCATTTTAAGTACCTTGCCTCCCAAAATTTAATCTCCAAGCATTGTCCCAGTCCAGCATAAACTGGATAAAACTGGACACCGTGATCTTGCAACAACCTTGGAATCATCGTGGTCTACAACTTTGCAGAAGAAAGTTTTCCTAAATTCCTTACCGTTTTTGAGTTATTCGGCAGACTACCTGCAGAATTTCTGCTTGCATTTTTTGCAGAAGCCCTTACTCATCATCCTTGCACTCATTCAATGATGCAAGAGACTTCAAACCAGCCCCTTACCATCCTCGACAAGTGTGTTTTTAAAGCACTTGAATCCGAGTCCTACAACTCTACTTGCAGTGAAAACATTGCCAACTAGTTTTCCCTACATGCGGTAGCGTTTTTTTGGAGGCTTCTTGTGGAGAGATTTCTTCACTGTGTTTTCATCATCAACTTCAGCCCTCTTCATGGTGTTTTGAGGTATATATTCATCATCTTTTCTACACCTTTCTAAAATTTCACTTTGCTACACACTTTGTGTTTGCATTTTTGTAGACAATCAACTCCTCCATACTCCTTCTACCTAAGGCTACATTCTCAGCCCTCTTTTGGTGGTTTCTATGGAGTCTATTGGTTCATATATTGGCTGCATTTCGTGGCTACGTTTTTACACTATCTTTGTGCATATTTTGGAGATACTTCCTTGGTGGATAGCCCATCTATTGGCTGCGTTTTTGGAGGTACGACACTTCTTCCCTTGTGTTTTCTGCTTCGGTCGATGAAGAAGAAGTAATTCGCTGCTTTTGACATTTCCAAGAAACAAGTCATATCTTGATGCCACTTCTGAAGCACTTTGGCTTCAGCAAATTCTGAATCACCTTGGATGTTCATCTACTCCGACACTCATCTACTCAGATTCACAGAGTGCTATTGCTTTAGCCAAAAATCCAGTTATTCGAGGACGATCTAAACACATTGATGTTCATTTTCATTTTGTTCGTGATTGGATTTCTGAAGGTCGTATTTAGCTTGAGTATTGTCCTACCAAAGATAATGTTGCTGATTTGTTTACTAAGCTTCTTCCTCGACCTACCTTGGATTATCTTCTTCAACGCGTTGGCGTTGGTCCTTCCATCTGGACCTGAAGAGGAGGTGTTGGATAGGTGTCATCTCCAGATGGTGTCACGCTAGTGGCACACTCTTTAGCCTCTAGGCATTTTTGGGATTTATAGCATTCATTTTCATTTTTTCTTACTTACACACATTTTTGGGTGGAGAAAAGGGTGGAGGAACTTTCCTATATATATGAGGCATTGTAGTTCATTTCTAATCAAGTTGGCTAGTTCTTGAGTACATTGTCTCTTCTCTCATCTCTTCTTTCTCACACTTTGTAGCAGACATCACTGCTTGTAAGGTTCTCACAAAGCTGGGTTATAGTGGCCCACCTTAATGGTGGCTGATGATGCTACTGAGTATGTTAAATAATGTGATGAATGTCAGTGCATAGCAATCCCTCATTTTTTCAAGGATCATATGCCTCTGAACCCCATTGTGTCCTTACAACCATTTGAAAAATGGGGCATAGACTTCGTAGGACCCATCATTCCGATAGCCAAATACACTCAAGCTAGATATATAATTGCTACCATGAACTACTGCACCAAGTGGGTAGAAGCTCGTGCAACCTGCAAAGCTGATGCCGGCTAAATATCTCTATATCATATGCTTCAGTTGTCCTCTCGAGCTTGTCAATGACAACGGAACGCATTTCATCAATGAGGTAATCGAATTACTCTTGTCACCCACAGGAAGCCCTCCCCTTACTATCCTCAAGTGAATGGCCAAGCCAAAAGCACAAACAAAATCCTGTGTGCCATTCTTACCAAAATAGTGGAGGCCAACCGTAATGGTTTAGAACAAAAGTTACGGGCTTCACTTTGGGCCGATAGAACTTTTTGTACAAGGCAGCAACCAGTGCTACCCCTTTCACTTTAACCTACGTTACTGAAGCAGTCATGCCCATGCAGTTTTTTATCCAAAGTCTATGTGCTGCGGTGCTGCACGAAAAACTTACCAAAAATGCCTTAAGCTATCTCATGTTTGAGCTTGAAAAGCTTGAAGAAACCCGCCTCTTTGTGGTCTATAGCATGATTGTAGAGAAGCTCAAGCGTAAACAATGGTTTGATGATCAGCTCAAGGACAAACAAATGAATGAGGGTGACATGGTCCTCTTATTCACCACCAAAACGCACAAGAAAAAGCTGAAGTTTAGGGGCTTAGGACCTTTCCTAGTCTTTGAGATCACACCACAAGGTGCTGTGCGCATTGAAACACTTGATGGTGTTGCGATGGCTAGTTACTTAAATGGTAGTAAATGTATACATATGCGACAAATCACAAATCACAGCTGTAATGCCCAATTACATGCTCCAATCTGAAAATCCCCAATTTTTATGCACTTTGGCGACCAGGATAAAGCACTGGCAGGGTGATGAAGTTGGCGGTTGGTGATCCCTAGTGATTGTACTCCGCCCTATTCGAAGCAGGCACTTTGGCAGATATTGTTGCTAATTTACTGGCGATGGAGTAAAAGTTTGAAATGCATTTCATGGGGCACTTTGGCAGATATTGTTGCTAATTTACTGGCGATGGAGTAAAAGTTTGAAATGCATTTCATGGCAGCCTATGTTGCACCAGCGGTGGATTAACCAGTGAACAGAGGCGCATTATGGCCGACTCCAGATTGGATGTGCCACTGCAAAATTGTCTGGAAGTGAAAGAGGGAGTGGGTGGTGGCATTGCAGACTGCTGCAGCAACCGAGGTGGGTGGGAGCCTGGATTCGGAGGGACCCGAGAGGCCAAAAAAGTCGAGGGCTTAGCAGATGACTGGTGGCTGGGCCAGAATCGAAGCATGGTTCTGCAGTCCGAGTGGAAAACCGAGTCCTGAGTAGAGCGGATCTGGAGCACCCGTCTTGCCCACTCTGCATTGAGGGAGTCAACTCCAAGGTGTAAGCGTAGGATACGCCAAGCCGAAATGAGTGTTGCAGTCTGAGTAGAGGCTGTCGTCCAAGCCGAAAGTCGAGGTGAAGTCCGCTATCTGAGGGAGTCGTGGTCCGAGTTGGCCAAAGTCACGACTGCTGGATTAGTGTTTCCACATCTGAGTCCGGGCCTCAGACAGATCAGAAGTCGTGGCGGAGTCTGGAGGTTCCATACCGGAGCAGAGCAGTCCGGAGTGATCAACCTAGACCTCGATAATGGTGATGATGAAGAGAGCACTCTGATCTCATGGACGTGTGCAGTTTTCAGAACGGGAAGCAATAGCTGGTGCCCATGCGGAAGGCGGAAAATGTCATCTTTATCCGAGCCTTTGAATTTGGACGTTGGAAAATCGTGAAGTCGAAGAATCGGACAAGCAGATTGGGGCGGATCCGAACGAATCTGGAGCAGAGTTGATCTCCGACACGGAAACAATAAGTTCGACCGGTCGGATAATCCACCTGTCGGAGCATCCTCCAGGCAGATCATCCTCAAGTTCGACCATCCTCCAGGCAACCAAAAGCAGGAAACTGAAAAAGGGGAGAAAGAAGTTGCATGCAGTGGTGGAGGCAATGGTGTGTGCTCGACGATGGCATCTTTTGCATAATAGAGGCAACTCTGTAAACTGCTCACAGATTTTGAAGATTGAAGACCTGCAAGTAGCAGCCCATGACCTGATGGCACAGTATGACTCTGACAACGAGTTTGAAGAGTGTGATGCCAATTTGGATGGAGGCTCTGTGTCACCAGCCATGATATCCAGTACTGAGCATGCAGCAACAGAGATGAGACTGGAAGACCCTGCCTTTGTCCAATTCAGTAAAGAAGAATCCTATGGTGAAGTGGTAAATCAATTGGCACAGGTTGTTCAAGTGGAGCATAATGAGAATGTATCGGAGCAAAAATCTACCGGTAAACAATGGTAGATGGCACAAGGAGAATGAGCAGCCCACAACTGAAGAAGCAGAGGATGAGGATGTTGTGGCTAAGGAAATAAACAAAGGCCATGTTGAGCCGGATGTACGGCACAAGTTCTCACCCAAATGGGCAGTGTAGATGATTGTCAATCTTATAGAGAAGTTTCCAGCCGCAACTTTCATACCTCCCACATTTCGACATCCTTATGATCACTCTAGTTTGGGATACCAATTAGTCCCAAGTGGAGGTGTTTTTAGGCTGCCAATCCTCAAGTGTTCAACATGAGGATGATGAGGAGCATGATACCCAACTTGTGGCTAGCTAGGAGAGGGAGGGTAACTCTACAAAGTCTCCAAGTTATGTCGAGTCCATGACAGAGTTGCTTTATGATCTTGAAGATGAATATCTTGCTGCATATTCCAGTGGTGTAAATGGGTTAGCTGTTCATGACTTGTTCAATCGTGCGGTAGGTTGTTCTCAACAAGCTGATGATGTGAGCCATCTGGATTGTAGTGTAAAAGAGATGCCTACGTTGCAAACAACAGCTCCAGGGGTTAATGATGAGATACAAAGTATGAAGGTTGTGTGTGCATGGAAGGGAGAGACAGACAAAGATGTCCCGGAGGATTCCCTAAGTATGCATGACCTGATACCCCAAGTTTCTCATGGGTTGGTACAGGGCCAAGATACTGATGATTTGGTGAAGACATGGGAAAATCAAGTTGGAAGCAAACATTATGATACCAATCTTCTAGATAGAGACTTTTACTGGGACCACACAATTTTTCTAGATTTACCAAGTTGGGATCCTGAGCCTGATGATGATGAGAAGGATGGATTCTCTATCATAGTAGCTCCTACCGATACTATGGAGGGCATATCAAAAGCAGTTCAACAGGGTAATGTTCATGATAATTTATATGAAAGCATGGGCAGCTTGCAGATTCTTCAAATAGTAGATATTGGGGCAAATAAAGCTGCATGTAAGGCATTTAGGCACAAGGAGTATGCAGGCTGCATGAAGCACTCATGTCAGGACCGAGAGATGTTGTAAAAGTCGGCTACTAGTCTCGAAGGACAAGATCACTACATCGCACGCCGTGTTGGATCACAAGTGGGTTTGCTTGAGGTTAGAAGCATGAGGATGGGAAGGCTGTGCAAGCAAGAGCTAGTAGTTATGGACCAGGCCATGCTGGGCAGGGATGACTTTTCTAACATGTCTCATGAGCTCATCCAACGAATGACAAACTGCGTCTCCCACTAGCAACACACAACTTTCATAGAGAGAAATGTTATTAGACAAAGCCCATGAGAGAGAGCGGTGTCTGGGGCGGTGTCTGGGGAGTTATACCAAAAAAATGTACAGTTCACAGAGCTGCAGAAAAAGTTCAAACCAACAAACAAAGTAGCTAGGCATAGCTATCAACACAATTACTAAGCTCCACCAACATGTCAACCAAGCACATGCAGCGGTAGGAACAGCCCACAAAGAGCTCACAGTCATTAAAGGACTACATCAAGAGGCCATGATCCAGGCTTAGATAGCAGAGGATACTCTAGCCCGGAGCACTGCGGATTTCACAAAGCACCATGATTTAACAGAGGCCACCATTCATCACTTGCATGAGCAGCTCAGAGATGTTGAGGCTCCGGCCGCCCAACCACCATTCATTCCACCGGCTCCTTCATCCAACTTGGTCGACCACAAGGTGGACGCACTCATGGAGATCGCCACCGAGCTCAGCTCCTTCATCCAACTTGGTCAACCACAAGGTGGATGCACTTATGGAGATCGCCACCGAGCTCCCTGTTTTGGCATTCCCCCCTCAAACCCCGTATCAGCTCCTTGATCTACAGTTCCAAGCCATCCACCTTAACCTTCTCCAACACGTTATCTATATAGAAGAATCCCTATCCCACCAATAGTATACATATTCTCTATCCAAGCCCCCCATCGATAACCTAAATCTCATCCCCCATTTTTCTTCCAAGGTTGGCTCACCTTTCAACACCCTCACTCCCCTTCCATCCTCTTCAAGCCATCCTCACAACCTAGCGCTTACTACTTTGATATGGCTTCCCTGCGCAGCCCACTCGGATCTCATTGATTTATCCTTACCAGATGGCGTCTTCCCCTACCCCTATCTCCCCCTCCTCTCCATCCAGTACCTCTGCATAGCTAGCTGGCATGTTGTCCATGATGCCTACCTCTCCCTCCTCAATGATCCTCTACCACCCTACTCAGCAACCGGCTTACTCATTCTACACCCCCTCCACCCCCTCGCCCCCCGGCTCCGCTACCCACCAACCCACCACTCTAAGAAGGGGAAACCCCACCACAACCACCATCTAAGCGGCGCGAGGAAGTCAACTCTCCACCAAACCCTTTGAATTGGCGTGATCCTCTAGACCGCATGGAGTTTGAGCAGGCCATCACCATCCTTCTCGGTTGATAGCTCCAACATCACCCCATCACCCGCATCACTGACCGCATCAAACATTAATGTCCTTCACCCATACCTAGATGCCAAGCACATCACCTAGCGGCATGATCACCAACCCAAAACCCATGGTGGATACCACCGACCACTAGTCGTTGCTCATCCAATAATGTTTGATCTCATGGGCAAGCAGCCGGCCTAGCAACGACCCTTCCTCACCAAACCCTTCATCTGGGACATCTACTATAATGCACCCCGCACGCTAAGGATCAACCCGAATTTTCTTCCCATTCGAAGATGGTGGGCTTGGAAGATGTTCCACGATGAGCAACAAAAGAACCCAAAGTTGCAATTCAACTTTCCCTGGTTCGCACCCCCATCACTACAACATTCATATACACTGAAGAATCCTGGTGGTTAGGCACTTCCATGATTTCATCTACCACTATGACCAAGTCCCTGACCCACTGGTGATTGCTACAATTCGATTCTTCCACTACAAGGGATTGGGCTCATACCCGCGCTCTTAGCCGCTAAAAATGACTTGTGAAAAAAAGTAGCGGGCTCGTGTATCAGCGCGTGTATAATCGCGGCCAGAGACATGCGTGTAAAAACGCGTGTACAATACCTCTCAGACGCGCGTATACACGGGTGTGTAGCCGCGTTTTTTTTTGCAGACGCGTTAATACACGCCAGTATACACGCCTCTTATTCTATTAGACGCGGTTATACACGGGTGTATAGCCGCATCCTGTTCAGTCCCAATGTCCCAGACGCGTTTTTACTTGCGTCTATACACGCGTTTCTTTTATTTAGATGCGCTTATACACGCGTTATTGCCAGTTTATACGCGTTTATACACGCGTAATTTCCAGTGTATCCGCGCAGATACACGCAATTTTTAGCAGTTTTGACGCGTTTATACACGCGAACAGAGAGCAAAAAAAAAATCCAGAGAGTGCTATTTGGTGCCTGAATACTGTTCCAGCATTCCAGCACCCAATAGCACTCTCTGGTTTAGGGTTTTTGGTGCATTAGACCATCCCATTAGACCATCCACGAAGAACATATGCACGAGGGAGATTAAGACAAGAACGACATGAATGCATGCATACATTGTCATTACACGATTCAAGACAGCCATGAATGTAATACTATCGATCAATCAATTCAATATTACTATCAAAATTTCATACATGTATACAAGGGAGTCCATATCTCGAAGTAGCCCATGGCTTGAGTTTACAAAAAAATATATACAATCACATCCTAAATATGGAATGTGATACTACAAATCTGAGTATTACTCAGACCCAGATGATGACTCGGTGCTCCCCTCATGCTCAGATGAGCTCGCATCGGTCGGAATGTCCGAGGAGTAGTGCTCACGTCCACCCTCTGCAGCGGCGGCCGGTGGATCATCAGCAGCTTGTGCCTGTTCAAGTAATATATAGTATATAAGTATATATATATATATATATGCAATTCAATAAACCAAAACCATTCGTTATGAATTTTCAAGTACCTGTCGACCGTATGGTCTCATGGCCAACTCAAACTGCGCGTCCGTAATACGTCCCTCGGCTCTGAAGATGGCCCACGTGTCACGTCTGCTATGCCGGCGAGCATACGCAGTATCGTGGGTTGTGGGCTTCCTCCCCGTAACCCGTCGCTGTATCATAATCAACACAATTTGTAAGATTAAAACAATTCATAGAATCAATGAATTAAGTAAACAATCAAATAAAGTGACAGGATACTTACGAACTCTGCCTCCCATGACTCGACGCCGCCAGATCCGAAATGCGAAGATCCAACGGTCTCCATCTGGATCCGTCGTGCCTCCACATGCTGCCTGCTCTTCACGCCACCCTCTGCTCGTTTCTTTGCCTCCTTCCACTCGCGTTTGTGCGCAGTGGCAGGTTTCTCGGCAGGATAGCCACCCGCAGCTACATTTAGCCGGTCATCGTACGCGAGTTTTTTAAGGTGAGATCTTTTATTACTTAAGATCTCCCTTATTCGCGTCCTTCCCCATACATCCGAGAATGTAGCATGTGGGGGATTGGGGTACCGACTGTGTACAGCCTCTATCACCTCCCCAACTAATCGGCTATTTTGATCTTTAAATTTAATAAAACAATTTCTATATGAGTTTGATACTACCCCACGCATGTACTCCATTACCTCCCTCCCCCTCGCATCCATCACTATCCCGCCCCTATCCGTCACATCATAGCAAACCACTCTCTCCATCTCTCTCATCTCCTCCTCTTCCGAACTGTCTCCTCTAACTCTTCTCCCTCTATCTCCTCTCTCATCCCGTGCCCTACTACCTCCCCCACCTCCCCCACCTCCCCCACCAAAGCACCCGCCGCATCCTCCACTCCCACTCTTCCTACTGCTGCGGGTGGAGTCACGACTGGGGGATTGTCTACGTGACGGTGGCTGTGAGCCCTGACGTGATAGTGGCTCTGAGGGAGCACGTGATGGTGGCTGTGAGGGTGTACGTGAGTGTGTCTGGGACGAGGTATGTCTCCTCGGTGGACGTGGAAGAGGAGAAGCTGCATGCCGTCTCGTCGGACTCGGAGGAATAGACGGCACTGGAGTGCCCTGGATACTCGCGGTAGGGGTATAGACACCAGGCAGGGAAGGAGGGGGATGAGCATACATATACTCTGTAAGCTCAACCGGACCAGGTTGGCGCCCAAAGTGATTCATCATCTCCATCAACCAATTGCTATACGCAAATGGATCGGATGAAGAACCTGGAATATCCATAAAGAACTTGCAGCAAACATCATCATGTACATCATTGACTCACACATTGTCATTACACAAGTCAAATGCCTGCAAACCATGAAATCTGAAACGCCGCAGTTTTCTGTCTGTAGAAACGCGTGTATACACCCGTTAAAAAACGCGTGTATATACCCGGCAAAAAACGCGTGTATATGCGCGTGGAAAAACTCTGCAGACAGGTTGCACGCGCTCCTACACGCGTTCGTACACGCGACCTGCGAAATTTTTTTTTCGAAAAGACCGACCCCCGACAAAAACAGAATGTCCTTATAAAAGGACCAGCCATTGTCGCCCCTGTCAGGATGCAGCAACCCAATCGTATGCAAAAAGACAAACCCAAAGAGCAAAGAGCAAAGTAAACAAATCTGACAAAAGAGACAAGGCACAGGACAAAGTGACTCACCTCTGAAAAAGTGAGTCCTCTCTGCTCCTTCTCTGCTCCCTCCTTCTCCCGTGTGTGTGCTCCTTTCTCTGCTCCCTCCTTGCTGTTGGAAAAGGCGAAAACAGGCGAAAACGCATGCACTGTTGATTTCTAAGTTCAAAATCTATATTTGGGGAAGGCGGGCTGTTTTTAGTTTAAATATGCCGTCGCGTTTATGGGTGCGTTTATGTTCGCGTTTATCAACGCATGTATTTTCGCGTGTACATGATTTCAGCTGCGCTTATACACGCGTTTTGCAGAAAGTAGCCGCGTGAATACACGCGTTTTTTAGGAAGTAGCCGCGTTTATACACGCAAGTTTTAGGAGACAGCCGCGCGAATACACGCGTTTTTGTGCTTTCATTAAAAATATATAATGAGTTTGTGTTTTCTGATTTGTACACAGGATGTCATCAACCTCTTCAAGCAGTTCTGGGGAAGATGAGACAATGCGTCATCGTAATCGCGATGTGTGGTTGGGACAACGGATCAAATGTATGTGTAATCGATGTCAAGGATGCATTGTACGAGCACGTCGAATTACCTTGAATCATATCTCCATGTATGGAGAATGGAATCAAACAGGTTTAGAGGTGAGTAGATGTAAATTGATGGTATTCAAATGACTCATGGTATCCAAATTAAATTAATAGAGTTGTAACATATAATTTGATAAATTGAAGCAGGATGCAGTACCACACCCTAACATGGTACCCTACGCGCGACGAGAGCACGTAAAGCGTCGACGAGATGATGCTGGAGCTTCGGGATCTAATGTCAGAGATGAGTGGGAAAGGGACGACAATAGCCCTGCACCCCACGAAGTTGTGGAAGAGGAGGTGCTTGATGATATGGTACGGAATCTTTTTAAGGATGATCCCAAAGGTATGGACGACGATGATATGGAACAAGAGCATCTTTATAAAGCTTCATCGACACCGGTGTTTGACGGCTGCACATTCTCAGTTTTACGTGCTTCCCTTGAACTACTTAATATACAAACAGTTTATGGATGGAGCAATGCAAGTCTTGACGCATTGTTGAAGTAAGCATTCTAACTTATAAATTTGAATTAGTGGTTTAAGGTTTAGGATTTAAGACTAATTATAATTGATGATATTGGATGCAGGCTATTGTCAAACATGCTTCCAAAGGAAAATAGACTGCCCATCTCAAGAGACATAGCGAGGCGCTATGTGACATCTCTTGGAGGACTGGATTATGATAAAATACATGCATGCGTCAATGATTGCATTCTCTTTCGTGGGACGCATAAGGAGGCTCTGACATGTCCCACTTGTGGTGAAGCAAGGTATAGAACAGATATGAAGAGTTTTGATGTACCTCGTAAAGTCTTGCGACACTTTCCTATAATTCCTTGCATCAAACACATGTTCAAGTGCAAATCCATAGCAGAGCTCATGTCATGGCATTCCTCACATCGATCGGATGATGGCATGTGGAGAATTCCCGCAGACACTCCTGCTTGGAAGCATATTGAAGATGAGTGGCCCAGCTTTAAAACAGAGCCCAGAAACTTGAGACTTGGCCTGGGTATGGATGGAGTGAATCCATTTGGTTTCAAAAGCATCGCGTACAGCGTGTGGCCAGTTGTGCTGGTGAATTATAACCTTCCACCATCAATGGCGATCAAGAAGGGACATCTTATGTTATCCCTTCTAATTCCAGGGAAACATAAAGTCAAGCATATGGATGTTTATCTTGAACCACTGATTGATGAGTTGGAGGAACTATGGAGAGGTGTTGCGGTGGTGGACATTAGTAGGCCTCCCTCCTCTCGACACTTCGACTTAAAAGCAGTGTTGATGTGGACAATGCATGACTTTCCAGGATACAGCGATTGTTCTGGTAAGAATTCTAATTACCTCCCTACTCTATTACTATTGGCTATATATATTAATTAGACGGTTTGACTTTATTATTCTAACTTTTATTTATATTTTAACAGGTTTGAAAACATCGGGTAAACATGCATGTCCTGTTTGTGGCCCTTCGTTAGTACATGAGTATGCTGATGGTTTGTGTAAGACTATATTCGATAATCATCATCGATTTCTCCCCTCAGATCATCCTAAATATGTTGCTAGTAAGAGTAACATTCCTCCACAAACACTTCGTGCAAAAGATTGGAAGCGTATTTGGGAGTCTACAACTATTCTTCCTCCAGATGGCATGAACAGGTATAGTGATGTTTTTTCAATCTTGTTTTGTGTAGTCTCTATTGCACCACGTTCCAAAGTGATGTATAATACATTCACTGATATGGAGCATATGGAGGATGTAACAAGCCGCAATGAAGATGACGTCGAACATGCCATTGAAGATGTTGTGATCGATGATCAAGAAATAAGAGATGATCGTGATAATGAGGATGAGCATGCCATTTCTCATGATCATGAGAATGACCCTACCATTGAGGATGATGGTGATGATGATGAGGATGATCAGGACATCGATACCATTATCAATGGAGTACAGAATATCGATAGTGGAATAAATTTAATCGTAGCCTTACCAATTGATCAAATGGATATTGATGTTGATCGTTTGACAAGGATGGATCTTATTGAAGATGAGATCGAACCCTAACCAATCCGTCACTGTATGTTCTAAATTGATGACATTTCTATCATCTCATATGCATGATTTATTTTTGAATATATTTCATTGTTGTAAATGCATGTAGTGGGATTGTGTAATGATGTATACTGTAATGTACTATGAGATGGTTTAAGGAAAATAGTTTTTAATTTTGTTAAGGAATTCAGTTTTTCTCTGCCATGCGTGTATTAATCCGTGTACAGTGGCGTGTATTTTTCCGTGTATGATAGCGAGTATTACCCCGTGAATATTATCGTGTATTTTTCCGTGTATAATAGCGAGTATTACCCCGTGAATATTATCGTGTATTTATGCGTGTATTACTGCGTGTATATAAACGCGTTTATACACGCGTTGATAAATGCAAATATACACGCGAATTTAAATGCTAAAATACACGCACCCGATTTTATTCAAATACAAGCGCGACCATACACGCGTTCGTAATTTATCGCGTGTATGAAACGCGTGTATGGCAGCATTGTCTTGTAGTGTTCAACCTCATCATCACCTGGCTGGAGTCCTTCCCAACATGGGACCATTACTTCAAGGGATCCCAAGGCCTCGCCTTCGACATCAACAAAGGGCCCACACTCAAGCGACTACTCGGCTACTACAAACAAGTCATGTGGATGCCTGCTTGGAGGCTCCAAACTTTTGAAGACATGATGGAGATGACCTTCTGGATGAGCTACCGCATCATCCATCGTGCCCCTCCCGCTCCTACCTTGTGATACGACTTCATCCGTACGTACTCTATCTACTACAGATAACTTCTTCGACCAGTTCCAAGGACGGACCTGGGATTGGGAGGGGGGTATGTTAACCACTCTAGTTAACATGACCTTTGGCTCAGCTACTATACTTCCTTTGTAATTCATCTTTTTGTAATCACGCTAAGAGCCAATTGTAAGTGAGACATGGGATGACCAAGCTTATGGCTTGTGTAATGCCAATCATATGGAATTGAAGTACATAGAGCTAGATAAATTAAAAAGAGTAGTTTTGGGCCCCCATTTGTAATTGCGCGACCGGACATTGTAAATATGAGCTCATGTATCTAATAAATTTTATGAAATATGAAAACAGACAATCCCATTTGTCTCAATTGAGTTTTTCCTTCTCTCTCTCTCTCTCTCTCTCTCTCTCTCTCTTATGGTGGCTTGCTTGCTTGTGATTGTTGCTGTATGTGAATAGGAATGGTGTTGCTTTCCCTTTTCTCCTTCACTCCCTTCTCATTTCTCTCCACCTTGTCTTGTTTGCATATGATTGGCATGAGGTAGAGGTTGAGCTCTCCATAGCTCCTTCCCTCTTTCTCCTACCTAGCTTGCTTGGATCTCTCTTTGGGTTACACAAAGAGAGTGTCCACAGTGAGCCCCTAGTGGCCTCACATCAGAGAGTTAATGCTGATAGGGTTAACCTAGTGCAAATCACCAAATTCGTCCCTTGCATGCCCTCTCTTCTTCTTCTCTCTTGTGCTTTGTGAGGTAGAATGTTAAACTATTAACAAATAACATTTATAACATTTCTACTTCAAGGCATAACCAATGAAGATGCATTTCTCTATCTTTGGATCCAACTTTTTTCTCACTTCACATATGAAATACCTCCAAACACTTTTAAGTGAGACACATCTAGTTTAATGCTTGTAAACTTCTATTTAGGTGAGACACATCTAGTTTAATGCTTGTAAACTTCTATTTAGGTGTTATACCATGAACAGTTATAGTAGGGGTCTTGTTCATAATGTAAACAATAGTTGTCTCCTGCTATTGCTTTTGCTTCTATCGACTATAATTGTTCAAGTTTTATACCACATGAATAGTTATAGTGAGGGTCTTGTTTATAATGTAAACATTAGTTGTAACAATAGTTGATGTAGTTGTAGTGGGGGTCTTGTTCATAATATAAACATAAATAGTAATTGCTATTGCTTCTACCCAAAAAAAAATCTAACATATTCTTTTCAAATGGCATGGATGTGCCACTTCTACAATGTGCCTATTTTTCATTTCTACAATACCATTCTATTACAAAATCTGCCCCCAGATGTAAATTGTCACTTATTTTTCTCCTTTCTCAAGAAAAAACTGAACTCCAAAAAAAAACTTCTTTCCCATGTGATCTCGGGCATTTTATTTGCATGCCTTTCTCCTTCTCAACCAATGATTAAAGTCTATGGAAGTGATCAAACGCCTCACTTTTCTCCTTCTCAACCAAGGCTTAAAATCTCTAAAACAAGTCCATGTTGGCCCAAGTACCTACTCCATAGGTCACACCGTGGAGAATAATTTGTTGATTTACAAACCGAAGTCTGTCCACCCACTCACTCCAGCAAGGAGCTTTGAATTACAAAATAAATTATGTCCACCCATGCACTCTAGCAAGGAGAACGAATTACAATCTAAAGACTGTCCACCTATGGGAGCTTTGATAATGATCGAGGTAGACTCTGGACAAGGGATGACATGCACAATAAGGACATATGAAGCACACATATAACAAAGTGAAGTAAGATCATAGTATGAATATGGAGTTTGCCATGTTTCTAGATATATAGTACCCATCAAAGGTCATAGGTCAGCCCATGCCGGGAACCCACTATACATCACCCCATTGGGACCATATTTTAGACTGAACAATCAACTTAACATCTTGGTGTGTAGACCCATTCGAGGATATCCGGGTGCTTGTTTGGTGCCCACAAAATCCGAGGACTAGGTGGTAGTCGACCCCCCACTTATATGCATTCCACTTGGCATGGTGCCAATATACATGATGCATCTCCTAACCATCCACCCATACATGAGCAATGACCATTATGTACAAAATTGGGAACTAGATGATGCCAAGATTCTCAATACAATGGCTATTCCTCATCTAGGATTCTCATATCTATAGGAACCCTAATAAAATAGTGGAACAACCTGTCATGGTGATGAAAAGGGTGGAGCATTGATTCCTAGCATATATATACACACACATAGTGATAGTGATGAAGCTGGATCATTGATTCCCACCATACACACACACAATGACAAGGGTGGAGCATTGATTCCCAAAACAAACACACACACGCACACAAAGAAAACATTTGCGCACATTGAATGGTTAATTGCAAACATTTCTCCTCAAATATTTCCTTTAAAATATGGTGAAAGGATGATATTTTTAGAAAAATGGTTAAAAATTTTCAATGTACCCAATTTTGGATGATTTTGACGTCTTGAGTGATGGTTTTGTAGAATAGTACTTTATAGAATGGTTATAAAATATTCTACATCTAAATAAGCTTTATTATGGTTTACAAGATCTTGTGAAGTCAACTAACCTCACCAATTGCATATATTCGATTTAAATTAATAAAAGAAAATTTACAAAATTAACATCATGTGTGTTTTTTCATGAATTGGAATTAAATTCACAATCCTCTCTCATCACTAAAACATAGAAAACATTCATTCTACAGAAACCAAATGTATGCTGTGTGTTTGTGTGTTTGTATGCGTGTGTGTGTTTCTCATTTGAACCTCATCGTTGAATGCTATGGCAATTCAACTTGCTAATATATGTATATATAGGTCTTATCAATGTTCGCACCACAACCATGACTTTGCAAAAGGTAGTAAAAAGAATGATATACACTTCATATCTTAACTCAACAACAGTGGATAATAAAGTTTGCTATTTTCTAAGAGAAAACCTTATTTTTCTTCAAAAGTTTGAATCAATCAAAGCATAACGCTATATCAAATTTAAAAATATAGTAAACTAACTTGAAAATTTTCCAACAAATATACCATATTTTTCTTTTTTTTTCAAAAAAAATAGAAATATATTTTTGAACTTCATGCCGACATACTCACATACTTTAAAAAATAAAAATAGGGATTCTTTCCAACTCTTCTAGCTTCAATATGTTACCTACTTTTATATTATTCCATATGAATTACACTAAAACATTGCTAAACAATTAATTTTCATTTATCAATAGCATTAATGGGTGTAAGCCTGTTAACGTTTACTAAATAGCATGTCCAATGAATTACACTAAAAGTTTTATATTATTCCATATGAATTACACTAAAACATTGCTAAACAATTAATTTTCATTTATTGATAGCATTAATGGGTGTGTAAGCATGTTAACGTTTACTAAATAGCATGTCCATGGACATTGCTTGCTAGCAAATGATATTTGCCTTTCTATTTATTTAACAAGGTGCCTTTCGAAAAAGAGTTTTTTTTACACGAGACATTTCTTAATACAATTTAAAAAAGAACCCTCAACAGTTACTCCCATGTCTTCCCTCCCACTCTCCCTCTCGGTAAAAAACACCTACAAGAAAGTCCTCTCTCTCTCTCTCTCCCCCTCCCCCTCCCCCCAAATGTGGACATTACAGGCAAGATTACAGGGCTGATTGTTAAGGACAACATAGGTGCATTCTCAGTAGTGATGGAAGAAGTAGTGATGGAAGAGCTGATTTGTTAATACACACAAATGTTTCGGTGGACACACACACACTTAGAATGCCCTGTCTCATTCTTCCTCTCAGAGGGTTGATTGTTGAGGACAACAGAGGTGCATTCCCAGTAGTGATGGAAGAAGGTAAATTTTTGTATTATGATTGCAATGCTCATGGAAGAAGATGGTACACGTTACATTTTTGTATTGTTACCAAGTCACTTGACTGGATTGTAAAGCTCACTTTCACTAATTGTAGGCTTTTAAAGACATAAAAATTCAATCAATCATGCCCTTTGGGAGAAACAACTTGAATCACGTGCCATCATAAGGAGTATAAGGCCAAAAAGAAGAGAAAACAACGAGAATGAAGAAAGTGCAAGAGTGAGACTAACTTTATGGAGATTGATGAATCAATAAAACAGTAAATCATCTTTGAGACAGTAAAGTTCTTCAATGATAGGACCCAAAGCATGGAAAAGAAAGAAATTCAAAAAGAACTTTCCAATGTGCAATTGGAACAAGTTGAAATCAGGTAAAAAGGACCTTAGCCTAAGAGTCCAGATTTTCTGAAAATTTTGGATTAAGGTTCCTATGGACCAATCAGATTAATCCAAATTTAGCGAGGAGATAAATTGAAGAATAAAAGAAAAATCTCCCAAAAATGAGTAAATGCTCACATAAGAGGAAGAGTTGACTAAAGACAAGGTTTATTAGTTAAAAAAGAAGAGATATTTAGAGGAAATGATGCATTTCTGACACCTCAGTGTAGGGAATTTCCCTCATGAAGGAGGCGCCTATTTCACATGTGTGGATGAGTTTTAAACTCACAAATAATGAGATATTTTCATCTCTCCTCTCTCCTGTTTCAACTAGATCCAAAAAATGAGCTAAATTGACCCAAAAATGGTCAAAAATTGACCAAACTGATTTGGAAAATTCTAGAATCAGTTTTCTTGGTTAGAGGCTC
The DNA here is from genome assembly GCF_041138505.1 of Cibotium barometz. Taxonomy (NCBI): domain Eukaryota; kingdom Viridiplantae; phylum Streptophyta; class Polypodiopsida; order Cyatheales; family Cibotiaceae; genus Cibotium; species Cibotium barometz. Next base: position 6,347,966 of record NC_141046.1, read on the forward strand.
ATTTTTTCCTATAATTAGAAGCCTTCCCCTTTGTAAAAGGTTAATAGTGTTTATGCTCTATTACTCTACTCCTCCCTAGAGCCAAAAACATCGAATTCACTTGATAATTCAATTGTTTTTGACTAAATCCTCTAAAAAGAATTGGTGACCACTCTTGACCCAAACAAGAGTAGAACCCTTGAACCCTCAAGCCAAAAGTAAACTCACAAAACTCCTTGTAAGTTAGAAATTCTACTTTTTTTAAATTCTAATCTATGGTTTTTTTATTCTTGCTTTCTTAAGGTGAATGTGGATGTCATGCCTTGATGAAAAGGCTTCCCCCTTCTCTTCATTAAGAATTCAGCCTTTCTTTATCCTAAAATGAGTAGCAAATAAATTGATTTAAACTTTATTATTGTTTACTCTCTTGAAAGTGAAAATTGAGTAGATTAGAGTCTTGTACTTCAACTTGGGATTAATTTAAAGTGATATTAGAATGTAAAAATTGAGAAATGGTCAGCTATACAAAGGAGGTTATGGCAAAAAAAATTTAAATTTTGTGAAAATAAATTTTATCTTTAGGTTATTCTAAAAGAGTAATCCCCACCGTTTGTGTATTCTAAAAGAAATATTTTTATTATAAAAGTGTTGTTTTCATTGAATTTAAATTTTATGCATAGAAAGGTGCATAAAAGATTTATTTTTATTTCAAAAGACTCATTCTCATAAAAATTAAAATTATGCATAGAACGATGCATAAAAGATTTATTCTTATTTCAAAAGTGACATTCTCATTAAATTTTATTTTATGAATAGAAAGATGCATAAAAGATTTATTTTTATTTTAAAGGTGTCATTCTCATTAAAATTGATTTTACGCATACAAAGATGCATAAAAGATTTATTTTTATTTCAAAAGTGTCATTCTCATAAAAATTAAATTTACGCATAAAAGATTTATTTTTATCCCAAAAGAGTTATTCTCATTAAAATTGATTTATGCATAGAAAGATGCATAAAAGATTTATTTTTATCCCAAAAGAGTTATTCTCATTAAAATTGATGTATGCATAGAAAGATGCATAAAAGATTTTTTTAATCCAAAGAGAGTTATTCTCATTAAAATTGATTTATGCATAGAAAGATGCATAAAAGATTTATTATTATCCCAAAAGAGTTATTCTCATCAAAATTGATTTATGCATAGAAAGATGCATAAAAGATTTATTTTTATCCCAAAAGTCTTATTCTCATTAAAATTGATTTATGCATAGAAAGATGCATAAAAGATTTATTTTTATCCCAAAAGTGTTATTCTCATTAAAATTGATTTATGCATAGAAAGATGCATAAAAGATTTATTTTGATTTCAAAAGGGTTATTCTCATTAAAATTGATTTATGCATAGAAAGATGCATAAAAGATTTGTTTTTATTTCAAAAGTGTTATTCTCATTAAAATTTATTTTATGCTACAGAGAAAGATGCATAAAGGATTTCTTTCAAAAGTGTTATTTTTCCTAAAATTGAATTTATGCATAAATAGATGCATAAAAGGATTTTAATAAAAGTGTTATTCACTAAAGTTGATTTTTATGCATAAATAGATGCGTAAAGAATCTTTATATCAAAAATTAGAATTCTCTTAAATTCTATGAATAGACATAACGAGATGTGATGTGAATCAGATAGATGTGAATGAATGGATGGATGGAAGTGATGTGAATCGAGGTGAATCAGATAGATGTGAATGAATGGATGGATGGAAGTGATGTGAATAGAGGTGATGAGAATGTGAGGTAAATAGATGTGATGAGATGTGATGTGAATCAGATAGATGTGAATGGATGGATGGATTGGATGTGATGTGAATAGCGGTGATGACATGTGAGGTGAATAGATGTGCTGAGATGTGATGGATGGATGTGATGTGATGTGAATAGAGGTGATGAGATGTGAGGTGAATAGATGTGCTGAGATGTGATGTGAATCAGATAGATGTGAATGAATGGATGGATGGATGTGATGTGAATAGAGATGAGAATGTGAGGTGAATAGATGTGATGGGATGTGATGTGAATCAGATAGATGTGAATATGAATGGATGGATGGATGTGATGTGAATAGAGATGAGAATGTGAGGCGAATAGATGTGATAAGATGTGATGTGAACTAGATAGATGTGCATGGATGGATGTGTTAGAGCTATATATAGCTAGCCCTAACTCACTCTAGGTCTTGCCTATATATATGTGACTTGTGACTAATATGATTCATTTTTGTGGAGCGTATGTGGTGTCTCTTGTCTCGCATCTCTCCCTCTCTCAACATGGTATCAGAGCAATTCTAATCATAAGGGAAGCATCTACGTCTTCTTGTTCAATTTATGATTATGATTTCATGTCTTACAAGACTGATCTTTGGTAACAGTTTTGTGTAGGGTTGATTTGTTCTTTGACTATATGTTTCCTGTTGAAATATACAAGTGAATAGGGTGTGTGCAGGAACAAGCCCAATCGAATTCTACAACACCCTGCAGTGCTAAGATTATGAGATCAATCATCTAGAGAGAGGAACTGCAAGCCAATGTGCGCAACACATTGGCGATTGTTAAGTAGCCAACAAACAAAGAAGAGTTGTTCTTACAGAAAAATACATTGACCATGCTGATGAACTCAACTGAACACATGCCCATTGCTAAGGTGGCAAGGGTTTTGCAGTTTTCCAAGCCATCCTTGTACAAGTCAAGGTCTCATGTCCAAGCTACTTTCAGATGATGGTAATGGCTTATTCTCATTGGCGGCATGTTGGAAGCATCAACGTGGCAGTACCATAACTGAAGAATTGAAAGAACTAGTTTACTCATTTTGGGATTCTCAGTCATGTTTCTCCCAATAAGAAGGATGTTTGTAGGTTAGAGGCTATAAAAGAGGATGTGCAAATGTGAAAGAACTTGTGAAAAGGTGAGAAGAATCTACTGGGAGAGAATAAAGGGTAGCATGAGAAGATTTAGGAAGTGTGGAGATATTGTGGGAAAAGTGAAGAGGTGGAGTGAATCAAGGAGAAATCAGTGAGATTAGATGCTTGGATGTAAACTCTACAAATTGAGGTATTGTCTTAATGAGAATTTGTTGGTTTTTGATTATCCATGCCTACATTAAGCTATTTATTAATTACTCACTAATCACGTCTTAATTATTTGCTAATCACTTTGTTAATGATGTTGATTCTAGTATTTGATCCACCATAGCTCATCACATTGCTGTAATTTCAACATGGTATCAGAGCCATGCCTAGAATTCATCAGGTTTATGAGTCCATTATTTGATTAATTAGGATTAGTAGATAATTAGAATATAATCAAAATTTTAGTTATTTTTCAACTCACCTGTGTACCCCCAGCTGGTGGAGGAGCTCTAGCTCCTTGCACACTCATCATTAGGCCAAACCCTTTTAACCCTAGCTAGCCAACTCATAGGAGCTCCAGCCAGTCAAGACAAAAGCGCAAAGTACCGCCGCTGGCTGCTACAAAAATCGACGATTTATCAAGCACCATTTTTCTAAGGAGATTTTGACGTTGCTGCTTCATCCAATCAAATCAGCCTAATTTCTCTTAGCCCCGGGGGTTTTCCAGCATGCTCTATAAGCTGGTGAAGTCAAAATTCAATTTCATCAAGTCTACAATGAGATCCAAGCTCTTCATCAAATCTGCAAGTGACTTTGGTAAAACAGAGATTAAGCTTTCAATACTTACTTGATAGTCCGCGACCAATGCCTAGCACACCTCCCCTCAAGTGAACTTAGCACACCTGGACCCTGAACCAAGTTTCTCTCTTACTTGATAGTCCGCGACCAGTGCCTCAAGTCCCTAAACTCATAGTCCTTGACACTCTCTCTCTCTATGTGTCCAAGGCTACTACAAGTGCCCACCGTGACCTTGCCTAAAGTGCTCACACATACATCTATCTATCATGTGGCCTACATGATCGGTGGCTTAGAGGTGGTTTTACTTTGTTGGGGCAGGTTACATTGGGTTGTGGGGGCTCTCTCTCTCTCTCTCTCTCTCAGAGATTTTCACATGGCTTCTCACTCTTTGGAGCCTCACATCTTCTCTTGTCTTCAGTCTTCTGGTCGTGGCAGCTTCTCTTCATGCGTCCATGTCTTCCTCTTCTTTTAGTCTTCTTGTGACAGCTTCTCTTCTCGTTTCCATGTCTTCCTTCAGATTTTCTTCTTGGTGTGGATCTTCCTCTTAGAAAGAGATGTTCTTCTTCTTTCATGGCTGGGGCCATGAACTTGTCCATCTCCATCTTCATCTCCTCCATCACCATCACCATTCACATCTCCATCCTCCACCTCCATCCTCCATCTCCATCATCTCCATCACCATCCACATTTCCATCTCTGTATCCATCATCTCCTCCATCTCCATTTGCTAGGTACAATGGCTCTACGGGACATCACCAACAAGCAATCAAAGTTTCGCTTGCACGTGGACTTAGACGAGGAGTATGCCACAATGCGAAGTAATCAAACAAAGGGATGTATTCCTGCTGAGGTGCTATGAGTTCAAGGTGCAAAAGCCATTGATCTTTGGACTGATAGAAGCATTTATCCCCTTGATCCACAGACTGGTGCACCTCCCCCTTTTTGTAATATCACGCAGATCGTACGCTTCTTGGGTGACGGTTATAATGGTTTCTTAGGGTACTGTCAGAGGCTCTATTCTTTGTACTTGCAGGAACTCTCAAATCAAAATCACCTCAGGAAGCTTCTAAAATTATGCAAGGCGGAAAAGGAAGAATGTGCGTCAACTTTCATGGCCACAAAGGAACATATGCTGGCTCGAGTCAAGGATCTAGAGAAGGAGGATGCAAAGCAAAAGACGAAGCTTGATGAAGGTGTGGAAAGCAAGGATCAAGCTATAGAGAACTATCTCCGTCTTCGAAACTCAACTCGGAACCTTCGCCGACATGTCGATCATTTCACTCACCTCCCCGTGGGATATAATGCAAGGCAGCGAAAGCGCAGGCCTCTAAGTCTTCTTTCCAAAGATGGGGGGGCTTGCAAGCGACGTGTGCGTCAAACAAGGTAATCACAGCTTCAAAACTAGCATTACATTCCTTTTTCATATAGTTATTGACTCTGAACTATGTGATGTCCAGGGAATGTGCTAAAGCAATATTAGGTTGTTCCAATACTGAGGAGTCTATCCTTGAGCACATTATTCCAGAGCAGAAAGTAATCAATATGATAACCAATCTAGTAAATGGTGCATTGCGTGATAGGATTCAAAAGTATTTTCTCAAGGAATTCGAGCAGATTGTCAGTCCCGTTGACATGCTCACTGTGTGGGACACAGCAAGTGATAAGGGATACAGGGCTTTGTATACTTGCATCACAGCACGTCTACGAGGCAAAGGAATGACACGATCTATACTTCCAACACCATACAGTATAGTTATGCCAAGGAAGTCAGCAAACAGCAATATTGCCGACTTGCTAGGCGGCTACAGATGGGTGGATGGTAGCATGCCGATGTCAAATTCAAAAGATTTTGCTTACAACAAGTTTAACAATGTTTACGTCGAGGTGGAGGCGCTTCAACGAGCTATGATTCAGTTTTATGATATGACATTAGAGGAGATGGATGGAAAGGCTATATTTGTCCTCAAATTGGATGAATGTCAGGTTGTAAAGGGCCAAAGGGTGGAACGTACAAGTCTGACACTCATGAGCAGGGCATTGAAGCGAAAGAGCTTAGACGGCGAAGATGAAACAGGTGATGCGAAGAATAACTTGCACACAAAGCGACACAAGCAAGATTACTTTGGAGTGCAGTCTAAGAAGAACATATGGTGGCAGGCGGCATGGACCCTTCCGCATGAGGACCATGACAGTCTGAGGTGGTACTTCACCCGTACAGGTATTCAAGGAGTGATACACAGGCAATCAAATGGTGAAGTCTTGCATGTGCCTGGCACTGGTGACTTTGAAATAGAGTGGCACCTTGGTGGTGATCTCAAGACCCTCAAATGCATGTTGGGAACTAAAAGCGGTGCTAACACTTTGTTTCCATGCATCTTTTGTTGTCATCCAAGGATGCCAAGTGTCGCAGTGGGGAAGGCCAAACAAGCAACCAAGGTGAAGGGTCGTAAGCAGGCAAGTGCAAAGGGCTCAAATCAATTACAAAAAGGGAAGGGTATGCACGTCTGGCTCAATGGACTTATGAGCTACAATCAAAGCAAGGCACCATCTCGCGCAGAGGAGGATGATACTTGGAACCCTATTCTTTCAATTCCACTGTCGCGAGTACATGTGTGTTCCTTGCACGCAAGACTTAGAATTCTGGACAAATTGTTGATGCTCCACATCAATTATGCTTGGAACATGGAGCCAGAGTCACGACGAGAACAGTGCATCCAAGAGCTTGAAGTTGTTATCATCCGTGGGGCTTCATGCAGGTGCTGTCACCCTCTCTAAGGATCGCAAAAACCCATCAAGTACCCAAGATAACCCTAATAAGATATGTATGGGTGGTGCAAAAGCAAGACACCTGCTCTCAAACTATGGTGAGGCTCAAAGCCATACACATTTTGAATTATGGAAGCAGATTTGTGATGTAACAACCTATCGAGGCAATGAGGCGACACTAGGATTGAAGCGTGCACATGTGTGGGAAGCTTGTGATGAGATGATGAGGCTTCTTGAGCGCTCGTATCTTGATGAAGCAGAGATAGCTACATTCAAGACTTCGATTGACAGATTCATAGAAGAAATGATCGATGCTTGGAGGGAAACTCATATAACACACTACATACATATTCTCTATGCACATAGTTCCTTCTTTCTAGATGAATATGGGTCTCTTGCACTCTGGAGCAACCAAGGCATGGAACGATCACATTACCAAGCCAAGGCGGCCTATTTTAAGAACACGGGTCATGGCAGTGGCAAGGTTCGCAGCAATGCATTTCAGGAAATGTTCAACTGGTTTTACCGTACACTTACTGGGAGAAAGGCCCAAAAGCGAGCCAGAAATTTATCTTTGAGGCGCAAAATCATAAAGGTGGTAGGTGCAAGGCGAAAGAGAAGGGTGCAATGCGTCAATGGCACGTGAAAGAGCGAGGCAATGGCACAGTGGTCGACTAAGAAATGGCCGCGTGTGGTTACCCACCCAATAATTCTTGTTCGCCACTTTTTGGCGCGTTTATTGTAAATTGACTTTTTTGTAATTTTGGCCCCCTATAAATATCAAAGTGAGTTTTATTGTCATTTTTAAAAGTCTTGACTTGTGAGCTCTCTCTCTCTCTTCCTCTCCCCTTGACTCTCTCTCGCGTGCTCTCTCTCTCTCTCGCTCGTGCACTAATATCTCACGCACATGGAGCCCCCAAATGATCCTCCCTCCAATACGCAGGATGACATTTTCAAAGACCTTGGGCCCTTACCGGTGGCACATAGAACTGAAATCCCAAACATTTACCCAAAAAGCCCAAATGGATCTAGAAGCTGAGCGTGTGAGGCTTGAGCGAGAGGCCCAAGAAGCCCAAGAACGCCAAGAAGCGAAGAGATTACAGAAAGAAGCAGAGGACATGGAGGCAGCTGAGAGAGCAAGAAAAGAAGCCGAAGAGACCGTCAGAACACAGGAGGAGGATGAGGCAGCAAAGAAAGCACAGGAGGATGAGGCAGCAAAGAAAGCACAGGAGGATGAGGCTGCCAATAAGGCGGAAGAAGACGAGGCAATGGGGAGGCAGATAAGAAGGCTGCAGAAGAAGCTCAGGCTGCCGCAAGCAACGAGAGAAGATTAGCATTCTTTGCGGAGGAGGATTGGCTTAATAGACAAGCTCGTGGATTTGTTGCTGACATGCGAATGGCCGGATACGAAGATGACACAATTTTGGAAGCGGCTATACAAGGTCTTCGAGTAGAATATACAAAGAGGAGAAATGAAGACAGTAGAAAGGGAGCACCTGCCGAGTAGTAGGATTCTCAATGCAGTGTTAGACAGAGTCTTGGCTCGTGCACTTGGTAAAGGAAAGAGAAAACTCTCAACTGAGGAAGTAGAAAATAAGAGACAGAAGCTTGAACGAGAAGCCAGGGCAGAAAACGCACGGAGGCTTCATGAGGAAAAAGAAAGAAAAGATGAAGAGGAGCGAGTAAGGAAGAAGGCAGAGCAGAGAGAAGCTTAGAAGACTCCATCTGCAAAGGCAAAGAAAACTCCAACACCTGCAAAGGCTAAGAAGGGGAAAACCATTCCTAAACGCACAGAACCCCCTTCCGACAACTTCCAAGAGCAGCGACAAAAGTTTAAAAATGACACACCAGCTTGGACTCGCCGCGCGCAAGCACCACCGCCCCCAACAATGCAGAAGAAGCAAAGGTGGAGACCAGGGACAGTTGCCCTTAGAGAAATTCGCAAATATCAGAAGAGCTGCACACCAATTATTCCAAAGGCACCTTTTGCGCATCTCGTCAAAGAGATTATCCTCGACCAGCATCGGGATATCAATCATGTGCAAGCGGTGGCACTAGGCGCTCTGCAACAAGGTGCCGAGGATATTTTGGTTTCCCTTTTCCAAGACGCGGTTTTGTGCATGGTGCATGCAAAACATGTCACTCTGAAGCCATCTGATCTTTGTCTAGCTAGGCGTATCCATGGAGACGACGCTCTCTTTCACTAGATAGAAGAAGCCTTTGTAATGCAACAAATCCGTGTTTTGTAATCTCAATTTGATTAATGAAAAACCATGTCTATTTTCAAAAAAGTTATTTTCTATTGCAAGTGATTATCGTCTTGTCAAGGTAATTGTAGTCTTTTGCATGTAATTGTTGTCGCTATGTACATTCGACCTCATGTGAACGCTCGTCTGCCACCACCCGTTTGACTTTGGCTCGACTCGACAAGCCGATTTCTCTTGCGTATGGCCCCAAAAGGGTAGATCAGATGTGCGGGGTGCGCCTGGGCCGACCGGGGGGGCCGGTGGTCGCGCCGTGAAACTTGTGTGCCACGGAGCGACTTTAGCCTATTTGACCTGGGCCCCAAAAGGGTAGATCAGATGTGCGGGGTGCGCCGGGGCTGACGGGGGGGGCCGGTGGTCGCGCCGTGGAACTTGTGTGCCACGGAGCGACTTTAGCCTGTTTGACCAGGTCAAACAGGCTAAAGTCGCTCCGTGGCACACAAGTCCTGGTCAAACAGGCTAAAGTCGCTCCGTGGCACACAAGTTCCACGGCGCGACCACCGGCCCCTGGTCAAACAGGCTAAAGTCGCTCCGTGGCACACAAGTTCCACGGCGCGACCACCGGCCCCCCCTCGGCCCCGGTGCACCCCGCACATCTGATCTACCCTTTTGGGGCCATACGCAGGAGAAATCGGCTCGTCGAGTCGAGCCAAAGTCGAACAGGTGGTGGCAGACGAGCGTTCACAAAAATTGATTGAAACATCATGACACGACACGACAACAACATATAAACACATCAAGAAGATAAAACTTAAAATCAGCTCGACAAACATCTTGATGTCATTAATTGTTTGATTTTCACAAAAGGCAAATGAGTACATTGGATCTAGCTAACTCGCTTGATGAGCTTGCTGAAAGCCTCATGGGTGAGAGTCTTTACCGATGGTTTGTCACCAATGCGTTCGGCTATCTCTTTAGCATCAGTGATGCCTTGTCCAAGGCTAAGGCCACAAAATCCTAGGAAAGACCCCGCACTTTTATCACCAAAGCTATAGATAGCTGCTTCCCTATTTACAAGAATACATTTTGGGCATTTTGGGCATTTTGGGCATTTTGGGCTATAGGGGCTTCACACAGGATGGCGCTTAGGGCTCTGCACTTCAAAAATACAGCTTGCGCGTCATTTGAAAAGTCGTTGTGAATCACGCGAAGCATCTCGGCATTAAATCTGGGGATGTAGTGCCATAGCGCAGCATCTTTCCCCTCCACCTCCTTTCGTGCTCCACCCTTTCAGCTTGCAAACTAGTCCATTTCTCTTGCGGTCTACAAAGTAGATAGAAGAATTAGTTGACTTCAAAAAATTACAAATTAAGAGGGAAGAAATTGGGTGTACTACCTCAGTGGCATCATCATGATCCACAAGGTCTGCATCACTAATATTGATGCTCCCGAGGCTGACGGAATCCGAAATGGCAAGCGGCTTGTGAGGGGCAAAGCTAGTTCCTGACACACTCTGATAGAAGTCCTTGCACTAGGATATTTGTACAAGAGTCTCTGCCACAAGGGACTCTATTGAGGCATGATTTTCCGGGAGCGCAAGCACCTTTGTGACATCTGCGGAACTGAAGTCAATGTAGATGTCATCATCTTTGGATAGCTGTTGTGTGTCTCGCATTCCCGCATACATAGCAATGACTGAGAGAGTTTCATCTTGGTGCAGCCCGAGGACATGGGCGATGTCATCCAAAAATAAGAACTCTACACCTTCTACTATGATGGGGTGTAGAGTTCGCACTTCGAGCTCTGGAACTTCATCCATGACATCGTCCCCTTCGATGTCCCGTTTCACAGCCTCAGCTTGCGGCTCTTCTGCCAGAGTCACAAGTGCAAGAGATGCTTCTTGCACTGGGGTGATAATCTCCTCCTTTGGGTCAGCTTCCTTGATCAAGAGATCTATAAGGTGTGGCTTTCTTTGGAGGAGTGGCCTTCCTCTTTCCCTTGCTTTTCTCTGTTCCCTCCAAGATCAGGAGGGCAAGAGTCATGTCCCACCTCAAACAACTTGTGCCGATGTTGCCCATTCCAAGACCTACCAGGTTATCTTCTTCCTCCTCCATTAGATATGTGCTACTAAGGTCTCTGAGGAATCTTGCAAGCCTAAACCTGAAATTTTTATCCGCTTTGTAGGTATGCTTGATAAGATCCACAGGCACCCAAGTCCCCTCCTTGTCTTCAAAGTTGACACAATATTCAGCCATGTATGTATCCATGTAGCTAGTGAATGCCCCAAACATGTCATTATGGAGTTCCACGGTGCCTTCCATGTCAATAGATGTCTGAAAGATGGGTGCAAGCTTCTCGATCAAGTGACCGAGGTCAAGCTTGTGCAATTGAGATAGGAGAGCTTGGGCGGGGGTGGCCATGCTTGAGTAGCGAAGAAGGCGAGGGGACCGCAAAGATGCCGAGAGTGAGGAGATGAACTCAAAGTGGCCAAAAGTGACTTATAAAGGGGTCTTTAAAACTTTTTTTATGTTTAAAAATTCACTTAAAACCTCCAAAAAAATAAAAACACGCGACAGAACTTAAAAGTGCACAAAATTGAACGCAAATTGTGAGTAGCCAAAATTGTTTTGAATTAATATCTCAAAATCTGTTACATAACTTGCTTGATATGGATACTTCTAGGGAAGGGAATGCTTTTACAAAAGTAAGATGCCTCTTTCCTCTTACGTAGAGGTGTGTTATCAATCACAAATGAAAAGTCACCTTTCAGTGCAAACCTAAGGCCTAAGTACTCCCTTAGGTTCGCCATATTCCAATCAGCATTTACTACGATATCCCACAAATCAGCTTGCGTGCTAACATGTACATCAAGCTGTTCTGCATCATTGATGTTCAAATTGAGTGCTTGCCATTTGCCTCCAGTCAGCTTCCAACGTCTGTAAGGAAAAATAATAGAGAGTTTGTTGCTTTCCAAGCTGGTACCGAACGACCATCTTCTCCGACACCACCATGCACTTTATCTTGTCACCCTGATGTTGAATAACCTTCAAATCCCACGAAGGTGGCAGAAAGGCACTCATTGCTGTGCCTCCCTTTGCAATCCACATTGTAGGAGTCCGGTGAACATCAGCCTCCTTGAACAAAAACACAAACAAATGTAAAGGCATGAAGAACGTGAAAGTCACACGATGTGACCCATAGGTGCACTTCATTGCATTGCACACATCAATCTCAATCCGACGTCTGGTTAGTGCAACCAAAGTATTGTCGGGCTTTGGCCAATCCTGGTCCGTGAGACTTGGTGTAGGGAGCCTCCGTAGAGTCCCAGAACCATCTCTTGACGTGGGTACAATATACTCTGCATAAAAGAAGAAAACTGAGCGCTCTAAAAGCTCTGATGCCGAACAACCAGTATATAGTAGCTTGCCGATTTCAAAGTGGTGCGCCTCAAAGGTTCTAGAAAGGGCCTCTAAAGGCTCCCATTCCACAAATGTCGACGGAAAGATGTCTGCACAGAACATTACAAGAACACACTTGAAAAAATCAAGCTTCCGTAACATGAAATGATATTATCATGTCTCAGTGCAGTCCATAAAACAAGAAGCACAAATAAAACTTACAATTTGCAGGAAAGCGTTTGTGATTGGCATTGTCAACACGGAGTTGCGATGCCTTGTAGACGTGTTGGATCATCACTTGCTTGCTTCCGTCAGCCCCCTTCTTGAGATCCACTATGCGACCCTTCCAATGGTGCGACTTTAACCCTATGTATCTGCGAGAGACTTTGTGGGCTCCCCTTGTGCTTGGACGCATCGTCACCCACATTCCTTTTGCAAAGGTGCTTGTAACCCACAAGCCAGTGTGGTCTTGCTCGTTGCTGCTGCTAAAGGACTCCACCCTTGAACGAGGTCGGCGACTCATTGTGCTTGGCTAACCGATTAAGCTAAATGCTATGAAGTTGTAGGTGTGTAAGAAGATCTCTGCAACCTAATGCTAGCAGAGCATATAAGCTGGCAAGAGGAGTCAAGAATGTGTATAAGCTAGCAAGAGGAGAGTGAAGAATGTGTGCAAGCAAGAGAGGATGGACTTGATGGGGGAAAAAGTGGACTCTTTTCCAAGCTTTCCATAGCCAAGAAGATCTCTGCAACCTAATGCTAGCAGAGCATATAAGCTGGCAAGAGGAGTCAAGAATGTGTATAAGCTAGCAAGAGGAGAGTGAAGAATGTGTGCAAGCAAGAGAGGATGGACTTGATGGGGGGAAAAGTGGACTGTTTTCCAAGCTTTCCGTAGCCAAGAAGGCACAGAAAGATAGATCTAACTTTAGGAGGGAAGGGGAAGGCTGAATGGGGAGGGAGGAGGCCAAAAAAAGACTCTTTTAGTTAGAGAGAGACTCATAACCGAATTGATAGTTTTAGAGAGAGGAAGAGGGAGTGGGGAGAGGGAAAAGTAGCTTTAAATGAGGGATAATGATGGGGGGCGTTTTTGGCCCTAGCCCACTTTTTGAGGTGGGGTCATTTATACCAGTTTGAGCTGTCTTTATTAAAAAAAGGTGAAAAATTTGATTTTATTGAAAGATTTTACATTTTTCAGCCCAATTTCTTAAAAGAAAATGGTATGATTCAAGTTTGACCCCTACATATTAGGGGCAAGGAAACCCAACATTTTTCTCCACCTGGCCTTCTCCCATTGCACAACTCCTTAATGACTGTCATTAGGCTTGGGGCAAATTAAAGGGCCCAAGAAGACCCCAAACAAGTCCTAATGAAGAGTGTGATTTGCAGGCATTAACCAAGGGTTAAATGTAAAATGATGATTACCACACAAATTTATCAGCATAATTTTACCAGAAATTACATCTGATTCGACTGGCTGGAGCACAAATGGGTTGCTATCTATGGCTAGACGGGTTTGGGCTAATTTTGAGTGTGCAAGGAGAGGGAGCTCCTCCACTGGCTGGGGGTACAGAGGTTAGTAGAAAATAACTAAAAATTTTGATTATTTCTTAATTATCTACTAATCCTAATTTACTAGATAATGGGCTCATAAACTTGATGAATTCTAGGCTTGGCTCTGATACCATGTTAAAATTACAACAATGTGATGAGCTATGGTGGATCAAATACTAGAATCAACATCATTAACAAAGTGATTAGATGATAAGTGATTAACTAATAGCTTAATGTAGGCATGGATAATAAAAAACCAGCAAATTCTCATTAGGCCAATACCTCAATTTATAGTGTTTACATCCAAGCATCTAATCCCACTGATTTCTCCTTGATTCACTCCACCTCTTTTGCTTGATTCTCTCCACCTCTCCCAGAATATCTCCACACTTCCTAAATCTTCTCATGCTACCCTTTATTCTCTCCCAGTAGATTCTTCTCACCTTTTCACAAGTTCTTTCTTCACATTTATAGATTCTCTTTTACAGCCTCTAACCAAGGGCTTGTTCCCGCACACACCCTATTCACTTGTATATTTCAACAGGTATTCAAGTTAAAAGGTATCTTCACAATGGTATTTTGCTTCTTCGTCAAGCAAAGTGTATCCAAGATATTCAAGTTAAAAAGTTTATCGTCACAATGGTATTTTGCTTCTTCGTCAAGATTCTCTTTTACAGCCTCTAACCAAGGGCTTGTTCCCGCACACACCCTATTCACTTGTATATTTCAACAGGTATTCAAGTTAAAAGGTATCGTCACAATGGTATTTTGCTTCTTCGTCAAGCAAAGTTTATCTAAGATATTGTTCAAAAGTTTGGGTGGCTACTGCACATTCGACAAACACTACTTGTCTTGCAAGCTCTACTAGGAGTACTTCTGCAAATATTGAGGCTGAATCATTAGCTTTAAATCAACCCTACGCTAATCGTGTTGGTTGTCTTCAATTTTTGGGCATGAGCACTCGTCTTGATATTCTATTTGCAGCAAATTTGTTAGGACAATACTTGTCCTCTCCAACTACAAGACATTGGTGTTATATGTACATTATGTGTGCTATGTTATATACACATTATGTATGCATATACTAGGAGGCTAACCCACATTAGGCTTGTGAGCATGGGAGCATGGGAACAAGCTCTAGTGGAGCATGGGTTAGGACTAACCTTAAGGTTTAAGGTTAGGGTCAGGCATCCAAGGGTCACACATGAGGAATGGAAAGTCAAGAGTCACTTGAGGGCCCTCCTATATAATAGGGGCATGGGGCACACTCAAGGGGGCTTGGAGGCTTGGAGCTTGAGGCTTATGCTATGGTCTCTTGTGTAGAGATCCATATCTACTCATCTACCATTTCACACTATAGCTACATGCTATTGGATTGGAGTTATACCTCTTGATGGTATGGGACATCAAGGTAGAGGTATGATGTATTTCATTTATGATTCATGTGTGCATCCCTTGGGCTCGGGGGTGGTTGGGTGGTTGAGTTTATGCCTGTTTTATGCATAACAATTATCTAGAGAGATCTTAGGGTACTAGGGAGTTTCAAATTGTTAAGGTATGTATGGGTGGTATCATGGTGGTATGGGACGCTAGGGATCCCTCACATATATTATCTTATGGGATAATTTGGGCTCAAGATTGTTGCTTTGCTTACATCACTTGGCATGTTGACCTCAACATTCAAAGACAATCTTATTTTCTAAATTCACTAGAAGTTATACTGTGGCATTCTCTAGATAAACATCTTTTATCTATAGCCTACGTGTTTTGATGAGGGCAATCTCATCGGGTATTTTCACTTGTTGAAATCTCTTTCTTTAGAGTTCAAACAAGTTTATCTTGTTGTGTTCGGATAAGGAAATTTGGATTCTTCCTTTGTTGGCATTTCTTTCTCTAGTTCCGTACTTTAGGTGATTTACACAATCAACCTGATAGGTTTACGGATGGACATATGTGACTCATCGAGACGTTGATGACTCTATGTTGATATGGTAACTCGAGACGTCGATTATTCCATATGCAGATGTGGGTATGTCGGGGCACCGATGAATCCCTGGTTTCTGCTGTTATAATGCCATGCTTTCCTACTTTATTCCGAAAGGTTTACAACGAAAAAGTTACTTTGAATGTGAATTGTTCTGATCATCCGCAGTAGTCTGATGGGCAAACAGAGTGTATGAATCAGATTGTAGAGGATATGCTTCGTGCATGTCTCTAGAAAATCATCATATTGGGAAATATCTTCCAATGATGGAATTTGCCTATAACAGTTCTAAATTTACGGGTATTATTTTTTTAGTCCGTGCATACTTATGTATGGGTATCAACTCAGGGCACCTATTGATGTCGGTCTTAAGGACATCGAGCTTGATGCATCGAGGGATTTCTTGCGTGATATGTATGAAATTTTGACCGAAGCTCGGGATTCTATCAGGAGTGCTCATGATAGGGCACGGTTTTATGCTGATAGGGGACGCTTATCTCGGTCTTTAGAACCAGGAGCGTTGTTTTATTTTAATGTTCCTAAAGATTTTCAGACTTTGTCAATGGAAAAATGCTCGAATTTATCTCCTAGATATTGTGGTCCATTTCGAGTTATATATCGGATTGGCACGGTTGCGTATGAACTAAAACTATCTCCAATTGTTAGAGTTCATCCAGTCTTTCATATCGATAGATTGAAAGGGAAACTGGGAGGTGAGGATGACACAGTTACTTCTCAAGAACTCGTTGAAGTCGATGAATTATCCTATGTTCCACATGAACCTGATAAGGTACTTGAATTCAGGGAAAGGAAACTTTGTAGTTGACTAATCCCTGAGGTTAAAATAAGGTGGAAAGATAGGAAAATTAAGAATTTGACTTGGGAGTCGGTTGAGATTGTTCAGCGCATTTCTCCTTCTTTTCATTGCAAGAGTGCAATGTTTTGAGAGAGGGGAAGTATGTTATATGTACATTATGTGTGCTATGTTATATACACATTATGTATGCATATACTAGGAGGCTAACCCACATTAGGCTTGTGAGCATGGGAGCATGGGAACAAGCTCTAGTGGAGCATGGGTTAGGACTAACCTTAAGGTTTAAAGTTAGGGTCAGGCATCCAAGGGTCACACATGAGGAATGGAAAGTCAAGAGTCACTTGAGGGCCCTCCTATATAATAGGGGCATGGGGCACACTCAAGGGGGCTTGGAGGTTTGGGCTCCATGAGGCCAAGGCTATGTTATGCTCTCTTTGTAGAGGTTCATATCTACTCACCTACCATTTCACACTATAGCTATATGCTATTGGATTGTGTTATACCTCTTGATGGTATGGGACATCAAGGTAGAGATATGATGTATTTCATTCATTATTCATGTGTGCATCCCTTGGGCTCGGGGGTGGTTGGGTGGTTGAGTTTATGCCTGATTTATGCATGTTTATGCATAACAATTATCTAGAGAGATCTTAGGGTTTTAACAATTGGTCTCAAGCTAAACGTGTTTGGAATTACTTGAAGGGCACTGTAGATTTCGGACTTGTATATAGCCGTCAAGAAGACATATCTTTATCAACTTCTCTTAATCTTTTGGGTTATTCAGATGCTGATTGGGTAAGCTCTAACTTGTCCATGCGATCCACCAATGGTAATTGCTTCTTTATCAATGGCTGTTTGGTATCTTGGGGTAGAAAGAAACAACGCTATATTGCAGTCTCTACTACTGAGTCTAAATATGTAGCTACATCTTTACCAACTCGTGAATTGGTTTGGCTTCGACAATCGCTTGCTAATATTGGTCATTCTCCTTCCTCAAGCACTCTTCTTAGATGTGACAACCAAAGTGCTATTAGTCTAGCCAAGGACTACGTGCAACATAGCAAGTCCAAGCATATTGCAGTTCATTATCACTATGTTCGACTTGAAGTAAGGAAAGGACCAATAATAGTAGAACATTGTCCAACTGATCAAATGATTGCAGACATTCTCACCAAAGGACTCCATGAAGCTCGGTTTACACTCTTGCGAGATCAGAACTTGGAGTTGCATCGGCCTCTCTTTTTGGAGATTAGCACATCTCATGTCATGTCAATTTTGTCTAGACTTGTACATAGCCTATAGACTTTAGGACACTTCACACATTACTTCACATCATGCATATTTATTCTTTGTACTTTGTATATAGAAGCACATTGCACATGACTTTAAGGTGGCATTGTACATTTATATTTAGGATCTCGGGGTTTTTCCCTTGCGCTCCCAAGGGTTTTTTTAGTCGCAGCTGGAGACCTTTATTTGAGTGGGGGTGTTGGAGCTATATATAGCTAGCCTTAACTCACTCTAGGTCTTGCCTATATATATGTGACTTGTGACTAATATGATTCATTCTTGTGGAGCGTATGTGGTGTCTCGTCTCTCTCCCTCTCTCAACAGGATGGATGTGATGTAAATAGAGGTGATGAGATGTGAGGTGAATAGATGTGATGTGAATCAGAGAGATGTGAATGGATGGATGGATGTGATGTGAATAGAGGTGATGAGATGTGAGGTGAAAAGATGTGATGAGATGTGATAATAATCAGATAGATGCGAATAGATGGATGGATGTGATGTGAATAGAGATGAGAATGTGAGGTGAATAGATGTGATGAGATGTGATGTGAATCAGATAGATGTGAATGAATGGATGGATGGATGTGATGTGAATAGAGGTGATGAGAATGTGAGGTGAATAGATGTGATGAGATGAGATGAGATGAGATGTGAATCAGATAGATGGGAATGAATGGATCAAATGTGATGTCATGTGAATCAGGATGTAAATGAATGATATGGGATATGAGTGGATGATATGCAATGAAAATGGATGTAAATGTATAAGTGAAGAATGGATGTGAATGTATATCTGAAAGAATGGATGTGAATGTATATGTGAAAGAATTGATGTGAATGAGTATGTGAAAGACTGGATATAGACGTGTATGTGAAAGAATGTGATGTGATGAAAAGAGATGTGATGTGTCATAAATATATGTGAATGTGAATGTGATGAATATGAATGAGTGTGAATGTGATGGGTATGAATGAATGTGAATATGATGGATATGAATGAATGTGATGTGATGGGATGTGAATCAGGATAGATATGAATGAATGAGATGTGAGGTAAAATGAATGAGATATGATGTGAGTGAATGTGATGTGGTGGTCTGAATGGATGAGATGTGAATGAATGTGATGTGATGAGATGTGGATGAATGTGATATGATGAGATGTGGATATGGATAGATGCGAGTGGATGAGATCTGATGCGGATAAATGAGAAAAGATGTGATGAAATAGGAAATGATGTGATGAGAATGGGAATACATATGAAATAAATGAGAATTTATGTGGAACAATGTGGAAAAACGAGAGTTTGTTATAGAAACTGTATTTAAGACCTGTTTTTAAAATACTATTTGATGTCAAGAATGCTGGGGAAGCATTTTGACCATCTTGTGAATGAGGTCGTGGAGACCCAACTTGATAAAGTTGCAATAGCTGACGGAGAGTCAATGGAGGACGTCTTGCGTAAGCAAGGTCGGCCAAGGTCTTGACTAGCCTTAGCTCGATTAAAATGGTCAGGGTCTTGACCAGCCCCTCAGCTCGATTAAAATGGTGAGCTTCTGGTACGGTGGATGAGGGACCAAGGAAGCGGCCTATAAGTGAAGCGCTAGGTCACTTGCGAAAGATCCTAGAGGGTGCTGACCATACGGTGTTCAGGCTCTGGGTTGCCAAAGATACCCACACGTGCATCGTGGAAGATATTAGAAGAAGGAGTAAGAGTTGTTTTCTAAATTCGGGCATGGATCTGGTTGATTGACCTTGCTGGTCCTCAACGGATGAGTCCATGACTCTTTTATATGGATCTGTTGGTTGATCTTGCTCATCTTCAATGGAGATTCCATTTTGTTATGTGAATATATTGCCGGTTACTACTATGAGCTAGGAACTATCGAAAAGGCCTCCTAAGTGGATAGGTGGTGAGCGTTCTGGTTGCCAATGATGTCATAGGTACACCGGTGAAGGAATGACTAGAATTAAGGATTCAACTGGAGATTTTGAGGATTATGATTAGTGACACAATGATTTCATTAAATGATTGTTTTAAAGATAGCTGAATATGTTAAAAAATTTAATTTCATATTGGGTGTGTAAGTGGTGTGACTAGTTTTAAGTTTGCATGAATATCCGGCTAGGGGGCTTGGGAACTCTTTTCCTTGGTACCCGGGACAAAACCCAACCAAATTCTTAAATTGGATCCCATCACTACAGTGGTTGGGTGGTTGGCTAACCCACAGGACTAGATGGGGTTAGGCTGGACTGATGAATCCCGAAAAATTGAGACTCAATTCTGTTATGAATGATAGATGAAGTAAATCCCGAATATAAATTGTTCTATGGAAAAGAATCAATGTTTGTGCCTCTCAATGAGGAAAAAAGCGTTGGTCTCTATGATCCAAGTGCAATCTTTTCCTTGATCTGACTATGGGACTTACGGGCTCGGTCAGATCAGTTCAGTTAGGTAAGGCTTTTGACTATGTTAGAGTAAAATTTTATCATGGAGGAATCGCCCGTGCTTTCCGGGCGAGGGACCTTTTATCGGGTTTGGTTTTGGAAGAACCGAGGGATTAATCTCTTGCCCGAACATCCATGGGCGAGGCCACGAGAGTGAGGGACCCTGTCCCGCGGTGCAAGAAGTGCTACTTCCGCTGCTAGCACCCCTAAATTCGTTGCGCGGTGGGGACAGGGATCTCACAGCTGGTATTAGAGCAAAATTGGCTAATGTGGATCAACAGAGAAGCCAAAAATGTTAAAAAATTTATGAAGTAGCAGTAAAAGGTTCTAAATATGTGATAAAATTCATACAAATTGTTATTCAGGCTGAAATTCAAAAATTAGTACTTGGGTCTTCAGATGGAAGTTCTGCCATTGCATGGAATCCCTGACTTGCTTGAGACCTAGACATGATGGTATTTACCTTATAGTTCAAGGACCGTGACTACCCATATATACCGAGGGTATAACTGTAGCTCTTTACTGGTAGTATATACGAGTAAATCTAAGACTTGAAATTATAAGCATAAATGCTATGCAGATGATGAATTCGAATGTAGTTAATATGATTTTTAAATTATGGTTGAGAACTGATGAGTTGAATTGGATTCTGATTGAAAAATGATGATTCCTGAATTTTGGTTGAAATCTAATAAGCTGAGCAAAACCACAATGAGGATGAATGGGACGAGTCCCTGTGATGATGTTCATAACTGGAATGACGTTAATGACTTCAGCAAATCACTATGAGATTAGTGGATTGTGCTGATAGATTGTTGCTATTAACACTTGACCCTATGGATCAAGTTAAGGGATGTCAAATTAAAAATCTGTATAATTGAAAATTCCCATGGAGGACTGTTCAGATAGAAATTTCGGTCTAATGGACCATTATTGTGATAAGAATTTAAATGATATGATCTGAGTGAATTGTTATCTGATGATGAGTTCTATATAAGAGATCTTTATCCCAGGATTCTATTGGGCTCACCATACTATAAGGAACCTCAGAATCAGTTGGATCTTAAGGGAAAGAGTTCTCCTCTAATTCTTACGAGATGAGGACATCTCGCGTTTTTTAAGTGGGGTAGGATGTAAGATTCCTCTCTCCGGCTTTTGAGGTGTGCAGGTGTAAGAACCTCCCCTTCTCATCTTCTAATTATTTTCCTCTCTAAAATAAAAGAAAGATCATGTTTTGGCTAGAGAGAGAAAATGTCTAGAGGGAGGTAATTCAAAATTGAGATATTTTTGGATATGAAAATCCTCCTAGTGTCTAAAGTGGTCTCCCATGAAATAGAAATTCAAAAAGAACTTTCCAATGTGCAATTGGAATAAGTTGAAATTAGGTAAAAAGGACCTTAGCCTAAGGATGCAGATTTTTTGAAAATTTTAAATTAAGGTTTCTATGGAAAAATCAGATTAATCCAAATGTAGGGAGAGGAGATAAATTGAAGAATAAAAGAAAAATCCCCCAAAAATGAGTAAATGCTCACATAAGATAAAGAGTTGACTAAGGACAAGGTTTATTAGTTAAAAAAGAAGAGATATTTAGAGGAAATGATGCATTTTTGACACCTCAGTGTGGAGAATTTCCCTCATGAAGGAGGTGCCTATTTCACATGTGTGGATGAGTTTTAAACTCACAAATAATGAGATATTTTCATCTCTCCTCTCTTCTGTTTCAACTATATCCAAAAAGTGAGCTAAATTGACCCAAAAAAGGTCAAAAATTGACCAAACTGATCTGGAAAATTCTAAAATCAGTTTTCTTTGTTAGAGGCTCATCTTTTCCTATAATAGAAGCCTCCCCCTTTGTAAAAGGTTAATAGTGTTTATGCACTGTTACTCTACTCCTCCCTAGAGCCAAAAACATTGAATTCACTTGATAATTCAATTGTTTTTTACTAAATCCTCTACAAAGAATTGGTGGCCACTCTTGACCCAAACAAGAGTAGAACCCTCAATCCCTCAAGCCAAAGGAAAGCTCACAAAACTCCTTGTAAGTTAAAAATTCTACTTTTTTTTAATTCTAATCTATGGTTTCCTTATTCTTGCTTCCTTAGGGTAAATATGGATGTTATGCCTTGATGAAAAGGCTTCCCCCTTCTCTTCATTAAGAATTCAACCTTTCTTTATCCTAAAATTAGTAACAAATAAATGGATTTAAACTTTATTATTGTTTACTCACTTGAAAGTTAAAATTGAGTAGATTAGAGTATTGTACTTCAACTTGGGATTAATTCAAAGTGATATTAGAATGTAAAAATTGAGAAATGGTCAACCATACAAAGGAGGTTATGGCAAAATTTTCTTAAATTTTGTGGAAATAAAGTTTATCTTTAGGTTATGCTAAAAAGTAATCCCCACCGTTTGTGTATTCTAAAAGAAATATTTTTTATTATAAAAGTGTTGTTTTCATTGAATTTGAATTTTATGCATAGAAGACTTATTTTTATTTCAAAAGAGTTATTCTCATAAAAATTGAAATTATGCATAGAAATATGCATAAAATATTTATTTTTATTTCAAAAGTGTCATTCTTATTAAAATTGATTTTATGCATAAAAAGATGCATAAGAGATTTATTTTTATTTCAAAAGTGTCATTCTCATAAAAATTGAATTTATGCATAGAAAGATGCATAAAAGATTTATTTTTATTTCCAAAGAGTTATTATCATTAAAATTGATTTATGCATAGAAAGATGCAAAAAAGATTTATTATTATCCCAAAAGTGTTATTCTCACTAAAATTGATTTATGCATAGAAAGATGCATAAAAGATTTTTTATTATCCCAAAACTGTTATTCTCATTAAAATTGATTTATGCATAGAAAGATGCATAAAAGATTTATTTTTATTTCAAAAGGGTTATTCTCATTGAAATTGATTTATGCATAGAAAGATGCATAAAAGATTTTTTTTTATTTCAAAAGTGTTATTCTCATTAAAATTGATGTTATGCATAGAAAGATGCATAAAGGATTTATTTTTCTTTCAAAATTGTTATTTTCCCTAGAATTGAATTTATGCATAAATAGATGCATAAAAGGATTTTTATAAAAGTGTTATTCCCACTGAAGTTGATTTTTATGCATAAATAGATGCGTAAAGAATATTTATATCAAAAATTAGAATTCTCTTAAATTCTATTATTAAATTGTATGAATAGATGTAACGAGATGTGATGTGAATCAGATAGATGTGAATGGATGGATGTGATGTGAATAGAGGTGATGAGAATGTGAGGTGACTAGATGTGATGAGATGTGATGTGAATGGATGGTGAATAGAGGTGATGAGTTGTGAGGTGAATAGATGTGATGTGAATCAGATAGATGTGAATAGATGGATGGATGTGATGTGAATAGAGATGAGAATGTGAGGTGAATAGATGTGATGTGAATCAGATAGATGTGCATGAATGGATGGATGGATGTGATGTGAATAGAGGTGATGAGAATGTGAGGTGAATAAATGTGATGAGATGAGATGAGATGTGAATCAGATAGATGGAAATGAATGGATCAGATGTGATGACATGTGAATCAGGATGTAAATGAATGATATGGGATATAAGTGGATGATATGTGATGAAAATGGATGTAAATGTATAAGTGAAGAATGGATGTGAATGTATATGTGAAAGAATGGATGTGAATGTATATGTGAAAGAATTGATGTGAATGAGTATGTGAAAGAATGGATATATATGTGTGTGTGAAAGAATGTGATGTGATGAAAAGAGATGTGATGTGTCATAAATATATGTGGATGTGAATGTGATGAATATGAATGGTATGAATGAATGTGAATATAATGGATATGAATGAATGTGATGGGATGGGATGTGAATCAGGATAGATGTGAATGAATGAGATGTGAGTTAAAATGAATGAGATATGATGTGAGTGAACGTGATGTGGTCTAAATGGATGAGATGTGAATGAATGTGATGTGATGAGATGTGGATATGGGTAGATGCGAGTGGATGAGATCTGATGCAGATAAATGAGAAAAGATGTGATGAAATAGGAAATGATGTGATGAGAATGGGAATACATATGAAATAAATGAGAATTGATGTGGAGCAATGTGGAAAGACGAGATTTCGTTATAGAAATTGTATTTATGACATTTTTTAAAATACTGTTTTATGTCAAGAATGCTAGAGAAGCATTTTGACCATCTTGTGAATGAGGTCGTGGAGACCCAATCTGATAAAGTTGCAACAACTGACAGAGAGTCAATGGAGGACATCTCGCGTAGCGACTGAGGTCTTGACCAGCCTCGGTTCTAAAATGGTGGTGAGCTTCCGGTATGGTGGATGAGGGACCAAGGAAGCGGCCTATGAGTGAAGCGCTAGGTCACCTGCGAAGGATCTTAGAGGGTGCTGACCATACGGTGCTCGGGCTCTCGGTCGCCAAAGATACCCACACGTGCATCGTGGAAGATATTGGAACAAGGAGTAAGAGTTGTTTTCTGAATTCGCGCATGGATCTGGTTGATTGACCTTGCTGGTCCTTAACGGATGAGTCCATGGCTCTTTTATATGGATCCGTTGGTTGATCTTGCTGATCTTCAACGGAGATTCCATTTTGTTATGTGAATATATTACCAGTTACTATGAGCTAGGAACTATCGAAAAGGCCCTCTTATTAGCGTTCTGGTTGTGTCAATGATGCCATAGGTACACCGATGAAGGAATGATTAGAATTAAGGATTCAACTGGAGATTTTGAGGATTATGATTAGTGACACAATGATTTCATTAAATGATTGTTTTAAAGATAGCTGAATCTGTGAAAAAGGTAGTTTCATATTGGGTGTGTAAGTGGTGTGACTAGTTTTAAGTTTGCATGAATATCCGGCCTAAATATCAAAACGTTCTGGAATTGCTCTACTCGAATACTACTGCACTTAATCCGATATGCACCTATCTCCCTCGTATGCTTGAATACTGAGACAACCAATCATATTCAAAGACATCTGAATTAAGAGCCTTGGGTCCTTTCCATCTATGTCGAGGCTGTACTATGTTTGGAAATCCTCTTTTTTTAAGCAGAAAGCGGTTTGAAGTGGATAATATACCTTAGGTGCCTTCCATCTTGTTGTAGAAATGACATGCAAGAAACATCAATATCAAAATTATATAAATGAGAAGAAAGAAAGAGAACACATTCTATGAGTTAGAAACCTATTTCTTGAGGAGAACTTGTCTTTCTTCAACATCTTCTCCTCTTCTCTGTCTGACTCCACCTCAATTGGAGGGGCTGCTCGGGCTTGCTTTGGTGTTCTTTGCTTTGCTGGAGAGCCTGTTGTTTCAAATTTCTTCACTCGCTTTGGTGTTCTCTACTCGGCTGGAGAGCCTGCTCTTTTACTGTGCTATTTCATCCTTTCACAAACAGAAAGTAAGCCCCGCAAGTGGTACCCACAAAAATTTCAAAATGTTACTTCTACACAAGTAGGACTTATGATTCACATTTCGATTCCCTAACTCCTCATCATCATTAAGAATAGTGGTAGAAAACTTGACGTGACATTTCACACATGGTAAATATACTATTAAGATTTATCACACAATTTAGGCTATTATAATATCACCCCACACAACTACTATATTCTATGCTAGTTAAAGAAGCTTTTGAAATGTGCTAAGCATAAATAACATACTACGTTAACCTGCTTACACCCTAATGTATCTCTTTTTCCCTTTATTATTATCATTAATGTAGGCCTAAGTAATGCTTCTTTTTTTGGAGGGCCCTCCCAAAATCTATAGCCAAAGTTTTCTTAACCCCCTCTCCCCTTTTCAAGCCCCTTCCCCCATACATCTCTTGTCTTCTTTAAGGCTCATTTTCCATTTATGAAATACATATATATATATATTCTTTAAGAAGACCATATTTTTGGCGACCCAGCATTGACACCCAATAACCCCCATATAATCATTTTTTCACAATGTATGTATTCAACATGGCATGTCTCTTTGCTCGTGCTATTCTTATATTACACTTTTAAAACAAAATATAGCTGACTATTATCATCTTCTTTCTTGACAACCAACTCACATGGGCTATATGTCAAGTGGATCATCAAATGATACCAGCTCTTTTAGCTAGATCACATTTACAATGATTGGATTATGTCACATGGTACCCAATAATAATTATACCTAAATAATTTATGCATGTGGTTCCAATTATAACAAGCTACACTAGGTGATTAAAGTTGCCAAGAAATTCATTGCTCAATATTCTAAAACAAGGTGACAACTATTTGAAGAGACTGTTGAGTTGTGTCTAGTCACTTTTTTTAAATGCCAGAAAGCTGAATTGGCATATTCCCATTCTAAAGCTACTTTTGCATATTCATATAAGAAGTTGTTCTCAAGAACTTGAAAATGTGCATTGAGAAGTGGATAGGGAATAAATATTTTGGGTGGTGCAATCAAGGTATGTACAAAGGGAGGACTTCAAAGCTTATTACATTGGAAATTATAGTAATGTGTAGAACCTTTCATGATTCTCACATGATGTTTTTTCCAAATCTATCATATGCGTGGTATTGAAAATAATTTAAAACATGGAATTCTTTGAAGAATCTCATCCTAAAGTCTTTTAAAGTGTTTAATACAAATAATCAAAACATTTGCAAAACGTAATGATGTTTTTATGCAGCATAAGGTTAAATGGAAGAGAAAAAAAGGAAATCACATATATGATCCATCTTAATATTTGGTAGTCTAATAGGCTTACACTTAGACATATTACATGAGGTTATAGATGGAATCATTCTAAATTTGGACCTACACTGAAATGAAGAAAACATTTGTCATCATATTCTTTATCTATTTCATCTAGGGAGGAAGGTGATGATGTTCTCACAAGTCTTAGTGTATAAAGTGATCGAGTGATTAAAAGTAACCTAACTTTCATAACACAATTCTTTTAGCCCCATGATTTGAATTTATGGTCTTTTTACTTTGTGTAGACTTTAACAATCAATATGCAATTCAAATGTGGCTCCTAACAATGTATGCATTATGCAATTCAAATGTGGCTCCTAAGAATGTATGCATTTTGTACTTCATTGTATGAGTACTCATAGCCCAAAAAAATTATCCTCAAATGTTTATTAGAAGAAGTATTTTAGGCCTTTTAGGTCATTTTGAAAAATCATTTACTCGTGAGAGGTTTTCAAATTCTCTAAAGAAATATCATTTTTTAAAAGGGAATCTTTTGAAAATGGCAACAATCTGGTTTATGCCATCATTTGACATTTGACATCTTGCCAGACACACAAATTTACCAGAAACAACATTCTAGTTTGTCTTACACAATAGGACAGTATAGTTGCCCTATAGGACACTATAGTTGCCCTATAGCTTTCTGTCCAATAGGAAAGTATAGTTTCCCTATAGCTTTACTCCCGCGAAGAAAGCTCCTCAATTAGAGATCGTTTGCCGGTGCCTCCCGTAGAGCTCCCGACAAGGGTGTAGTCGCCAACACAAATAGGGAAGAGTAGCTCTTACCCTTGTACCGCTTCTTGTGCTTCTCTTGCTTGCAGCTCAGCCCTTAGCATGAACCAGGCTGCTCTGATACCATGAAAAGATGCAGGGGAGAAGAGATCTTGAGCTCTTGCAAGCACACACACACTCACAAAACCCTAAAAGAGAACACAAAAGTTGAGAGGCTGAAAATCTTCTTCTTCTTCACTCAACACTCAACACACCATATACAAAGATAAGAGTACACACAATATGAAGAGGTACTCAACCAAATACATACTAGGGTTCTCTATAGTGTGAACCCAACTAAATGAACTGGCGCTATAACTATGCCAGTCTCTAGAATGGCTGTTATTCAGCTTGTCATCCCACTAGCCGCATATCACCCATGATCTCACCAACCATGCGAGTGGTGTAAGTGTGGGGCCTATCCCCCATGTGGGTCATCAGTGTCCACCGCGTCACTAGATGAGCTCGATATCTCAACAATATAATCTGCATGCGAGAAACTTAAGCTCCTGCTTGCTGCTACTCTTGAGTTAGGAGTTTCTTCAATTTGGAGTTGTGCCCCTTTGTTGTCCTCCACGGCACTGTCCATGCCACCATTGTTTACCTTCCAACAAAACGGAGGAAATGGCTATCAAAGTAGCTGCCTTTCCGAAGATCATTGTTGTGATATTCAACAACAACAGCCCAAGCAAAAGACATTTCCTTTCCTGCTCTGACAATACTTGGACTGAACTGCAACACATATGCTCTAGCAAATGAGACGTTAAACTCCATGTTCGTAGGACGCTTCTGGTATACCTTATTGTAAAATATCAAAATGTCCTAGAATTGCTCTGCTGCTCAAATAGTACTGCACTTAATCCGATATGCACCTGTCTTCCTTGTGTGCTTGAATACTAACAACCAATCATATTCAAAGACATTTGAATCCCTTAAGAGCCTTGGGTCCTTGCCTTCTATGTCAAGGCCGTACTCTGTGTGGAAATCCTCTTTTGTTAAGCACAAAGCGGTTTGAAGTGGATAATATACCTTAGGTGCCTTCCATCTTGCTGTCGAAATGACATGCAAGAAACATCAATATCAGAATTATATAAATGAGAAGAAATAAACAGAACACATTCTATGAGTTAGAAACCTACTTCCTAAGGAGAACTTGTCTTTCTTTAGCATCTTCTCCTCTTCTTTGTCTGACTCCACCTCGATTGGAGGGTTTGCTCGGGCTCGCTTTGGTGTTCTTTGCTCTGCTGGGGAGCCTACTGTTTCAAATTTCTTCTCTCACTTTGGTGTTCTTTGCTCTGTTGGAGAGCTTGTTGTTTCAAATTTCTTCACTCGCTTTGGTGTTCTCTGCTCGGCTGGAGAGCCTACTCTTTTCCTCTCCTGCTTCATCCTTTCATCACAAACAGAACGTAAGCCCCGCGAGTGGTGCCCACAAAAATTTCAAAACGTTACTTCTACACGAGTAGGACTTATGATTCACATTTCGATTCCCTTACTCCTCACATCATCATCGAGAATAGTGGTAGAAAACTTGACGTGACATTTCACACATGGTAAATATACTATTAAGATTTATCACACATTTTAGGCTATTATAATATTACCCCACACAACTACTATATGCTATGCTAGTTAAAGAAGCTTTTCAAATGTGCTAACAAGCATAAATAACATACTACGTTAACCTGCTTACACCCCAATGTATCTTTTTTTCCCTTTATTATTAGCATTAATGTAGGCCTTAGTGTAAAAATCTATAGCCAAAGTTTTCTTAACCCCCTCTCTCCTTTTCAAGTCCCTTCCCCCATACATCTCTTGTCTTCTTCAAGGTTCATTTTCCATTTACGAAATACATATATATATTTTCTTTAAAAAGACCATATTTTTGGCGACCCACCATGGACACCCAATAACCCCCATAATATAATCATTTTTTTCACAATTTACTCAAATAAACAAACACTAGGTTTTAGTATCTTGACATTCACTCTAACCCAAATGTATTACATTCTAGTAGGGTCATATTTTTGGCGACCCACCATCGACACCCAAGAACCCCCATATAATCATTTTTTCACAATTTAGTCAAATAAATAAACACTAGGTTTTAGTATCTTGACATTCACTCTAACCCAAATGTATTACATTCTAGTAGGGTCTAATTTACTCCTACATTACTAATTTGTTTGCATTTGTATGTATTCAACATGGCATGTCTCTCTACTCGTGCTATTCTTATATTACACTCAAGATTACACTTTTAAAACAAAATGTAGCTGACTATTATCATCTTCTTTCTTGACAACATACTCACATAGGCTACATGTAAAGTGGATCATCAAATGATACCTACTCTTTCAGCTAGATCACATTTACAATGATTGGATTATGTCACATGATACCCAATAATAATTATACCTAAATAATTTATGCATGTGGTTCCAATTATAACAAGCTACAGTAGGTGATTAAAGTTGCCAAGAAATTCATTGCTCAATATTCTAAAATAGGGTGACAACTATTTGAAGAAACTGTTGAGTTGTGTCTAGTCACTTTTTTTAAATGCCAGAAAGCTTAATTGACATATTCCCATTCTAAAGCTACTTTTGCATATTCATATAAGAAGTTGTTCTTAAGAACTTGAAAATGTCCATGGAGAAGTGGATAGGGAATAAATATTTTGGATGGTGCAATCAAGGTATGTACAAAGGGAGGACCTCAAAGCTTATTAAATTGGAAATTATAGTAATGTGTAGAGCCTTTCATGATTGTTTTTCCTATTCTATCATATGTGTGGTATCAAAAATAATTTAAAACAACATGGAATTCTTTGAAGAATCTCATCCTAAAGTCTTTTAAAGTGTTTAATACAAATAATCAAAACATTTGCAAAATGTAATGATGTTTTTATGCAGCATAAGGTTAAATGGAAGAGAAAAATAGGAAATTACATATATGATCCATCTTAATATTTGGTAGTCTAATAGGCTTACACTTAGACATATTACATGAGGTTATAGATGGAATCTTTCTAAATTTGGACCTACACTGAAATGAAGACAACATTTGTCATCATATTCTTTATCTATTTCATTTAGGGAGGAAGGTGATGATGTTATCACAAGTCTTAGTGTATAAAGTGATCCAGTGATTAAAAGTAACTTAACTTTCAAAACACAATTCTTTTAGCCCTGATTTGAATTTATGGTCATTTTACTTTGTGTAGACTTGAACAATCAATATGCAATTCAAATGTGGCTCCTAAGAATGCATGCATTTTGTACTTCATTGTATGAGTACTCATAGCCCAAAAAAATTATCATCAAATGTTTATTATAAGAAGTATTTTAGGCCTTTTAGGTCATTTTGAAAAATCATTTACTCGTGAGAGGTTTTCAAATTCTCTAAAGAAATACTGTTTTTTAAAAGGAAATCTTTTGAAGATGCCAATTGTTTCTACTTTAGAGGTCATAATACCAATTCAATCCACAAAAGACGGTTACACAAACACACACACACGTGTGTGTGTGTGTGTGTGTATGTATATATATACATACATGCATATATATATATATACACACACACACACACACACACACACACACACACACACACACACACATGTGTATATATGTATGTATGTATATACATAGACATACATACGCACACATAGTGTGCACATGTGTGTGTGTGTATATATATACACATGTGTGTGTATATGTATATATATACACGTGTGTGTGTGTGTGTGTGTGTATGTATATATATACTCATGTGTGTGTGTGTGTGGTGCGCGCGCTTGTGTGTGTGTGTATTCATGTACATATATATACACGCACACACATGTGTATGTGTGTGTGTGTGTGTGTGTGTGTGTTTTTAGAGAGAGAGAGAGAGAGGGAAGCATGGAAGTAGGGTAAAAAATATGATGCCTTCGTGAATATATAAGTGTAGGTGGGTTGGTGATTATTCTTCCTCTATAAATCTAAAATTATAGAAAATGGGGTGAATGTTTTTAGAAAATGCCCTAAAATATCCAAAATCGGGTGAATATTTTCTAAAACCCTTTAAAATGGCCAAAATTTGGGCGAATGTTTTAAAAAACCCCAAAAATAGCCAATTAGCGAGGATTATCCCCTATTTTTTTCCCCCCTTGCATGGAAGCCAAAATGAGACTTACTTGCAAAGAAATGCTTAACGAAAACTCTCTTATGCTTAGCTCCCTAATAAACTTGTCTTATTCGTTATAATTTTGATTTTAAGTTCTTGCCAAGTTAAGCTTTCATGGAAGCCAAAAAGAGACTTACCTGCAAAGATATGCTTCCCTAAAACTTTTTTATGCTTGAGAATAACTTGTCTCATTCGTTATAATTTTTAATTGAAGTTTTTTTGCCAAGGTTTTCACCTATAAGAACGAGCTTGCTGTCTTCTTTCATGTTTTTATTTGAATAATGTTGCAAAGGTGGATGGTGGCATGCCCTCTTTAACCTCACAAGCTTTATTATGCCTAAAAAGTTTAAGTGATGTAATTGCATGTGTATATGCGTAATGCAATTATAAGCATTCAATAATACGCTATTAAGTGTTTGATGAGGTCAGCGGTCAAAGCTTGGAAAGTTGAAACCCGTCATTTAGGCAATGAGTCGAAAGTCGATGTTCAAAATCGAGACGCCGTTACCTTTTTGGACTTCAAACTTCGAACGTTTCGTTATCACAGCTGCTCAGGTTTTCCCCTTCGTATTCACACTTGAAATGTGAAATGCAAGCTTGAGCGTTGAGAGGACGCTGCTATTCTCTCCAGTTTTTGAAAAGTTCTCAGCGGAGGGGAAACGCTTTCTAGCGACGTTTTCAACACGCAGAATTTCCAATAATGACGTATATGCATTTCTTTTATCAACAAATAAATTAGCGCAATAGTAAAGAAGAAAAGTGGGTTGTTTCCATGCTAGGATACATGTCCAACGCATTGTCGACGTAAAAGAAGACTTGTACTTCTCAGCTGGTGAAAACATAGGATTTAGAACTTAGAAGTGTTTCTGATGGAGGAGGTATTAACATATTTTATACATCCTGCACTTTTTTCTTTTTTCTTTTTTTTATACCGAATACGCAGTGAATTAATTACAAAGCCAAAAAATACATCAGATCACCCAAGGAAAAGGTGATAAGCTAGGTGAGTATTCATATACATCAGGACTCTTCAGACAAAAGAAGTAAGCTGGGGGTGGGTAGCCATATACATCAGGACCTTTTACACAGAAGTGTTGCCACACTGACCTAGCTAACATAATGATTTACAAATTGTCAATTTCCGCCTGTAGCTTAGCCACAAATTCATGAGCTTTTTCAAATCTCCTTGCCAGGTCATGTATGTCATCAGAAAGCTCCTGTAACCATTCGTGTGTGATGTTCATTGTTCCATCCTCTTCCAATGCCTGATGGGAGTCACTGTCTTGTTCACTGCATCTTTAATCACCCCAACGCGCTGCCTGTAAATTCTTACCCTGTCTATCTTGAGAGTAGAATCCTGCACTACACATCCAGAAAAGAGGGCTTTCAAGCTGAGAGCCTGAAAAGCAGTAGTAAATAGAACATTATTTCTGAAGGACCATATGACCCAGGGAAATTCTGCCCTACACTTGTTCCAATATTCAGAAATCAAAGACACTGAGTCTCCTAATATCAGTTGTTTCCAAGAGGTGGGAAATCCTAATGTCCTGAACAAAGGGGCTAAAATTGGGGAGTTAGTTGGGCAATTGAGGAAAAGATGGGGAATATCCTCAACTGACTGTTGACATCTTGTACATAATCCGTCACTCTGACCCACTTCCTTGCTTTTGGAACCAGTCCATACAGCTTTGTGGAGCAAAAGCCACAGCACTTTCGTTTTCAAGTTTCCAAGCAGGCATTGAAGTAGAAGAAGACAAACAATTAGAAATTGTCTTATATTGTGCTTGTGAGCTGAACACATAGGATTTAGAAGCGTTTAGATCGCAACTTGGTGGGGCCATAGAAATGGTCCCCTATTTGAATAAATCTTGCGCTTTACTTTTCGTCTACTCTTTATGATTTTTATTCTTCAGTTTTGTTTTTGTTTTTAAAACATCGAGCGTCCTGTTTGTTTAGGAAGTTGTTGTGCTTTACATGCCTCTCGTGGAAGCTTCGACGACACATATTGAGATCGTGCTTGACCAATGACTAAAATGCACGGGAACATACACGCCTGGTGTGAACTGTGAGAACGGCCCTGCCTTAGGGGCCCGGTCAAACCATTGCCCACTTCCTAAATATACACAGCCGAGCCCCTGTCCTCTGCACACAACCGCCCACTTACTCTCCCTCGCTCAGACTCTACTAACTCCTTTTCCGCGTCTTTGCCCTAGTTATAACAGTTCAGGCTCCTTTAATTTTTCCGTCAAAGGTGCGCTAGAGTAGCGAGATTAATTTGCAATGAACATAGATTGCCAAAATTGAGTGATTACGCTAGGAAAGCCAGACAAAGGATTTTTACAGCAAAAATGAGCCGAAATCCGTACAGCTTGACGCTTCCGGACGAACCGCAGGATCAGCGGTTGCGAGATCAGCTGCTTGAAGGGTGCAGATTGGCGAGACAGCTCGATGAACGGATGAGATCGATCCCCCCCGGCAAGCTGGCCGATCCCTCCAGCGCCCAGTTGCGGTGCAGCCTCACGATTGCCTCTGCGGAAGCCATTGCCGCATTCAATGACGCGATCAAGCTCCTCTTAATCTCTAATAATCACCCTTCTAATTCAGCTGCACTAATCACGGCAACTAACTCTCCCCAACAATGCGTCGATCAACCCAGCCCGTCGCAACAAAAGAGGGTGTTTAATTCCGGCTTAGGAAAGGGGATAGCAGCAGACCAGGGCCCTAGCAAGAGGAATTCTCCCCCACTCTCGCCCCACGGATTAGCTGCAATTAATGTTAATGTTAATAGTATATTGAATATGAGATCGATCATCAGTAAACGACTCACTCCGAGCCCACCCGGAAGCATGAACGTGAGCCCAACCAGCGAAATGTCTGACGGCTCGCCTAGTACTGATGCGGCAGAAACCACAGAAACGGCTGAAGTTACCACCACGATTGCAAGAGGAAGTCCCAGGAAAAGGTAACAAGAATCTAATTTGCCGTTAAAGATACCATAATTACCAATTATATTTATATATAGTAATATTGTTTATAAATAAATGCAGCAGGAAGCTGTTGCCCAAGGTCACTCTTAAGATGCCGGCAGGCAATTTGGACCAGGGCGGGCCGGACAGCACCCCCCTTGATGATGGTCACACTTGGAGAAAATATGGGCAGAAAGATATCCTGGGCGCCCGCTTTCCCAGGTAGGAGTCGCGCTTTTACTTCAATTTCTGGTGCCTTTCGACCTTAATAAGCTCTACTTTGGGTTTTGCTTTCCTTAATGATGATGGTGCTAAATCTACAGGTAGCTTGCTTTAATAATAAATAGAGCTAAATCAAGTGCTTAGTTTGTCAATTTGAAGTTTAGCCGAATGAAGTGCTAAATGATGATGGTGCTAAATCTACAGGTAGCTTGCTTTAATAATAAATAGAGCTAAATCAAGTGCTTAGTTTTTCAATTTGAAGTTTAGCCGAATGAAGTGCTTACTTCAGCTTTATATATATTGAGTGGTTTTTTCCCAATAAATTAATGTGAGGCTCAAGGTGCAAAATTGATGTCGGCAAATAATACACGGAGGAGGAGACATGGGTACACTATTTTCTGAATGGTTTTGTTGGCAGGAGCTACTACAGGTGCACCCACAAGACGGACCTGGGCTGCCCGGCCATCAAGCAAGTGCAGAGATGTGACGAGGATTGCTCGGTCTTTGACGTCACTTATAGAGGCCACCACACGTGTCGGTCTCCTGAACTGGAGAAGCAGTACTGGCCCTTCGCTTCCCACCACCCCCTCTTCCCCTTCGGCCCGGCGGCGGCCGCCCACCTCCTCCCACTCATCAATGTCAATAAGCAGCTTAGTCTGCTAGGCGATTTTTCCGGCACCTTGCCTAGCGCTAGCTGCAGCAATCCAGCTGCGCCGCCCCAGCAATCAACCTTGCCAAGCCATATTGCAACCGCCCTCAAGCCTTCTCATGAAACTGCCCTTGAAAGATTCGCCTTGACCCAGCCCAGCTATTCCAACTTATACGTCCAGGCAACAAGCCAGCATCTGAATCCTGGCGTCAGCAGTCTCAGCTTTACCAGCAGACATGACGACTCCCGCTCAAGTGATCTGCCGCAGCCTAAAATGCCCATAGAAATCTTCAAGCTTGGAGAGAGCCGGACTAAGGCGGCCGTCGATGCTCCCCAACGTTCTGGAGAACCCAGTGATTCGGGTGCAGACGATTTTAGAGCTGCAGATTCTTCTGCAAACGGTAAGTAGCTCGCAGTCCATGAAATCGTACATTAAATAATACCACCTAAATGCTGCAGTGTGTGCACCACAATACAAATGACCTTAGCTGGAGAGATGTGCAGGAGAGTAAAGCCTATTAGTTCTTGATCATTTGGTTGCTAGGAAGAACTACCATTAACGGGGTTAACCTTAGAAGGCCGGCGTGATTATAATGTACTAGGAAAAACTGCTTCGTTCGCCGCTTGTAAGATTAGAATTAATTGAGAGTAGACCTCTCAAATTAACGTCATCAATCTGCAAGCAGCAGAAGTATAATCAAAGCTTACGCCCTTTCATATTATTATTATTACGATTCCCTATTTCGCTTCGAAATTGTGGTTCGTTAATTTCCATATTAATTACAAGGATTTTAATTGACAATTCTTTTCTGTCTTCTCGTCTCATGCATATCTGGTGTAGCTGCTGATGCGACCTTCTTTGAGCTTTATCAGCACAAGTACAGCTCGTCGTCGAAGCCGGACACTAGTAGTATCGCGGGTCTAGACCATGAGAAGGAAATAATATTGGACACAATGGAAGATTGGCCCGTCTTCAAGAATAGGCCTTTTCTCACTACTACATCCGAGCCCATGGCCTCTCCCCAAGCAGCTACTCGCACTGGTGGGCCATCACCAAATCATGAGCAACTGAGATTATTTGGAGAGCTCAACGTGGTAAGTAAAGAAGAGAACCCAAGTTCACCAAACGACCAACAAGCAGATGATGTTCCAAACTCCTCAACTTTTGACAACATGGATTTGCTTGGCTTCTTTGAGTCCATGGACTCTGATCCCGTGCCTTAGATAGAAGCAACGTCCTTGCCCTTGATGCATATATGGTACCTTTCCCTTGATGCCTATATGAAACTCTTCAGACTCTATTCATTGATATATATATATATATATAAATATATATGTATATTCACTATCCCTGAGTCAATACCATCAATGCTAAGGTGCACCCATTTTTGTTCTATGCCTTCCACACATTCCCCCATAAAAAGCTTTATGCATAAAAACATTACATAGCTCACATAGAGCATACATAGAGTACATAGAGTATGTGTATGCTCTATGCATGCTTTACACATAAACATATGCAATATACATAAATCATAATGCATAAGCTTAATACATAAGTCAATGCAATATCGCCTTATGCATAATGCATTATGCATAAAGCCTTATTGCATTAACTAATGTATTAAGCTTATGAATTACGAGCTATATGTATGCTCTATGCATAGACATATGCATACTAATGCATTAAGCATTATGCCATCAGGGCCAAAAATATTAAATAAGGGCCGCATTTTAATCACTTGTACCGGATTTGGATTAAGCTTTGGACCAATAGAAATGCGACATTAAACCATAAATATGACAGTAGGTTTCATATGCACTTTTTACTAACTTCACTAGTCACTACAAGAGAATCATTATTTTTCGACGCTTAGTTTCCATGCCTGGTCGCGTCATCGATATGTGCATCGAAATAGGCGTCAAAATATGCATGGAAAAATGCGTCGTAATAACAGGCGAAATATGCAAGGAAAAAGTCATCAAAATAAGAGTCGAAATTTTTCTTTCTTTAAAAAATTGAATTTATATATAATATTTGCTAGTTCCCATCTTGGGGTGTGTTTCAGCCTTCTCTTTCTACCTCTTTGCAAGCATATGTGTCTATGAGAGAGAGAGAGAGAGAGAGAGAGAGAGTGAGTGAGAGTGAGAGCTAGAGAGAGAGATGATCAGAGAGAAAGAGATAGATAAAGAGAGAGAGAGAGAGAGAGAGAGGGGGGGGGAGCCGAGGGAGAGAGAAGGGTATAACTTCCATCACGCTCTTTGAAGGAGAAAAAATGCTAGCTCCTCCTCCTCATCACTAAGGTGCAATTAAGAAAGTGCTCTATTTTACAACGAAATTAAAGTTCATCATCAACTTGCTCGTCCTCAGCAAGATCCATGGCTCCAAATAAATCTATTTCTAGAAATACTCCATCATTATTGTCAATTGGTGGAACTAGTTGTCTTGTAGTAGTAGAAGGTAATTCATCCATGTCGTCATCCTCTTCTAGCTCTAGCATGAGAGTTGTTGATGCATTATGATCATACTCAGCTTGAATCTCTTCTTCTTCTGGATTATCTCTAGTGTCTCTTTCTCGTTCAAGATGTATTTTCTCAATGAGTACACCTTCATCCGATCCTAATCCCGTGTGAGCCTCACTTACTTCCTCAACTAGTATGTCTTCTTCTTGTTCTTCTTGTTGCTCAATAGGTGCTAGTGGTGTATGCTCAACCATCACATGATCTAGGGGAGTCTTCTTGTTCATCCGATCCTAATCCCATGTGAGCCTCACCTACTTCCTCAACTAGTATGTCTTCTTCTTGTTCTTCTTGTTGTTCAATAGGTGCTAGTGGTGTATGCTCAACCATCACATGATCTAGGGGGTCTTAGTGGTGTATGCTCAACCATCACATGATCTAGGAGAGTTCCTCAGCATCCGGCAAATAGTCAACTGCTATTTTCACCTCTTCAAATATTTATTTTTCGCGTGGATTTATTTGAATCACAAACAACCATTTATGATCTGCCGGGTCTTCCACAAAGATAATCTGCTCATAGTGCCATGGAGCACAAATGTGTCCCTTCGGTCAGTCCATATCTTTGTGCGGTCTACTTGAAGAAATCCACACTTGTCTTTGCGTACAGTTACTTGCGTCCCTTGAGTTACCAACTTGAACCATTTCACATAAAAAATGAACATATCAAACTTTGTGAATCCAACCTTGATAATATCTTGGATTGTTCCACAATAATCTAGCATGCCTACTTTAGTATTGCCATCACTTGTACTTGAACGACTTTCTTGCATGAAATTAGCCTTCACACAACAATCAAATATTGTTCTCTTTTTATCTATTTCTTCTACTCGAAACCTATGATACTGCAAGCACAATAAATAAGTACTTTTACTGTATAAATTCACGAAAGTACAACATAAAAGACAATACGTAGATATCTCTAACTCACACATACATGGAAATCACAACCATATGCAAGCTCCTTCTCCTCATCACTTATTGATTCACCATTGCATTTAGCTTGTAGTGTGGTTTGCTTGAGCCATTTATTAGAAGGAAAGTCTCGAAGAAGTGTAACATTCTATTGGGTACGGTAGTGTGCGGGTTGTTCAACTCCTTCTAAAACTCAAACAAGGTTGGTCCCTTTCAGCCTTCACCAAGTTATATCTCTCGATCCATTTCTCCATAGCATGTGATTTTAAGATGCAAAATTTATTGATCTTCTCACGCAATGCTACATCCATTGTTCTCACAAGGCCTTTCCCTTGTGGCTCTTCCCCAACTAGTCGATCATCTTCTTCTTGTGTCCATAATCTTGGCATATCGGGATCAGACATACTGAGAAATTCAGTTATATATACAAGTGATTCTTGAACAAGCCATCCCGCTACCATACTACCTTTAAGACGAGCTCTTTGACGAACAAATCCTTTAAGTGTCTTCATAAATATCTCTAAGAAAAACATACATCAGCCTACGGACAACCCCAGCCACAGCAACTTCATCAACCACATGAACTAGCAAGTGCAATTGAATGGTTAAAATACTTGTTGGAAAGTATTTCTCAGCCAATAGCCTTGATGCAGTTTAATCGCGCTGCTTCCAATGTGTCTCTACTAATCTCTTTCCTTGATATCCAACGTACCACTGCATCAATTTTATAAATTGTTGCTCTAATGTCATCGTTGAGGCAATCCTTGATGGCTATAGGAAGGACGAATTGCATGAATTTGTGCCAATCATGACTCTTCAAGCCACAAAGTTCATCGTCCTTTGTAAATGCTCCTTCAAGCAATGCATGCATTCTGAAGGAGTACCAAACTCACTAATGTACTTCTTTACATGCCGTTGCTCATCCTTTGTCATGACCGAAGGTGATTTTGGTAGCTTCACCTTTCCATCTGCTCTATTTTGGGCCCATAAGTGGTGCATGCATTGAACCTCTTGTAAATCATCTCATTGTACCTTGCTCTCCTTTTCTCCTGTGATGGTTTTCCAAAGCACCTCCGCTATATTCTTGAAAATGTGCATTGGGTCAAGAAGATGGTTCACTACTAGAAGGTCATTCTAGTATGGAAGTTGATAGAAAATGGATAGACGCTTCATTCCTGGAGGTGTACAAGTTGGATCCAGCTCCCATAATGTCCTCCAATCACTCCTCTTCCATATGCGAAGAGACCTCCCTAGAAATCCCTCACGTAAAGGATGGTCCACTGGGAGATACTTTTCCTGTGGCCCTCGTATACTATCTTCTTTATAGACTCTGAGTATCGAGCCTCAAGTTGTGGCCCACATAATGGACATCCATTATACCACCCTGACACTGAAAGCCCTATAGAACATCAAAAAAGATTGTAGCAGGTAAGTTTGGATGATAATCATGACTTAACATAATATGTTAACAAGCTACAGTATTGCCTGAGCACTCTCCATAGCCATGCCAATCATGCATAGGCCACATAAGTATTCCTCTCAATGTTAGCGCACGTTGACCAAACCTCTTGCAAATATCATGAACTTCAATGCCCTCCCATAGAACTCGAATCTCCTCAACTAAAGGGGCTAAATACACATCCATGTTCTTCACCTTGTACTTTCCAGGAAATATCAAAGACAATAAAAGATGTCCTTTTTTTATTGCTAGCCATATAGTTAACTAGACAAACAAGCCATGTACTCCATGGTGAACTTCGTAGACCAAATGGATTCACTCCATCTGCTAGTCTGAGTTGAACACGGCGAGCCTCCTCCTAAAAGGCTACCCACTTCTCTTCAATGTGCTTCAATGCAAGAGAATCTGTGGGCACACGCATAACACCATCCGTGGACCTAGTGTTACGGTGCCAAGTCATCAATCCTGCAATGGATTTGCACTTGCACATTGTTTTAATCCCAGGGATGATGGGAAAGTGTCGTAAAACTTTTGTTGGTACCTTTTCTCCTTGCACATCTTGTCTATATCTCGATGTACCACAATGCGGCCATTGTACTGCATTGTTATATTCTTGTCGATAAAGAATACAATCATTTGGACAAGCATGGTGTGTGTTGTAGTCCATGCCAATCGAGTGCAACATTGCTTTTGCTCGACTACGCCCAATGGCATCTCATTATCTTCTGGCAATATTTGATGTTTCAATAAGCTACTACACAAAATAGACAAGGGAAAAAAATGCATATAAAGGTACATAACTCACTAATTGCATATGAAATCATCAGTTATGCGCAAAAAGTTTTGATACACTCGTATCAGACCATCCAAAAATCGATTACAAGTTCAATATAACAGGCAAGCGTGTAAAAACAGACACATGTGCTCCACAATATAGTGGAAGACGAGCAATCTTGTGTAGCTGTTTCTCTTCTTAGTAAGCGTATTCTACACATCGTGTGTTTTCTTCTACCCCTTCGTGTTCCAAACCTCGATCTTCTGTTCCATCGTGTAAGGCGTTTATCATGTCATCCATGTCATGTTCTAGTATTTGCTTCAAATCTACTTCAAGCTCCATGTCATCCATGTCATGTTCTAGTATTTGCTTCAAATCTGCCTCA
Source organism: Cibotium barometz (assembly GCF_041138505.1). NCBI lineage: Eukaryota > Viridiplantae > Streptophyta > Polypodiopsida > Cyatheales > Cibotiaceae > Cibotium > Cibotium barometz. The sequence continues at coordinate 6,389,719 of NC_141046.1, forward strand.
AGTTCCTCGGGTTGTTAGATCACTTCGTTTGTGGTGGCTACTCTTGTTGGTCTCCATCTTTCAGGTCGGATATCCACTGGTTCGTCATTGTTAAAGCATGCATTGCCACTAAGTAAATGTTCCAATCACTCCACCTAAAATATTCTCCATTTTTTTGTATGATCATTGCAAATTCGTTGACGTCGCACCACTTGGTATTTGCCAGCGAGTACATGGGTAAAGTGTCTTCTCCTCTAAATCAACAAAATTTGAGGGTGTGGTGTCGTCCATCCATATTGATTTGCAAAATGGGAATAAATGCTTATTTTTGGAGGGGAATCCTGCCTTAAGTATTTGTGTGGGGTGGTAGTCGGTGATATGTAATTTGAAATGTCAGGGGCACACAAGATTTGGAAAGCTTTTGCATTTGAATGAAAAGTAGCGATCGTCGAAATAAGCATCGAAAAGAGCATGGGAATTTCACTTTTTCCATTCTTATTTCCACGCTATTTTCCACGTACTTTTCGACGCATTTTCCAATGCTTTTTTCCATGCTTATTTCGACGCATATATCGACGGTGCATGTTTTTATAATAAAACAGAACCTCTCTTTTTTTGTGTGTTTTTTTCGTGCATATGTGTTTTGCTTCCTCACCAAGTAAGCCTCCTTTTCCCTCACTCCCATCTCGTCTTGGTTACATGTACATGTGATGTAAAATGTCTGTGTGTATAATTATGAGTAATTTTCTTGTTTTTTTGCTTTCTCATTTGTTTTGCAGGTTCTTTCTCTCTCCCAAGCTCTTCTCCACCTCCTTCTTTACCCTCCCTCCCCTCCTCTTCTCTCCTCTTGGTTGTTAAATTGGTGTGTGTGTGTTGAAGGATAAACCTCCTTGTGTATCCATGCTATTCAGACTTTTAGGGTTTTGTACTTCTAATTATTTTCTCAACTTTTAATTTTGTTTTGTAGGTCTTCTAATCCTCTCTTTCAACTTCACCAAAAAGAGATAAATTCCTTTCTCTCCTTCCTTTATTTATATCTACCAAAAGAGGGGTTTTATTTTGTAGGTCCTCTATGCATAGAGATTAATGCACATGCATAGAGCTTAATCTATGCATTAAGCTCTATTCATATAGCTTAATGCATAGATTAAGCTCTATGCATGCATTCATAATGCATAGAGATATATGCATAGATTAAGCTCTATGCATAGGACTCTATGCATGCATTCAGCTCTATCTATGCATGCATTAAGCTCTATGCATGGAGCTTAGTGCATGCATAGAGCTTAATCTATTCATGCATTAAGCTCTATGCATGCATGCTTAATGCATAATGCATAGTGCGGGGATACGGTTTAGTTTAGGATAGCATGGCTTGCATAGTGCTTTATGCAAAAGCTTCATGCATAATGCTTTATGCATAAGCTTTATGTATAAGGCCTCATAGCATGAGAGCTGTCGATGTATCATGATCATGCTCAGCTTGAATCTCTTCTTCTTCTGGATTATCTCTAGTGTCTGTTTCTCGTTCAAGATGTATTTTCTCAATAAGTACACCTTCATCTGATCCTAATCCCGTGTGAGCCTCACCTACTTCCTCAACTAGTATGTCTTCTTCTTGTTGTTCAATAGGTGGTAGTGGTGTATGCTCAACCATCACATGATCTGGGGGGAGTTCCTCAGCATCTGGCAAATAGTTAACTGCTATTTTTACCTGTTCAAATATTTGTTTTCCACGTGGATTTATTTGGATCACAAACAACCATTTATGATCTACCGGGTCTTTCATAAAGATGACTTGCTCACACTGCCATGGTAGCACAAATGTGTCCCTTTATCCAGTCCATATCTTTGTGCGGTCTACTTGAAGAAATCCACACTTGTCTTTGAGTACAATTACTTGCGCCCCTTGAGTTACCAACTTGAACCATGTCACATAAAAAATGAACATATCAAACTTTCTGAATCCAACCTTGATAATATCTTGGATTGTTTCACAATAATCTAGCACGCCTACTTCAGTATTGCCATCACTTGCACTTGAACGACTTTCTTGCATGAAATTAGCCTTCACACCGCAATCAAATGTTGTTCTCTTTTTATCTATTCCTTCTACTCAAAAGTGACGTCCGTGTGACCAAATTACCCCAAACTTACGATACTGCAAGCACAATAAATAAGTAATTTTATTGTATAAATTCACGAAAGCACAACATAAAAGACAATGCGTAGATATCTCTAACTCACATACATGGAAATCACAACCATATGCAAGCTCCTCCTCCTCATCACTTATTGATTCACCATTGCGTTTAGCTTGTAGTATGGTTTTCTTGAGCCATTTATTAGAAGGAAAGTCTCGAAGAAGTGTAAGTTCTATTGGGTACGGTAGTGTGCGGGTTTTTAGACTCCTAAAACTCAAACAAGCTTGGTCCCTTTCAGTCTTCACCAAGTTATATCTCTCGATCCATTTCTCCATAGCATGTGATTTTAAGATGCAAAATTTATTGATCTTCTCATGAAATGCTACATCCATTGTTCTCACAAGGCCTTTCCCTTGTGGCTCTTCGCCAACTAGTCGATCATCTTCTTCTTGTGTCCATAATCTTGGCATATCGGGATCAAACATACTGAGAAATTCAGTTATATATACAAGTGATTCTTGAGCAAGCCATCCCGCTGCCATACTACCTTCAGGACGAGCTCTTTGACGAACAAATCCTTTAAGTGTCTTCATAAATCTCTCCAAGAAAAACATACATCGGCTATGGACCACCCCAGCCACCACAGCAACTCCATCAACCACATAAACAAGCAAATGTAATTGAATGGTTAAAATACTTGTTGGAAAGTATTCTCAGCCAACAATCTTGATGGAGTTTAATCGTGCTGCTTCCAATGTGTCTCTACTAATCTCTTTCCTTGATATCCAACATACCACTGCACCAATTTTATAAATTGTTGCTCTAATGTCATCGTTGAGGCAATCCTTGATGGCTATAGGAAGCACGAATTGCATGAATTTGTGCCAATCATGACTTTTCAAGCCACTAAGCTAACCGTCCTTTGTAAATGCTCCCTTCAAGCAATGCATACATCTTGAAGGGGTACCAAACTAACTAATGCACTTCTTTGCATGCCGTTGCTCATCCTTTGTCATGACCCAAGGTGCTTTTGGTAGCTTCACCTTTCCATCTGCTCTATTTTGGGCCCATAAGTGGTGCATGCGTTGAACCTCCTGTAAATCATCTCATTGTTCCTTGCTCTCCTTTTCTCCTGTGATGGTTTTCCAAAGCACCTCGGCTATATTCTTGAAAATGTGCATTGGGTCAAGAAGATGGTTCACTAGAAGGTCATTCTAGTATGGAAGTTGATGGATTATGAATAGACGCTTCATTCCTGGAGGTGTACAGGTTGGATCCTGTTGCCATATATGTAGGCAGTGATTTGTGTGAACACACTTAGGACCGTCGGGGCACTTTTTTCCTCTTTAGGAGGTTTTTTCCCCCGGCTTGTATATACGCCCATTATTCTAGGGCTAACTTATCTTTGTACATTGACACAATCTAATACACTGTGTGTTGTGTGCATTCTTGCTTCTTCTTCTTCAAGCTTTGTGTGCTATTCTGCAACCCTAATTCCAACAATTGGTATTAGAGTAGGCATCGGCTCCCAGGGCTACGCCGCTAGCACCCTCCGACTCACGTTCTTCGATTGAGGTGAGCTTTCACGAGCGATTGCAGGTCCCTATACTTTGCAGATAAGCTAGTAAGGCTTTGTGTTCTCAAAAATTGCATCTGAGGTCGTTTCGGGCTCCGTTTTTTCATTACAAGTTCTGTACACGTGTTTTCGTCATTTTATGCAGAAATTTCGATAGTGCAGTTTTCTGCAAAACAGGCATATGTATTCTATTGTAGACCGTGCTACATAGCACAAGTTGTTTTCTGTTCAGTCTTTGCTTCATTACAGGTAGCTTTTGCGTCAGTTTCAGTCAGTGGCCATGGCTGATATAATAGCAATGATGTATTTTGCATGTTGTCTACTGATGACAAATTGGATGGAGACAGCAACTATCCACTTTGGGCATACATGATGCAGCATGTTTTGGTTGTTGCAAAAGGAGTGTGGAACATTGTGTATGGTATGGATGTACGTCCAGGTTCTGTGGATGTAGGATCTGTTGAGGATGTTGCAGGTTCTAGTAGCTCTACTATTGCTGCTGTTTTACCCACTGCTGAACAAGCTTGTTTTGGGATGGTAAAGATGTGCAGGCTCATGCCTTGATTGCACTTTCTGTCAAACGTAACATCACTCCACATATTCATTCAGCTAAAACAGCAAAACAAGCTTGGGATATTCTAGCTGGTTTGTATGCAGGTCGTAATAACGAGGCAAAAATCTCTTATTTGCATAAAGAGCTAGAATCGAAGATTATGTAGGAAGATGATGACATGAATGTTTTTATTGCTGAGATTAAAGATCTCAAGGAATAGTTGATTTCTGCAGGTGAGATTATTCCTAATCATTCTCTTGTGCTGCAGACTGTTCTTGATGCTTTACCTGAGTCATATCAGACTTTTGCTTCCACATGGAGACTTGTTACACTGAGGACAGACCTAATGTTGTCAAGTATGATACTTTAGTCAATAAGCTCTTGCAAAAAGCGCAGTCCATGCAAAATAGGGCTAGGCAGGGTGTAGCTGATCAGGCATTTGTTGCTGCCCTAGCAGAGAAGAAGTGGTAAGGCAACCCCTTCCACTGTTTCTTCTCCTATTAGTAGGTCTGCAACTTCTTCTCCTTCCACAGGTAGCAACAAGAGGTCTGAGAAGGCTCAGCCTATTTCTGATGCAGATTTACAGGATGTAATTTATGAGGATAGGGCTGAAAATGAGCCCTAAATGGCTGGTGCATACCTTGCGTGATAGTAAAATTGATGCACCTATGTCTAGTCGTACTCGTTCAGGTTTTCAGCATGCATCTTCTGCATCAGATTGTTATGCTATGGCTGTGTCTAGTATGTGTGAAGAGGAAGAACCTCTTTCATTTGATGAGGCACAAAAATCAGAAAATTGGTTGGCTGCAATGCAAAGTGAATATGATGCTATAATGAAGAATGGTACATGGTCTTTGTGTGATTTCCCTATTGGTAAAAAGGTCATTGGATGTAAGTGGGTTTTTAAGTTGAAATGAAAGCCAGATGGCAGTGTTGATCGCTATAAGGCTAGACTTGTTGCAAAGGGTTATGCTCAAGAAAAGGGCATTGATTTTGATGAGACCTTTGCTCCTACTTGTCGTATGACTACCATTCGTAGCATTTGTGCATTGGCAGCTCATAATGGTTGGAATGTACATCAGTTGGACATAAAGACTACGTTCTTAAATGGAGATTTGCATGAGGAGGTGTATGTATCGTGCAGCCTCGTGATTTTGTTCAAAGAGAGTAGGAAAACAAAGTGTGCAGGTTGAAAAAGGCTTTATATGGTTTAAAGCAAGCTCTACAAGCTTGGTATGAAAAGATACATGCATATTTAACTGCACATGGTTTTCAGAATAGTCCAACAGAAAGCACTTTGTATATTAAACGTGTGGATCATGTACATCTAATCATTGCTCTATGTCGATGACATGCTGCTCATAGGACCAAATGAGAGTCATATTGCTAATTTTAAGGCTGGTTTGAATGCCTCTTTTGAGATATTAGATTTGGGGCATTCACATCATTATTTAGGGATACAATTTAAGCAGTGTGATGGAGGTATTGCTTTGTGTCAGACAAAGTATATTGAGACATTGTTGCGGAGATTTAGCCTTGAAGACTGCAAGCCTATTGCTACTCCAATGGAGATAGGTTTGAAGTTGAGTCTTCATGATGCTGGAGATCACTTTGATGTCACACTCTGGTTGCCTCATTTATGTATGCATTACGAGGTCGGACATTCAGTTTGCAGTCTCACAGGTGAGTAGGTTTATGCATAGCCCAGGGTCTCAGCATTGGAAGGCAGTTAAACGCATCTTTCGCTCTATTTGAGTGGCACCATACATCTTAGGCTGCTCCCAAGGGGGGATCGTTGCCGCCAGATTTACATGCTTTTTCGGACTCAGATTGGGCTGGTTGCTATGACACAAGAGTGTCCACAAGTGGTTTTTGTTTCATGCTCGGTAGCTCATGCATATCTCGGTTGAGCAAGAAGCAACCTACTGTGGCCACTTCTAGTTGTGAAGCTGAGTACAGGGTAGCTTTCACAGCTACGGTTGAGTGTGTGTGGCTTAGACGGCTTATGGCTAACTTGGGTATTGGACAGGAGTCTGTCACCTCTATCTACACTGACAGTCAGAGTGCATTGGCAGTTGCGAGAAACCCAATTTTTCATGCTCGCACAAAGCACATTGAGGTGCATTATCACTATGTCAGGGAGAGACTCTCAGCAGGAGAGATGAGCTTGGCATATGTGCCAACACAGGATAACCTCGCCAATCTTTTCACAAAGGCGCTTCCTCGTGAGAAGTTTGAAGCTTTCCGCAAAGCTTTGGGCTTGCTTCCCTTTGTGGATTGATCTACTTTGGGCATGGCACTTCCCTATACATAAGTGCCAGCTCTCGTTCACACCATCACTCCTAGGGGAGATTTGCTTCCCTTTGTGGATTGATCTACTTTGGGCATGGCACTTCCCTATACATAAGTGCCAGCTCTCGTTCACACCATCACTCCTAGGGGAGATTTGTTGCCATATATATAGGCAGTGATTTGTGTGAACACACTTAGGACTGACGGGGCACTTTTTCCCTCTTTAGGAGGTTTTTTCCCCCGGATTGTATATATGCCCATTATTCTAGGGCTAACTTATCATTGTACATTGACACAATCTAATACAGTGTGTGTTGTGTGCATTCTTGCTTCTTCTTCTCCAAGCTTTGTGTGCTTTTCTTCAACCCTAAATAATGTCCTCCAATCACTGCTCTTCCATATGCGAGGAGACCTCCCTAGAAATCCGTCACGCAAAGGATGGTCCACTGGGAGATACTTCCTGTGGCCCTCGTAAACTATCTTCTTCATAGACTTTGAGTATTGAGCCTCAAGTTGTGGCCCACATAATGGACATCCATTATACCTTGACACTGAAAGCCATGTAGAACATTAAAAAAGATTGTAGCAAGTAAGTTTGGATGACAATCATGACTTAACATAATATGTTAACAAGCTACAGTATTACCTGAGCACTCTCCATATAGCCAGGCCAATCATTCATAGGCCACATAAGTATTCCTCTCAATGTTAGCGCATGTTGTCCAAACCTCTTGGAAATATCATGAAATTCAATGCCCTCCCAGAAAACACGAAGCTCCTCAACTAAAGGTGCTAAATACACATCCATGTTCTTCACCTTGTACTTTCCAGGAATTATCAAAGACAATAAAAGATGTCCTTTTTTTTATCGCTAGCCATGGTGGAAGATTATAGTTAACTAGACAAACAAGCCATGTACTCCATGATGAACTTCGTAGACCAAATGGATTCACTCCATCCATCGCTAGTCCGAGTCGAATGGCGACCCTCCTCCTAAAAGGCTACCCACTTCTCTTCAATGTGCTTCCATTCAGGAGAATCTGCAGGCACACGCATAACACCATCTATGGACCTAGTGTTACGATGCAAAGTCATAAATCCTATAATGGATTTGCACTTGAACATTGTTTTAATCCAAGGGATGATGGGAAAGTGTTGTAAAACTTATGCTGGTACCCTTTCTCCTTGCACATCTTGTCTATATCTTGATGTACCACAATGCGGACATTGTACGGTGCTGTTATATTCTTGTCCGATAAAGAATACAATCATTTGGACAAGCATGGTGTGTGTTGTAGTCCATGCCAATCGAGTGCAACATTGCTTTTTCGACTACGGTCCACTGGCATCTCATTATCTTCTGGCAATATTTGATGTTTCAATAAGCTGTTACACAAAATAGTCAGGCTAAGAAAATGTATATAAAGGTACAAACTCACTAATTGCATATGATATCATCAGTTACGCGTAAAAAGTTTTGATACACTCGTATTAGACCATCCAAAAATCGATTGCAAGCTCAATATGATAGGCAAGCATGTAAAACAGACATATGTGCTCCACGATATAGTGAAAGACAAGCAATCTTGCGTAGCTAATTCTCTTCTTGGGAAGCGTATTCCACACGTCATGTGTTTTCTTCTACCCTTTCGTGTTCCAAACCTCAATCTTCTGTTCCATCGTGTAAGGCATTTATCATGTCATCCATGTCATGTTCTAGTATTTGCTTCAAATCCACCTCAAATTTCTCGGGTTGTTGGATCACGGTGGCTACTCTTGTTGGTCTCCATCATTCAGGTCGGATATCCACTGGTTCGTCATTGTTGAACGTGCATTGCCACTAATTAGATGTTCCAATCGCTCCACTGAAAATATTCTCCATTTTTTTGTATGATCATTGCAAATTCGTTGATGTCGAGCCACTTGGTATTTGCCAGCAAGTACATGGGCAAAGTGTCTTCTCCTCTAAATCAACAAAATTTGAGGGTGTGGAGTCGTCCATGGTTTCCATATTGATTTACAAAATGCGAACGAATGCTTATTTTTGGAGGGGAATCTTGCCTTAAGTATTTGGTAATTTGAAATGTCGGGGGCACGCAAGATCTGAAAAGATTTTGAATTTGAATGAAAAGTACCAATCATAAAAATAAGCGTCAAAAAGAGCGTGGGAATTTTAATTTTTGACTCTTATTTCCACGCTATTTTCCACGTACTTTTCGACGCGCTTTTTTCAACGGTGCAGGTTTTTACAGTAAAACAAAACCTCTTTTTTTGTGTTTTTTTTCGTGTGTATTTGTTTTTCTTTCTCACCAGGTATGCCTCCTTTTCCCTCACTCCTATCTCTTCTCTTGGTTTCACATGTGATGTAAAATGTCTCTGTGTGTAATTATGAGTAATTCTCTTGTTTTTTTGCTTTCTCATTTGTTTTGGAGGTTCTTTCTCTCTCCTCCCAAGCTCTTCTCCACCTCCTTCTTCTTTGCCCTCCCCTCTCCTCTCCTCTCCTCTTGGTTGTTAAATTGGTGTGTGTGTATTGAAGGATAAACCTCCTTGTGTATCAATGCTATTCACACTTTTAGGGTTTTGTATTACTAATTCTTTTCTCAACTTTTTGTTTTGTTTTGTAGGTCTTCTAATCCTGTCTTTCAACTTCACCAAAAAGAGGTAAATTTCTTTCTCTCTTTCCTCTATTTTTATTTATCAAAAAAAGGGGTTTTGTTTTGTAGGTCCTCTATGCATAGAGCTTAATGCACATGCATAGAACTCCAATCATAGAGCTTAATCTATGCATTAAGCTTTATTCGTATAGCTTAATGCATAGATTAAGCTCTATGCATGCATTCATAATTGCATAGAGATATATGCATAGATTAAGCTCTATGCATGCATTCAGCTCTATCTATGCATGCATGCTTAATGCATCGTACCGGGATACGGTTTAGTTTAAGATAGCGTGGCTTGCATAGTGCTTTATGGAAAAGCCTCATGCATAATACTTTATGCATAAGCTTTATGTATAAGCCCTCATGCATAAGCTTTTGTATGTATGCATTTACTTATCCTTTCCTAACTCTTTTGTTGGTTTTTTTGGTCCTCTTATCCTCTCTTTTAACATCACGAAAAAGAGGTAAGTGCTTTTCTATCTTTCCTCTCTTTCCTCTATTATTATTGCACCCTTGGGTGCTGGGGATTTGTTTTGTAGATTTGTGCATAAGCATTATGCATAATGCTTTATGCATAATGCTCATTCATGCTTTATGCATAATGCTTTATGCATAAGCCTCATGTATAGCTTTATGCATAAGCCTCATACATAGCTTTATGCATAAGTCCTTATGTGTAGTACTTTATGCATAAGCCTCATGCATAGCTTTATGCATAAGCCTCATGCATAGCTTTATGCATAATGAATGTTAAGGGATAATTCATGTGTATGCCCTTTTTCCACTCTTATTTCGATGCATATATTGACGGCGCAGGTTTTTACGGTAAAACAGAACCTCTCTTTTTTTGCGTTTTTTTTTTGGTGCGCATGTGTTTTGCTTCCTCACCAGATATGCCTCCTTTTTCCTCACTCACATCTCCTCTTGCTTACATGTACATGTGAGATGAAAAATGTATGTGTTTGTAATTTTGAGTAATTTTCTTGTTTTTTTGCTTTCTCAGTTGTTTTATAGGTTCTTTCTCTGTCCCAAGGTCTTTTCCACCTCCTTCTTTGTCATCCCTCCCCTCCCCTCCCCTCCCCTCTCCTCTCCTCTCCTCTCCTCTTGGTTGTTAAATTGGTGTGTGTGTGTTAAAGGATAAACCTCCTTGTGTCTCCATGCTATTCATGCTTTTAGGGTTTTGTATTACTCATTATTTTCTCAAAATTTTGTTTTGTTTTGCAGGTCTTCTCATCCTCTCTTTCAACTTCACCAAAAAGAGGTAAATTCATTTCTCTCTTTCCTCTATTTTTATCTACCAAAAAGAGGGGTTTTGTTTTGTAGCTCCTCTATACATAGAGCTTAATGCACATGCATAGAGATCCAATCATAGAGCTTAATCTATGCATTAAACTCTATTCATATAGCTTAATGCATAGATTAAGCTCTATGCATGCATTCATAATGCATAGAGATCTATGCATAGATTAAGCTCTATGCCTAGAGCTTACTGCATTTATTAAGCTCTACGCATGCATTCGGCTCTACCTATACATGCATTCGGCTCTATCTATACATGCATTAGGTTCTATGCATTGATCTTAATGCATGCATAGAGCTTAGTCTATGCATGCATGCTTAATGCATAGTGCCGGGATACGGTTTAGTTTAGGATAGTGTGGCTTGCATAGTGCTTTATGGAAAAGCCTTATACATAATGCTTTATGCATAAGCTTTATGTATAAGGCCTCATGCATAAGCTTTTATATGTATGCATTACTAATCCTTTCCTCACCCTTTTGTTGGTTTTGTAGGTCCTCTAATCCTATCTTTCAAAATCACAAAAAAGAGGTAAGTGCTTTTCTATCTTTCCTCTCTTTCCTCTATTATTATTGCACCCTTGGTGGGTGCTGGGGATTTGTTTTGTAGATTTGTGCATAAGCATTATGCATAATGCTCATTCATGCTTTATGCATAAGCCTCATGCATAGCTTTATCATAAGGCCTCATGCATAAGCTTTATACATAAGGCCTAATGCATAGTGCTTTATGCATAATGCTTTATGCATAATGCTTTATGCATAAGCCTCATGCATAGCTTTATGCATAAGCTTTATGCATAGTGAATGTTGAGGGTAATTCATGTGTATGCTCTATTTCCACGCTAATTTCGATGCAAATATCGACGGCACAGGTTTTTACAGTAAAACAAAACCTCTCTTCTTTCTGAGTTTTTTTCGTGCGCATGTGTTTTTCTTCCTCACCTGGTATGCCTCCTTTTCCCTCACTCCTATCTCCTCTTGGTTTCACATGTGATGTAAAATGTTTGTGTGTTTAATTATGAGTAATTTTCTTTTTTTTTTGCTTTCTCATTTGTTTTGTAAGTTCTTTCTCTCTCCCAAGCTCTTCTCCACCTCCTTCTTTTCCCTCCCCTCCCCTCCCCTCCCCTCTCCTCTCCTCTCCTCTTGGTTGTTAAATTAGTGTGTGTGTGTTGAAGGATAAACCTCCTTGTGTATCCATGCTATTCACACTTTTAGGGTTTTGTATTACTTATTCTTTTCTCAACTTTTTGTTTTGTTTTGTAGGTCTTCTACTCTTCTCTTTCAACTTCACCAAACAGAGGTAAATTCCTTTATTTTTTTGTTTTGTAGCTCCTCTATGCATAGAGCTTAATGCACATGCATAGAGCTCTAATCATAGAGCTTAATTAAGCTCTATTTATATAGCTTAATGCATAGATTAAGCTCTATGCATGCATTCATAATGCATAGAGATATATGCATAGATTAAGATCTATGCATAGAGCTTAATGCATGCATTAAGCTCTATGCATGCATTCAGCTCTATCTATGCATGCATTAAGCTCTATGCAAAGAGCTTAATGCATGCATAAAGCTTAATCTATGCATGCATTAAGCTCTATGCATGCATGTTTAATGTATGCATTAAGCTTAATGCATGCATAGAGCTTAATCTATGCATGCATTAAGCTCTATGCATGCATGTTTAATGCATAGTGCCGGGATATGGTTTAGTTTAGGATAGAGTGGCTTGCATAGTGCTTTATGTATGCATAATGCTTTATGCATAAGCTATGCATAAGCTTTATGTATAAGACCTCATGCATAAGTTTTTGTATGTATGCATTACTAATCCTTTCCTCACACTTTTGTTGGTTTTGTAGGTCCTCTAATCCTCTCTTTCAACATCACAAAAAAGAGGCAAGTGCTTTTCTATCTTTCCTCTCTTTCCTCTATTATTATTGCACCCTTAGGTGCTAGGGATTTGTTTTGTAGATTTGCACATAAGCATTATGCATAATGCTCATTCATGCTTTATGCATAAGCCTCATGCATAGCTTTATGCATAAGATGTCATGCATAAGATTTATACATAATGCTTTATGCATAAGGCCTTATGCATAGTGCTTTATTCATAAGCCTAATGCATAGCTTTATGCAGAATGCTTTATGCATAATGAATGTTGAGGGATTGAAGAGCGGTTCTCTCTACCGTGCAATATAGTGGTCATAGAGTACTACCGATCAACAAATGTGTTGAGAAACACAATGTCAATTCGAGGACTCGACCCGATTAGTGCATGAAGGCTTATCCCTTGCGGGAGAGCTCACATACATGAACCACCACTTGACGATTCAACCATTCAACACCTCAATCAATCTCTCAATCCCTTAAACCCACTACACTAATCAAGAGAACAAGCAATGCATGGCAATCTCTTAATCCCTTTCAATTATTGATTAAATCTTAGCTTTCCCTAATGCCAGCAAACCCATAAGCGTGCATCTACTAACCCACAAGTTTAAGCAAGCATAGAATGTAACATTCACAAACCCACAAGCTCATATAGAGAGTCTATCCATGAATAACTCATTGCCAATGAAGTGGGCAAGAGCTTGCATTGTAGTCTTTGCCTCTACCCATTTGGTCAAATAGTCAGTTATTGCGATTATAATATATTCGGCATGCGTGTGACGAGCTGGAGGTTTAATGGGACTGACAAAATCAATACCCCATTTGGCAAAAGCACATGTGCTTAACATAGGCCGCAATGGCATATTGTCTTTTGTGATGGAAGGTTTTGTCCTTTGACAATCGTCACAACATTTTACATATTCTTCGGCATCCATTTGTAAGGTTGGCCACCAAAACCCATACCACCTAATCAACTTAGCTGTGGTATTGCCCGAAAAGTGTCCACCCCCAACACCTGCATGTGCATGAGTCAAGATTTTCAAGTAGTCAGCTTCACATACACACATGCGCAAGTTGCCATCCTTGCCCCTCTTGTAGAGTTGGCCCTCTATCAGCATATATTTGGCTGCTTCAAATTCAATAGAACGCTTTCGATATTTAGGAATGGTTCGATCAGTATGACCATGCTAAAGATAGTCCACAATATACTTACTCCAACTTGGTGTAGTTGAAATTTGGAATAATGTGACATTATGAATTGGTTGTTGAATTTGACATGAAGCACAGTTACGAACAAATTTTTCAGCATCCGCATGCATGGTAGGCCGCCATTGCCCATCCTGAGTTATACGTCGCACACAAGTAGTAGCTGATGCATGGATTCCACCAATACTCTCATGTCCCCATTCCAAGATCTCCTCATATTGGTCAGGGTTAGGTATAAGCCGCAGCACTCCATCATTACCCTAACGATATAATCTCCCTGAGATTAACTTGAATGGTCGCCATAGATCCACATTAGGACCCACTAGTTGTATTTGCCCACTTGTCAAAATTTCTAAGATGGGTTCAGACCATTTAGGAGCTGTCTCTACAAGGAAAAGTGTTGAATCTAACATATCATCATCCACACCCACAGGAGCTTCTCCAGAGGTGATTCGAGACAAATGATCTGCCCTAAGATGAGTTGTTCCTTTTCGGACTGCCACTTTAAAATCAAACTCAAGAAGGATGACAAACCACCTCACAATCCTTCCAGTTGCACAAGGCTTATTCACCAAATATAGCAGTGCTTGATGGTCCACAAAAAATATAAATTTGTTTGCCAAAAGGTAATGGGGCGAAATTTTTTCATTGCATATATCATGGACAAACCTTCTCTTTCTGTTGTGGTATAATTCTTCTTAGCATTGTTCAACTGTCGACTAGCATATGAAATTGGGAAATCCTTATTATGTTCTCCCGATTGAGCCAAAATACATCCAATTGCAAAGTTTGAAGCATCAATATGGACATGAAAGATTTGGTTCCAATCTGGTGCCTGTAAGATGGGTGTAGACACTAATGCTTGCTTCAACTTTTCAAAGGATTCCTCACACTCATCAGTCCACTTAAACTTTACAAGAAGAGCATATAATGGTCTGGCTAGGACAGCGTACATGTAGATGAATCGACGATAATAGCCACAATGTCCCATGAATATTTGTACCCCTTTAAGGTTGATAGGCCGAGGTAATGAGACAATGACATCAATTTTATCCATATCTGTTGAAATGCCATTGCGAGAAACAATATGGCCCAAAATCTTCCCTTGTCTTACCATGAATTTGCACTTGTCAGGATTCAAGCATATACGATAAACTTCACACTTTTGAAACACAAGTCTGAGGTGTTCTATATGATCACGCTCTTGTGAGTGAACACATAAATCATCCATGAAGATCTCAAGAAATAGCCTAAGGTACTCCTTGAATACATGACTCATTAACCGCTCAAAGGTTGCAGGTGCATTTGTTAGACCAAATGGCATAACAGGATAGGCAAAGATGCCATCTTCAGTAGCAAAGGCGAGGGTGGCCACGGAGCGAGCCCATTGCAGCGAGCCAATTTGCAAATTATTTTCAAATCAATACGAGATGCGAGCAGTTTCTTGTCATGTATCCAATGAAAGTGAGCAAGAATGACACATGACATACCAAAAAAAAAAGCAGGCTTACTACATGACATGCCATACCACCTTCAAGACATACCACCTTCAAGACAATGTATTCAAGACACAAAATAAAAGCAGGCTTACTACATCCACCAAAAATGCTACATCCAAACTGTCTTTAAATAAAAGTTCAAATATCACGCTACATCCACCAAAAATGCTAATATATAAAATGTCTTCTGTATCCACCAAAAATGCTACATCGAAACTGTCTTTAAATGTCTTTAAAAAAAAGTTCAAATATCACGCTACATCCACCAAAAATGCTAATATCCAAAATGTCTTCTGTCTTCACAAAAAATGCTAAGATCCAAAATGTCTTTAGTCTTCTTCAAACTGCAAAAAAGTAAGAAATTAATGAACATTGCATTTATAGAGGATTATGGGGTATTAACAGTGCCTTGTCTTATTAATTTGGGAATTACCTTTGTAGAATATGGCTCCAATAGCTTATTATATATGCGATGGTCCTTTTCAAAGATAATAACATTACGTTCCATGACCGCTGCAATAAGTCCAAGAGTTCCAGTCCCAGCAAACAAGTCAACAATAGTATCCCCTGTCTTTGAAAAGAGAGATACTATGTACTTGCATAGCCTCTACCCTCTTTGGCAACCACCTCTCCAAGGCTTTCCCTTTCGTTTTACCATATCCTCTTCAGGAACACTACATAAACACAGAGATGAGAGACCCAAAAACCTAAACCCTAAATACATAGACATTGTTTTTAATCACAGATCCAGAGTCGATCCCTTACATATCTTGAATGAGGTCTTGTTCCAGATCTAATTCACTCCCAAGATTTTGCTCTTCCACCTTATCTCCATACATCCGTAAATACTGCCTTGGTGTACTTGAGCGTACAAAAACAGATAGAATAAGACATGCAACCTGTAATGAAATCCATTCAAATAGTAGTGAATTCCTTAGGCTATAAGTTGAAATAAGATTTTTTTTAGAAGAGAAGTGTGCAGCTACCTTTGTTACAAGTTGTCCCATCTTCTTTCCCACTGGTGGAGTGCATTTGACCACTTGTCGATGAAAGACCACAAATCCTCTAGATGTTGCCTCATGCTCTATCTTCACTCCTTCTTCCATTGTATAAAGGCATGTTATGAAGCCATGATCATTAAGACAAAAGTCTACAAATTGAAAAGTTGCCTCATATAGACTTTCGCTAACCACATTCCAAGGTGGCACTCTGTGTCCCAAACAACCCTCAACAACGAGGTTTGAGGGGAAGTCTACAAACACCATCTCCACACAATAGTCAGTCCTTTTCCCATGGACTTTTCCTTTATTACAAAGCACATTCATGGCTTCCAAAACATGTTTGAATAGAGGGGATGGCCCTTCTATGTTCTTACAGTCCCTTGCAAGGTCCTCGATGGAGGTATTGAATGCATATACCATGCCTGCGAATTCCCACAATGCAAGAAGAAACACAGAAGAAGATTGATTGGTAAGAGAAAAATATTTATCACCCCAATAAACATACACTACTGTTAACGGCATGATATCACCTTTCAAAGGTGCTGGTTGGATCATAGACGAGGCTACATGTACATTGCCCGAAGTACTTGTTGTTTGATGTACTTCTCTTTGTCTCCTATTTGCATCCAATGCTTGACTCACTATATCCCTCCCTAGGTTAACTGGTAGAGGGTGCATTCTAGATGTAGAGGCTATAGATGTGGCATGAGAGCTCGTAGAGCAGCCACGTACTGCAGTCAATGGTATACTCTGCATAAAGACAACTTATGGTTATAAATTACCTCATCAAAAAACTTTATCATCGTGCAAAAATCAGAGACAACTTATGGTTACCTCATCAGAACCCTCCACTATGGTCATCTTAGCCAATATAGCTAAGTGTTGATCATGTAATTGAATTTCTTCATCTGGCACAACAAACCTCTCCATGTCTAGCCACCAGGGGCATCTTGTCTTTTCAACACTTGATAGAGGCTAACCATGCATTTCAAAAATAGATAACATACGTTTTATCATCATACATACATTTTATCATCATGACCATGATTACAGAAAACACTTACTCTCCCAAGGTGTGCAGATCCGCATATATATATCGTGGAGTATCCTCGCAAATCCATAACAACACAAGAGGTGGTATGGCCTGTACTACACCACTATCCACCTCTTTCAGCAGCCATCTAAATTCCAAATGGAAAGGAAAACTAAAGTCAATAGGCTATATAAGAAGCATAAGGAGAAGAAATAAAATTGACCAAGTTTTTTTTTTACCTATAAACAACTCGATGTGTTGCAGAGCGTAGCCCTTTTTGTGTGTCCATATCATTGCTAAATTTTATATCCCCCTGATGAACTCTGAAAGCTTTTTTGAAATACTTTCGTCGATGAAAGACGACATAGTTTATAAAGGAATTAATGGAAGGTAAGGAGATTCTATCACAATTTTCAATCTCCTCCAGAAGCTTGGAGCCATAAGAACTTATTTGTAGCCAGAACACAAATGAATGTAGCCACTCTCTAGCTTTTGCTTTGTCTTTAGGCAAGTACTCTATCTCTCGAATGCTAGCTTGTGAATTATCCAACAATCGAACTAAGAATGCCTTATCTTCATCCCTAACTTGTGCAGCCCCAATCATGTTCAGTTTCTCTTCTGTCGCAATATGGGTCCCTGCTGCATGCCAAGGAAGTGACAAAACAGCACGCCAAAAGTATTCTGGCAGGGTCTGCTATGCGGGCAAACTTTCCCACCCTATTCTTATACAGAATTTCTACCTCTCTTATCACCTTAGCCCTTCCGTCTACATCCATGCCCTTAGCCTTGTCCTCGATTTTCATCTCCATATCGTCCTACAGAGTCCATTTAATTACAAAATTACTCTTGCATACATTAAACATATTTCGCATAATTAAGTAGATCTTGCACACCTTTAATATCTTGCATACCTTAAACACAAGCCATGCCAATATATTTATTGGAACAGAAAACCAGCTTTTTTTGCCACGAGTGGGGCACTTTTTCATTTCATTCTCCATCCAAGCCTTGTCCTCATCATCGAGCTCTGCAAGGAGGGTAGTCTTATCGGACTCACCAATTCTCCTTATTTGGAAGAGCCTATCCCCAAAAGTTGTTGGTACAAAGGCATAGTCATGCATCCTAGTACAACCAATGCAGAGAGTTGAAGCAACATCATGCAATCAATGCCAAGAGCAAAAAAGAGAAAAATAATAAAACATATACTTATTCAATCTGGAAAGAGAAAACATCAGCTCTCCAATGTCAGCCTTCTCGAATTGTAGAAAGTCACAGGCCACCAGACAATGCTTAGAGATGTCATTTGGAAATTCTGAGTAAAAGGAAAGAAGATGATAAAATTATATTAGATGCATACATAAAATTGTATAAATAGATAAAAACATTTCAAATCACCCTCACCTTGAGCAATCAAATCCATCCAAGATTTATAGCGGTTGTTTCCATCCAGTACATGTATCATTTTACCCTGGATGAACGGTCCCCATTCTGGCATATTTCTGAGAGACTCTTCAAAAGTTCCATTCACATCCCTCCATGTTGAACTCCATGACAATGTTGTTTCTTCAGTCAGAGGAGTCTCCTCTCCATCCAAATCAAACATGGACACCGTGAACGCCCCCTTGCTTTCAAGATACCCACCAAGGTTCTTGAATGCTCGACCAAGGTTCTTATCAGTACTGGGGCATAGTCTCCTTATGGCCTCTGTTGGAAGAAGCCTACACAAGGGGATCTTGGGGGGGGGGGTGCTGAATCTAACTCTAATTCGATCGATGAATGCAGTTGGAGTAGAGGTTTTAAGGATCTTTCCGAAAATTTCTGCTTTGATGCTCTCTGTTTTTCTTGTCTCAGTTGTCAATGTGTCTCCACCTTCTTCTTCTTCATTATCATCCTCTCTATCATTCCCATCTTCTTGTCTATCATCACCCTCTCTCTCATCCTCCTGTCTATCATCCTCTCTATCATCATGCTCTCTCTCATCCTCCTCTCTATCATCCTCTCTATCATCCTCTCTGTCATCATCCTCCTGTCTATCTTCCTCTCTATCATCATCCTCTCTCTCATCCTCTTGTCTCTCATCCTCTCTATCATTCTGTCTCTCATCCTCTTCTTGTCTGTCATCCCTGTCTCTCTCATTCTCATGTCTATCATTCTCCATCAACACTTGGCCTTGACTCTGAACTTCCTCATCAAACAATCCTCGAGACACCCTCTCGGTTGTTCTTGCCTGTAATTTTTTGGAGCGTTTAGAAGGAGGTAGTAAGGAATCCATACCAGCAAAACAACAATCTTTTTGAGAACAAGAAGATCTAGTCACATAACGTTGGGAGTTGGTGTCCATTTTCAAAGATATAACTCTTCCCACAAAAAGTAAAGTAAACTACACGAATTATTCTAGGTAGTATAATCATGGGTTGGCATGGGTTGGCACAAAGTATACGGATTATTTAAGGTTGTATAATCATGGGTTGGCAGGGTTGGCGCAAAATATACGGATTATTCAAGGTTGAAAATAATCTCGGGTTGGCACAAAGTATACGGATTATTCAAGGCTGTAAATTCCTAATCATTAATAACAAAGTGCTCGAAAAAACCTTTTCCCAAAAAGGATTTCATTCCTCTGCAACGGCTGGAAGGAAAGGTACACTCGTGCAACTATCTTCTACAACCATTTTCTACGACTATCCTCTGCAGCTATCGTCTTCTACAACTATCTTCTACTCTATTCTCTGCAGCTGTCGTCTACAACTATCCTCTTCTACAATTATCACCTGCAAATATCCTCTGCGTGTTTGCAAGCATGTAAGTCCCCCTCTCTCTATCTCTCTGTGCTTGCAATAATGTACTGCTATTGATTACAATCTGGATTTTTTTATTTAATGGCCAATGTAAAAACTCCTTCTCTACAATGACTATGATGGCATAGTCATGGCTCTGCAGATGAAGTCTCGAGATAGCTCTGTAGTGGCCATGTTTAGCTCTACATTGGCCATATTGAGGATCAAAACATGTCTATGTAGGGCCTCCAGGATCAAGTGCGCTGAGCGCACTTGATCCTGGAAGCTCTACAATGACAAGGATGGCATAGTCATGGCTCTGCACATGCAAGTCTCGAGATAGCTTTGCAGTGGCCATGTTTAGCTCTCTGCTTGTAATAATGTACTGCTATTGATTACAATCTGGATTTTAATGGCCAATGTAAAAACTCATTCTCTACAATGACTATGATGGCATAGTCATGGCTCTGCAGATGAAGTCTCGAGATAGCTCTGTAGTGGCCATGTTTAGCTCTACAGTGGCCATATTGAGGATCAAAACATGTCTATGTAGGGCCTCCAGGATCAAGTGCGCTGAGCGCACTTGATCCTGGAAGCTCTACAATGACTATGATGGCATAGTCATGGCTCTGCACATGCAAGTCTCGAGATAGCTTTGCAGTGGCCATGTTTAGCTCTACAGTGGCCATATTGAGGTGTAAATTTTCTGCTGGATCAAGACATGTTTATGTAGGTCCATGTTGACATGTTTATGTAGGTCCATGTTTATGTAGGTCTGTCTACGTAAGGCCTCTAGGATCAAGTGCGCTGAGCGCACTTGATCCTGGAAGCTCTACAATGGCTCTGCAGATGAAGCCTCCAGATAGCTTTGTAGTGGCCATGTTTAGCTCTACAGTAAGTAGCCATGTTGAGGTGTCTATGTAAGGTGTAAATTTTTTTACTGGATCAAGACATGTCTATGTAGGGCCTCCAGGATCAAGTGCGCTGAGCGCACTTGATCCAGGAAGCTCTACAATAACCATGTTAGCTCTGCAGATAAAGCATAAGCCAATGTTTAGCTCTACAGTGGCCATGTTGAGGTCTAAATTTTTTGATGGGCACGTTGAGCACTTATTTTTAATAAAAACATAGACATCTTTTGCTAATGTGGATGCCTCCATGGATAGACAAGACATGCCTGTGTAGGGCCTCCAGGATCAAGTGCGCTGAGCGCACTTGATCCAGGAAGCTCTACAATAACCATGTTAGCTCTGCAGATAAAGCATAAGCCAATGTTTAGCTCTACAGTGGCCATGTTGAGGTCTAAATTTTTTGATGGGCATGTTGAGCCCTTATTTTTAATAAAAACATAGACATCTTTTGCTAATGTGGATGCCTCCATGGATAGACAAGACATGCCTGTGTAGGGGCCTCCTAGATCAAGTGCGCTCAGCGCACTTGATCCTTAAAGCTCTACAATGACCATCTTGTGCCAGTACGTGGCCATCTTTAGCTATACAATGAAGAGGAGGAGCCAGTAGACATTCATGGTCTTGGCCCCACACACAAAATACAAACGCAAGGAAAAAACGCACATTTAAAAAACGTAAAAGAACATACTCTCTTTCGGGCAGGTGATGCTCGGGCAGGTGATGCCCTTTGTCGTGAGGGTGAGAGTTGCAACATGAGCGCAGCAGACATCTTCATCTTCAACGTTGTTGTACTTCAGCGATATATTTAGGGAGTACAACGTTACTATGCAGATATATTTAGGGAGTACAACGTTACTGTATCACCCTCTGAAAATGTTGAGAAAACTAGAGATAGTAAGATATAAATAGAAAGACAGAGCAGCTCCATTGTATCTTAAGAGGAGGGTGGTCTGAGAGCAGCTTGAGGGTGAACTAATAAGAAGCAATGGCAACCTAATAAGAAGCAATGGCAAAACAGTGCATGAGAAATAACATATAAAGAGAAGAAGGAGTTTTACCACGAGTTGATTGATTGCAACATCTATATTTTTTTTTGTGATGGGTTGATAGTCTAGAAATAGTCTGTTTTAGTAGTCTTTCAAACTAGTGAGTAAATATACTAAAAAATAGCTTTTCTAGCTTGTCCTTTCATTAGACTTTCATTCCAAAGGAAGCCTATGCCTTTTTCTCACGTAGTCGTTTTATTAGCTTTAGTGTAATGTATATAGTATTACTTTGTTTTGAATATTAATGGATATGTGTGCTCACATTATACTTTCTTTTGGAATGTATTCCTGAAATGTAGGGATTCTGAGTCAGATGTTCAGATTTTTCTACACAAAGTTGGAGGCCCTCTTTTTAGACTGTCATTTTCACATGGGAAATGTTTATTATCAGCCGAATTAATGAAAGAAAAACTAGGTGCAGAACATGAAATTTTTATTGAAGGTCTATTGCAAACTGATGATGGTTTTGAGAGCATAGGGACAATTCCCTTGTACCATGGGATTGGTGAACATGGGTATTATATCTTAGATAATACCCTGTCATCATTTTATGTTGCAAAAGTAGCCATTACATCAACACCACTCCCTACCCCTGGGGATATTCCTTCTGGATCTGGCAGCAAGACCTCACCTATGTGAGTGACATTTCAACTTTTGAAACATGGTAAAATATAGTGAGGTTATCTTTCTTGTTTCAATTGTTGACTTTGGATTGTTGATTTTTTTCCTAGTGACTTGGATGAAGAGGACATGGAAAAGGTGGTGCATGCAGATAATTTAATTGACATTGAGGAAGGTGATCCTGCATTTGACACTGCAGTATCTGCCTTCCAAATTGTTCGTACTTTGCCGCCCAATGACATATTCCATAATATTATAAATGAATGCACATTCAAAGGAAAAGTCAAGGAGCTCCCTAAGACGTATGAAGAAAATTGCATTTATGAGCTTTTAGATGGGAAGGACATGGAGGGTATGGAGCACAAATATGAAGGAAATGCATGGACAAAACCCCAGACACAAACAAGAACTAATAAATCTTTTATTTTGAGAAAGAGTTTTTGTGGGGGTACCTTCCAGTGTATGAATGAAAGATGCACTTATCGATTTCGAAACAAATCACCGAATAGGCTCCATTGGAATGGCCAATTATTGAAATCCCCAAATGAAGGATGTTTGGCTTTGGGAAGTTATGGAAACTTAGAGTGTTTCTTTTGTAAGCATGTTCCAATGTGCATAAAAACATGTTCAGTGTCTGCCTACTATTTTATGCCTAAAGATCACTCCCATAGTAGATTGTTCCTTCACTATGGGAAACATACACACACAATTGCTAGAGGCATGTGTCGAGCATCTATGCGAAACATTAAAGCCTTAGTAGCTCGTGTTGTTCAGATGGACCATAATGCGGGTCCACGAAAGGTACAAATGATTGTTGCCAGGGAGTTGGTTTTGAAGGCTTTCACTGACGATGATAAAGTGATTGGAGTGTTTATGTCAGAGAGGGAACTCCAGGAGATGTCTCAAGAGCTAATATCTTTAATAAATCTCAAAAAGTAAGTTCTTCTCTATTGAATATATATATATATATATATATATATGTAATTTCTTAACCAACTTGGTAAATGTAGGGTGAAGCAGATGGTAATGCAAAGTCGAAAGACAAGTCGAGCACTAGGTGATGGATTTGAGGCTATCCTAGAGTTAAAAAGAAAGTGCCACTTTCAGTTCTTCCACGGATCAAGGTTTCCCTTGCAAGCAACCAAAAGTGATGAGAGGTGCTATCTTTTCAAGATGTCCACAACTGGCCCTGGCTCTGGCGTTGATATTGTCAATAGAATGGATGCTGTGGGGGATCGAGACCTTCGACATTCATGGGTTTGTTTTGATCATGTACACCGAGTGGAGAATGATTGGCACACAATGGGTGCACATGTGTATGATCACACGTATGTTTTAATTTTTATTCTCTTTTCAAAATGAAATGACTGTTCGACTGAGTTGTTACAATACAATAATCTTCCAAATACTCTTCTTGCAGGATTGGAGAGCTACTCACAATTGCAACTTGTGAGTTTAGAGAGGAGGATGAGACAGCACAGATAATGTTTTGGGAAAATTTGAATGCAGTTATGATCGACCATACTGGGAAATCAGCAAACTTTTTTGGCTTCATGGCCGACGAAGCAGGTGCAAATTGGAATGCTATTAGGTCAGTATATAACAATGGAGATGAGATGGTAGGAAAGGAGAGATCTTGCCTTTTTCATTGGAAGGACAATCTTCGAGTGCATACACAAAAGTATATATATGCTCAACATATGGAAAAACACAATGAAATGTGTGAGAGGTGGAGGACTGCACCAACCAAAGAGGATGCTTTAGTGCAATTCCGTAAGATAGGTGCATGGTGGGCAACAGGAAAGGCAGCAGACAGAAACATTCCCAAGCTAGATAGTTGGCTTAGTTGGTGGCACTATAGAGCAAGTCGTTGGGGTCATTTTATTATTAAGGTATGTTATGTAAATTTTTTTTTTCTATGAACTTAATTCAATAGCACTAATTAAAAAACCTACTGGTTTGGGTTTATCTTTGTGCAATGGGTTTTCAATGAACAGGATGGTGAGCCTATTGTAAATGCTCTGGTACCACGGACGAACCTCTCTGAAGCCAAGCATGCTAGTTGGCTAGCAGGAGAAGGATACAAACATAAAATTAGTTTGTACGATGCATGTGTTTCAGATCTCATCAATGCTTACTTCCAGTGTAAGAAACTCTATTGATGTATCACTATTGATGCTTGCCCTTTTTCATGCTTGTTTGAATCTGTTTGAGACTTGAGTTTTTGTTTTGGTTTCTTTGTTTTTTTGTAATTTTTGCTAACAGTTTTTAGCTTTTCTCCTGTTGGAATCCATCTGATCGTTTTACTTGGTCTTTGATACTATCTTGTGCTTGGACATAGTATAGATATCCATTCTTTCCTGAGAAATGAGGTGGTGGTCGAGAGTGTTCATTCTTAAACTCCTCGTCTTCTTTTTGTATTCTCTCAAATCGTTCCCTCTCATATTGTTTACGGATTCTCTTATGGCTCTTATAGCATTTACGTTTAGGTCAGCTTCGGGGATTATCACATCATCATCAAAATCAGAGTCTCATCCATCTTCCTTATCAGCATTATTAGCAAATTCGAGTGTTAAATCCTCCACTGAGACTTCCTCCACATGCAGTGATGTGGATGCATCCCCATAGTACAAATCATCTAGAAGGTCATGTGGTTGTACCATTCGTATAGGAATAAAGTCATATCCATCTGAGTCACAAAATTGAATTGGCTTAGGTAAAGCACATGTCGATAATGTTGCAAGGACATGACTCCATTCTAGGGGATCAATTAAGTGCTCAGGGAAGGGTTGTGGAATGTATGCCTCATCTGATACACTTCGATTACCCTTAAGTCTATCAGTGTTGAAATCCTTACATGAGGCTCCACATATCTTCTCGCCCATCTGACAATGTAACTCTTGAGCCCTCAGATGAAGCAAAATCAAACTCATCTATTGGAGACCTTGTTACATCATGATATGAGTGATTCTTTAGGTTGACCCTTGTGATGACAGAATCATGTCGGAGGTACAAATAATTGTATCCCCAATCTTGAATCATTTGAAATTGTCACATGAATGGTCTACCCAACATCACTTCATAGTTTGGATGCTTTCCAAAATCCACTACTGCAAATGTGTGCTCATATTCAATCCCACATGTGGTGACCAATATGTTCTCTAGCAGCCCAATGGGATGTTCTAAGCTTCCATCTGCTAGCTGCAAGCGCATCCTTGTACTCCTAATAGCTGGTTTGCCCCACTTTTCCCAAATGGACCTTGTCACAATGCCCACTCCTGCACCACTATCAAGTATTGTAGTTGAAGCTACTTTTCACACTTCTAATGGGAGGGTAGCATTTCCCTGATCGTCCTCACAAAATTTTCCTACTTTGTTGATAGAAACTGGTATAACATGCTTTGTCTCAGGGTGTATAGCACATTGATGGTGACCCTTTTGTAGCAATACCTGCTCTGACAAACATGTGGCAATATCATTCCACAACTCTGGTTGAAGCTTTATCAAATAAAGCAAAGGTAAGGTACAAGCCAGTGGTGCTGAACAAAATAGCTTACACGATACCCATATCCATCTCCTTTGTCAACCTTCTATGCATGGAGGGTATCCTCAAGGTTTGAGAACAGTTCTCATATTCTCCCAAATAAGATGGTAAGGTTTTCATTGTATGCTTACTTCTAGGAGAAACAATTGTTTGAACTTCCTCCTAGGTACTTGGGCGTCTAAAGTTGTTTTCTGTGCCCCTTTTAAAATCCACTTCAGAGAATGGAGGTGAAATAATAGAGGACATATTCTCATTAACTTTCTCATGAGCTGCTGCCCACATCTCATTTGCCATGTCTTCGTTAGCATCAATAACTTCATCATTGCATGGGAAGGCAAGACTAGGTGGTGGCAGAATGCCTTCTTTCAATGGGGTGTCAATTGGTGCAGACTTCTCGCTATGTGAGATCAGCTCACTTTTCATTTCCCAACTTGATGACACTTTTAGTATGGTTTCTAATGTTGGCTTAAGAGAAGTGGAGCCCCGAGGGATAGGTGGAGGTGGGCCGTCAAGTATTGATTGAGCTTCCCTAATGAGTTGCTGATGTACAGCTAGATTGATCTTCTCCTCATCACGAGGGTTTGGGTATCTTTGAAGCTTCTTGGGTAGCTTAGATAAAGCTGCAATGCGACTTCTATGAGCATCAATGATGACATCTAGAGTCTCGTTCACCTTATCCACAAAAACAGAACCCCCGTAATAGCCTCATCTTGTTTAGCGCTAGGCCCAGGTTGAGGTTGATGCTCCTCATGCACTTCTTGGGATGTAAAAGCTTGATCCTTCATGTTTTGTTTAGATACTTCTTGAGAACTAGTGGATGCACTCTTAGTTTGCTTGTTGCGGTTCTTTTTCCTCCTAGTGGTCCTTTTTCTATTGGAATGTAGGGTCTTGTCCACTAGCCTAGTTCGAGGTGTCTCATCAATCTGCATTTCGGCATTTCGTGTGTGTGATCTAGTCATGACTCTTAGTTTGCTTGTTGCGGTTCTTTTTCCTCCTAGTGGTCCTTTTTCTATTGGAATGTAGGGTCTTGTCCACTAGCCTAGTTCGAGGTGTCTCATCAATCTGCATTTTGACATTTCGTGTGATCTAGTCATGACTCTAAGTGGCACGATATCTTCATTCTCTGATGAAGGTGGCGATGGAACTGCCTCTACAAAGTTGAGTGAGACCTTTGGTTGAGAGGTGCCTTCCTCATGTGGTTTCAGCAAACAATCCTTTGGAAAGTGTTCTACACAACACCCTAGACAATATCTTTCAATTGGTGGAAACTGTGGTACTGTTCTATTGGATCGAGCTGCTTGCCTTTGGCAATGTGGACAATCACGAGCCCAATGGGCTTCTCCGCACTCATAACAGGGGCCCATTAGTTTGGCTTCTACTTTCCTTCACTGCCGTTGACCTGAGGGTCCTCGAGTCCTAGGTTGGTAGCTGCCTAGCAACATCAAAGAATTTTGTTCCCCTGGTTGAGGCTCCAGTGCTTGGCTTAGATATGCGGGACTTTCAAAGAGATTTTCCTTGGATGAATATGATGCATATTCCTCCTCCACATAGCTTGGGTTTACCAAGTCTCTACACATATTTGAATTGTCGTAGTCAACAAACCTCACAGGAGCAGTCCCAAGAGTAGGAGGTTGAGCTCCAAGTACAGGTCGTGCTTGCTCTTGTGCCATCGGTGGCTTACGTTCAAAATTAGTATACTGTTGATGCATTTGTGAAGCCCCTGCACCCCTTTCCTGCTCACGCTCTTGTCTCATTCTTGCAATGCGAGTACATTCCTGTGTGGTGTGGGTATAATTCCAAGCACATGCCTGGCACCACTTCTTTGTGGGTTGGTTTGTGACTAGAGAAGAAAAGGTATTACATTCTTCGGTTTTATGGTTACCGCCACATGCTCCACAAAGATGAGGACCTGTAGGTAGTACACTCATTCGCTGCTACTGTTGTTGTGGCTGCATGGATGGGCGATAGGTTTGTCCCAATCTCCTTAGTACTAGGTTAGCTATTTGGTCTGGATTTACTAGTGCGCTAGACCCTGAACACCTCAGGGCCAGTACCATCTTGGAATTTGAAGTTATCTGTGAAATCCATAGCATCATGGCAACACTCATTGAAATTTGTATGCTTCTTTGCATAGAGATATGTGTGCAGTGTTGAATTTTTGAGTCCTTTTAAGAAGAGAGAAATTAATCGGCTCTAGGTGGGCTTCTCATCTTCTGGGCAACGATTAATGTACTGCTTCAACCTATTTACACAGTCTCTAACACTCTCAGTCTCGCCTTGCTTGAAAGAGTCGATGTTTGCTACTGTGTCATGCTGAATCCCCATCAAGGAAAAAGCAGCAATGAATCTCTCTTCCAAAACTCATAAAGAAGATTTGTCTAAAGCCTCTAGAGCCTGAAACCAAGCAAGGGCCTTTCCCTCAAGAGTGAGCCCAAATCCTTCAATTTGCGTATGCTTGTCAGTCACTTGCTCAGCTCGAACTGCTTGCCTAAATGCTGCTACATGGTCATATGGATCTCCCGACCCTTCGTACTTCTTTACCAGTTTCTAAAGAGTTGATGGCCTTACTCGTCTTGAATACTCATCATCAGGCCTACGGCCTCTCACTCTCAGTGGTTCCTCTCCTTGGTAAGGTGGTCCATATGCATCCCAAATTGGTATGGGTCCCCTATTACCTGCCTTACCAACCCTCTCCAAAGATCTTGTTACCCGCATTTCAGGAGGTGCATTTATGGGAGGCCGATTTGGCTCCCCTACCCTTCGATTGTCATAGTGAGAGAAACGTTGTTGTGGTGTGATCTGTGGTTGCACTTTTGGTGTAGGATAATATCTTGGTGCTAGAGTTGGGCTACTTGCAGTGGTCCACTTTGATGTTGAGGGTCCCTCTCTAGTGAACTCATTTGGTCTACGAAGTTTATCATGGAGTACATGGCTTGTTTGTCTAGCTAACTATAATCTTCCACCATGTCTAGCAATAAAAAAAGAACATATTTTATTGTCTTTGATAGTTCCTGGAAATTTAGCCCCTTTAGTTGAGGAGATTCGAGTTCTATGGGAGGGCATTGAAGTTCATGATATTTGCAAGAGGTTTGGACAACGTGCGCTAACATTGAGAGGAATACTTATGTGGCCTATGCATGATTGGCATGGCTATGGAGAGTGCTCAGGCAATACTGTAGCTTGTTAACATATTATGTTAAGTCATGATTGTCATTCAAACTTACCTGCTACAATCTTATTTGATGTTCTATAGGGCTTTCAGTGTCAGGGTGGTATAATGGATGTCCATTATGTGGGCCGCAACTTGAGGCTCGATACTCAGAGTCTATAAAGAAGATAGTATACGAGGGCCACAAGAAAAGTATCTCCCAGTGGACCATCCTTTACGTGAGGGATTTCTAGGGAGGTCTCCTCGCATATGGAAGAGGAGTGATTGGAGGACAATATGGGAGCTGGATCCAACCTGTACACCTCTAGGAATAAAGCGTCTATCCATTTTCTATCAACTTCCATACTAGAATGACCTTCTAGTAGTGAACCATCTTCTTGACCCGATGCACATTTTCAAGAATATAGTGGAGGTGCTTTGGAAAACCATCACAGGAGAGCAAGGTACAATGAGATGATTTACAAGAGGTTCAACGCATGCACCACTTATGGGCCAAAAATAGAGCAGATGGAAAGGTGAAGCTACCAAAATCACCTTGGGTCATGATAAAGGATGAGCAACGGCATGTAAAGAAGTGCATTAGTGAGTTTGGTACTCCTTCAGAATGCATGCATTGCTTGAAGGAGCATTTACAAAGGACGATGAGCTTTGTGGCTTGAAGAGTCATGATTGGCACAAATTCATGCAATTCGTCCTTCCTATAGCCATCAAAGATTGCCTCAACGATGACATTAGAGCAACAATTTATAAAATTGGTGCAGTGCTACGTTGGATATCAAGGAAAGAGATTAGTAGAGACACATTGGAAGCAGCGCGATTAAACTCCATCAAGGCTATTGGTTGAGAAATACTTTCCAACAAGTATTTTAACCATTCAATTGCACTTGCTAGTTCATGTGGTTGATGAAGTTGCTGTGGTGGCTGGGGTTGTCCGTAGCCGATGTATGTTTTTCTTGGAGATATTTATGAAGACACTTAAAGGATTTGTTCGTCAAAGAGCTCATCTTAAAGGTAGTATGGTAGCGGGATGGCTTGTTCAAGCATCACTTGTATATATAACTGAATTTCTCAGTATGTCTGATCCCGATATGCCAAGATTATGGACACAAGAAGAAGATGATCGACTAGTTGGGGAAGAGCCACAAGGGAAAGGACTTGTGAGAACAATGGACGTAGCATTGCGTGAGAAGATCAATAAATTTTGCATCTTAAAATCACATGCTATGGAGAAATGGATCGAGAGATATAACTTGGTGAAGGCTGAAAGGGACCAAGCTTGTTTAAGTTTTAGAAGGAGTTGAACGACCCGCACACTATCGTACCCAATAGAACTTACACTTCTTCGAGACTTTCCTTCTAATAAATGGCTCAAGCAAACCATACTACAAGCTAAACGCAATGGTGAATCAATAAGTGATGAGGAGAAGGAGCTTGCATATGGTTGTGATTTCCATGTATGTGTGAGTTAGAGATATCTACGCATTGTCTTTTATGTTGTGCTTTCGTGAATTTATACAATAAAAGTACTTATTTATTGTGCTTGCAGTATCATAAGTTTCGAGTAGAAGGAATAGATAAAAAGAGAACAACATTTGATTATTGTGTGAAGGCTAATTTCATGCAAGAAAGTCGTTCAAGTGCAAAGGATGGCAATACTAAAGTAGGCATGCTAGATTATTGTGGAACAATCCAAGATATTATCAAGGTTGGATTCACAAAGTTTGATATGTTCATTTTTTATGTGAAATGGTTCAAGTTGGTAACTCAAGGGGCGCAAGTAACTGTACGCAAAGACAAGTGTGGATTTCTTCAAGTAGACCGCACAAAGATATGGACTGACCAAAGGGACACATTTGTGCTACCATGGCACTATGAGCAGATCATCTTTGTGGAAGACCTGGCAGATCATAAATGGTTGTTTGTAATCCAAATAAATCCACGTGGAAAACAAATATTTGAAGAGGTGAAAATAGCAGTTGACTATTTGCCAGATGTTGAGGAACTCCCCTAGATCATGTGATGGTTGAGCATACACCACTAAGACCCCCCTAGATCATGTGATGGTTAAGCATACACCACTAGCACCTATTGAACAACAAGAAGAACAAGAAGAAGATATACTAGTTAAGGAAGTAGGTGAGGCTCACACGGGATTAGGATCGGATGAACAAGAAGACTCCCCTAGATCATGTGATGGTTGAGCATACACCACTAGCACCTATTGAACAACAAGAAGAACAAGAAGAAGATATACTAGTTAAGGAAGTAGGTTGAGCATACACCACTAAGACCCCCCTAGATCATGTGATGGTTGAGCATACACCACTAGCACCTATTGAACAACAAGAAGAACAAGAAGAAGATATACTAGTTAAGGAAGTAGGTGAGGCTCACACGGGATTAGGATCGGATGAACAAGAAGACTCCCCTAGATCATGTGATGGTTGAGCATACACCACTAGCACCTATTGAACAACAAGAAGAACAAGAAGAAGATATACTAGTTAAGGAAGTAGGTGAGGCTCACACGGGATTAGGATCGGATGAACAAGAAGACTCCCCTAGATCATGTGATGGTTGAGCATAGCACCTATTGAACAACAAGAAGAACAAGAAGAAGACATACTATTAGAGAAAGTAAGTGAGGCTCACACGGGATTAGGATCGGATGAAGGTGTACTCATTGAGAAAATACATCTTGAACGAGAAAGAGACACTAGAGATAATCCAAAAGAAGAAGAGATTCAAGCTGAGTATGATCATGATGCATTGACAACTCTCATGCTAGAGCTAGAAGAGGATGACGACATGGATGAATTACCTTCTACTACTACAAGACAACTAGTTCCACCAATTGACAATAATGATGGAGTATTTCTAGAAATAGATTTATTTGGAGCCATGGATCTTGCTGAGGACGAGCAAGTTGATGATGAACTTTAATTTCGTTGTAAAATAGAGCACTTTCTTAATTGCACCTTAGTGATGAGGAGGAGAAGCTAGCATTTTTTCTCCTTCAAAGAGCGTGATGGAAGTTATACCCTTCTCTCTCCCTCGGCTCCCCCCCCCCCTCTCTCTCTCTCTCTCTCTCTCTCTCTTTATCCATCTCTTTCTCTCTGATCATCTCTCTCTCTAGCTCTCACTCTCACTCACTCTTTCTCTCTCTCTCTCTCTCTCTCTCTCTCTCATAGACACATATGCTTGCAAAGAGGTAGAAAGAGAAAGCTGAAACACACCCCAAGATGGGAACTAGCAAATATTATATATAAATTCAATTTTTTAAAGAAAGAAAAATTTCGACTCTTATTTTGATGACTTTTTCCTTGCATATTTCGCCTATTATTACGACGCATTTTTCCATGCATATTTTGACGCCTATTTTGACGCACATATCGATGACGCGACCAGGCATGGAAACTAAGCGTCGAAAAATAATGATTCTCTTGTAGTGACTAGTGAAGTTAGTAAAAAGTGCATATGAAACCTATTGTCATATTTATGGTTTAATGTCGCATTTCTATTGGTCCAAAGCTTAATCCAAATCCGGTACAAGTGATTAAAATGTGGCCCTTATTTAATATTTTTGGCCCTGATGGCATAATGCTTAATGCATTAGTATGCATATGTCTATGCATAGAGCATACATATAGCTCGTAATTCATAAGCTTAATACATTAGTTAATGCAATAAGGCTTTATGCATAATGCATTATGCATAAGGCGATATTGCATTGACTTATGTATTAAGCTTATGCATTATGATTTATGTATATTGCATATGTTTATGTGTAAAGCATGCATAGAGCATACACATACTCTATGTACTCTATGTATGCTCTATGTGAGCTATGTAATGTTTTTATGCATAAAGCTTTTTATGGGGGAATGTGTGGAAGGCATAGAACAAAAATGGGTGCACCTTAGCATTGATGGTATTGACTCAGGGATAGTGAATATACATATATATTTTTATATATATATATATATCAATGAATAGAGTCTGAAGAGTTTCATATAGGCATCAAGGGAAAGGTACCATATATGCATCAAGGGCAAGGACGTTGCTTCTATCTAAGGCACGGGATCAGAGTCCATGGACTCAAAGAAGCCAAGCAAATCCATGTTGTCAAAAGTTGAGGAGTTTGGAACATCATCTGCTTGTTGGTCGTTTGGTGAACTTGGGTTCTCTTCTTTACTTACCACGTTGAGCTCTCCAAATAATCTCAGTTGCTCATGATTTGATGATGGCCCAGTGCGAGTAGCTGCTTGGGGAGAGGCCATGGGCTCGGATGTAGTAGTGAGAAAAGGCCTATGCTTGAAGAGGGGCCAATCTTCCATTGTGTCCAATATTATTTCCTTCTCATGGTCCAGAACCGCGATACTACTAGTGTCCGGCTTCGACGACGAGCTGTACTTGTGCTGATAAAGCTCAAAGAAGGTCGCATCAGCAGCTACACCAGATATGCATGAGACGAGAAGACAGAAAAGAATTGTCAATTAAAATCCTTGTAATTAATATGGAAATTAACGAACCACAATTTCGAAGCGAAATAGGGAATCGTAATAATAATAATATGAAAGGGCGTAAGCTTTGATTATACTTCTGCTGCTTGCAGATTGATGACGTTAATTTGAGAGGTCTACTCTCAATTAATTCTAATCTTACAAGCGGCGAACGAAGCAGTTTTTCCTAGTACATTATAATCACGCCGGCCTTCTAAGGTTAACCCCGTTAATGGTAGTTCTTCCTAGCAACCAAATGATCAAGAACTAATAGGCTTTACTCTCCTGCACATCTCTCCAGCTAAGGTCATTTGTATTGTGGTACACACACTGCAGCATTTAGGTGGTATTATTTAATGTACGATTTCATGGACTGCGAGCTACTTACCGTTTGCAGAAGAATCTGCAGCTCTAAAATCGTCTGCACCCGAATCACTGGGTTCTCCAGAACGTTGGGGAGCATCGACGGCCGCCTTAGTCCGGCTCTCTCCAAGCTTGAAGATTTCTATGGGCATTTTAGGCTGCGGCAGATCACTTGAGCGGGAGTCGTCATGTCTGCTGGTAAAGCTGAGACTGCTGACGCCAGGATTCAGATGCTGGCTTGTTGCCTGGACGTATAAGTTGGAATAGCTGGGCTGGGTCAAGGCGAATCTTTCAAGGGCAGTTTCATGAGAAGGCTTGAGGGCGGTTGCAATATGGCTTGGCAAGGTTGATTGCTGGGGCGGCGCAGCTGGATTGCTGCAGCTAGCGCTAGGCAAGGTGCCGGAAAAATCGCCTAGCAGACTAAGCTGCTTATTGACATTGATGAGTGGGAGGAGGTGGGCGGCCGCCGCCGGGCCGAAGGGGAAGAGGGGGTGGTGGGAAGCGAAGGGCCAGTACTGCTTCTCCAGTTCAGGAGACCGACACGTGTGGTGGCCTCTATAAGTGACGTCAAAGACCGAGCAATCCTCGTCACATCTCTGCACTTGCTTGATGGCCGGGCAGCCCAGGTCCGTCTTGTGGGTGCACCTGTAGTAGCTCCTGCCAACAAAACCATTCAGAAAATAGTGTACCCATGTCTCCTCCTCCGTGTATTATTTGCCGACATCAATTTTGCACCTTGAGCCTCACATTAATTTATTGGGAAAAAACCACTCAATATATATAAAGCTGAAGTAAGCACTTCATTCGGCTAAACTTCAAATTGAAAAACTAAGCACTTGATTTAGCTCTATTTATTATTAAAGCAAGCTACCTGTAGATTTAGCACCATCATCATTTAGCACTTCATTCGGCTAAACTTCAAATTGACAAACTAAGCACTTGATTTAGCTCTATTTATTATTAAAGCAAGCTACCTGTAGATTTAGCACCATCATCATTAAGGAAAGCAAAACCCAAAGTAGAGCTTATTAAGGTCGAAAGGCACCAGAAATTGAAGTAAAAGCGCGACTCCTACCTGGGAAAGCGGGCGCCCAGGATATCTTTCTGCCCATATTTTCTCCAAGTGTGACCATCATCAAGGGGGGTGCTGTCCGGCCCGCCCTGGTCCAAATTGCCTGCCGGCATCTTAAGAGTGACCTTGGGCAACAGCTTCCTGCTGCATTTATTTATAAACAATATTACTATATATAAATATAATTGGTAATTATGGTATCTTTAACGGCAAATTAGATTCTTGTTACCTTTTCCTGGGACTTCCTCTTGCAATCGTGGTGGTAACTTCAGCCGTTTCTGTGGTTTCTGCCGCATCAGTACTAGGCGAGCCGTCAGACATTTCGCTGGTTGGGCTCACGTTCATGCTTCCGGGTGGGCTCGGAGTGAGTCGTTTACTGATGATCGATCTCATATTCAATATACTATTAACATTAACATTAATTGCAGCTAATCCGTGGGGCGAGAGTGGGGGAGAATTCCTCTTGCTAGGGCCCTGGTCTGCTGCTATCCCCTTTCCTAAGCCGGAATTAAACACCCTCTTTTGTTGCGACGGGCTGGGTTGATCGACGCATTGTTGGGGAGAGTTAGTTGCCGTGATTAGTGCAGCTGAATTAGAAGGGTGATTATTAGAGATTAAGAGGAGCTTGATCGCGTCATTGAATGCGGCAATGGCTTCCGCAGAGGCAATCGCGAGGCTGCACCGCAACTGGGCGCTGGAGGGATCGGCCAGCTTGCCGGGGGGGATCGATCTCATCCGTTCATCGAGCTGTCTCGCCAATCTGCACCCTTCAAGCAGCTGATCTCGCAACCGCTGATCCTGCGGTTCGTCCGGAAGCGTCAAGCTGTACGGATTTCGGCTCATTTTTGCTGTAAAAATCCTTTGTCTGGCTTTCCTAGCGTAATCACTCAATTTTGGCAATCTATGTTCATTGCAAATTAATCTCGCTACTCTAGCGCACCTTTGACGGAAAAATTAAAGGAGCCTGAACTGTTATAACTAGGGCAAAGACGCGGAAAAGGAGTTAGTAGAGTCTGAGCGAGGGAGAGTAAGTGGGCGGTTGTGTGCAGAGGACAGGGGCTCGGCTGTGTATATTTAGGAAGTGGGCAATGGTTTGACCGGGCCCCTAAGGCAGGGCCGTTCTCACAGTTCACACCAGGCGTGTATGTTCCCGTGCATTTTAGTCATTGGTCAAGCACGATCTCAATATGTGTCGTCGAAGCTTCCACGAGAGGCATGTAAAGCACAACAACTTCCTAAACAAACAGGACGCTCGATGTTTTAAAAACAAAAACAAAACTGAAGAATAAAAATCATAAAGAGTAGACGAAAAGTAAAGCGCAAGATTTATTCAAATAGGGGACCATTTCTATGGCCCCACCAAGTTGCGATCTAAACGCTTCTAAATCCTATGTTTTCACCAGCTGAGAAGTACAAGTCTTCTTTTACGTCGACAATGCGTTGGACATGTATCCTAGCATGGAAACAACCCACTTTTCTTCTTTACTATTGCGCTAATTTATTTGTTGATAAAAGAAATGCATATACGTCATTATTGGAAATTCTGCGTGTTGAAAACGTCGCTAGAAAGCGTTTCCCCTCCGTTGAGAACTTTTCAAAAACTGGAGAGAATAGCAGCGTCCTCTCACGCTCAAGCTTGCATTTCACATTTCAAGTGTGAATACGAAGGGGAAAACCTGAGCAGCTGTGATAACGAAACGTTCGAAGTTTGAAGTCCAAAAAGGTAACGGCGTCTCGATTTTGAACATCGACTTTCGACCTGGTCCCATTTCTGAACGTTCACTCATTGGGTTTCAACTTTCAAAGCTTGTTTCCAAGCTTTGACCGCTGACCTCATCAAACATCAAATTTATCAAAACATTAAAATACTTTTTTTAAACAAACATCAGGTGCCCCCTCCTCCATGATGTTTATTAAAAAAAGACTTGACTTTACAAAATATCAGGGAGGAGAGTATACTAGTTTTGCACCCGCCTCTATGCCACTGCTCCCACCCGAGCACAGTCTGCCTTACCCTCCTACACTTCTGCCATCATGTGGCTAGAGAGAGGAGATATAGTTTTCTGCCCCGCCGCCATGTGGTTGTAGCGCCCGAAACAAAACATCAAGGACATTGAATTGATTCATTATACTAGTTCTCACTCGCGTGTTGCTTTACGGCACTGCCCCCCACACGAGCTCAATCTACCCTACTCTGACACTCTTGCCATATGGCTAGAGAGAGAGGGCATACAATTTTCTGCCACCACATGCTTCTAGTTCCCAAAATAGTGTGAATAATAGAGTAGAGATAGTGGATTTGTTAGATCTCCAAGCAAGCATATGATTGTTCGATTCACTCATGGTTCAGTTAAGCTTCTTGCTCAAAAAGCTATTTGTAATCACCTTCTTACTTTAATATAAATTTTTGCTTTCACCCAAAAAAAAGGAACATCACGTGCAAATTGCCGGCCAAAAGATTTTTATTCTCAAAAACAAAACCTAATGTTTAGTTAGAGTCTTGATTAGCTGACACTCGAAATTCTCGAATCACGGCCAGTGTGGCGCTTAATGATTGGCCACTGAATGGCATGGCACAATAATGTGTTGAAAAAGAATATATATATATATATATACATACATACATACATACATACATATATATGGTCCTAGGTATTAGGAAAATTGACAGCATATGCTTAAGAGAAAAGTACACATCTTTCTTTGCTTGCACAATGCTCGTACAAAATGAAGAAGGATTCAAGCATAAATTTGAAAGCACTTAATAGCGTATTATTGAATGCTTATAATTGCATTACGCATATACACATGCAATTACATCACTTAAACTTTTTAGGCATAATAAAGCTTGTGAGGTTAAAGAGGGCATGCCACCATCCACCTTTGCAACATTATTCAAATAAAAACATGAAAGAAGACAGCAAGCTCGTTCTTATAGGTGAAAACCTGAAAGAAAGCTTAACATGGCAAAAAAACTTCAATTAAAAATTATAACGAATGAGACAAGTTATTCTCAAGCATAAAAAAGTTTTAGGGAAGCATATCTTTGCAAGTAAGTCTCTTTTTGGCTTCCATGAAAGCTTAACTTGGCAAGAACTTAAAATCAAAATTATAACGCGAATAAGACAAGTTTATTAGGGAGCTAAGCATAAGAGAGTTTTCGTTAAGCATTTCTTTGCAAGTAAGTCTCATTTTAGCTTCCATGCAAGGGGGGGAAAAATAGGGGCTAATCCTCGCTAATTGGCTATTTCTGGGGGTTTTTAAAACATTCGCCCTAATTTTGGTCATTTTAAAGGGTTTTAGAAAATATTCACCCAATTTTGGATATTTTAAGGTATTTTCTAAAAACATTCACCCCATTTTCTATAGTTTTAGATTTATGGAGGAGTAATAATCACCAACCCACCTACACTTATATATTCACAAAGGCATCTTATTTTTTACCCTACTTCCATGCTTCCCTCTCTCTCTCTCTCTCTCTCTCTAAACACACACACACACACACACACACACACACACACACACACACATACATACATACATACACACACACACACATGTGCGCACGTGTATATATATGTACATGAATACACACACACACAAGCACACACACACACACACTGTGTGTGCGTATGTATGTCTATGTATATACATACATACATATATACACATGTGTGTATATATATATATATATGCATGTATGTATATATATACATACACACACACACACACACACGTGTGTTTGTGTAACCGTCTTTTGTGGATTGAATGGGTAATATGACCTCTAAACTAGAAACAATTGGCATCTTCAAAAGATTCCCTTTTTAAAAACGGTATTTCTTTAGAGAATTTGAAAACCTCTCACGAGTAAATGATTTTTCAAAATGACCTAAAAGGCATTAAATACTTCTTCTAATAAACATTTGATGATAACTTTTTTGGGCTATGAGTACTCATACAATGAAGTACAAAATGCATACATTCTTAGGAGCCACATTTGAATTGCATATTGATTGTTAAAGTCTACACAAAGTAAAAAGACAATAAATTCAAATCATGGCTAAAAGAATTGGATTGTGAAAGTTAAGTTACTTTTAATCACTGGATCACTTTATACACTAAGACTTGTGATAACGTCATCACCTTCCTCCCTAAATGAAATAGATAAAGAATATGATGACAAATGTTATCTTCATTTCAGTCCAAATTTAGAAAGATTCCATCTATAACCTCATGTAATATGTCTAAGTGTAAGCCTATTAGACTACCAAATATTAAGATGGATCATATATGTAATTTCCTATTTTTTCTCTTCCATTTAACCTTATGCTGCATAAAAACATCATTACGTTTTGCAAATGTTTTGATTATTTGTATTAAACACTGTAAAAGACTTTAGGATGAGATTCTTCAAAGAATTCCATGTTGTTTTAAATTATTTTTAATACCACGCATATGATAGAATAGGAAAAACAATCATGTGAGAATCATGAAAGGCTCTACACATTACTATAATTTCCAATTTAATAAGCTTTAAGGTCCTCCCTTTGTACATACCTTGATTGCACCACCCAAAACATTTTATTCCCTATCCACTTCTCAATGCACATTTTCAAGTTCTTGAGAACAACTTCTTATATGAATATGCAAAAGTAGCTTTAGAATGGGAATATGTTAATTAAGCTTTTTGGCGTTTAAAAAAAGTGACTAGACTCAAATGTTAATTGCTTCTTCTAAATGTAACACAGAGAAGGTCCATGAAGAAGTAAAAGTCCCAGATCAGGAAGAGAAGAAGACTTGAGAGGAAACATTTGCTAATCTAAAATAGCAGGAAACTGGGTGTCCTCAACCTGACCCTTCAGCCAAAAGTCCCCTCAAAGCCCCATGGATAGGACTAGGGGCATGTCTTCAGACTCCTCTTCAGATTCAGAGGGGTGATTCAATTCCCAACACACAAGGCTCTCAAGCACCCCTCCAAGATGATATCATCTTTGCTGCTCAACTAGAAGATGGACAGCCCAAGGGATAGCCCATCTATTGACATCCTCATGACTCAGGGCTGAGGAGGAGAGCCTTCCTTTAGCAACCTCATCTAAATCCAGAAGGAAGAAGGAACCTTCCAAAGATCCCACAAGGCTATCTGTCTCTCTGGCTAAACCCTCTAAAAGCAGTAAAAAATGAAGACACCTCCATTTAGAGGCTACACTTTGAACTGGAAAGGGCTAACACATCCCATCAGGGCTCATATCATAAAAAACTGGTTAAAAGACAAACTCTAAGCCCGACTTCATGTGTCTCCAGGAACTGAAAGTGTCTGGTCAGTCTCTTCTTTCTAACCCCTTGAGAATTGGTGCTGGTTATAAATGGTATCACACTGATCATCAAAGTGGTAAAGGTGGGGCTGCTATAGGAATAGCAGAGAAATATAGCAATCTCGTTACTAATGTTCGTAAAGCTTCCACAATGAGAGCTGGATAGCAATAAAATTAGATAGCCCTTTTAATTTCACTGTGGTTTCAATATATGCTTCCAACTCTTTGACTGATAGGGCTTCAACTTGGGATGAATTGTCAAACCTGTCTAGCCCATGCATATCTGCAGGAGATTTTAACATGGTTGAAATTTTGGAAGACAGATGGAATAAGTTGGGGCAAACAATCAATGGCAGTGAGAAGCAAGCATGGGACAAAATGCCCCTAACAAATTTTAAGAAGAAAGCTAGAGAGATTAGGACATGCAAAAGGATGATGATATCATCTCAAATCTCTGACCTAGAGTCTAAAAATGATCTTGGTAGTCCTCCTTCCTTCGCTCTATTGGAACTTAAAAATAAGCTCAGACACGAAGAACTTCTAGCTGCTAAGGCCTCCCTGCTTTGGACTAGAGAATTTTGGGCTGGAAAGCTTGTTAAACCTAATAAAGACATGTTTAATTTGCTGAGAAAAAAGAAAGTCAGGGATTTCATTCCCTTTCTGAAAGATTCTTCTGGTAGACTTGTGAGCTCTCATAAAGATAATCTAAAAGTGGTTGAGGACTTCTATTCTGGAATTTTTTCTTCTTCCCCTCAAAGAGGGGCTGATCAGACTCCGGCACAGGCTCTTATTGCATTGAAAAGGAAGAAATTACTTCCTCCCTCTCTTGCTAAAATATTGGATCAGCCCCTTACACAGGGGGAGTTGAGAGACAATATCTCCTCTTTGAAAGTTGGTAAATCACCTGGTCTCGATGGATTTCCCAATGAGTTCTTTCAGGTTTATCAAGAATTTCTTATCCCTCATCTTCTTAAAGTCTGGCAAGAGGCCTTAAAGCTAGGAGCTCTCCTTACTTCTGTTAACACTGGTGTGGTTAAACTGATACATAAAAGGGGGGAGAAGGAGGACCTAGGTAACTGGAGACCAATAACTTGTCTGACTTCTGCATATAAAATCTTCTCTCTCTCTCTCTAGCTAGAAGGATCAGTCCTATTATGAAAGAGATTATCTTGCTGCCTGAGCAAAAAGGATTTATAAAAGGTAAATCTATTCTTGGTGCAATTATCAGTTTGTGGGAAGCAATTGAGCATGCAGATGAAACTGATCAAATATTTATGTTCTTCAAGATTAATTATGACAAGGCTTAGGAATGGGACTTTATCTTTCAGTCCTTACATGATGTTGGTTTTGGGAAACTCTTTATAAAATTCATTTCAGTTCTATTTGGTAATGCACATGCAAGAATTGCTTTGAATGGGGAACTCACTGTTGCTTTTCCTCTTAGGAAATCTATTAGATAGGGTTGTCCTATTGCTCCTCTATTATATGCTATTTGCTCAAATGCATTGGGATGGCTTGTATAGGATGCCATGGCACAAGGTAAGATCATAGGAATAAAAATCCCAGGGGCTTGCAAGGACCTATGTATACAGCAGTTTGCTGATGACACAAATGCTTTGATGAAGAATGTTGTTCACTCTGTAGAAACTTTTTGGCAATGTCTGGATATTTTCTGTCTGGCTAGTGGGTTAGTCATTAATCATGTCAAAACTGGTTTTTATGCCTTAGATGCTGATGTCCCAC
This sequence comes from Cibotium barometz, assembly GCF_041138505.1. Lineage (NCBI taxonomy): Eukaryota > Viridiplantae > Streptophyta > Polypodiopsida > Cyatheales > Cibotiaceae > Cibotium > Cibotium barometz. The sequence goes on from NC_141046.1 coordinate 6,431,917, forward strand.
AGATTATTTTATCAGCTGGTTGCAAAAAAATAGAACCTGGATAGATCTTTAGACTGCTGGGCATTCCTATGGGCTTCAGAGTCACCCTTAATCAGAGATGGGACTGGGTACTTAATAAATTGAGGCAAAAGATGTTCAAGTGGCAAAAGCATCAAACCTCACTATCCTCTAGGTATTTTGTGCTTAATCATTATTTGATGTCTTCTTTGATTTATTTCCTTTCTTGTTGGCAACCTGCTAAATATCAGATTAAAAAAGCATTTGCAATGTTCAGATCATTTCTGTGGGGTGGTGATTTTGACCATCCTAGAATACCAAAAGTCAGCTGGGACACTTGCTGTCAACCCAAGATAAAAGGGGGGCTAGGTTTGCTCAACTTGGAAAGGATAGCAACTTGGATAGGACAGCAACCAAAATGGCCAGCAACTTGGATAGGACAGCAACCAAAATGGCCAGCAAATGGATTAAAAGGGCAGTAGATTCAGATGACTTTTGGGCACTTCTACTAAAGAGAGATATTCACAAGTTCAAGCTAAAATCCTACAAAGCTTGGACCAACTTGACACTGAGAGATTTACTTCTCTCACCTGCTCCTTTTGTCCCTGTTGGCTCCAAGCTAACTTGCAGATTTTGGAATGCCTGGATAGAGGTGAAGTCCAACTAGGTACTTACAAAGGATCTGAAGACTAACCCTCATTTTTTCTTGAATGACTCTCCATGGTTTGGTTTTTTTGCAGTTCAGTGTAAACTCCCTCTGAAAAGGAAAGCTCACAAGTGTTATAAAGCTAGAATACTCTCCTGGGGATGCTTCTTCAAGAATCAGAGAATCAAGGAAGGTGCTAATCTTTAGCTGGACTTCAACATCAGTCTTGCTGATGCTAAATGGTGCATCGAAAGATTGCAGAAAGTGCTGAGCAGGTTCCATATACCTCCCAGAGGTTCTCAGATCAAAAGTACTACAAGCATGGTTTCTCAAGCAATCTTCTCTCAATTTCAGGTCAAAGGTGGAGTGTGTGAATATTTAAAGAGAAAACTTAACCAGAAATGGAGGGTCAATTGGAGCTCCAGATAGTGGACATATATATTTAAATGTTTTTGGGCATTTCCAGTTTCTAGCAAACATGGCTTCTTGTTGTGGAGCATTATACATCATGGAGTTTGGACTGGCTCCAAGGCTCTCAAGTGTGGGATAGGGGATGGAAAATGTGTAAGATACAAAGGTCCAACAGAGGATATCTTTCATATGTTCTTCAACTGCAAAGAGAATGAACAGGTAATTCAGCTTTTACAGTAGGCAGTTCAGCCTAAAGGTGCATACAAAATAGGAATTCAGGAGTTTCTGATGGGTAACTGTGAGCATCTTAGCATTCCCCTTTAGAACATTTGGAGGGGTGTTGCCATGTGGTTCATATGGCACAATAGGAATGCAAGTTTATTTGATGGAAACCTCTCTCCTCTCCAACTGTTGAAGTCTGACTTGAAGATTTCAGGAGAGCTGCTGTGTGTTTGAAAATGAAAGAAGCTCAGGACCCCCTGGCTATCCAATCTCAGCTTCAGAAAAATACCAGATGGTCCATTGTTCTACTCAAGAACTAGGCTCAAGATGTATCTCAATATGCTTATGTTGTAATCTCTTTTCTCTGTTGAGGCTGTCCCTCCCTCTTCCCGAGGGACCATTGTAGCTGGTTTAGTTTTCTCTTTAAGTCAATTACACTTTCTTTATAAAAAAAAGATAATTTCTAATTGTTTGTCTTCTTCTACTTCAATGCCTGCTTGGAAACTTGAAAACAAAAGTGCAGGATGTTAATACCTCCTTCATTAGAAAGACTTCTAAATCCTATGTTTTCACCAGCTCAGAAGTACACGTCTTCTTTTACGTCGATAATGGACATGCAACCTAGCATGGAAACAACCCCCCACTCGCCCCACTTTTCTTCTTTACTATTGCGCGTAATTTATTTGTTGATGAAAAAAATGTTGCCATATATATATTGTTGAAAATACAAGTGAATAGGGTGTGTGTGGGAACAAGCTCTTGGATAGAGGCTGTAAAAGAGGAGATGTAATTGTGAAAGAACCTGTGAAAAGGTTAGAAGAATCTACTGGGAGAGAATAATGGGTAGCATGAGGGAATTTAGGAGTGTGGAGATATTCTGGGAGATATTCAGGGAAAAGAGAAGAGGTGGAGAGAATCAGGCAAGAGGTGGAGAAATTCAGGGAATGAATCATGGAGAAATCAAGGGGATTTGATGCTTGATGTAAACACTATAAATTGAGGCATAGCCCTAATGAGAATTTGCTGGTTTTTGAGTATCCATGCCTACATTAATCTATGTGCTAATTATTCACTAATTACGTCTTAATCATTTGCTAATCACTTTCTTAATCATGTTGATTCTAGTGTTTGATCCACCATAGCTCATCATTATGCTCAAATTTCAACATGGTATCAGAGCCATGCCTAGAATCAACTAGATTTATGAGCCCATTAGTGAATTAATTAGGATTAGTAAAATAATTAGCAAAAAAATCAGTTTTTAGTGAGTTTTCACTCTTCCCCTTCACCCCCAGCCAGTGGAGGACTCTATTCTCCATCCACACTCATTATTAGGCTATGCCCTCTTAGCTTAAGCTAGCCAACACCCTTAGCTACAAGCACATCAAGCGGCGCAGTAAAACGCGAAGGCGTTTAGGAGAAATCGCCGTTTTCTGCAGCGCTGTTTTTTCTGAGTAAAATGCAGATCTACACTCCATCAAATCAAATTGAGCTAATTCCTCTTAGCACAAAGGGTAATCAAGCATGCTCTACAAGCTGGTGAAGACAGAAATCAATTTCATCAAGTCTACAGAGAGATCCAAGCTCTTCATCAAATCTGCAGGTGACTTTGGTAAAACAGAGATTAAGCTTTCATTATTTGGTCAAATCTTATGTTTCTTGGCTTAATCCTCTACTAGACTCATTGCTATTGATGCCTTTGAAAGCATTTGAGCTCATTTGAAGTGGAAGGCACCAGATCTGGACTCCCCGCATACTCTGTTTTCTGCACACAAACCAGAGCATTAATTTGCTAATCAGTGATTAATCAGTGCTAATCACTATACTTTGGTGCAATTGAGGGTTCAAATTAACCATTAGGTATCTGATACAGATCCCTATAACTTCAGATTTCAAATCGGAGTTGGTTTGATACTCCAACCATCCCGTACAAATTGGTTACTCTCAATTTAGTGTAATTTCTGGGAAAATTGTGCTGATAAAATTGTGAAAATCAACATTTTGCATTTAACCCTTGGTTAATGCCTGTAAATCTCACTCAAATTCAAGATTATTCACAGCCAAAGTTGCATTTGGAATGTGCATGAGAATGAATGCTATACGCATTATGTATTGGGCACATTTTATCAGTGTAAAAATGGGAACAGACACTGCCCTTGTCCAGATTAAGGCAAGAGGTAAGACCTCCCGCATAAATTTGGGTTTGCATTGCATAATGACAAAATATAAACATCAAAAACCCAAAGGAACTGTCACCAAAACATTGAAACATGTTGCTCACATGGAGCAAAATGACCTGACGGACGAGCTCATGGCCCCAGCCATGAAAGAAGAAGAATATCTCTTCCCAAGAAGAGGATCCACACCGAGAAGAAGACCTGAAGGAAGACATGGACACGAGAAGAGAAGCTGCCACAAGAAGAGAAGCTACCCCGAGAAGACTGAAAGAAGAGACGGACACGTGGAGAGATGCTGCCACGAGAAGAAGACTGAAGACAAGAGAAGATGTGAGGCTCCAAAGAGTGAGGAGCCATGTGAAAATCTCTGAGAGAGAGAGAGAGAGAGAGACCCCACAACCCAATGTAACCTTCCCCAACAAAGTAAAACCACCTCTAAGCCACCGATGATGTAGGCCAAGTGGTAGAGAGATGTATGTGTGAGCACTTTAGTCAAGGTCGCGGGCACTTATAGTAGCCTTGGACACATAGAGAGAGAGAGTGTCAAGGACTATGGAGTTTAGGGATCTGAGGCACTGGTCGCAGGCTATCAAGTAAGAGAGAAACTTGATATAGGGTCCAGGTGTGCTGAGATAACTTGAGGGGAGGTGTGCTAGACACTAGTCGCAGACTATCAAGTAAGGGGAGGCAAACTTGGTATAGGGTCTAGGTGTGCTAGGCGTATTCACTTGAGGGGAGGTGTTGAAAATACAAGTGAATAGGGTGTGTGTGGGAACAAGCTCTTGGATAGAGGCTGTAAAAGAGGAGATGTAATTGTGAAAGAACCTGTGAAAAGGTTAGAAGAATCTACTGGGAGAGAATAATGGGTAGCATGAGGGAATTTAGGAGTGTGGAGATATTCTGGGAGATATTCAGGGAAAAGAGAAGAGGTGGAGAGAATCAGGCAAGAGGTGGAGAAATTCAGGGAATGAATCATGGAGAAATCAAGGGGATTTGATGCTTGATGTAAACACTATAAATTGAGGCATAGCCCTAATGAGAATTTGCTGGTTTTTGAGTATCCATGCCTACATTAATCTATGTGCTAATTATTCACTAATTACGTCTTAATCATTTACTAATCACTTTCTTAATCATGTTGATTCTAGTGTTTGATCCACCATAGCTCATCATTATGCTCAAATTTCAACATATATAGGCAGTGATGTGTGTGAACACACTTAGGACCGCCGGGGCACTTTTTCCCTCTTTAGGAGGTTTTTTCCCCCGGCTTGTATATACGCCCATCCTTCTAGGGCTAACTCATCTTTTGTACATTGACACAATCTAATACTTTGTGTTGTGTGCACTCTTGCTCCTTCTTCTCCAAGCTTTGTGTACTTTCCTGCAACCCTAATTCCAACAATTGGTATCAGAGCAGGCATCGGCTCCCAGGGCTACGCCGCCAGCACCCTCCGACTCACGTTCTCCGATTGAGAAATTTTGACAGTGCAGTTTTCTGCAAAACAGGCATACGTACTCTATTGTGGACCGTGCTACATAGCACGAGTTGTTTTCTGTTCAGTCTTTGCTTCATTACAGGTACCTTTTGCATCAGTTTCAGTCAGTGGCCATGGCTGATAACAACAATGATGTATTTCGCATGTTATTAGCTGATGACAAATTGGATGGAGACAGCAACTACCCACTTTGGGCATACATGATGCAGCATGTTTTGGTTGCAAAAGGAGTGTGGAACATTGTGCAAGATATGGATGTACGTCCAGGTTCTGTGGATGTAGGATCTGTTGAGGATGTTGCAGGTTCTAGCAGCTCTACTGTTGCTGCTATTTTACCCACTGCTGAACAAGCTCGTTGGGATGGTAAAGATGCGCAGGCTCATGCCTTGATTGCACTTTTTGTCAAACGTAACATCACCCCACATTCGTTTAGCTAAAACAGCAAAATTGGCTTGGGATATTCTAGCTGGCTTGTATGCAGGTCGTAACGAGGCAAAAATCGCTTACCTACGTAAAGAGCTAGAATTGAAGATTATGCAAGAAGATGATGACATGAATGTTTTTCTTGCTGAGATTAAAGATCTCAAAGAACAGTTGATTTCTGCAGGTGAGATTATTCCTGATCATTCTCTTGTGCAGACTGTTCTTGATGCTTTACCTGAGATATATCAGACTTTTGCTTCCACGTGGAGACTTCTTAATGAGGACAGACCTGATGCTGTCAAGTATGATACTTTACTCAACAAGCTCTTGCAAGAAGTGCAGTCCAGGCAAAACAGGGCCAGGCAGCGTGCAGTTGATCAAGCATTTATTGCTGCCCAACAGCAAAGAAGAAGTGGTAAGGCAGCCCCTTCCACTGTTTCTTCTCCTATTAGTAGGTCTGTAACTTCTTCTCCTTCCACAAGTAGCAACAATAAGTCTGAGAAGGCTCTTGATAAAGGTAAGAAAAAGACCAGGTGCAACTATTGTAAGGCAAATGATCATGTCATTAAGAATTACCCTAAGCTAAAGGCTAAAGAGGCAAAGAAGAAAGAGTCAACAAATGCAGCCACAATAGCAGATGCTTCTACAAATGCAGATTCTGCAAATGTTGTGCAGGATACAGAATGGGCGTTTAGCGTGTATTGCCAGTATGACCCATCTGTACATGATGCATGTTTTGGCAGTTTCTGTTGACTCTAATGTATGGTATTTTGACAGTGGTGCTACAAAGCACATTACCTCACATCGTGATATGTTCACTTGTCTTGAGGCAGTCTCTAATGGGAATACTATCACATGTGCCAATAATGCTTCTTACCCAGTGAAGGGCATTGGTAAAATTATGCTTACTGCTACAAATGGCAGCGCTTTCACACTTTCAGATGCTTTGTATGTGCCAGGGATAAAGAAGAATCTATTGTTTGTCTCTGCGCTTGCTAGACTTGGATTTGTAGTCAAATTTGTGGATGACAGATGTACTGTTCATGCATTTGGCACCTTGTTTCGTGGGCTGTATAGGCTCAATTCTTATGACAAGTGTGTGGAATATTCAGCAAATGCAGTTTATGATGAAAAGGTAGTTTCAGATGCAAAACTATGGCATGCTCATTTTGGTCATTTGAACTTTGCTAGTTTGCTGCGTTTGCAGAAATTTGATATGGTTGCTTCATTGCCCCCTTTTGAGGCACCATTGAAACATGTTTGTGAAGGCTGTATTTTGGGCAAAATGCAGCGTTCTGCATTTCCAAAGGATGGTTCTGTACAGGCCACTCGCAAATTGCAACTTGTACATAGTGATGTATGTGGGCCTATGCAAACTTCATACGTTGTGACTTTCATTGATGATTACTCAAGGAATGCATGGGTATATCCACTGAAGGCAAAGTCCGAAGTGTTTTTGTGCTTCAAACAATTTTTTCTTATGGCTTGAAAATGTATCCAATTGTACTGTGGGCACCCTCCGTTCTGATCGAGGGGGGGGAGTACTTGTCTAAAGAGTTTGATGCATTTGTGGCTAGTCGTGGGATAAAACACCAATGTACAGTGCCGTATACCCCTCAGCAAAATGGTGTTGCTGAGAGGAAAAACATGTCACTTATGGAGATGGCACGATGTATGGTCAAGAGCCAAGCTTTGCCACATGTGTTTTGGCTTGAGGCTGTCATGTGTGCTGCATATGTACTCAACAGGTGTCCCACTAAGGCCTTGCAGTCTATTACTCCATACGAAGCTTGGCATGGCAGGAAGTTTTCTATTGGTCACTTACGTGTCTTTGGTTGCTTGGCCTATGCTTTAGTGCCTGTGCAACAACGTAGAAAATTGGATGATAAGGTTGTCAAATGCATTTTTGTTGGCTACAGTGTTGAGAGCAAGGGTTACAGATTGTATCATCCGCAATCAAAGCGTATCTTGATTAGTCGAGATGTTGTTTTTGTGGAAGATGCTGTGCAGCCTTTGTTATCATGTACCAAAGAGATAGATGTGAGTTCACGGGATGTATTTGATACATTGTTGCCTCTGTTTACAGGTGGGAATTCAAATGTAAGTCTTAATGAGGCAAATATTCAGCCTATGTAGATTTCAAACGACATCATAGATCAACCTATTTCTGATGCAGATTTACAGGATGTAATTTTTGAGGATAGGGCTGAAAATGAACAGGCTAGAGGTATGCCTAAATGGCTGGTGCAAACCTTACGTGATAGTAAAATTGATGCACCTATATCTAGTCGTACTCGTTCAGGTTTTCAGCATGCCTCTTATGCATCAGATTGTTATACTTTGGCTGTGTCTAGTATGTGCGAAGAGGAAGAACCTCTTTCATTTGATGAGGCACATTTTCAATGTACAGGAATAGACACTGCCCTTGCTCATTAGTCAATGCAAGAGGTAAGACCTTCCCTTCATCTATCTGTCTCTCATGTACGGGATTAGACACTGCCAAATATGGTAAGACCTTCCCATCTCTCTCATATTTGTCTATGCTTTCATGCTATCTACCACCATTGATCACCAATGATGTAGATCATGGGGTAATGTCATGTCTATTTGTCTACATGGACTTATCTTTGTCCCTATCCAAGAGGCACCCCTGCATTACCCACTCTAGTAGAAGGATTGCCCTTGAGGAGGGATTATCTATCAAGGTCCATATCTCTGTCTATCTACAATCAAAATCAGAAAATAGGTTGGCTATAATGCAAAGTGAATATGATGCTATAATGAAGAATGGTACATGGTCTGTATGTGATTTGCCTATTGGTAAAAAGGCCATTGGATGTAAGTGGGTTTTTAAGTTGAAACGAAAGCCAAATGGCAGTGTTGATCGCTATAAGGCTAGACTTGTTGCAAAGGGTTATGCTCAAGAAAAGGGCATTGATTTTGATGAGACCTTTGCTCCCACTTGTCGTATGACTACCATTCGTAGCATTTGTGCATTGGCAGCTCATAATGGTTGGAATGTACATCAGTTGGACATAAAGACTGTGTTCTTGAATGAAGATTTGCATGAGGAGGTGTATGTATCGTAGCCTTGTGGTTTTGTTCAAAAAGGGCAGGAAAACAAACTGTGCAGGTTGAGAAAGGCTTTATATGGTTTAAAGCAAGCTCCACGAGCTTGGTATGAAAAGATACATGCATATTTGACTGCACATGGTTTTTAGAATGGTCCAACAGAAAGCACTTTATATGTTGAATGTGTGGATGATGTACATCTAATCATTGCTCTCTATGTCGATGACATGCTGCTCACAGGACCAAATGAAAGTCATATTGCTGATTTTAAGGCTGATTTGAATGCCTCTTTTGAGATGTCAGATTTGGGGCAGTGTGATGGAGGTATTGCTTTGTGTCAGATAAAGTATATTGAGACATTGTTGTAGAGATTTGGCCTTGAAGACTGCAAGCCTATTGCTACTCCAATGGAGACAGGTTTGAAGTTGAGTCTTCATGATGCTGGAGATCACTTTGATGTCACACTCTATCAGCAGACAGCTGTTGGTTGCCTCATGTATGTATGCATTACGAGGTCGGACATTCAGTTTGCAGTCTCACAAGTGAGTAGGTTTATGCATAGCCCAGGGTCTCAGCATTAGAAGGCAGTTAAACGCATCTTTTGCTACTTGAGTGGCACCATACATCTTGGGTTGTTTTATCCCAAGGGGGGATCGTTGCCGCCAGATTTACATGCTTTTTCGGACTCAAATTGGGCTGGTTGCTATGACACAAGAGTGTCCACAAGTGGTTTTTGTTTCATGCTCGGTAGCTCATGCATATCTTGGTTGAGCAAGAAGCAACCTACTGTGGCCACTTCTAGTTGTGAAGCTGAGTACAGGGTAGCTTTCACAGCTACGGTTGAGTGTGTGTGGCTTAGACGGCTTATGGTGTGGCTGACTTGGGTGTTGGACAGGAGTCTGCCACCTCTATCTTCACTGACAGTCAGAGCGCATTGGCAGTTGCGAGAAACCCAGTTTTTCATGCTCGCACAAAGCACATTGAGGTGCATTATCACTATGTCAGGGAGAGACTCTCAGCAGGAGAGATCAGCTTGGCCTATGTGCCAACACAAGACAACCTCGCCGATCTTTTCACAAAGGCGCTTCCTCGTGAGAAGTTCGAAGCCTCATATCTATTTATCGAATACAAGAGAATTCTTATTTTTGATATAAAATTTCTTTATGCATCTATTTATGCATAAATTCCATTTTAAGGAGAATAACACTTTCAAAATAAAAATCAATCTTTTATGCATCTTTCTATACATAAATTCAATTTAAATGAGAATGACACTTTTGAATTAAAAATCAATCTTTCATGCATCTTTCTATGCATAAAATCAAAATTGATGAAAATAACTCTTTTGAACTAAAAATAGAAATTTTCTTTATGCATCATTCTATGCATAAAATCAAAATTGATGAAAATAACTCTTTTGAAATAAAAATAGGTTTCTTTATGCATCTTTCTATGCATAAAATCAAAATTGATGAGAATAACTCTTTTGAAATAAAAATAGATTTCTTTATGCATCTTTCTATGCATAAAATCAAAATTGATGAGAATAACACTTTTGGATTAAAATAAATTCTTTATGCATCTTTCCATGCATAAATCCAATTTAGTAGGAATTACACTTTTAGAATAAAAGAATTTCTCTTATGCATCTTTCCATGCATAAAAACTAAATCTAATAAAAAATAACTCTTTTAAAATAGAAAATTTCTTTTATGCATAATTTCAGTTCTGATGAAAGTCACACTTTTATAATAAAAAAATTTCTTTTATGCATAAATTCCATTTATGATGAAAATCACACTTTTAATATAAAAAAAATCTTTTATACATATGTTTATGCATACAAATCATTTATGATGAAAATCACTCTTTTAATATAAAAGAATTTTGTTTATGCATAAATATCATTTATGATAAAAATCACACTTTTAATATAAAAAATCTTTTATACATATGTTTATGCATATAAATCATTTATGATGAAAATCACTCTTTTCATATAAAAGAATTTTGTTTATGCATCCATTTATGCATAAAAATCATTTATGATGAAAATCACACTTTTAATATAAAAAAATCTTTTATGCATACAAATCATTTATGACAAAAATCACTCTTTTAATATAAAAGAATTTCATTTATGCATCCATTTATGCATAAAAATCATTTATGATGAAAATAACACTTTTATAATCAAAATAACAGTTTCAATATGCTTCCTTCTATGCATAGAATTTAATTTTAAAGAAAAAACACTTTTTTAATAAAATATTTTTAGTATGCATTTTTTTATACCTAGGATGAAAAATAACACTTTAGGAATACATATACGATGGGAATTACTCTTTTTGAATTAAAAAAAGTAAAACTTATTTTACACAATTTTAGGAAATTTTGCCATAACCTCCTTTGTATAGCTGATCATTTTTCAATTTTTAAGTCTCTAAAATTAATTAGAATTCCACAAAACCAAGAGTATTTAAATCATTTTAATGTAAACATTTTCTACTCATTGAAGAGAAACATTTAAGAGAAGCATATACGTCATTATTGAAAATTCTGCGTGGCTAAAAAGCATTCCCCGTCTGCTGAGAACTTTTCAAAAAGTGGAGAAAATAGCAGCGTCCTCTCAATGCTCAAGCTTGCATTTCACATTTCAAGTGTAAATACGAAGGTGAAAACCTAAGCAGCTTTGATAACGAAACGTTCGAAGTTTCAAGTCTAAAAAGGTAACGGTGTTTCGATTTTGAACATCGACTTTCGACTTGGTCCCATTTCTGAACGTTCACTCATTGGGTTTCAACTTTCAAAGCTTGTTTCCAAGCTTTGATCGCTGACCTCATCAAACATCAAATTTATCAAAACATTAAAATACTTTTCTTAAACAAACATCAGGTGCCCCCTCCTCCATGATCTTTTAAAAAAAGGACTTGACTTTACAAAATATCAAGGAGGACAGTATACTAGTTTTGCACCTGCATGTTGCTCTATGGCACTGCTCCCACCCGAGCACAATCTGCCTTACCCTCCTACACTTCTGCCAATCATGTGGCTAGAGAGAGGAGATATAGTTTTCTGCCGCCGCCATGTGGTTGTAGCACCTGAAACAAAACACCAGGGACATTGAATTGATTCATTATACTAGTTCTCACTCGCGTGTTGCTTTACGGCACTGCCCCCCACACGAGCTCAATCTATCCTACTCTGACACTCTTGCCATGTGGCTAGAGAGAGAGGGCATACAATTTTCTGCCACCACGTCGTTCTAATTCCCAAAATAGTGTGAATAATAGAGTAGAGATAGTGGACTTGTTAGATCTCCAAGCAAGCATATGATTGTTCACTCATGGTTCAGTTAAGGTTCTTGGTCAAAAAGCTATTTGTATTCACCTTCTTACTTCAATATAAATTTTTTCTTTCACCCAAAAAAAGGAACATCACGTGCAAATTGCCGGCCAAAAGATTTTTATTCTCAAAAACAAAACCTAATGTTTAGTTAGAGTCTTGATTAGCTGACACTCGAAATTCTCGAATCACGGCCAGTGTGGCGCTTAATGATTGGCCACTGAATGGCATGGCACAATAATGTGTTGAAAAAGAATATATACATATACACATATACATACATACATACATACATACATACATACATATATATATATATATATATATATATATATATATAGCTATGGTCCTAGGTATTAGGACAATTGATAGCATATGCTTAAGAGAGAAAAGTACAAATCTTTCTTTGCTTGCACAATGCTCGTACAAAATAAAGAAGGATTCAAGCATAAATTTGAAAGCACTTAATAGCGTATTATTGAATGCTAATTGCATTACGCATATACACATGCAATTACATCACTTAAACTTTTTAGGCATAATAAAGCTTGTGAGGTTAAAGAGGGCATGCCACCATCCACCTTTGCAACATTATTCAAATAAAAACATGAAAGAAGACAGCAAGCTCATTCTTATAGGTGAAAACCTGAAAGAAAGCTTAACATGGCAAAAAAACTTCAATTAAAAATTATAACGAATGAGACAAGTTATTCTCAAGCATAAAAAAGTTTTAGGGAAGCATATCTTTGCAAGTAAGTCTCTTTTTGGCTTCCATGAAAGCTTAACTTGGCAAGAACTTAAAATCAAAATTATAACAAATAAGACAAGTTTATTAGGGAGCTAAGCATAAGAGAGTTTTCGTTAAGCATTTCTTTGCAAGTAAGTCTCATTTTGGCTTCCATGCAAGGGGGGAAAAAAATAGGGGATAATCCTCGCTAATTGGCTATTTTTGGGGTTTTTTAGAACATTCGCCCAAATTTTGGCCATTTTAAAGGGTTTTAGAAAATATTCACCCGATTTTGGATATTTTAAGGCATTTTCTAGAAACATTCACCCCATTTTCTATAATTTTAGATTTATAGAGGAGGAATAATCACGAACCCACCTACACTTATATATTCACGAAGGCATCTTATTTTTTACCCTACTTCCATGCTTCCCTCTCTCTCTCTCTCTCTGTCTCTCTCTCTAAACACACACACACACACACACACACACATACACATGTGCGCGTGTGTATATATATGTACATGAATACACACACACACAAGCACACACACACATACACATGTGCACATGTGTATATATATGTACATGAATACACACACACACAAGCACACACACACACACACACATAATTGAGTATATATATACATATACACACACCTCACACACACACACACACACATGTATATATATATACATACACACACACACACACTGTGTGTGCATGTGTATGTCTATGTATATACATACATACATATATACATGTGTGTATATATGTATATACATACATATATACACATGTGTGTATATATATACATATATATATGCATGTATGTATACACACACACACACACACACACACACACACACACACACACACACGTGTGTGTTTGTGTAACCGTCTTTTGTGGATTGAATGGGTAATATGACCTCTAAAGTAGAAACAATTGGCATCTTCAAAAGATTCCCTTTTTAAAAATGGTATTTCTTTAGAGAATTTGAAAACCTCTCACGAGTAAATGATTTTTCAAAATGACCTAAAAGACATTAAATATTTCTTCTAATAAACATTTGATGATAATTTTTTTGGGCTATGAGTACTCGTACAATGAAGTACAAAATGCATACATTCTTAGGAGCCACATTTGAATTGCATATTGATTGTTAAAGTCTACACAAAGTAAAAAGACCATAAATTCAAATCATGGCTAAAAGAATTGTGTTGTGAAAGTTAAGTTACTTTTAATCATTAGATCATTTTATACACTAAGACTTGTGATAACATCATCACTTTCCTCCCTAAATGAAATAGATAAAGAATATGATGACAAATGTTTTCATTTTAGTGTAGGTCCAAATTTAGAATAATTCCATCTATAACCTCATGTAATATGTCTAAGTGTAAGCCTATTAGACTACCAAATATTAAGATGGATCATATATGTAATTTCCTATTTTTTCTCTTCCATTTAACCTTATGCTGCATAAAAACATCATTACATTTTGCAAATGTTTTGATTATTTGTATTAAACACTTTAAAAGACTTTAGGATGAGATTCTTCAAAGAATTCCATGTTGTTTTAAATTATTTTTCATACCACACTTACGATAGAATAGGAAAAACAATCATGTGAGAATCATGAAAGGCTCTACACATTACTATAATTTCCAATTTAATAAGCTTTGAGGTCCTCCCTTTTTACATACCTTGATTGCACCACCCAAAATATTTATTCCCTATTCACTTCTCAATGCACATTTTCAAGTTCTTGAGAACAACTTCTTATATGAATTTGCAAAAGTAGCTTTAGAATGGGAATATGTCAATTAAGCTTTCTAGCATTTAAAAAAAGTGACTAGACACAACTCATCAGTCTCTTCAAATAGTTGTCACCCTGTTTTAGAATATTGAGCAATGAATTTCTTGGCAACTTCAATCACCTACTGTAGCTTGTTATAATTGGAACCACATGCATAAATTATTTAGGCATAATTATTATTGGGTATCATGTGACATAATCCAATCATTGTAAATGTGATCAAGCTAAAAGAGTAGGTATCATTTGATGATCCACTTTACATGTAGCCCGTGTGAGTTGGTTGTCAAGAAAGAAGATGATAATAGTCAGCTATATTTTGTTTTAAAAGTGTAATCTTAAGTGTAATATAAGCTCGAGAATATAAGAATAGCATGAATAGAGAGACATGCCATGTTGAATACATACAAATGCATACAAATTAGTAATGTAGGAGTAAATTAGACCCTACTAGAATGTAATACATTTGGGTTAGAATGAATGTCAAGATACTAAAACCTAGTGTTTGTTTATTTGACTAAATTGTGAAAAAATGATTATATGGGGGTTATTGGGTGTCGATGGTGGGTCACCAAAAATATGGTCTTTTTAAAGAAAATATATATATGTATTTCGTAAATGGAAAATGAACCTTAAAGAAGACAAGAGATGTATGGGGGAAGGGGCTTGAAAAGGGGGGAGGGGGTTAAGAAAACTTTGGCTATAGATTTTGGAAGGGCCCTCAAAAAAAAAAAGCATTACTAAGGACTACATTAATGCTAATAATAAAGGGAAAGCATTAACTGAAGATGTAGAAATAAGAATGAGAGAGGCCAAGGATGCATATGTAATTTGTGAGAAGAAATTGGAGGCTGCAAAAGTTCAGAAATTGAGTGAGGAGAAATTTAACAAAGCCCTCAAGTTGTTAAAAGAACAAATGGAAACAACACAATCCAAGTTGGCTTCCTTGCCTAATGAAGACTCCATCACAAGAACCACACTTAGTGAGCAGCTAGCAACACAGGAGTTGATGTTGCAGGTTCTTGGAGGAGGATCAACAAATTTTGTGGACCTATCTATGATTGAGGTGAATTTATTAGTTTTTCTATTTTTTATATTGATTGTATGTGTGTACATTTTGATTGACTACCTTATGTGTGTTTTCTATATGGATATTGATTGACTGCAAGTTGATATGGAGCTACAGACTCATGTAATCAAGGAGCTAGAAATGTAGCATGCTTTGCTTATAGAGATTCTTAGTAGAGTCGAAGCGGGCCAACAAGTGTGTCTCTTCCCATCTCCACCTTCTATGGTCTCCCACACCATAGACAACCTTACTGGTTAGGAAAGTGTGATGGTGTGGGTAGGAAAGTGTGTTGGGTGTGGGTAGGATTTCAATGTCAACAAAACCCTGATGTTGGTGGTACTTCCATGCAAGCACACATATCACTCAATGTGCTTTGCATCATTATGCACATTTAGGGATCGATGTATATTTCCCTACTGTACTATGGTGATTCCACGTAGTGCTCATTTGAGTGTGGTTTGGAGGAGAAGGTAAAGAACTTTGTTTCATTTTTACATGTATATAATTTGTCACTAATATGCTAGTTAACACTCACATGTATGGTAGTTGATAGAATCCAATATGCTAGTTAATAGTCACTAACATGCTAGTCAACAGTCACCTATGTTAATTAGCACTCAACATTTTCTATTGAGCAGTCACCTATTCAATAGTATGCTAATCAACAGTCACCTATATGCTAATTTATAGTCCCTAGCATGCTAGTTAATACTTACTAGTATGCTAGTTAATAGTGCCAAGTATGCTTTAACAGTCACCTGTTAACAAGCATGATAGCCAACAATGCCCAATATGCTTGTTAATAGTTACCTATTAACAACCATTATAGTTAACAGTGCGCAATATGCTAGTTTATAGTCCCCACTATGCTATTTTATAGTCCCCACTATGCTAGTTAACACTTATCAGTATGCTAGTTAACAATGCCCACTATGCCCACAATGCCCACTATGCCCACTATGCTTGTTTGTACTTATGTTTTCCAGTTAGTTTGTCTATTTTTGCAGCTCCGTTTTGACATGCAGCTCATCAAGACAAACAAATGCCCAAAATATGTTTTCACATGGAAAAATGGAGAGTAGCATAGTACCTAAGTACTACAACTTTGTTTGCAGGATACTTTGTTCTAGTGATGTGGGTGCCTCCATGTTTATGTATTGCAGTTGATTGGTCAGTAGGGGGATTAATGCATGTTCTTTGGGTGCCTCAAGTTTTGTGTCTGGATGCAAGTTTTCAAGCCTGCAACAATCAGTTTAGTGAGGTGTTTACACATCTAAACATATCGATCATAGTTGATGATGAACAGTTAAAGACATTGTTGGCCCCTTGGTCACAACCAGAAAAGAAAATAAAATAAAAGAAAACAAAACACGTAGTCAGGCAAGTGGAAGAAATAGTGATTGATCCAGTGCTACCTGTAGTAACATGTGAAGAGCCGGATTTGAACCAAAAACCAGCTTCAGAGGAGAATGATCACACAACATTGATACTAGATCTTAATGGTGTGATGTTGTGCCATTTTAGGGAAGGTGGATACATTCCAAGGTATATAACACGGATGAAAGAGGTGACATATGCCATTGGAGAGCGAGTATTTGTCCATGAGGGAGCCTTTGCGTTTTTGCTATGGTGCATGGAGTACTTCCTCACTGTGTTTATATGGAGTTGTACGAGGTCAAAGAATGTAAGCAGGCTGCTAAGGTCAGCATTTCCAGAGTCTGCAACCAAATTAACAGGCCAAATTTTATCCCAATAGCATTGTCAAAGATAGGAAAACAACACAAAAGTTCCTCGAACACAAAAAGCCAATTTATGGAGCCACTACAAGTAGTTTAACGATTCGAACACTTTGATAGTTGATGATTCAGCTTACAACAAGTGTTTCAAAAACCATCACTGTTGTTTAATCATTCCAAAGTTTGCAGAAGTGGAAATGTAAGAAATCGCAGGGTTGCTTAATGACAAGATTCTTAATTGGATTTGGCATTTGGCTGCTTGCAGAGAACCGTCCAGAGCATGCAATCGCCAATCTTATGTGTACACCCTTGGATAAAGAGAGCCTGGAAGTGTTTTACATGGTAACAAAAAAGTAGCTTTAGAGGGATTTTGTAAATTTGTGGCCCAATATGTAATCAATACTTCTTTTCACCTGTTGTTTGCGGCCTTTTCGAGGGGCTTTTGTAAATTTTTATCCCAATATATAATCATTGCAATGAATATACATTCAAAGAATGTGTAGTCTATTAAAGTGTGTATAAACTAACATATACAATTTATGAAAAAGTGTTGTTTGTTCAAATGATTCACCTGTTGATTAGTTACAACAGTCACCTATTCTCTCTAGTTAGTCAATATGTGTGTCAACATTCTCTTCACCACAGCTCGTGCTCCATCATGTTCTCCCTTGCCATGTCTTGATGCTGAGAAGAAATGACTCATTTGTATCCCAGTCAAACCTGCATACCTTGCTACAAAATAGAATGGCCTACGTGCCTGGAACTATGAAGCAGCACCATCAGACCACACCCAGTGTGATTTAATTGTTATCCCTTGTTCCTTCAACCATTCAAAGTGCAACATAAAGCAATGTTGCACAAATAAGGTGTCATGAACTCTGCCATCTGAAATGAAGAAGTGGACAGTTTTAATGAGTTCACTTGCCTTCCTATAGTAATTTGTGTACAAGTATGGTAACTTGTGTCGAATGCGAATGCATAGACTGGATCTCATTATTCTCTTTAAAAGCATAGCTTTTAGCAAAGTCGATCACATATACAACCACATCATCAGTGAAATTTTGAATACATTCTTTAAGCTGTTGTGCTTATCACTGGGCACCGTAACTGTGAATAATGAAGAAACTAATCTTGGATTTCAAAAGTGCAAGAAACTCCTAGCACTGCATCTCTTTGTTCAAAAGATATTTCCTCTTCCTTTTGTTTCCTTCTTTTTCTATAGTCTCCACAAATGCAAATACCTTTACAATCATAGAATTCCCTCCCTTTCTTGTCTCCAAAGGGAAGCATGCCAAATTCTTCACACCACAGTTTTTGCATTGCCCCGTCAAGCACTTTTTGTTATGGAAGGACTCGTCTTCTTGCTTCGGGCAAACTACTAACTCCCACAACTGTGTGACACCATTGAAGGTATGCCCTATAGATGAGCATGTTTTGTTGGTGCCATCTCCAGCACAAATCTCACAATTGCACACCCATGGAGATCAAACTTTTGAGAGCGCATGTGATTGAGTGCATCTTTCAAGAAAGGTATCTGCACGTGATATTCACAACAACAACATGTATGTCTGTCCTTCACTCGTCGACAAACAAAGAAAGGGTTTAAATACTCAAATAAATGCAATTGGATTTTGCATTCTAGATGACAAGCTTTGAATCTACGAGACAACTCAACCTACAGATTAAAAAAACCAAAAAGATACATTACTTAGCATGAAAGATGTGCTACTACTTGGGTTGAAAGATATGTTAACAACACGATAGATATGCTACTTAGCATGACCTGAAGTAGGAAAGATATGCTAACTAACATGTAAGATATGCTAATTAGAAAGATATGTTAAAGTGAAAAATATGCTAACTAGCATGTATGATATGCTACTTATCATGAAAGATACATTACTTAGCATAACTTGAAACTAGCAAGATCAAATAGATGTGCTACTTAGCAGGAAATATATGCTAACTAGCATGCAACATATGTTAATTAGCATGAAAGATATGCTACTTAGGATGCAAGATATGCTAACATCATGATTTTCATGCTACTTAGCATGAAAAATATGTTACTTATAGTAAGAAATATGCTAACTAGCATGTACAATATGCTACTTAGCATGAAAGAAATGCTAGTCAACATGAAAGATATGTCACTTAGCATGAAAGATATACTATTTAGCATAATAGATATATTACTTAGCATGATAGATATACTACTTAGCATGATAGATATGCTAACTAACATGAGAAATATGCTACCTAACATATATGAACTTTTTATGCCAGTTAGTTAGTATCATTTTAGGCTAATCAACAGATGATAAATCTACTAATTAGGCAAAGAATGTGTCCATAAAATGAATTAGTAAGTTGGTTAACACTTGAAACTAGAACAATTAAACATAATATACCTGCGGCTCATCGAGTAGATGGAATGGGTGTTTGATATAACTTTTCTTTCCTAATCTTTTTCTACAAACATCCTTCTTATTGGGAGAAACATGACTGAGATTCCCAAAATGAGTGAACTAGTTCTTTCAATTCTTCGGTTATGGTACTGCCACGTTGATGCTTCCAACATGCCGCCAATGAGAATAAGCCATTACCATCATCTGAAATAGCTTGGACACAAGACCTTGCCTTGTAAAGGATGGCTTGGAAACCTGCAAAAACCTTGCCACCTTAGCAATGGGCATGTCTTCAGTTGAGTTCATCAGCATGGTCAAAGTATTTTTCTTTAAGAACAACTCTTCTTTGTTTGTTGGCTGCTTAACAATCGCCAATGTGTTGCGCACATTGGCTACTAGAGCTTCCTGCACTTGCAGCTCCTCTCTAGATGATTGATCTCATAATCTTAGCACTGCAGGGTGCTGTAGAATTTGATTGAAGATTTCACACTTTAATTTCTTTTCCATGCTTTGGGTCCTGTCATTGAAGAACTTTAATGTCTCAAAGATGATTCGCTGCTTTATTGATTCATCAATCTCCATCAAGTTAGTCTCGCTCTTGCGCTTTCTTTGTTCCCATTGTTTTCTCTTCTTTTTGGCCTCGTACTCCCTGATGATGGCACGTGATTCAAGTTGTTTCTCCCAAAGGGCATGATTGATTGAATCTTCATGTCTTTAAAATCCGACAGTTAGTGAAAGTGAGCTTTACAATCTAGTCAAGTGACTTGGTAACAATACAAAAATGTAGCATGTACCATCTTCTTCGATGAACATTGCAATCATAATACAAAAATTTACCTTCTTCCATCACTACTCAGAATGCACCTCTATTGTCCTCAACAATCAACCCTATGAGAGGAAGAATGAGACAGGGCGTTCTGAGTGTGTGTCCACCGAAACATTTGTGTGTATTAACAAATCAGTCCTTCCATCACTACTGAGAATGCACCTTTGTTGTCCTCAACAATCAGCCCTGTAATCTTGCCTGTAATGTCCACATTTGGGGGGGGGGGGGAAAGAGAGAGAGAGAGAGAGAGAGAGAGAGAGAGAGAGAGAGTGAGAGAGAGAGAGCTTTCTTACAGGTGTTTGTTACAGAGAGGGAGAGTGGGAGGGAAGACATGGGAGTAGCTGTTGAGGGTTCTTTTTGAAATTGTATTAAAAAATGTCTCGTAAAAAAAAAACTCTTTTTCAAAAGGCACCTTGTTAAATAAATTGAAAGGCAAATAGCATATGCTAGCAAACAATGTCCATGGACATGCTATTTAGTAAATGTTAACATGCTTACACCCATTAATGCTATTGATAAATGAACATTAATTGTTTAGCAATGTTTTAGTGTAATTCATATGGAATAATATAAAAGTAGGTAACATATTGAAGCTAGAAGAGTTGTAAAGAATCCCTATTTTTATTTTTAAAAGTATGTGAGTATGTAGGCATGAAGTTGAAAAATATATTTCTATCTTTTTTGAAAAAAAGAAAAAAGAAAAATATGGTATATTTGTTGGAAAATTTTCAAGTTAGTTTACTATATTTTTAAATTTGATATAGCGTTATGCTTTGATTGAGTCAAACTTTTGAAGAAAAATAAGGTTTTCTCTTAGAAAATAGCAAACTTTATTATCCACTGTTGTTGAGTTAAGATATGAAATGTATATCATTCTTTTTACTACCTTTTGCAAAGCCATGGTTATGGTGTGGACATTGATAAGACCTATATATATATACTAGCAAGTTGAAGTGCCATAGCATTCAACGATGAGGTTCAAATGATAGACACACACACACACACACACACACACACACACACACACACACAAACACACAGCATACATTTGGTTTGTGTAGAATGAATGTTTTCTATGTTTTAGTGATGAGAGAGGATTGTGAATTTAATTCCAATTCATGAAATAAAAACACATGATGTTAATTTTGTAAATTTTATTCTATTAATTTAAATCAAATATATGCAATTGGTGAAGTTAGTTGATTTCACAAGATTTTGTAAACCATAATAAAAGCTTATTTAGATGTAGAATATTTTATAGCTATTCTATAAATAAAGTACTATTCTACAAAACCATCAAGAAGTCAAAATCATCCAAAAATGGGTACATTGAACATTTTTACCCATTCTTCTAAAAATATCATCCTTTCATGATATTTTAAAGGAAAGATTTCAGGAGAAATGTTTGCAATTAACCATTCAATGTGCAAAAATGTTTTCTTTGTGTGTGTGTGTGTGTGTTTGTTTTGGGAATCAATGCTCCACCCTCGTTTTATTGTGTGTGTGTATGTTGCGAATCAATGATCCACCTTCATCACACTCACTATGTGTGTGTATATATATGCTAGGAATCAATGCTCCACCCTTTTTGTCACCATGATGGGTTGTTTCACTATTTTGTTAGGGTTCCTATAGATATGAGAAGCCTATATAAGGAATAGTCATTGTATTGAGAATCTTGGCATCATCTAGTTCCCAATTTTGTACATAATGGACATTGCTCATGTATGGCTGGATGGTTAGGAGATGCATCATGTATATTGGCACCATGCCAAGTGGAATGCATATAAGTGGGGGTCGACTATTGGCCACCTAGTCCTTGGGTTTTGTGGGGCACCAAACAAGCACCCAGATAACCTCAAATGGGTCTACACACCAAGATGTTAAGTTGAGTGTTCAGTCTAATATGGTCCCAATGGGGTGATGTATAGTGGGTTCCCGACATGGGCTGACCTATGACCTTTGATAGGTACTATATATCTAGAAATATGGCAAACTCCATATTCATACTATGATCTTACTTCACTTTGTTATATGTGTGCTTTATATGTCCTTATTGTGCATGTCATCCCTTGTCCAGAGTCTACCTCGATCATTATCAAAGCTCCTTACTCAAAGCTTTAGATTGTAATTCAATCTCCTTGCTAGAGTGCATGGGTGGACATAATTTATTTTGTAATTAAAAGCTCCTTGGCTGGAGTGAGTGGGTGGACAGACCTCGGTTTGTAAATCAACAAATTATTCTCCATGGTGTGACCTATGGAGTAGGTACTTGGGCCAACATGGACTTGTTTTAAAGATTTTAAGCCTTGGTTGAGAAGGAGAAAAGTGAGGTGTTTGATCACTTTCATAGACTTCAAGCATTGGTTGAGAAGGAAAAAGGCATGCAAATAAAATGCTCGAGATCACATAGTGGGGAAGAGTTTTTTTTTAAGGAGTTCAGTTTTTTTTAGGAGTTCAACTTAAGGAACCCTCCGGGGCATCTTTGTCTGTCTCTCCCTTCGACCATGCACACACAACCTTCAGACTTTGTATCTCATCATTAACCCCTGGAGCTGTTGTTTGCAACGTAGGCATCTCTTTTACACTCCAATCTAGATGGCTCACATCATCAGCTTGAGAACAACCTACTACAGAATTGAACAAGTCATGAACAGCTAACCCATTTACACCACTGGAATATGCAGCAAGATATTCATCTTCAAGATCATAAAGCAACTATGTCATGGACTCGACATAATTTGGAGACTTTGTAGAGTTACCCTCCCTCTCGTGGGGCTAGTTGGGTATCATGATCCTTATCATCCTCATGTTGAACACTTGAGGATTGGTAGCCTAAAAACACCTCCACTAGGACTGATTGGTATCCCAAACCAGAGTGATCATAAGGATGTCAAAATGTGGGAGGTATGAAAGTTGCGGCTGGAAACTTTTCTATAAGATTGACCATCATCCAAGCTGTTCATGACTTGTTCACAAGATTGACCGGCGGATGATCCGACTAGCGGACTATCCGACCTCACATTGTCCAACTTTGCATTCCGACTATACCGACTCAAAGCAAGTCCTCAAGCCCAAGAGAAATATGGCCGTCGAAATTATTGTTTCCGTGTCGGAGATCAACTCTACTCCAGATCCGCTCGGATCCGCACCAATCTGCTTCCAAATTCAAAGACTCGGATAAAGATGACATTTTCCGCCTTCCGCATGGGCACCAGCTATTGCTTCCGGTTGGATCCCGTTCTGAAAACTGCACACGTCCATGAGATCAGAGTGCTCTCTTCATCATCACCATTATCGAGGTCTAGCTTGATCACTCCGGACTGCTCTGCTCCGGTATGGAACCTCCAGATTCCGCCACGAATTCTGATCTGACTGAGGCCCGGACTCAGATGTGGATACACTAATCCAGCACTCGTGACTTTGGCTAACTCGGACCACGACTCCCTCAGATAGCGGACTTCACCTCGACTTTCGTTTGGACGACAGCCTCTACTCAGACTGCAACACTCATTTCGGCTCGGCGTATCCTACGCTTACACCTTTGATTTGCCACCTTGGAGTTGATTCCCTCAATGCAGAGTGGGCAAGACGGGTGCTCCAGATCCGCTCTACTCAGGACTCGGTTTTCCACTCGGACTGCAGAACCATGCTTCGATTCTAGCCCAGCCACCAGTCATCTGCTAAGCCCTCGACTTTTTTGGCCTCTCGGGTCCCTCCGAATCCAGGCTCCCACCCACCTCACTGCAGCAGTCTGCAATGTCACCACCCACTCCCTCTTTCACTTCCAGACAATTTTCCAGTGGAACATCCAATCTGGAGTCGGCCATAATGCGCCTCCGTTCACTGGTTAATCCACCGCTGGTGCAACATGCTGCCATGAAATGCATTTCAAACTTTTACTCCATCGCCAGTAAATTAGCAACAATCACATCGGGCGGAGTACAATCACTAGGGATCACCAACCGCCAACTTCATCACCCTGCCAGTGTTTTATCGTGGTAGCCAAAGTGTTAACGGCAAAAGCCTTTAACAAAAATGAAAAGGACATACACACAGAGATAATATGAACACAAAAGAGAGAAAACGCCATTGTTGCTGTATTGCTTCATTCATGGATGCTAAAATGGCGGATTACAAATATAATAGGGTAGTATATCCTCATGTATGCAAAGGCATATGAAGGGGTACGGGTAAATGCAACAAATCATAGGGTAGGTGAAAGGCTATGATGGTTAAGGGTGAGTTCACATGGAGTGCGTGCACAGACAGCTAACAGCTGTGAGAGTAAGGGCTTTGGGGGAAAAAATTGCAAGGGTTTGGCTAGGCTGAGAGTGAAAAGTGAGGAAATGGGAGGAAGGGGCCCGTATTTATAACCCTGTGAAGAAGACACGGTCGTGTTGGCAAGTTAAGGGAATGGGCATGCGACTGTAAGCGTACGGTTGTGGCAAATCAGACTCCAAGCAAACTAGCGTGGCAAGATGAGTGAACGGCCAAGGGCTTTTGAATAGGGAGTCGGCATAGTCATGCAGTGTGCAAGAGAGGGAAAGGCCATGCCAAACTGGGAACATCCATGGCAAGTCAGAATTGGAGAAGGGAACGGCCGTGCGAAGCTTGGAACGGCTGTGGGCTTTATAACTGAGGGAGGAACCGCCGTAGCACTTTAGAATTCTGAGGAAGAAACGGTCGTGGCAAGTTTTTTTTTTGGTACACCCAAGTTTTGTACACAGAGGCTATGCCGCCACCACCCCATTTCGGGTTTTGTACTGACTGCGTGCCCAGTTTACCAAAGAAACGACTTTATGCCAATTAGGTAATGGCAAAGTCGGGGTTGGCACTTCTTGAAGAGATTCCAATGTGGGTGGCAAGGGAGTAGCTAGGGCAGAGGGAGTTGAAGGGAGTTCTGTTGTCCTATTGAGCCTCTGAATGATAGGTGGAGGAATTGCTGATATTGAAGGTATATCTGTAAAAGGAAGTTTGTCAGCGGCAAGGTAGCTTGGGGGTGACTGTGTCACATAGGACTTTCTACTTACCTTTGTCTTGAGTAATCTTTATTGTAGATGTTGTCTTGGGTACCCCTTGAAGGGTAGGGGGCTGTGGTGTGACACGAAGTAGGAGCTTAGGTTGGAGAGGTTGGGGACCCATATGGTATGACTGCCTTCATAGTAACATTGGGTGTGGAGGAGAGATTTTGGGATCCACCAAAGGGTTGAGTGTGTGGGTTTAGGGTTCAGTCGAGGTTCAGAACACCTAGGAGAGCATGTAGGTTTGTATCGATCTTGTACCCTATAGGCTTGAGGTTGGCAAATGCGGGGCTTACATTGGGGATGAGAAAATCTGGATGCATGTTGGTGAGGGAGATGGTGGGACCTTTTGGGGATCCACAATGGAGATGCTCCCTCATAGTAGCCTTGTCCACCAAGAAGTTGCTTGGGCACCCAGTGTGGTAAGATATCAAACCCACTGAAGATTTGTTAGTATGGTTAGCAGTGTTAGCTTGTTAGTGTAATGCGGTAGGGTAGCGGCTTGTGATTTGACCAGGTGAGAGCCCGTTGCCCCTGTACGTGGTGGTGGTGGTGTGTGAGAGAGAGGCGTTGATGTGGATGGCATGTTGAGTGGCCTCTTTTTTGGGAGAACCGAGTGATAAGGATGAGGTGTTGGGGTACTTGTGGGTGGTGGAAGAGGGGTTCTTGGCATGGGGAAGCGACAGGAACTAGCTCTTCATCTGTCATTAGAACGGTAACATGGCTAGAAGCCAATTTATAGAGTGGCCATCCATGCATCCCAGTCGACGTTGCATCTATTATGGCCCATCCATCCCTTGCCGAGAGGAGGATCTCTTCATGCATAGTTCCTACAGGCATCACACAAAACTTCCCTTCCAAGGTATTTTTTCCAATGTGGAACAAAAGTGTGACTATTCCAATGCAATGAATATGCTATGAGGCAACCATGGTGACAATGACAGATGTTTCTTTCAATGTGGGTTCCCCAAGGGAACACCATGTTTCATAACTAGACAATAAATTGTAACTAGCCCCTGTATCAAGAAGAGCTAATTTTTGAACAATGCTGGTTGGAGCAGTCATTCCTAACCATAACCGAGCTAGCTTCACCTCCCAGTCTTCTTCATCTAAGTCAACTACTTGGGCCATGTTGACCATGATATGCTTTTGCTTTAGCTTGGCTTGCCTCACTTTGGCCTCCTCTTGCGCAATTTTTCTCATATACTCATGGTCTTATTTTCGTTGGTTTTTATCATAGATGTATTTGAAGGTGGCCTTGGTGAGAGGGCCATAGTAGCATTTACGTTTACTACCATTGAAATAACCAACCATCTCAACACCATAAAGTGTTTCAATGCGCACAGCACCTTGTGGTGTGATGTCAGAGACTAGGAAAGGTCCTAAGCCCCTAAACTTGAGCTTTTTCTTGTGCGTTTTGGTGCTAAATAAGAGCACCATGTTACCCTCATTCATTTGTTTGTCCTTGAGCTGATCATCAAACCATTGTTTACGCCTAAGCTTCTCTACAATCATGCTATAGATTGCAGAGAGGTGGGTTTCATCAAGCTTTTCAAGTTCAAACAGGCGATAGCTTAAGGCATTTTTGGTAAGTTTTTCGTGCACCGTAACACATAGACTTGGGTCAAAGAACTCCATGGGCATGACTGCTTCAATACGGTAGGATAAACTGAAAGGGGTAGCATTGATTTGCTGCCTTGTACAAAGTTCTATAGGCCCAAAGTGAAGCCGGCAACTTTTGTTCCAAACCATTGTGGCTGGCCTCCACTATTTTGGTGAGAATGGCACACAGGATTTTGTTTGTACTTTCGCCTTGGCCATTCGCTTTTGAGGATAGTAAGGGAGGGCTTCCTGTGGGTGACAAGGAACTCTTGCAAGAAGAATTTGATTACCTCATTGATGAAATGCGTTCCATTGTCACTGAAAAGCTCAAGAGGACAACCGAAGCATGTGATATAGAGAAATTTAGCCACCAACCGAGCATCAGCTTTGCGGGTTGCACAAGCTTCTACCCACTTGTTGGTGCAGTAGTCCTCCATGATGGTAGAAATTATATATCTAGCTTGAGTGTATTTGGCTATCAGAATGATGGGTCCTACAAAGTCTATGCCCCATTTTTCAAATGGGGCATAAGGACACAATGGGGTTTAGGGGCATATGATCCTTGAAACGAGGGATTGCTATGTGCTAGCATTCATCACATTGTTTAACATACTCAGTAGTGTCAGCCATTAAGGTGGGCCACCATAACCCACCTCTGTGAGAACCTCACAAGCAGTGATGTCTTGTACAAAGTGTTCACCAATAGAGGCAGAGTGAGCCTATTCAAGGAGGAAGACATACTCATCTTCTCTAATGCAATGTCTTAGGATTTTGTCCTTACCCTCCTTGTAAAGTTAACCCGTGATAAGCTGGTAAGGGGTCGCCTTTTTTATTAAACGATGGGGAACGGTCCTTGTTGAGGAGAGGATCAACTGGTAAGCCATTGGCTAAGAAGTGAGTCACTTATTTGCCCCATTCAAGAATTAAGCAAAGTTGAAACAGGGCAGTGTCTGGTAAATCGTCGTCTACTCCCACTAGCTGTTTACCATTGGGGATCCTTGACATGTGGTCTCTGCAAGAACATGTTGAGAGTGTTTCCTCACCGTAACGATGAAATCAAACTCAAGAAAAATAAGAAGCCACGTGGTGATTCTACCTGTCGTACAGGGCGTATTGACCACGTACAAGAGGGCTTGATGGTCTACAAAGAACACAAACTTGGTCATCAAAAGATAATGGTGTAATTTCTTAACCATGTAAACCATCACTAATCCTTCTCTCTCAGTTGTGGTGTAATTTCTCTCAGCTTCATTGAGTTGGCGGGGCTAGTAAAACTGATGGGGAAGTCCATCTTGTGTTCACCTAGTTGGGCCAGCACACATCCTATGGCAAATGTTGAGGCATCAATATGGACATGGAAGATGAGATCCCAGTTGGGGGATCTAAGGATTGCAGCACTTGCCAAGGCTTTTTGTGTGGCGTAGGCCCTTTGGCATTCTTTTTTCCACTCAAAAACTATAAGGAGTCCATAAAGGGGTCTAGCAATATCAGCGTATATAAAAATGAATCACCGATAATAGCCAATGTGTCCCATGAAGCGTTGGACACCCTTGAAGTTGGTACATGGGGGCAACTTAAGAATGAGCTGCACCTTACTGTTGTAAGCTGATATTCCTTGTTTGGAGATAATGTGTCCCAGGATTACTCCATGCCGAACCCAAAATTGGCATTTAAGAGGGTTCAACGAGATGCAGTATATTCTACATCACTCTAGCACCTTGGGCAAACATGTGAGTGTTAAAGAATCCTAAAATGGGATTGATCATTGTGATAGACATAGATTAAGCAACATAATTAGGGTGGGTGTTATATCATACTAAGAACTCCATAAGAGAGGGAGAGAGAAAGAGACATATTGCACACTCAACACTTAATTCTATTGCATATCACAAATGAACCATACAATGATATAGGCCTTCTAGCCCTATCCCACTTTACACATCATCATCCATGTGGCAATGCCTTTTCCACTCTTTTGGTCAACACTCACACACCATTCAATGTTACATGTGGCATTCTTATCTTCCCACAATATCTTGCACCTCTAGGGTGCTTTCCCACATACACATCACCTGCAATTATATCTCTCAACAGTGAGGTGCTCCTTCCAAGAAGAATTGACACATACGTCATCCCCATGAACAATTCCAGGAATTTCTCGTGATATTCCTTGTAAGCCATACACATTAAGCGTTGGAAGGTTCCAAGGACATTGGTTAACCCAAAGGGCATGACTCTATATTGTTGAGATATCGAGCTCATCTAGTGAGGCGGTGGACACTGATGACCCGCCTGGGGGATAGGCCCCACACTTACACCACTGGCATGGTTGGTGAGATCATGGGTGATATGCAGCCAGTGGGATGACAGGTTGTGTGTAGCCATTCTAGAGACTGGCATAGTTATAGCGCCAGCTCATTTAGTTGGGTTCACACAATAGAGAACCCAAGTATGTATTTGGTTGAGTACCTTTTCATATTGTGTGTACTCTTATCTTTGTATATGGTGTGTTGAGTGTTGAGTGAAGAAGAAGAAGATTTTTAGCCTCTCACCTTGTGTGTTCTCTTTTAGGGTTTTGTGAGTGTGTGCTTGCAAGAGCTTAATATCTCTTCTCCCGTGCATCTTTTCATGGTATCAGAGCTCGGTTCATGCTAAGGGCTGAGCTTCAAGCAAGAGAAGCACAGGATGCGGTATGAGGGTAAGAGCTTCATCTACTCTTCCCTATTTCTATTGGCGATGACTACACCCTTGTCGTCGGGAGCTCTATGGGAGACACCGACAAACGATCTTTGATTGAGGAGCTTTCTTCGCGGGAGTAAAGCTATAGGAAAACTATTCTATCCTATTGGACCAAATTTTTTCGGCTGAAAATGCATTTCGGGCGCGTTAGGACCTCCGTTTTTTGGAAAGCAGGCGATTTCGAGCACTACGGGTAAGTCATCGATTCTCTACAGACCTCTGTTTTAGGAACTGTAGGAATACAGATTGGTTGTGCAGACATTATGTGTGCTGCAAGGAGGTCAACAGTCTCCATTGGGTGTATGTATATACATCGAGATCACTGGTTGTGACATTTGAGTGTAGTACAGTACTGTTGCACAGAAAATATAGCAGTTTGTGCAGTACAAACCAGAGTGCTGTTTCTGGTAAATTTGTGTGTTTGGCAAGATGTCAAATGATGGCATAAACCAAATTGCTACTAAGAATCTTGACAAGAATAACTTCCATGCTTGGAGGTTCAGGTTGACAAATTTCCTGATGGGAAAGGGTTACTGGGACTACATAGAAGGTGAGCACATAAAGAGGCACCGGAGATACCGGAGATCAATCCGACTGCTATACAGATGTGAAAGACTTCAAGGATTGGAACCAAGGAGCTAGAAAAGTACTGTATTGGCTCTCTCTCAGTATACAGGACACCATGATTGGGCACATACAGGATGCCAAGTCCCCCAAGGAGGCGTGGGACACCTTGGTGAAACACTATGAAACAAATACCAAGGCACGAAAGATACAGTTGAAGAATGAACTTCATACTATGGAGAAAAAGAGTATGTCTATGAATGACTATGCATTGAAGATCAAGGGTCTTGTGGAATCCCTTGCATCTATTGGTGTTTCAATAGATGATGATGAAAAGGTGGAAGTCTGTCTACGTGGTCTCAGGCCACAATACAAGGCATTCAAGATGTCTATTCAGACTCAGAAAAATATTCCCAATTTCACAGATTTGATGTCTATATTGATTATGAAAGAGAAGAGCTTGGGTGAAGACCAACAATCTTTACAAAACAAAAACAGTTCAGAGCAAGAGGCCTTCTACACAAGTTCAGGAAGAGGATGAGGTAGAGGAGGCCGTGGTGGATGTGGCGAAGGAGGTGGCCGAACAAGTAATCAAAATTATGGCCAACAGTAGCAACAACAACAGACAGTCCCATAATTCACAACAACAACACGTAGGTGGAAGAGGCCAATTCAGAGGCAGGGGGAGTCAAAGAGGTCATGGAAATTGGCAAAGGAAGTATAATGATACACATGGATGCTTTTATTATGGTAAGCCTGGACATGTGTAGGCAGATTGTTATAAGAAGCAGGCTGACATGCAAAATGGAAAATTGCAGCAAAACAACTATGTATCCTCGAGCAGAAACAATGAGGATAATGAAAGGTTGTTTGTTATGCAGCATGTCATTAATGCCATGTCTGAAGCAGCACATAAAGATGATGTATGGTACGTTGATTCAGGTGCTTCGAACCACATGACAAGTCATGGGGAGTGGTTCAAGGAGATGAAAAACCTTGAAAGACCAGGTTTTGTGGAAACAGGGGATGACAGTGCTCATCCAATTGCCCATGTTGGAGATGTGCCATTGTCTATGCAGGATGGCAAAGTGAAGTACCTTGCAGATGTACGAACATAACAAAGAATCTGGTTTTAGTTGGTCAGATGATTGAGCAGGGTCTGCAGGTTTGGTTTAACCCTGATGGTTGTTATGTTGAAGACTTTAAAGACAAGTACACGTTGGTTGCAAAGGGCAATAGAGTGGGTAGAATGTTTACATTGAATGTAAACATGCTTGAAGTGAGTGCTGCGATGTTTGCAAATGGTTCAAGAATTGTTGCAGACACAGACACTTGGCATAAAAGAATTGGACATGTGAATGTGCAGAGAATAAAGTCTATGCAGACTAAAGGAATTGTGACAGGGCTTCCAAAGTTTAAAGTTGAAGGTATGCAGAAAATGTGTGAAGCATGCTAATTTGGAAAGCAAACAAAGCATGTATTTCCATGTGACACAAATGTGAGCAAAAATGCACTAGATGTTATGCATTCAGATGTATGGGGTCCTATGAAGATCATGTCTATGGGAGGCTACAAGTATTATGTGACATTTATTAATGACCACACAAGGAAAGTGTGGGTATACTTCATGAAGGAGAAGGGTGAGGTGCTCACTCAATTTCAGAATTTCAAAGTTATGGTTGAAAAGAAAACAGGGAAATATGTAAAGTGCCTAAGGTCAGATGGAGTGGAAGAGTACTTCTTCAATGAGTTCTCTAAATTTTTGAAGAAGAATGGTATTCGGAGATAGTTTACATGCATATACACTCCGCAGTAGCAAAGTGGAGTTGCTGAGCGGAAAAACAGGCACATTGCTGAGATTACGTGAGCATTGATGGGAGAGAAGAAAATGCCGCATAGCTATTGGGATGAGGCTGTTTCTATAGTAGTTTACATCATGAACAGGACTCCAACTACAACCATACATGATGTAACTCCAGAGGAGAGGTTTACTGGCAGAAAACCTGATTTGTCTCATCTGAAAGTCTTTGGATGCATTGCATATGTGTATGTGCCAGATGAACTCAGAAACAAGATGGATCCAAAAGCTAAAAGTAGTTTTGTGCTAGTCCTTGAGATCAATCAACACCTAGTTGTATATACCCCATTCAATAGAGAAAGTAGTTTTGTGCTAGTCCTTGAGATCAATCAACACCTAGTTTTATGTGTATGTACTCCATTCAGTAGAGAAAGCAATTTTGTGCTAGTCCTTGAGATCAATCAACACCTAGTTGTATCTCTAGAATCCATCAAGGAAGCTGTAAGCTTCCTTTCCCACTACTCTATCTACCATATGTTCAGTGAATGGTAAAGGGTAGTGATCCCTTATGGTGGCAACATTGACCTTGTTGAGGTCAACACACACCTTGACCTTTCCATTTTTCTTGGGCACGATCACGGTCGATGATACCCACTCTGTATGTTTAATTTCATAGATAAATCCAACATCGATAAGTCTTTCAATCTCTTTGTAGAACATCTTGGAGTATTTGGGGTTCATTGGGTAAGCTTGTTGTTTGACTAGCCTAGCTCCATCAACCATGGGAATGGTGTGCTGGACCACTTCTGGGGGTACACCCTTCATATGATCCGTGTACTTCTAAGTGAAGCAGTCCTGGAATTTACTCAAGAGAGCAATGAGCTCGGCTTCTTCTTCCTTTGAAAGGACTTTTGCAATGAATATGGGCCTCCGGTTTGGCCCTGTCGAATTCACTTCCTTAACCTTGGCTAGACCGTCATATGAGGTCCCAGGTTTCCCACTATTAGGTCTTTGAACCGAATCATATTGAACAAAGCAGTCAACCATTTGAAAGCTCTTAAAGTGCTTGGGCACCTATCGTGTTTCTTCGGCTTTAGCAGTTTCCTCGTGAATTAGCCTTTTGGCTTATTTTTCTATGAGTGTTAACTTTTTGTTGCAAGCCTTGCATGTAGAGCAACAAAGCTTTTCAGGGACTGTTTCTCGTTGAATGGGTTCAACTGGATGTGGGACAATAGTGTGGACCAAAAGAGAATTGTTTGCAAACTCTTTTTGCCACATTTCACTGAAATGCTCATGTGTTTCCACCATGGCACCCACATATTTCAACCAATGGGTTTCAGAATTCTCTTGGAAGATATACCTCTCTAGCCCCCCAAGGAATCCTTTGGGCATGTGAGTTTTATGGGAGCGTGCACTCCTTGATGGCTTGGCTACTCGAACTACTTGTTCAAGCTATTACGTGGCTATATTTGGCAGATATGCTGGACTAAGCGTATATAATGATGTAAGTACTTACCCATCTGCTATGGCAAATATAGTACCAGTTTTTCTAGGCAAGATGTCTAGGGTAGCACGAGGATATGTATCCAGTTCTCAGAGTCTTCCGGCTCTGGAAGTGGTGCACAATCCTCACTTTCCCTTTCATCATCCAATGTCTTATGGCATGTCTGGCATAGATGAACTTCAGTAGTTCGTGTAGTTGTGACTGAGTCCTTTGCAAATGGTCTGCCACTCATGGGGTGTACTTTCCATGTGCGTAGATTTATCTTGAAGGTAAGATCTCTTCTCTAAATATGGATGTGGTGGGTATTGCAATCATGGATCATCTTAGACTCTCCCACAAAGGGTCTACCAAGGATGCAGTCATATGAAATTGGCTGACATCCAAAATTCATTACCTCAAAAGTGTGGTAGTAGGTGGTTCCTAGAATCTTAATTTTAAGATCCCTTAGTAGACCAATGGGTCTAGAGGTGGCTCCATCAGAGCAAGTTTCACTAACAATCAAGTGTTATCTAGGCCAGGTGCCCCATTTTTCCTAGAATTGTTTGGTCACAATGCTCACTCTGGCTCCTCCATCTAGGATTGAAGTAACTTGGTGGCCGTTGAAAGTTATCGAGGCAAGGATGCATTAAGTTCATCACTTTCAAAGTATTGTTTGAGCTTGTTCACTTGAACAATAGGAGTCCCTTTTACCTAAAGAGGTATGTGGAATTCTTCTTCCTTATAATCATTAGAGCCGTCATGCTCCATGGTGTCGCGCACACCTACCATGAGATGTCCCTCCATCCAATCTTTCAGGTCATTCCATAGGCTTGGGCTACCTTGGCGCAAGGTGCCGATAGGAATTTGGACCTCACAAGAGAGGAAAGAAGAGAGACATGCAATGTCTCTTCGAATGAAGGCTGTCCCTTGAGGAAGGTCGATCTGCTTTGTCTCAACCTTTTTGAGGTGTATGAGATGGGAACAAGGATTTCTACATTGGTTCCCCTACGATGTTTATCTCCTAGGTCTCTAAGATATTCCACCACCCTATCTTTCTATTGGGAGGTAGCTTTTACTTTTGTTAACTCTTGTGGGAGTGGTTGGTATGGAAGTTCGCAAGGATAAACCTGAGCATCATGCACAAGTCTCTGGTTTGAGATATATGGGCATGCTTCAAGGTAGAGAGTAGAAGGATCAGCTTCAAACTGAGCTTGGCACTCACGAACTAATTGTTGGGTGGCTTGGAGCCTTTCTTTTTCCTCAATAGGATTCAGATACTCCATGAGCTTTTTGGGTAGGTGACGGGGGTCAATGGGTTCTTGGGCGCGAGCTACAGCATGTAGCATATCTTCTTCTTCAGATGAAGAAGTCGAAGGATAAGTTGTTATACTAGAGTCAAAACCACTTTCTATAATCACTCGGTTTTCACCCTAACCTTGGTGGCTTTCTTTCATGAGTACCGAGTTACTTAGGCTTATTCAGGGGCTAGTCTTGCTTGGTCCTGGTTTTGAGAGGTTGATGCCTCTGCAGCAGCCCTTTGCTGAATCTGTAGTCTAGTTATTGCGTTGAGGGGGACTGCTTGAACCAAACAATTTCTAACACTCAGTAGGTTAAGGCTAGTGTTCGGATTAGCTTCGTGAGCCTTTCTTGTTGTTCCTAGTCTTAGCGGGGGAGTCTTTATACATATGATCGATACCACATCCACCACATAGTGGAGTCATGGTAGGAGCACCTGGAAGTTCTATTCTTGTTGGGACACTGAGCCACTCGGTGAGGTCCACCACAATCATAACACTATATGGGAAGTATTCTTTTGGTTCGATTTATATCCCTTGCCCGCAGTATCGGGGCTACTAAGTTCACAGGGTACATTTGATCACCCTCCATGACATAGTGACTGAGAAATTGTGAGGGCAGGCTCATGGGCTCCTGGGTTTCATAAGTGGGAGTCTCCAAGATTTCTCCCTCATTCCCATCCTCAAAGAGTTTTGTTTGGGTTACCTAACAAACTAGTGCAAGTCTAGGTAACAAGGGCTATGGTGGGAGAACTTGGAGTGGAAAGGGTATTTCTAGTACCCTAAGGATTCCTCTTTGGGCCACTTCTTGGCCAGGTTGAGGAGTGTTGTGATATGCAGGAGATGGCAAAGCCAGTGGTTGCCTAGGGTTGGCAGTGTTCCTTTGAAGTTATTCTCAAATGTTAGATCACTCCTACAGCACAATTCAAAAGAGGTGTGTCCCAAGGTAAACAAGGAGTTGTGGAGGGGAATATCTACAAGTCCCTCCAGAAATCTCCTAATTAGTCTCTCATCAGAGAACTTGTCTGCAAAACAACATCATGAGTGGAGATATCTGACTCTGTTTATGTAATCTCTGATGGTTTTTCCCTCTTCTTTTTTTGACATTGTTGAGCTGCGACTCGGTAGGGACCTCATTGGGCCTCTGTTCCAGCCCTCATGCCTTATTCTTGGACTTATAAGCAACTCAGTAGGGACCTCTCTGGGCCTTTCCTATGGTCCTCATTCCATGTTCTTGGACTTACACACAGGTGACTGAGCAAGCGATTCAGTAGGGACCTCTCTGGGTTTCCCATTGGAAGGCAGCGAACACGGCGTACTAGCTTTGCGACTGCCTCAAAGTGCAACAAGTCTGATAGAGGATCCTTCAACTTTACAGATTGGTCTGATCCACACCACATACTATCACTTGGGGGAAATTGCTTAGGTCATTGAGGCCGGCCCTGCTCTTTTCTACAAGGAGGCAACTAGTGGGCAGGCCCTCCAATTGTCTCGCTGGAGGATCGATACAGTTCCCACCCCTGACAATTCTGGAGAGCCCTAGTTCAACAAGGCTCCATCGAGGCTCAATTGGGTACCTTGACGAGAATACCCCACTTTGAAAGCTTCTTTTGGAGCCTTGAAGGAATCTTTATCTTTCTCTTTCAAAGATTTGAACCATTGGCTAGCTTTGCTATCCAAGGTAAGGCCAAAAGCACTTATCTTAGTCTGATCGTCTATATGGCCAAATGTTTTGCAGATTTGATTAAACATCTCTAGGCGAGTAATGGGGTCACCTTCTCCACATCAAACTTTGTGATCAGATTTGAGATGTTTTGCTAGTTTGGTTTGTTCCTGCCTAGGTTGAATTGGTGTAGGTAGAGTAATGCCAGCAGCTACCCCCTCCCTATTTCCATGGCAATCCTTAACATTTCAGGTTCCAACCCTGTCATGGCGGGAGCAGGTGGTGGTGCAGGTTGAGGAATGGCTATGGAGGAGCAAAATCAAGTGGATAGTAGACTTAGGCTGAGAGTGAAAAGTGAGGAAATGGGAGGAAGGGGCCCATATTTATAATCCTGTGAAGAACACATGGTCATGTTGGCAAGTTAAGGGAATGGGCATGCGACTGTAAGCATACGGGTGTGGCAAATCAGACTCCGAGCAAACTGGCATGGCAAGATGAGTGAACGGCCGCGGAATTGGTTGGAACGGCCGGGGGCTTTTGAATAGGGAGTCAACATGGTTGTGGCAGTGTGCAAGAGAGGGAAAGGTCATGCCAAACTGGGAACATCCATGGCAAGTCAGAATTGGAGAAGGGAACGGCCGTGCAAAACTTGGAATGGCTGCGGGCTTTATAGTTGAGGAACGGCCATGGAACTTTAGAATTCTGAGGAAGAAACAGTCGTGGTGGCAAGTTTTTTTTTTTAGTGCACCTTGTAATAGGTTTTCTACACAAAGGCTATGCCGCAACAAACCCATTGCGGGTTTTGTACTGACTGCCCAGTTTACCAAAGAAAGGAGTTTATGCTAATTAGGTAATTGCAAAGTCAGGCTTGGCACTTCTGGAAGAGATTCCAATGTGGGTGGCAAGGGAGTAGCTGGGTAGAGGGAGTTGAAGGGAGTTTTGCGGTCCTATCAAGCCTATGAATGATAGGTGGAAGAATTGGTGATGTTGAAGGTATATCTGTAAGGAAGTTTCTCAGTGGTAGCTTGGGGGTGACTTTGACACATAGGACTTTCCAACCAGGGATTTCATTAACGTCTTCACAATTTCGTGATCACGTTAACAAAACCTATTGTTAACATATTAAAACTTGTGATCACATTGTATATTCACATGACCTGAGCAATGACCTGCCAGAACCCACTAGTCTCGTAACACCTCCGGGCTATTATCTTTCCCGGCGAGCCCACCGGGAAATATATTTTTCCCAGCGGGCCCGTCGGGAAAAATACTCGAGAAAAATAAAAGCCCGGCGGGCCCTCCGGGAAAAATAAAGAATACCGACGGGGTACTATTCTGTATATAAACACTGCCCGACACCCATCGTACAACTTTTGGGGAGATAGTCCTTGTTTTGGGGGCATGATATCTCTCCTCAAAGTACTTGTAGAGCTCTCGAGTTGCTAGAAGTGTCCTCTTGGGAAGAACATCCTTATCTTAGGGGCTGTCGTCTTTCCTTGTAGGCACTCCTAAGGCTATTGAGCCACTCGTCCTTAGTTCTTTGAACTGGGGGCAGGGTGTGGTTCGTAGCTAATACTTGCAGAGATTTAGGGACAAATTTGGAGTCATTCAGCTTTGCATTTGAGCCACGTATGTAATCTTCCTCATTCTGCTTTATGAATGGTTTGATGGAGCCAAGAGTCCTGCTTAGGGGCTTGTATTGGTTCTTGATACTTGATATAGTTTAGAGTAGACAAGGGTCTATTGTCCTATACTAGAGTATTGGGCAAGCATAGATCTTTGATTTTCTTTGTGAATGTTAGAGAAGGTCTATTGTCCTATACTAGAGTATTGGGCAAGCATAGATCTTTGATTGTGTAAAGTATCCTTAATTGGGTACAAAAGGCATCCTTCATTGGGGGTGCAATGTGCATGATAGTTTCAAAGTAGTTTTGTAGTAAGACCTTGCAAAATAGTTTGAAGTAGTTTTATGTTATGTGATGATCTTTTGTATTTGTCAAGATAGTTTCGAAGTACTTTGTCTGCTAATGTATGTTTTGTAATACGTGAGTGATTTGTTGTTTTTTCATTTGTGTATTCATTGTTATATGCTTGGTTGAATAGGTTATTTGTTGAGATGGAGGACAATGTTGGATCCAGTGATACCTCCAATAGAGTCCAAATTTTAAATAGCAGGAAAAAAAAGGCACTTGGGATAGAGTGGCAATATGTAATTAACGTTGGTGATTGATTCATAGATTGGGAGTGTAAGCTATGCCATGCAGTAAAATCAGGTGGGGCGCCTCGACTAAGAGAACACTTTTTAGGCGGACCGAAGAAAAAGTCATGTACCCACCCCTCTGCACCTATAGTGGCCAAACGCATAAGAGAAGAAATTCAAAAGAAAGATTCAAGAAAACATGACACTCCTACCGTTAATGTATCAAGGCAGCAAGAACACTGTTGTTCTAATCATCAAACTCCCGCTACATCGCCTACTTGTACCCCGAACGGCAATGTGCAACCAGAAAGTAATCTACCCAGTGCATCTTCCTGCAAGCCAAACTTTGACGTAGGAAATATAGCCATGCGTCAAACTTCATTGCAAGAAAGCCTACGTCAAGGTCAACTCGATGATGCACAACTCGCCCTTGCTGAAGCGATTTACTTTTCTGGGAGTGCTATGATGATGGTGGACAGTGAGCATTGGAAGAGAGCATGGAAGAAAATTGGTGAGTTTGGACCAGGGTTTTCACCGCCTACGTACCATGCTATGCGAAATGATCTATTAGAGAAATGTTATGCGCAAGTAAAAGAATGTGTACAAAGAATAATTCTTAGCAATATAGAGCTTTCTGGATGTAGTAGAGTAAGTGATGTATGGTCTAATGTGCAAAGAAAACCATTAATTAATATAATGGTTATTTCACCTAGAGGTGAGACTTTCATCCGTGCCGTGGATTCAGCTGGTTCAATCAAAACTGGGGCTTACATTGCTCAAGTTATTAGCTCTGTGATAGAGGAAGTGGGTGCCAAAAATGTAGTCCAAGTCATCATGGACAATGCAAAAAATTGTAAAAATGCATCCAAAATCCTACAGCGACAATATCCACATATCTTTCCGGTAGGCTATAATACTCATAGTTTGAATCTTGTATTAAAAGATTGGTATAAATCTGATGATACCAAATGGTTTGCCTCAATCGTCGACACTGCTCGCCAGCTTGTGAAATTCATGCTCAAGAGACAGAGAGTGTTAGATATTTTTCGACCTCGCATGTCAGTTATGTTAAAGCTTCCAGTGGAGACTAGGTTTTGCACTCACTTTTACACTTTTGAGTCTCTTCTTAGAAATAAAGATGCAGTTTGCGAAACATTTACATGCATGGCATTTCATGACTGGGAGAACACTCAACTTGAAAAAGTGAAAGAGAAAATCAAAGTCTTGAAG
Organism: Cibotium barometz; assembly: GCF_041138505.1. Taxonomy (NCBI): domain Eukaryota; kingdom Viridiplantae; phylum Streptophyta; class Polypodiopsida; order Cyatheales; family Cibotiaceae; genus Cibotium; species Cibotium barometz. The sequence continues at coordinate 6,471,890 of NC_141046.1, forward strand.
GGAGCGCTTACGAGAAGAAGTTGGTGGAACAGTGTGATGGATGCATACCATGTAATGATGCCTGTTATGTATGCTGTACGAAGTCTTGATCAAAGAGCGTCTAATCTCGGAAAAGCATGGATGCAATGGTGGACTGTCCAGCGGAGTTTGGAGTGTCCTGAGAAATTAGAGCATTCAGTGGTGGAAAAGCAATGGCGTGTACCATTCTCCGTAGACAAAGAAAAGTTTTATTGAAGTACTTTCATGCTAGATGGATTGGAGCGCATTCACCACTACACAGTGCTGCTTACATGTTAGATCCTGAATATTGGAATATGGATTTGATGTCCAACGTTGAGGTGGTGCAAGATTTTTATAAAGTGGTAAACACTTTCTATAATAATGATGATGATCGTGTACAGTGCATAAAGGAGATGACCTCATTTCGATTGAAAGAGGGTTTATTTTCCAACTCCCTTGTTCAACAAATGGCTAAAGAGCAACCTGCATGGAAGTGGTGGATGATGAATGGTGGTGAGCATTATGCTTTATTGCGCAACCTTGCGATGAAGGTTCTAAGTCAGTGCTCTTTAAACTCAGGCTCAGAAAGAAACTGGAGCATGTACAAATATATTCACAGTACTATTCACAATCGACTTCTTGCAGATCGAGCAGATAAACTTGTTTACATGTATTGCAATGAAAAGATCTTGCGAGACATTGAAAGTGAAGAGTATGAAGAAGATATGCCCAGATGGATGTACAATTGTGATGATGTAGTAGACGAGAACTTTGATGTTGGACGCACGTTGTGCACCACCCTTGAGATAGAAGACAATTTAGACATTGACTTAGATGAGCTTAATTTAGCAGACGAGAGAGTAAACAGTGAAAGAATTTTGGAGCAAGATACTGACATAGAGGAAGAAGTCACTTCATTAATTTCATAAAAAGTACTTTACACAAATGATCGTATTTGGAGAAATTATCAATACAAAAGAGATTTGTTTTTCTTAGCTTTCATCTTGAAATAAATTACGAATTGCACTAGGAGTTGCATCTAAAGGTCTTGGTGGTTTATATTCGCTAGCCATGCCGAACACTGTATAAATACCTTGATTTATTGGGACACTGCACAATGCACATTACTCTCAAAATCTTAAAGTTAAACACACGAGAGGAGATATGTATTGCAAAGACTCGATGAGAAATATCCACTTGACTCCAAAAATACTTCAAACAATGCGCGCACAAGAGAAAACATAAACTTAAACACCACAAGAGGAGAGAGATATTGCAAAGACTCAATGAGATAATATTTCAAACAATGGACACATCAAATTTTGAAGAGAAACAAAATGCCATTCCTGAAACTTAATCTCTTGATACTGTATCATTACAAAGTTGGGGTGAATGACACCGATAGCTCTACAAGAGGACGTTGTGCCCTCGTTGGGTCAGTATTTAGTGATCTAAAAAATTCAACTACTTGCAAAATTGATTTTCGCTCATCGCGATTAGGCAGAAACATCCAATTTTTGACTCTATGAATAATAGTATCCATGGTAACTTTGTCATAGGAACTATTATCCATCCACAACTCTTGTACTTTCTCCCAAAAGTCATATAAAGTTTGTAATAAATATCCCAAGGCAAAAACATCAGATGCAGGAGTGTATGCATCTGCCAAAAATGGATCATAAAGCTCCGGGGCTATCCACGGCCGTTTATTTCGCTCTCTGTCTGCGTAGGAGACTGCCTGTGCCACCTTCTCAGGATTCTTGTTTGCTTCAAATACAAAATTGAGAGACACCCGTTTTTTGGGCGCTCTCAGCAGTAACCCCCAATCGATAATACCTATGCGTGGCTTCAACTCTTTTGTAAAATCCAACACTACATTGAATGGATGTAGGTCGGTATGTACAATTCCTGCCAGATGTGCTGCTGCTAGGCCTTCCACCAGGGCATGCATAATATGTGGCATGGTTATTACTATTTGCTTTATTTTAGAAAGTTCTAGATGACTTCAAGGAATATTATCAGGCGGGGGTTGTCTCCATCCTCGATCCAAACGGAAAATTGCTCTGGTGAACTCACTGAATCTGAAGGGAACCTTCAGAAGAGTATCACCAAGAGCGCCGCCATTATAGTATGGGAAAATAGTGATCCAAGGAGCTTCTTTTGTAAAGGCAATACACCGGCCAATCGATGGATGTAGCACTTGCATACCCTGCTCTGCCTGGAAGCTCTCGAACTTGGCGCTGCCTTCTCCTTTGTAGTGCTTCCCGCAAAAAGTAATGTGCTTCGGTAAAAATGATATACCTTTAACTGTATACTCTTTTATTGTGCCAAAAACACCGGAGCCTATTGATCGTCCTTCGAATAGAGCCTCGTGCGGGATGCCAATGAGATGTGTGCATATAGAATTGTAGATGGTACGATTAATGACACTTGTACCACTTGCATCTGCCTGGCTGGACGTTGCAGCGACGTCCTGGGCAATGCACACTCTTTTGGGGAGGGACTCTGCATCCAACGCCTTCATGCGCTTGCTCTTGGCTCTTTGCTCGCTCCATACAACGTCCCATAACTGTAGACGTTGCATATTGGCTTCAGGCGGGGCAGCATCTCTAAGATCACTGCATGCTACACGCATGCTCCCCAAAATGGTTCGTGTTATGTGTTGATGGTTGAAATTTGCTATCTTCTGTCTATCAAGCAACTCAGCGTTGCCTCCGCTTTGAAGCCGACGCTGTGCATTTTTCCATATCTGGTCTATTAGATCTCGCATGAGTATCTCAGACTCATTGATCTTTTTGACGACATCATCAGCACATTGTGACACTGTGATGACTGCTTCAATGCGAATTGCTCGTAGAACGATTTTACGCTCTTCGGCGGAGGAAAGCATGTTGGTCGTCTTCGTAAATCTAGCAAATATCACTAAACACAAAAAAACAGAATATCAAACATTACTGAAATCAACATCAAGCAAACGTGAGAGAACAGCAACAAGTATATCATTACTTATCAATGTTCAAACAAAAACGGAATATCAAATAATTTTAATGAACTCAACATCATCCAATACATCATCAAACGTGAGAGAACAGCAACAAGTGTATCATTACTTATCAATGATCAAACAAAAACAGAATATATCAAACAATATTACTGAACTCAACATCATGCAATACATTATCGAACGTGAGACAACCGCAACAAGTGTATTATTACTTATGAAGTGTATACATTATCGAACGAGAGAGAGAGAGGGGGGGGGAGGAAGAGAGAGAGGTGTGACAGATAGAGAGAGGAAAAATTAAATGACATTTTTTATAGTTTTGTGAGTTCCTAAAGAGAAAAATAATGTTTTGTAATCCTAAAGCACTCCTCATCTACACACCTATCGTGATAGAGAGAGAGATGTGAAGTGTATCATGAGAGAGAGAGAGAGAGAGAATTGTGAAGTGTATCATGAGAGAGAGAGAGAGAGAGAGAGAGAGGAGAGAGGAGATGAAGAGAGAGTTGTGTGACAGATAGAGAGAAGAAACATTAGATGACATTTTTAATGTTTTTGTGAGTTCCTAAAGAGGAAAATAATGTACTGTTTTAATTTTTAAGTAAATAGAGGGAGAAAAAAGAAATTATTAGAAATTATGTATATTTTAAGAGAAATAAAAAGAAATCCTTATCTACACATCTATCGTGTTGTGAAGTGTATCATGAGAGAGAGAGAGAGAAAGAGTTGTGAAGTGTATCATGAGAGAGAGAGAGAGGGGGGTAAGAAGAGAGAGATATTCATATTTTTCCAGTTACGAATCACGATATTATAAAATAAAACGTTTAGACAATATGATGTAAACTTTGATCCATGAAATACTCATGCCGCGTTAGCAACCAAGTATCGCATGGATCAAACACAATAAAAACACAATAAAATCAAACAAATTTACGACATTTTTTCGACCGCGTTAACGATCATATGCCGTAATATGCAAGCAAATTTACGACATTTTTTCGACCACGTTAACGATCAAATGCCGTAATATGCAAAAAATAATTTATGCACTAGCGGACGACACCAACTTGCCGCGTTAATGACAAAATGCCGCCCGATTCTATGGGAATACGAATAGGATACGAACATACACTGGCTGCGTTACCGACCATATGTCCGCATTTGACAAAGGGAAGGGAAGGGAAGGTGACATCGCTATAACGATACTATGCTTGCCACGTTACCGACTAGTACCGCTACGGCGTGCCATACTTACCATAGGACACAGACTAGCCGCGTTACCGACTAAGTGCCCCAGGGTAAGCACCATTCCGAAGAATGGCCTTACACACACACCTGTCGTGTGGCGGGCCACCCACATCTTGCCGCGCATTGCGACAATGGGCGACTGCCTGCACGAACGCACACCCACACACACATCCCTTGTGTGGCGGACCACCCACATCCTGCCGCGCATTGCGACAGTGGGCGACTGCCCGCACGAACACACCCACATACACACACACACACACACACACACACACACAAGTTTCATTACCTGTGTATGCTGTCAGCAATGAACTCCCAAAGGGCCCCCCGAGCCCATATATATAGGAAATTGTACCCCGCCGGGCTAGATGACGACCCCGCCGGGACCCACCGGGGTTTTGCTTTTATCCCGGCGGGACTGCCGGGTATAGCAAAAGCCCGACGGGATTTTATCCGGTTACCAGGTCGCTTGCCACCGGCTTTTTTGAGAACATGTTAACATGTTAACATGTTAATAACATGTTAACATGTTAACACATGTTATTAATTAAAAAAATTTGTGATCACGTGAATATAAAATCATTGATTCCAACGCAATGAATACGCTATGAGGCAACCATGGTGACAATGATATATGTTTCTTTCAATGTGGGTTTCCCAAGGGAACACCATGTTTCATAAGACAATAAATTGTAACTAGCGCCTGTATCAAGAAGAGCTAATTTTTCAACAAAGCTGATTGGTGTGGTCATTCCTAACCATAACCGAGTTAGTTTCACCTCCCAGCCTTCTTCTTCTTCTAAGTCAACTACTTGGGTCATGTTGACCATGATATGCTTTTGCTTTAGCTTGGCTTGCCTCACTTTGGCCTCTTCTTGTGCAATTTTTTTCATATACTCATGGTCTTGTTTTCGTTGGTTTTTATCATAGATGGATGTCAAGGTGGCCTTGGTGAGAGGGCCATAGCAGCGTTTACATTTACTACCATTTAAGTAACCAGCCATCTCAACACCATCAAGTGTTTCAATGCGCACAAAACCTTGTGGTGTGATCTTAGAGACAAGGAAAGGTCCTAAGCCCCTAAGCTTGAGCTTTTTCTTGTGCATTTTGGTGCTGAATAAGAGGACCATGTCACCCTCATTCATGTGTTTGTCCTTGATTTTATCATCAAACCATTGTTTACGCTTGAGCTTCTCTACAATCATGCTATAGACTACAAAGAGGCGAGTTTCATCAAGCTTTTCAAGTTCAAACATGTGATAGCTTAAGGCATTTTTGGTAAGTTTTTTGTGAACCGCAACACATAGACTTGGGACTAAGAACTCCATGGGCATGATTGCTTCAGTACCATAGGTTAAATTGAAAGAGGTAGCACTGCTTGCTACCTTGTACAAAGTTCTATAGGCCCAAAGTGAAGCCAACAAGTTTTGTTCCAAACCATCGTGGCTGGCCTCCACTATTTTGGTAAGAATGGCATATCTAGCTTGAGTGTATTTGTCTATCGGAATGATGGGTCCTACGAAGTCTATGCCCCATTTTTCAAATGGTTGTAAGGACACAATGGGGTTTAGGGGCATATGATCCTTAAAAAAACAAGGGATTGCTACGCGCTGGCATTCATCACATTGTTTAACATACTCACTAGCATTAGCTATTACGGTGGGCCACTATAACCCAGCTTTGTGAGAACCTTACAAGCAGTGATGTCTACAAAGTTCCCACTAGTAGAGGCAGAGTGAGCCTATTCAAGGAGGAAGACATACTCATCTTCTCTAACACGTCTTAGAATTTTGTCCTTACCCTCCTTATAAAGACCCGCCCGCCGCGCGAGCGATAAGCTGGTAAGGGGTTGCTTTTTTTATTAAATGATGGGGAACGGTCCTTGTTGAGGGGGAGAGGATCAACTAGAAATCCATTGGCTAAGAAGTGAGTCACTTCTTCACCTCATTCAAGAATTAAGCAAAGTTGAAATAGGGCGGTGTCTGGTAAATCATTGTCTATTCCCATTACACCTGTTTGCCATTGGGGATCCTTGACATGTGGTCTGCAAGAACATGTTGTGAGATTCTTTCCTCATCCTAACGGTGAAATAGAACTCAAGCAAAATAAGAAGCCACCTGGTGATTCTACCTGTCAGGGTGTATTAACTAGGTACAAGAGGGCTTAATGGTCTACAAAGAACACAAACTTGGTCATCAAAAGATAATGGCATAATTTCTTAACCATGTAAACCATCGCTAATCCTTCTCTCAGTTGTGGTGTAATTTCGCTCAGTTTCATTAAGGTGGAGGGGCTAGCAAAATTGATGGCGAAGTCCATCTTATGTTCACCTAGTTGGGCCAGCACACATCCTATGGTAAATGTTGAGGCACCAATATGGACATGGAAGATGAGATCCCAGTTGGGGGATCTAAGGATTGGAGCACTTGCCAAGGCTTTTTTAGTGTGGAGTAGGCCCTTTGGCATTATTTTGTCCACTCGAAAACTATAAGGAGTCCGTGTAAAGGGGTCTACCAATATCAGCGCACATAACAATGAATCACCGATAATAGCCAATGTGTCCCATGAAGCGTTGGACACCCTTGAAGTTGGTACGTGGGGTCAGCTTGAGAATGAGCTGCACCTTGCTGCTGTCGTAAGTTGATATTCCTTATCTGGAGATAATATGTCCCAGGATCACTCTGTGCCGAACCCAAAATTGGCATTTAAGAGGGTTCAACGAGATGCGGTATAGTCTACATCACTCTAGCACCTTGGGTAAACATGTGAGTGTTAAACAATCCTAAAATGGGATCGATCATGGTGATAGACATAGATTAAGAAACATAATTAGGGTGGGTTATACCATACTAAGAACTCCATAAGAGAGAGAGAGAGAGAGAGAGACAGATTGCACACTCTGTTGAAAGAACGGTAGAGGGGGAGGAGACACACACACAACAGGAGCAAACCCTAATGTATATTGCAAACCCTAACCATAGAGGGAAGCCATCTCCGTTCTCACACAATGCATAAAGCCATAATCCATAATACACACAACACACTATGAGTTGTGTCTACACACTACAAACCCTACCTAATGTCCACACACTATGACCAACTGGACACGCGGTCATTTATGTCTCACACATGTTCCTACCTAACATGCCAGCACATAGCATAGCTGGCTCACACTGACATCGAGCTTGAATCTCAACAGTCCCTCTCAAGCTCATGATGTACTGCCAATGAAGATGTAGATGAGCTTGGGATATCAAAGCTCTCAACACTCCCCCTCAAGCTCATCCCATGTACTCCCAACATAGTACGGAAGTACTCAAACTTCTCCCTGCTAAGTGGCTTTGTAAAGATGTCTGCCACCTACTCATAAGTCTTCACATACTGAAGATCAACTGTACCATCCAGCACCTTCTCTCTGATAAAGTGATAATGGACCTCTATGTGTTTGGTCCTCGCATGAAATACTGGATTCTTGGCCAACTGTATACTGCTCATGTTGTCACAATGAATGACAACTTTGCCATCAATAGGCTCACCCAAATCTGCCAAGAGATTCCTTAACCATACTGCCTCACAAGTAGCAATGGCTGCACCTCTATATTCAGCCTCTGTACTGGATAAAGCAAATGTAGGTTGCTTCTTGCTACTCCAACTCACCACGGCACTTCCAAGTGTAAAAGCATAACCACTAGTAGACCTCCTATCATATGAGCTACCTGCCCAATCAGCATCTGTGTAGCCATGTATATCCAAGCTTTTACCACTCATACAGTAGACCATAATGTGCTGTGGTCTTAACATATCTCATAATGCGTCTCACTGCATCCAAATGAGGTTTTCTGGGGCTCTACATAAACTGACTTACTAGCCCCACAGCATAACTTAAATCCGAGCGTGTGATAGTCATGTAAATGAGACTACCAACCATCTTTCTGTACATAGATGGATCATCCAACTCATCACCATAATCAGCCCGCAATTTCACATTTTGCTCCAAAGGTGTACTCAGAGGCTTACACCCTGTCATGCCATATTTTGCCAACATATCCAATGCATATTGGCGCTATACTAACCATGTACCTGCATGGTCTTTGATTACTTCAATTCCAAGAAAGTATCTCAACTTACCAAGGTCTTTCATGTCAAATTGCCCGCTCAATTCTTTCTTGACATGCATCACATCTGCACCATGATCACGTGTGATAATCAAGTCATCCACATAGATGACAAGTACAACAATCCCATGTTCTGTCTTCTTCACATAGAGTGAAGAATCTGCTATAGAAATCTGAAATCCAAGAGAGATAATCCCTTAGTAGACCAATGGGTCTAGAGAGGTGGCTCCATCAGAGCGAGTTTGTGAGATCCCGATCTCCACCGCGCAACGGATTCGGGTTACTAGCAGCGGAAGTAGCACATCATGCGTGGGTAGGGGTCTCACACTCGGGGCCTCGCCCATGGATATCCGGACAAGAGACTAATCCGTTGGTTTGTCCAAAACCGAAACCGGAAAAACTTCCTTTACCCGGAAAGCATGGGCGATTCCACCAGGATAACTCTTTACTCTAACGTAGTCAAGATCATTACGGATCAACTGATCTGACTGCACCTTTAACGGTACTTGGTCAAATCAAGGAAGAAACTTGCACTTGGATCATTGGGATCAACGCTTTTTTCCCCATCAAGAGGCACAGCCGTTGATTCCTATCCATAGAACAATTTCTATCCGGGATTTACTTCATCTATCGTAATAATAGAAATTAAATCTCGATTTACGGATCCATCAGTCCAGCCTAACCCCATCCGATCCCATGGGTTAGCCAACCGCCCAACCACTGTAGTGATGGGATCCAATTTGGAATTTGGTTAGGTTTTGTCCCGGGTACCAAGGAAAAGAGTTCCAAGGCCCCCTAGCCGGAATTTCATGCAAACATAAAACTAGCCACACCACTTACACACCCAATATGAAAATTGCCTTTTTCTTAGCATCAGCTAACTTTAAAACAATCCTTTAATGAAACCATAGTACCACTGATCACAATCTCCCAATTTATCCAGTTGATTCATAATTTCCCATCATTCCTTCATCAGAGTATCTATGGCATCATTGGCAACTAGAACGCTCACCACCTGTCCACACAGGGGCCGTTTCAATAGTTCCTAGCCCATAATACTCAACAATATAATCACTTTTCAAGATGGACTCTCGTTGAAGATCAGCAAGATCAACCAACAGATCCATATAAAAGAGCCATGGACTCATCCGTTGAGGACCAGCAAGGTCAGTCAACCAGATCCATGCCCGGTTCCAGAAAACAACTCTTACTCCTTGTTCCAATATCTTCCTCGACGCACGCGTGGGTATCCTAGGCGACCCAGAGCCCGAGCACCGTATGGTCAGCACCCTCTAGGATCCTTCGCAGGTGACCTAGCGCTTCACTCATAGGCCGCTTCCTTGGTCCCTCATCCACCGTACCGGAAGCTCACCATTTTAATCGAACCGAGGCTGGTCAAGACCTCGGCCGACCTTGCTACGTGAGACGTCCTCCATTGACTCTCCGTCAGCAGTTGCAACTTTATCAGTTAGGTCTCCACGACCTTAATCACAAGACGGTCAAAATGCTTTCCCAGCATTCTTGACATAAAACAGCCATTTACAAACAGCATTTATAAACAGTTTACAAATACAATTTCTATGTTAACTCTCATTTTTCCACATTATCCCTCATACAATCCACATTACTTATTCCACCTTTCATTTATATGTGTACTCATCCAATCACATCATTTTCCATCTCTTCACTTCAGATTCCTTCACGTCACATATCATATATTCACATCCATATCCACATCCATACATCCACATCCACATCCACATTCACATCCATACATCCACATCTACATGCTTATCTCCATTTTCACATCCTCATTTATACATCCACATCCCATATCCACATTCATACATACACATCCATATCCACATCCATATCCGCATTCATACATACACATCCATATCCACATCCACATGCATACATTCATTATCACGTCCTCATTCATACATCCACATCCACATACATACATACATCCACATCCACATTTCCATTCACATCTATACATCCATATCTACATGCACATTCACATCCATACATCCACATCTATATCCTCATTCACATCCATACATCCACATTCATGTATCCACATCTACATGCATACATCCATACATACACATCCACATTTACATCCATGCATCCACATCCACATCCTCATTCACATCCATACATCCACATTCATACATCCTCATCCACATCCACATTCACATCCATACATCCACATCTACATGCTTATCTCCATTTTCACATCCTCATTTATACATCCACATCCCATATCCACATTCATACATACACATCCATATCCACATCCACATGCAAACATACATCCACATCCACATTCCCATTCACATATATACATCCATATCTACATGCACATTCACATCCATACATCCACATCTATATCCTCATTCACATCCATACATCCACATTCATGCATCCACATCTACATGCTTATCTCCATTTTCACATCCTCATTTATACATCCACATCCCATATCCACATTCATACATACACATCCATATCCACATCCACATGCATACATACATCCACATCCACATTCCCATTCACATATATACATCCATATCTACATGCACATTCACATCCATACATCCACATCTATATGCTCATTCACATCCATACATCCACATTCATGCATCCACATCTACATGCATACATCCATACATCCACATCCACATTTACATCCATGCATCCACACCTACATCCTCATTCACATCCATACATCCACATTCATACATCCATACATCCACATCCACATCCACATTCACATCCATACATCCACATCTACATGCTTATCTCCATTTTCACATCCTCATTTATACATCCACATCCCATATCCACATTCATACATACACATCCATATCCATATCCACATGCATCTTATCATATCTTATCACTTCCCATATCTTTTATGCATACCTCTATGCATGAAATTCAATTATGCTAAAAGTAACACTTTTATAATAAAATATTCAACTTTTATGCATACCTCTATGCATGAAATCCAATATGATAAAAGTAACACTTTTGATATTAAAAAAATTATCCTTTATGCATACTTCTATGCATGAAAATTAAAATGATAAAAGTAACACTTTTGATATAAAAATTTTCCTTTATGCATACTTCTATGCATGAAAATTAAAAATGATAAAAGTAACACTTTTAATATAAAAAAATTATCCTTTATGCATACTTCTATGCATGAAAATTAAAAATGATAAAAGTAACACTTTTGATATAAAAAATTTTCCTTTATGCATACTTCTATGTATGAAAATTAAAAATGATAAAAGTAACACTTTTAATATAAAAAAATTATCCTTTATGCATACTTCTATGCATGAAAATTAAAAATGATAAAAGTAACACTTTTGATATAAAAATTTTTCTTTTATGCATACTTCTATGTATGAAAATTAAAAATGATAAAAGTAACACTTTTAATATAAAAAAATTATCCTTTATGCATGATATTAAAATTCAATTTCTCCATGATTATAATGAAATTCTTTCAATTAATCTAGGATGATAATTCCTAGAATATGGTAGGAAGTCCTCTTTTTATGCTTTGAATGAAATTATTTTATGCATAATTTTTATAAAAATTTTGCCATAGCTCCGCTGCTATGACTGATAAATCTCAATTTTTTCTAAGGGATAAAGCTTATCATTAAGCAAATAATTAAAATGATCTCTAATTGGATCATTAATCTATAATGGATTGAATCATCAATATGCATAAACTAAAAGCATAGGAAAAAGCCATTAATTTGGCCTCAAGCATAGCTTAATCTTGGATTAAGGAAAAGCTTTATGAAAAGCTTCATGTGGATTGAGAATGGGTCATGAGTATGACCATTTCTTGAGTGAGAGAGAGAAATTACATAAAAACCATTAGAATTTAAACATAAATAAAAATTAACTTCAATAGCATTTATTAAATTATGTTACTCTTCACTACTATTCACCAATTAACTTTAATAGCATTTAAAAAAATCATACCAATTAAGCTTCTCAAGCTTGAGAGGGGTTGAGAAGAGAGAAACATTGAGAAATTATAGAAAGATCAATATTCACTAATTACCTTACAAATTGCTTGATTCTTTGTTCACGGTAGAGGCCCCCAACCAATCAATTGGTTAAGTATGTTGATGGAGCCACTAATGGGGATTGAAGAAAGAGGGAAGCTCCAAAAACTAGTGAATTATTAAATGAATTCACAGTTCTTGGCTTAGGTGGAGTAGAGTAACGATGCATAAACACTATATATTTTTCAACAAGGGGGAGGCTTCTATTTATAGGAAAAATTGAGCTCCTAACCAAACAAACTGATTCTAGAATTTTCCAAATCAGTTTGGTCAATTTTTGACCATTTTTAGGTCAGTTAAGCTAACTTTTTGGAACTAGACTTGAATGAGGAGAGAGGAGAGATGAAATATCTCAATTTTTATGAGTTTAAAACTCATTCAAGCATGTGAAATATGCACCTCCTTTAAAGAACTCCCCTTCCTTACATATGTGTCATAATGGAATCATTTTAATATTGCTCATAGTTTTTTTTTACTAATAAACCTTGTACATTTTCAACTCTTCATCTTATGTGAAATATGCACCTCCTTTAAAGAACTCCCCTTCCTTACATATGTGTCATAATGGAATCATTTTAATATTGCTCATAGTTTTTTATTAATAAACCTTGTACATTTTCAACTCTTCATCTTATGTGAGCATTTAAGGGACTCCCCTTCCTTACATATGTGTCATAATAAAATCATTATACCCAAAATATCTCATATTTTTAATATTGCACATAGTTTTTTACTAATAAACCTTGTACATTTCAACTCTTCACCTCATGTAAGCATTTACTCATTTTTGGGTATTTTCTTTTTACAAGTTGGATTTATCTCCTCCCTACACATGGATTGATGCTATTGGTCCATAGGAACCTTAATTGGACCATAGTCTAAAGATTTCTGAAAATCTAGACCCTTAGGCTAAGGTTCTTTATACCTATTTTCAATTAATTCCAATTACACATTGGAAAATTCTTTTTGAATTTCTGTTTTAGGGGAACTCATTTGAATTAGAAGAGATATTTTTCTATCCAAAAATATTCAAAATCTAAATATTCTCTCTCTAGAATATTTTTCTCTCTCTAGGCTAAAACAGATAGAAACAAGGTCTTTATATTTCTGAAGAGGGATTGATTACAGGGAAAGATACTAGACATCAAAAAGGGGGTGGGGGAGGAATCTTACATTCTACCCCACTTAAAAAATGCGAGATGTCCTCATCTCGCAAACTGGGATAATTTCTCAAGATGCACGAATATGAGACTTAGAGAAAAATTTTAATCAAGATTAACCACCAAGAAACGTCTTAAAGAGAGCAAGATTCAAAATAAGAACAAGATTTAAACTTTATTCATTCTCGGAACTTATACAGTAAAGATAGAAGAACTCTTTACACTTCCATAAGTCCGTCCATCATATGATCACAAAAGCAGTCCTCACAAGCTGCACAAGTATAAGGTAACTCATCTATGGGAATAATTCTGTTGGTTATTGCTGCACCTATCTCAATGGTATGAGGTGATCTAACAAAAGGACCTCTGAGAGGCAAGCCAAAAACGGGATAAAGGCATATCTTCTCATGAGGAAGAAAACACGCTAGTAAGAAGACCCGCTCAGAAAACCCAAGATGTCTTGATCTCATGACGCAGTAGTATCGGGGACCCAAACCCAAGGCTTCGATAACCATGGCCAAGCGGACATTGTTACGAAAGTGCTGCTGACCCCAGGGTGTTACCCTAGTTATGTCTTGATAGGTCCGCCATTTGGTCTGAGCTACAGAAGTTCCCAAGTGAGGGAAAAGTGAGCGCTCATACTGTTCTATAAAATCCTTCTTCACAGACTCACTTGCGTCTTGAAGGTGAGGAATCATTATGGATAAAACTAATTCCTGTTGCCAAGCCATGAAGGAGATTAAGAAGAAGGGAGATTGATGGAAGTAAGATTACTGTGAGCGATAAGTAAAAGTTACGACTTATATAAAGGAAGGAGCTAGCGTAACTTAGAAGCCAACGGTATCTTGCCACTGAAGTCTTACCGTCTTTCCATGATTTGGGTTTGGCACATATTTCTATGAAATACATTAAGAACTTTGAGATGAGGAGATAAAAGAAGCTCGTAAGCTAAGTCGCTTACTTTCTTTGAATTCAGATAAGGCTCACAATATCTGGGGGATAACTTCTTAAACTCTCCAATAGATAAAGAACTTCTTTTGGGCCGTACTCGAATGAAGACCAAAACCTTGGTATCCAAAACACCGATTTTTACTTCTGAACTCATTGTTCTGAATCTTTAAAACAGGTGGAACTCCTGAGAAGTATTCTAGGGAAAGGGTCTTTCTTTCTTAAACAGAATCGTTCTTTTATTTTAGAGATCAAAAATGGAGATTCTTACTCCTGTATACCTCGAAGGCTGGGGAGGAATCTTATATTCTACCCCACTTAAAAAAGTACGAGATGTCCTCATCTCGCCAAGTAGAGGACAACTCTTTTTCTTAAGATCTAATTTATTCTAGGGTTCCTTATATTCTGGTCAACCCAACAGAATACGGGGATAAATATCCCTTATATAGAACTCATCATTAAATAACAATTCATTTTAGATCATATCATTCATATCCTTAACACGATAATGGTCCATCAGATCGAAATTTTTTTCTTTTTGAACATTCCTCCACGGGAATTTCAGTCAAGCAAGTTTTCAATTTGTCATCCCTTAACTTGATATACCGAGTCAAGTGTTAACAGTAGCGCTTTGACAGCACAATCCACTAATCTCATAGTGATTTGTTGAAATCATTATCATCATTCCAGTTATGAATATCATCACAGGGACTCGTCCCATTCATCCTCATGTGGTTTCGCTCAGCTTATTACATTTCAACTAAATTTCGAAAATCATCATTTTTCAATCAGAATCCAAATCAATTTCATCAGTTCTCAAACAAAATTAAAAATCATATCAACCACATTCGAATTCATCATCTGGATAGCATTAACGCTTAAAATTTCAAGTCTTAGATTTACTCCTATATACTGTCAGTAAAGAGCTGCAGTATACTCTCGGTATATACGGGTAGTCACGGCCCTTGGAATTATAAGGTAAATACCATCATGTCTAGGCCTCAAGCAAGTCAGGGATTCTATATAATTACGGTACTTCCATCTGAAGACCCAATTACCAATTTACAAATTTTAGTTTGAATATCAAATTGTATGACTTATATCACACAATTACAACCTTTTTGTGTTTCTTGATAAATGTTTGACATATTTGTCTTCTCAGTTGATCTTTATTAACCAAATGCTCTGATACCAACTGTGAGATCCCGATCTCCACCGCGCAACGGATTCGGGTTACTAGCAGCGGAAGTAGCACATCATGCGTGGGTAGGGGTCTCACACTCGGGGCCTCGCCCATGGATATCCGGACAAGAGACTAATCCGTTGGTTTGTCCAAAACCGAAACCGGAAAAACTTCCTTTACCCGGAAAGCATGGGCGATTCCACCAGGATAACTCTTTACTCTAACGTAGTCAAGATCATTACGGATCAACTGATCTGACTGCACCTTTAACGGTACTTGGTCAAATCAAGGAAGAAACTTGCACTTGGATCATTGGGATCAACGCTTTTTTCCCCATCAAGAGGCACAGCCGTTGATTCCTATCCATAGAACAATTTCTATCCGGGATTTACTTCATCTATCGTAATAATAGAAATTAAATCTCGATTTACGGATCCATCAGTCCAGCCTAACCCCATCCGATCCCATGGGTTAGCCAACCGCCCAACCACTGTAGTGATGGGATCCAATTTGGAATTTGGTTAGGTTTTGTCCCGGGTACCAAGGAAAAGAGTTCCAAGGCCCCCTAGCCGGAATTTCATGCAAACATAAAACTAGCCACACCACTTACACACCCAATATGAAAATTGCCTTTTTCTTAGCATCAGCTAACTTTAAAACAATCCTTTAATGAAACCATAGTACCACTGATCACAATCTCCCAATTTATCCAGTTGATTCATAATTTCCCATCATTCCTTCATCAGAGTATCTATGGCATCATTGGCAACTAGAACGCTCACCACCTGTCCACACAGGGGCCGTTTCAATAGTTCCTAGCCCATAATACTCAACAATATAATCACTTTTCAAGATGGACTCTCGTTGAAGATCAGCAAGATCAACCAACAGATCCATATAAAAGAGCCATGGACTCATCCGTTGAGGACCAGCAAGGTCAGTCAACCAGATCCATGCCCGGTTCCAGAAAACAACTCTTACTCCTTGTTCCAATATCTTCCTCGACGCACGCGTGGGTATCCTAGGCGACCCAGAGCCCGAGCACCGTATGGTCAGCACCCTCTAGGATCCTTCGCAGGTGACCTAGCGCTTCACTCATAGGCCGCTTCCTTGGTCCCTCATCCACCGTACCGGAAGCTCACCATTTTAATCGAACCGAGGCTGGTCAAGACCTCGGCCGACCTTGCTACGTGAGACGTCCTCCATTGACTCTCCGTCAGCAGTTGCAACTTTATCAGTTAGGTCTCCACGACCTTAATCACAAGACGGTCAAAATGCTTTCCCAGCATTCTTGACATAAAACAGCCATTTACAAACAGCATTTATAAACAGTTTACAAATACAATTTCTATGTTAACTCTCATTTTTCCACATTATCCCTCATACAATCCACATTACTTATTCCACCTTTCATTTATATGTGTACTCATCCAATCACATCATTTTCCATCTCTTCACTTCAGATTCCTTCACGTCACATATCATATATTCACATCCATATCCACATCCATACATCCACATCCACATCCACATTCACATCCATACATCCACATCTACATGCTTATCTCCATTTTCACATCCTCATTTATACATCCACATCCCATATCCACATTCATACATACACATCCATATCCACATCCATATCCGCATTCATACATACACATCCATATCCACATCCACATGCATACATTCATTATCACGTCCTCATTCATACATCCACATCCACATACATACATACATCCACATCCACATTTCCATTCACATCTATACATCCATATCTACATGCACATTCACATCCATACATCCACATCTATATCCTCATTCACATCCATACATCCACATTCATGTATCCACATCTACATGCATACATCCATACATACACATCCACATTTACATTCATGCATCCACATCCACATCCTCATTCACATCCATACATCCACATTCATACATCCTCATCCACATCCACATTCACATCCATACATCCACATCTACATGCTTATCTCCATTTTCACATCCTCATTTATACATCCACATCCCATATCCACATTCATACATACACATCCATATCCACATCCACATGCAAACATACATCCACATCCACATTCCCATTCACATATATACATCCATATCTACATGCACATTCACATCCATACATCCACATCTATATCCTCATTCACATCCATACATCCACATTCATGCATCCACATCTACATGCTTATCTCCATTTTCACATCCTCATTTATACATCCACATCCCATATCCACATTCATACATACACATCCATATCCACATCCACATGCATACATACATCCACATCCACATTCCCATTCACATATATACATCCATATCTACATGCACATTCACATCCATACATCCACATCTATATGCTCATTCACATCCATACATCCACATTCATGCATCCACATCTACATGCATACATCCATACATCCACATCCACATTTACATCCATGCATCCACACCTACATCCTCATTCACATCCATACATCCACATTCATACATCCATACATCCACATTCATACATCCACATCCACATCCACATTCACATCCATACATCCACATCTACATGCTTATCTCCATTTTCACATCCTCATTTATACATCCACATCCCATATCCACATTCATACATACACATCCATATCCATATCCACATGCATCTTATCATATCTTATCACTTCCCATATCTTTTATGCATACCTCTATGCATGAAATTCAATTATGCTAAAAGTAACACTTTTATAATAAAATATTCAACTTTTATGCATACCTCTATGCATGAAATCCAATATGATAAAAGTAACACTTTTGATATTAAAAAAATTATCCTTTATGCATACTTCTATGCATGAAAATTAAAATGATAAAAGTAACACTTTTGATATAAAAATTTTCCTTTATGCATACTTCTATGCATGAAAATTAAAAATGATAAAAGTAACACTTTTAATATAAAAAAATTATCCTTTATGCATACTTCTATGCATGAAAATTAAAAATGATAAAAGTAACACTTTTGATATAAAAAATTTTCCTTTATGCATACTTCTATGTATGAAAATTAAAAATGATAAAAGTAACACTTTTAATATAAAAAAATTATCCTTTATGCATACTTCTATGCATGAAAATTAAAAATGATAAAAGTAACACTTTTGATATAAAAATTTTTCTTTTATGCATACTTCTATGTATGAAAATTAAAAATGATAAAAGTAACACTTTTAATATAAAAAAAATATCCTTTATGCATGATATTAAAATTCAATTTCTCCATGATTATAATGAAATTCTTTCAATTAATCTAGGATGATAATTCCTAGAATATGGTAGGAAGTCCTCTTTTTATGCTTTGAATGAAATTATTTTATGCATAATTTTTATAAAAATTTTGCCATAGCTCCGCTGCTATGACTGATAAATCTCAATTTTTTCTAAGGGATAAAGCTTATCATTAAGCAAATAATTAAAATGATCTCTAATTGGATCATTAATCTATAATGGATTGAATCATCAATATGCATAAACTAAAAGCATAGGAAAAAGCCATTAATTTGGCCTCAAGCATAGCTTAATCTTGGATTAAGGAAAAGCTTTATGAAAAGCTTCATGTGGATTGAGAATGGGTCATGAGTATGACCATTTCTTGAGTGAGAGAGAGAAATTACATAAAAACCATTAGAATTTAAACATAAATAAAAATTAACTTCAATAGCATTTATTAAATTATGTTACTCTTCACTACTATTCACCAATTAACTTTAATAGCATTTAAAAAAATCATACCAATTAAGCTTCTCAAGCTTGAGAGGGGTTGAGAAGAGAGAAACATTGAGAAATTATAGAAAGATCAATATTCACTAATTACCTTACAAATTGCTTGATTCTTTGTTCACGGTAGAGGCCCCCAACCAATCAATTGGTTAAGTATGTTGATGGAGCCACTAATGGGGATTGAAGAAAGAGGGAAGCTCCAAAAACTAGTGAATTATTAAATGAATTCACAGTTCTTGGCTTAGGTGGAGTAGAGTAACGATGCATAAACACTATATATTTTTCAACAAGGGGGAGGCTTCTATTTATAGGAAAAATTGAGCTCCTAACCAAACAAACTGATTCTAGAATTTTCCAAATCAGTTTGGTCAATTTTTGACCATTTTTAGGTCAGTTAAGCTAACTTTTTGGAACTAGACTTGAATGAGGAGAGAGGAGAGATGAAATATCTCAATTTTTATGAGTTTAAAACTCATTCAAGCATGTGAAATATGCACCTCCTTTAAAGAACTCCCCTTCCTTACATATGTGTCATAATGGAATCATTTTAATATTGCTCATAGTTTTTTTTTACTAATAAACCTTGTACATTTTCAACTCTTCATCTTATGTGAAATATGCACCTCCTTTAAAGAACTCCCCTTCCTTACATATGTGTCATAATGGAATCATTTTAATATTGCTCATAGTTTTTTATTAATAAACCTTGTACATTTTCAACTCTTCATCTTATGTGAGCATTTAAGGGACTCCCCTTCCTTACATATGTGTCATAATAAAATCATTATACCCAAAATATCTCATATTTTTAATATTGCACATAGTTTTTTACTAATAAACCTTGTACATTTCAACTCTTCACCTCATGTAAGCATTTACTCATTTTTGGGTATTTTCTTTTTACAAGTTGGATTTATCTCCTCCCTACACATGGATTGATGCTATTGGTCCATAGGAACCTTAATTGGACCATAGTCTAAAGATTTCTGAAAATCTAGACCCTTAGGCTAAGGTTCTTTATACCTATTTTCAATTAATTCCAATTACACATTGGAAAATTCTTTTTGAATTTCTGTTTTAGGGGAACTCATTTGAATTAGAAGAGATATTTTTCTATCCAAAAATATTCAAAATCTAAATATTCTCTCTCTAGAATATTTTTCTCTCTCTAGGCTAAAACAGATAGAAACAAGGTCTTTATATTTCTGAAGAGGGATTGATTACAGGGAAAGATACTAGACATCAAAAAGGGGGTGGGGGAGGAATCTTACAGAGTTTCAGTAACAATCAAGTGTTATCTAGGGCAAGTGCTCCCCATTTTTCCTAGATTTGTTTGGTCACAATGCTCACTGTGGCTCCTCCATCTAGGATTGCAGTAACATGCTGGCTATCAAAAGTTACCGGCAAGGACGCATTAAGTTCATCACCTTCAAAGTATTGTTTGAGCTTGTTCACTCAAACAGTAGGAGTCCCTTTTACCTTAAGAGGTATGTGGAATTCTTCTTCCTCAAAATCATTAGAGCCATCAGACTCCATGGTGTCGTGCATACCTACCCTGAGATGTCCCTCCATCCAATCTTTTAGGTCGTTCCATAGGCTTGGGCTACCTTGGAGCAAGGTGCCAATAGGAATTTGGACCTCACAAGAGAGGAAAGAGCAGAGACCTGCAATGTTTCTTGGAACGTAGGCTATCCCTTGAGGAAGGTCGCGGGTGTGCTTTGTCTCAAGCTTTTTGAGGTGTATGGGATGGGAACAAGGATTTCTGCATTGGTTTTTGCATTGGTTCCTCTACAATGTTTATCTTCCAGATCTCTAAGATATTCCACCGCCCTATCTTTCTGTTGGGGGGTAGCTTCTACTTTTGTTAACTCTTGCGGGAGTGGTTGGTATGGAAGTTTGCAAACCTGAGCATCATGTGGAAGTCTCTGGTTTGAGACAGATGGGCATGCTTCAAGGTAGACACTAGAAGGATCAGCTTTAAACTGAGCTTGTCACTCATGAACTAACTCGTAGGTGGCTTGGAGCCTTTCTTTTTCCTTAATAGGATTCAGATACTCCATAAGATTTTTGGGTAGGTGATGGGGGTCAATGGGTTCTTAGGTGCCAGCTACAGCATGTAGCATATCTTCTTCTTCAGATGAAGAAGTCAAAGGATGAGTTGTTATACCAGAGTCAAAACCCCTTTCTATAATCCGTCGGTTTTCACCCTTCCCAACCTTGGTGGCTTTCTTTCATGAGTGCCAAGTTACTTAGGCTTGTTCAGGGGCTCTTTCTTGCTCCTGGTTTTGAGAGGTTGATGCCTTTGTAGTAACCCTTTTGTCGGTTCTGTAGTCTGGTTATTGCATTGAGGGGGACTACTTGAACCAAACCATTTCTAACACTCAGTAGGTTAAAGCTAGTGGTGGGATTAGCTTTGTGAGCCTTTCTCTGGTCTTAGCAGGGAGTCTTCATACAATTGATTGTTACCACATCCAACACACAGTGGAGCCATGGCAAGAGCACCTGCAAGGACACTCAACATTCTATTCCTATTGGGACACTCACCCACTCGGTGAGGTCCACCACAATCATAACACTATGGGAAGTATTCTTGTTGTTCGATTTATATCCCTTGCCTGCGATATCGAGGCTGCTAAGTTTGCAGGGTACATTTGATCACCATCCATGACATAGTGACTGAGAAATTGTGAGGGTGGGCTCATGGGCTCCTAGGTTTCATAAGTGGGAGTCTCCAAGATTTCTCCCTCATTCCCATCCTCAAAGAGTTCTATCAGGGTTACCTGACGAACTGGTGCAAGTCTAGGTAAGGAGGGCTGTTGTGGGAGAACTCGGGGTGGTAAGGGTATTTCTGGTACCCTAAGGATTCGTGTTTGGGCCACTTCTTGGCCAGGTTGAGGAGCGTTGTCATGTGCAGGAGATGGCAAAGCCAGCGGTTGGCAACGGACAATACCTCACGCGGCATAGCTCAAGCTAAGGAGGTAACCTTGTGATGGTAGTAGTTAGAGATCTCGTGATTGCCCCACTTCACACAATAGGTATATTAGATTCTTGGGCGGGGTCTCAGATGAGTACATTCAATGCCAGTATGGTTTTCTCGATAGATCGGGCACCATACAAGTTCCCTTCTAGGATAAATATGTGGATGATCCCCTCGATCCCGGCCTTGGTTAATTCTACATTGTTGGGTCATTTGTTGCATTAGGGTGGTGACCAGTTTCTCCACACTTGTCTAGACATGGACTACTTACCCTTTTCATTAGGATTTGTGCTCGTGGTCTTAAAGGAAGCTTCTGATACGCCTTCGTGGAGTTGTCGAGAACGTGTTCCCTTGAAGTTATCCTCAAATTTTAGAGCACTCCTATAGCACTATTCAAAAGAGGTGTGTCCCAAGGCAAACAAGGATTTGTCGAGGGGAATATCTTCAAGTCCCTTCAGAAATCTCCTAGTCAGTCTCTCATCAGAGAACTTGTCTGCAATACTACATCATGAGTGGAGATATATGACCCTGTTTTCTGATTGCTATATGGCCAAACACTTTGCAGATCTGATTAAACATCTCCAGGTGAGTAATGGGGTGATGGTGAGCTTCTTCATCTAACTTCGTGATGATCAGATTCGAGATGTTGCTAGTTTGGTAGACCCATGCTCTTTGGTATGATGTCTCGGGCCTTTGGGAAGATGCAGGGTTTCTGGAGCTCTGAATGAGTCTGCCACCCCTGAGACAGGTATGGCTCTCGAGTCTGGTAGCTGGGTCTCAGTTTGATGGCTCTCGTTCTAGCTGACTTTCACTCTAGGGTCTAGAGAATGAGTGGGCCCACTTTCTTAAGGTTGATCCATATCTCTCACTCTGCATTGTGATTCCATGGATTGCGTGTTTCCCTGGAGCCTTGATGCAAGGCTTTGTTAAGAATGAGTTGGAGAGATAGGAGCACATTCCTGGTGGACAGATGGTTTGTCCATACATTGTGGTTCGGGCTCTCTTACCTCAAGGTCTGGAGTCCCTCGTCCACTACTAGGGAGGTCCTTGCTCATGCTAGTACTGTCAAAGACGAGCACCATTTTACTCCACGCAATATTTACCAATGGGTCCAATCTGATTTGCAAAGGGGCATCTTAAAAGAGCTCATTTCCTCGAAAAGAGGGTTATTTATCACCAACCTACCCGAGCGTAGGTGCATGGGAATACATAAGTATTGTGCAGAACCCTCTAGGAAAGAAAGAAAGTTTTTTTTAAGGAAAGGTCGTACGCTTGTGAGTGAGAACGAGCGTACACTCCTCAGTGCGATAAGGAATGGATGTTCGCTTCTCGACTCACAGGACGTGCGCTTTGAAGAAATCAAGATGGAATAGGTGTACGCTTCTCAATGAGAGAAGGAACGAGCGTTCGGAATGAAATTGCAAACTAGAATGAGCGTTCTCTTCAGGCGAGAAGGAACAAACATTCAGAATGAAACCTATTGGAACGGGTGTGGCAAGATGATGCCGTGGGTGTTTGCTTCTAGATTGGCATGGTGTTCGCTCTCGTCGAGAGGAGAAGGAACAGACATGCGAGTTTATGGGCTACATGGAACATATGTGGCAAGCTATAATAGAGGAACTCGAACGTGCGGTTACTCTAGGATGAGGATCAAATGGGCATGGCAATACTTTGCAACGGGCGTGTGACTTGGAACGTACATCCATGGCACTATCAGATAGGGAATTTTCAAATCTAACTGGCTTACAGGTCTGGCAACCACTCTAATAATACAAAATTCTTCTAGTTTTAATGTACTTTAATGCACATGAGACCCAATTAAATCCAATCAAACTAATTTAAATGCTTTTGCCAAATTTAGGCACAGCAAATCTACTAGATTTAGGTTGCAAGTAGAAGGAACGGGCATGGCAGAGTTGGAACAGACGTTCCCTGAACTTTCCACAAACGTTCGCTTCTCAAAAAATCCTAGAAGAATGCAATTTTGCATGGGAACCTTTCCAATCAGCAGTTGATTCAAGCAACTTCCTAGGGTTCTTTGATGTTTTGGTTTTTCAAGGAGCTAGAGCTAGTCTCTAGCTACTTATTCATAATGGTTTAAGCTAATTGATTGAGATTAATTAAGTGATTAAATAAAAATGCAAACATGAATAAAAACATAAAAATTAAAAATTTCTTGAATGTTGAGGGTAAATAGGGGCACTTACTTGCTTCTCCCCGCTCTCGGTGTGAAGATTTGAATGCTCCGATGCTCAATCGACAATCCAAACTTCGGGTAATCTCCAACAAAACACAAAACAAACAATGTTAATCAACCAACTGGTGGATTTGCATTCCAATTGGGCAAAATCAAGATCTAGCTAATGAATCAAGTAGAGGACCCTAAGCCAAATGCCACTCCCCAGTAACGATGCCAAAGATGTTAATGGTTTAACATTGTACCTCGCAAGAACAAGAGATAAGAATAAGAGAGTGCATGCAATGGTATAATCTGGTGAATTGTACTTGGTCAACCCTACTAGGCTTAACTGCTGGATGTGAGGCTGCTAGGGACTCACTCTACACTCTCTTTGTGTCACCCAAAGAGAGATCGAAGCAAGCTAGGTAGGAGAAAGAGAGAAGGAGCTATGGAGAGATCAACCTCTACCTCATGCCAATCGTATGCAAACAAGACAAGGTGGAGAGGAATGAGAAGGGAGTAAAGCAGAGAAGGAAGAGCAACACAATTCCTATTCGCATACACCAAGCATCATAAGCAATCAAGCCACCATAAGCAAGAGAGAGAGAGAGAGAGAGAGAGAGAGAGAGAGAGAGAGAGAGAAGGAAAAACTCAATTGAGACAAATGGGATTCTCCCTTTTCATATTTCATAAAATCTCTTATATACATGAGCTCATATTAACAATGTTTGACCATCCAATTACAAATGGAGGCCCAAAACTAGTCTTCGTAGTTTATCTAGCTCTATGTACATCAATTTCGTATGACCGGAATTAAACAAGCCATAATCTTGGTCATCCCATGTCTCATTTATAATTAGCGCTTAGCGTGGTTACAAAAAGATGAATTACAAAGGAATTATAGTAGCTGCACAAAAGGTCATGTTAACCAGAGTGGTTAACAGTTATAACCCTACCACTCATGAGAGAGGTGAGTAAGCAAAGATGTTATCTTTGATGAGATGAGTAGCTAGTATATACACCAGTGTGATGAAGGCAACATAAGATGTAGATATAAGAAGTAATGATGTTGCCCCATACGTAGAGTAGCAATCATAGGTGCTTTTAGTGGACCCGGAAAGTCCTTTAGCAGAGGATCCAGTGTGAGTACAGATGTAGGTACACATGTATTATGCAAAGGGAATGAAAAGGTATATTAACCTTTTACGTCTAACCTATCCAAGTCACTAATATGTGGATGATGGTGACTCCAGTGGCTTTGAGTAGAGCCTTGATGAAGGAGCTTCGAATTCCATCAATGACTCATATGTGAATGGTGACTCTAGTGGCTCTAAGTAGAACCTTGATGGAGGATCTTATCATTCCATCAATGGGTTGCTCATGGTGCAAGGAGGACAACACTTGGTAGTGATCCAGGTGTATGTAAGTCTACAAGGGTTAGATACCTTGATGATAGGTTGAGACATGATGGATAAGGGTCAGATACCTTGATGAAAGGTTGAGATATGATGGATATATAGCCCATCATTATTCTTACAATGGAAAGATGCCATGGATGAGAAGATGGCAACATTGGATGCAAACACAACATGAGAGTTAGTGCCTTTGCCTAAGGAAAAGAAGTAAATGGATATAAGTGGAAGTATAAGGTCAAGCATAACCTGTATGGATCAATGTGAACATGTATAAGGCAAGAATGGTCAAGGGTTATGCATAGACCTATGGCATTGACTATGAGGACACATCCAGCCCCGTTATGAGAATGGAAACCATGATAGTTTTCATTGCAATGTCTAAAAATGTAGGGTTGGTCTTTACATCATATGGATGTAAAGACCAACCCTACATTGCAATGTCTAAAAATGTAGGGTTGGTCTTTACATCATATGGATGTAAATAATTATTTCTTCTTGCATGGTGATTTACACAAGAATAAGTATACATGATGTAGCCATCGGTTATGAGAGTGATGCACACCTAGATTTTGTGACACAAAGCCTTGTATGGCTTGAAGCAGGCATCTAGAGCATAGTCAAACAAGATTGGGGGGTATCTTGCTACCATTGGATTTTAGATGCCTAGTGTAGATTTTTCACTTTACATGAAAAAGATAGATAGAGGGATCATGCTATAAGTCATTTATGTGGATGTCACTAGTAATAGTGATGCTGACATACATGATGTCGGGATGCTTTTGAAGCAAAACTTTGACATAAAGGATTTTGGTGAGCTATGGTATTTATGAGATATAGAGGTGGTGAGATCACCTCATGGAATTTTGTTATTTACATAGAAAGTATCAAGTTTACATGGCCAAGTACGATATGACAGTCCATTAGGGAAAGGTTGAGGTCTATGGGGGCCCTTTAAGCTCCCATGAGATTAAGGAGATGATTAGTGTGAAGGCCAATAGGAAAAATACATGTGTATAAAAATGTTAGGTTGATTAAGAACCTAAATCTTGTGGTCAAAGGTTTCAGATCTGCCAGCAAAGAAAATCTTCAATATCTTTTCTTTTTATATTTTTATAAAGGAAAAGTTTCAAAACGTTATCCCCCCTCACTTCCCTCTTCCCTCCAAAAGTAGGGGCATGTTTCTCTCTCCTCCCTTTTAGACTAACCCACTTTCCCCATCTACCACTCTCTACACTCTCACTTGCAGCCCTATCTTCATCTCCAACTTGAGGAAAGATCTTTGCTACCACCTACTCAGAGAAAGCTCTTTGCTACCACCTACTCAGAGAAAGCTCTGTTATTAGCCTCTCTGTCTCTCTCTCTAGAGGAAGCTCTGTTATCAAACTCTCTCTCTCTCTCTCTCTCTCTCTCTCTCTCTCTCTCTCTCTATGCAAAGCAGGCACCTAATGCAATCTCTCATTATCTTTGTTTTGAGGAAAGCTCTTTGCTACCAGCTACTTAGAGGAAGCTATGTTATCAGCCCTTCTCTCTCTTTAGAGGAAGCTCTGTTATCAGGCTCTCTCTCTCTCTCTCTCTCTCTCTCTCTCTCTCTCTCTCTCTCTCTCTCTCTCTCTCTCTCTCTCTCTCTCTGCAAGCAGGCACCTAATGCAATCTCTCATTTGCTTTCTTTTGAAGGTTTAGCTTTTTGTGTGTGTGTGCATGTGTGTGTGTGTGTGTGTGTGTGTGTGTACTGTGTGTGTGTGTGTATGGATTTGCAGCGATCTTCTTTGAAGCTTTAGCTAGCTCTCTCTCTCTCTCTCTCTCTCTCTCTCTCTCTCTCTCTCTCTTTTTCTCTCTCTCTCTCTTTCTGAGTAGGTATTTGCTTTTTTGCCATATTCTTAACATTCACTTTCTTTTCATTTGGGAAATCTATGGCTCTTCTCAGTGTGTATGCAGGCCATCATCCACTATCGAGTCCATGGCTATTTCCAAAGTACAGGATGATGAAGTCTATTGGATTCCTACCGTGTTTTTAAGCGGTTCATGTGAATAACAATGCAACCCAGTTTGAGGGGTGCACACAAGGTTCCTCGAAGGCATATGGCTTCCACAAGCCATCACTGGAAAGGAAGGATCTTAGAATTCAAAGCTTGCAAACAACAAGGATGGAAAGCGGCTTGCAAATGTGCAACATGTTTACACCTCAAGCCAAATACATCTTGAAGATGAGAACTCACCACGGTTCCCAACTAACTGTAAGTTTCAGAACTTGTTTATAGTTTCTTTGCTTTAGAGAAATGCTTGCATGAAGACTATGTGAATATCAAGAACTCCAATGTATTCTATTGTATGCAGATGTTTTCCCTTCAACATGTGTGGAATGGCAGCCTCTAGAATGTTTTACGGGGACCTTCAAAGCATGTCATGTTGATCTAGGTAGGCTTATGTATGCTAGGGAAACAAGTTCTGAACTTGCAAATAGAGGAGTATTTTTCATTGTTGCAACATATGTTGTCCCACAGAGGGGAAGGTTTGGAGCACTTGAGCCAATTTCTCCTCCTGCACTAAATAGCCCGGAATGGCCCATTCCAGACCCCACCACAATGGAGAGCTTTTAGTGCAGGATTTTCCATGACATTCAGTGAAGCCTAAAGGTTGCATATGGATCCCACAGGATAAGTGTATCTCTTTTCATGCCTTTACATGTGTTTATTGCTATTTTCAAAGTAGGCAAGTTCCATCGCACCCCAACAATGTGGATAAGAAAAGATGGGGCCTTTGAAGCTCTAGATACATTTCTAAAAGGCAATTGGACCACCAAGGTGGTAGAATATCAGGGCAATGTAATAAAGTGCTCAGCGATAATGTCAATGGTAAGATGCAGGTATCAGATAGGCAAGCAAAATCTAACTATGGTGTACCCAATTAGAAGGTGGAAATGTTCGCATGGTGAATGAGAAGCTTTGGACTTTGATCTCTATGCTAGGGAGGAGGTAGAACTTCATATTGAAGTTCACCCAGGAGAGGAGCATACAGTCATGGCTTCAAGCTCTAACTCGCTACGTGCAAAGCTTGAGAAAATTGGACTCTCAGCACAGGTGCAGGTCAGAACATCGCCATTTTTGAGGGGGTGATTGATATGGAGAGAACTATAGACCTTCATGCAGAGGCTTTTCAAGAGCAGGTCCAGTACATGAATGATGTAGTGGCACAATATGTCGTGCAATTGCCTGAGTCCACCACTAAATGGGTTCCAATTGACTTAATCAAGCATCTGTACCATGGTGACAAGTCGTTCCAATTCAGGCTCAACCAATTTTTGAAAGGGCTTACATCTAGCAATTACAAGGTCGAAGATGATGACATCATTTATGAATTGCAGGTTGGTAATGTAGGCACCACCTTCCTTTCATGGGATATGATGTTAGCACTGTTTCTGCAAGAAGCCAGGGATGCAGAAAAAAAGAAGCGAAAGGCAATGAGTAAAGAAGTAGCTCTTCTGAAGGAATCCAAAGGCGAGGTGAAAGAGGTTTTCTCAGAAGAAGCTGAAGCATCCATGGCCTTGGTGCTTCTCCAACAAGGGTCAACTGAGGATGCAGAGCCTCATCTCGTGACCTCAAGGGGGATGAAATTGTGGAAGAGATCCCTGAGTTGGATGTAACCACTTTGAATCCCATCATCATGGATAACAAGGAATTTCTTTTCCTTGATGACATTTGTAAATCCTTGGGGTTAAGGGAGGATGAGGCCCTAAGCATATTAGCAATTGGGAGTGGTTTTTGCAAAGAAGACACACTTGAGCAACAGACTGCAGGTGTACAGATTGATTTTGATGAACAAAGTGCTAGCATTCCAAGGTTATGATACAGAACGTACAATTGAGGAAACTGTTTCCAATTCTCTTGTTGCTATAGAAAATGTAGCAGCAGAGTATGAAAGTGTCCCTCAAGAAGCATTTCAACCACATAAGCGCTTGCATGTAGATACATCAGTTGAGGAGCGTGGAAGCAGTATAGACATATGCAACCCACACACAAGCCAATATGATGATGACATTGAGGTGGGGTTAAATCAAAGTTGTGCCTTCATATTTATAAGTGAGTTGTTACTAACACCTAAACTTTTTCTCTTATAGAAAGCTTATATTTTTGACAAGTTTGCTGCACGTGGAGGTGGAGTTCGTGTGCAATCCGATGGACGAGACACCTCCCTGATTCATTACCTTCTCTCCATCATTTATTCGAGTAATCCATTTAGAGTACTCTGAGGAGGCACAAGTAGAGCTCATCAAGTGTAAAGCTCTAAGTGGGGTTCTCACCGAAGATGGGCTATCAAATAATGCAAACAAATGTATACTTATTAGCAAGGAGGCAGCTATGTATACATTTGCAGGCAACTACACCGGCCATGTGTTAAGCCATTGTGCTACATCAATCTCCAAAGGTGTAACCAATCCTATTATTATAGCTAATAGCTCAGGTGAGAAAGCCACGAAGAGTGACCAAGATAAAGAAGCTCTCAAAAATCTTCTCAAGAACTTGTAATTTTCTTTCTACGAATTCAATACAAAATGTATACTTTTTTAATTGTAATGTTTTTAAGAAATATCAACCATTTCTCTTGTTTATTTATTATGTTAGCACTGTGTCCTATAAACTATTGGTAGCCATGTGAATGTGTAGGAAATTTCATTGATAATGATCAAATATTTGTTCAAATATTGTCAATTAACATCCAGCTGAAATCTGGTAGTACAAAATCTGAATAATTTAAAAAATTCGAATTTTTTATATTTTTTGATGTTTGTAAGCATATTTATCATCAAAAAAGTGTACATAATGCATTAAAGAGTACAAAAATGAAAAAAACAGGTCTGTGCGCTACGACGCAAATTTAAGCTTTTCAAAGTTGAGGAAAGGCTTAAATTCGTGTCGTAGCGCACAAGCATCATTTGTTCATTTTTCTACACTTTAATGCATTGTGTACACTTTTTTGATGATTACTCTGCCTAGAAACATCCAAAAAAAAAACTTCTGATTTTTTTAAAAATGTTCTATCTACTGCCAGACTTCACCAGGTGATTTTGAATCCCAAATGACTTTTTTTTTGTCCCTGAGCTTTTCTGAGGCCTTATTGAGCTTTAAGCCTTTTTTTTTGTCCTAAAATAAATTCACATTAAATTTATTTCTGCACTATGTAAGGATCCTTTGTTCAATGCCAACACTAATACCACGTATAACAAGATAATATTCAAATTTCATATTGGTTTTCACAATCACCTTATCAATAATACAAATTTTGTTCCTGTTTGACTAAAGCTCTTAATACATGATCAACAATTTTACCCATTCAAACCACAGTACATGAAATGAAATGTCTGCTTTTATAACACAGCTGAAACAAATAAATATGTTGGTTAACGAGTCATTTACAATATCTTATAGATTCAAAAAAATGTATTACAATGTTGGAGATTACAAAAGGCACAAAGGCCGCCGCATAAAAGCTTAATCCTATCCAATAAAGCCTTCCTTATGGAGCGCTTTATCCTGATGTAGACGTACTGCAAGTGCCATGTCAACAGGCTTTAGGGTCACCCTTTTGGCGTGAGCATGGCACAGCACCGAATCTTGAAATAGAGAGACCAAAATTGTTTCTGACGCCTCTTGGAGGGCCTCGAGTGTCGTACTCTGTACCCGAGTGACCCTATCACTTTACTTGTCGATGACTTCTTTTACAACTCTTGCAAAAGGGGCCTTCACCATGATGGGGTCTGTGCTCTTTTGGTACTTTCTGATTTCTCGCAGAGCCATGGTCCCCGGTTTCCATCTCTTCTTGTTGGCTACAGGGAGTTGTGGTGTATGCGACCTCTCTTCCCATGGTCGTCTATCATTTCTAAATTTTTTTCTCCTTTCTTGCTCGGCTAGATCTAGATTTAGTCTTCTTTTACTTGCTTTTGCCTTTTTCTTTTCTTGTTCTTGTTTTAATCTGCGTGCTTCTTGAATTCTTTGTTGCTCCACCTGCTCCCGTCTTTCCCTCCCCCTTTGCTCCTCCTGCTCATGTCTTTCCCTCTCCCTTTGCTCCTCTTCTTGTCATCGTTCCTCCTCTTCCATCTCCACCTCTTGCTGCCTGTTTGCACGTTCCTTCTTTCTCTTGACACAAATCTTTATTCTTTGTTTTTTAGGTGGAGGCTGGGGCTGACGCCTCTCAATTTCCTCATGTAGACTTGTTTGTACACTAAGAGCCTATCTTGCTCCTCACGACGGCTTATTTCCTCTGCTTCATAGAAGTCAGCAGCCTGTTGATACTGCTCTTGCTCAGTACTACAGAGAAGTGCTTCCTGGTCTTCCTCAAATGCGACCCTTAGCTCCTCTTCTAGCTGCTTTAAGGGAGTAGGGCTTGCTGTTGCTCTCTTCTTCTATGCACCTCCTCATCAATCTGGCATTGTTGCTCTTCCAGCACATGCTCCTGCTGCTCAGCCTCTGAGAGAGGTCGGGGGAATAGTGTACGCGTGGCTCTAAATGAGCCGGTGTCTCCAGGCTGCTTGGAGACATCCTCAATATTGTCCAATTCTGAAAACACATCCGGCTGTACATCTTCCTGTCGAGTCTTTACCTCTCTGTCCATGCTTGTATGCTTCTTTTTGATGCATTTTTGCACTTGTTGAAATGCCTGTCCGGCGACGACTGCCTGTATCAAATTGTGTGCACCAGCAGATGGTACGTTTGGGTTCTCAGTTTTGTGTGCAGTGTGCTTAGTTCTAGCCATCCATTGACTTACACGAGTGAATGAACGTGAAAATGTACTTTTAAAACTGACTTTTACAGGTTTATATAGTTTTTGAAAAAACTTATTAATAAAAAAATTCTCTAGAAATTTAAAAAAAAAAGCTTTAACTTAAAAAAGGCTACAATTTTTTAATATGGAACCCATTTTCGACCGATACACCTACGCGCATCGAACCACTCACACATCCCATGCATGGCACTTGATGCTCGCCATGCAATTGCTCGTTGTTACAGATTGACATTTTTTACAACCCTTTGTAGTAATGACACCTGCCCTTTTGGTTTCTGTCGGCATCGACCTCCCAAACTGCGATAAAACCAATTAAACATCTCATGCAAGGCATTACTTTTTTCCTTACCACCTCCACCATGTCGCGTGTTCTTCAAGTATGCTACCTTAGCTTGATAATGAGAGCGCTCCATTCCTTGGGTGCTCAAAATTGCCATTGGACCATATTGGTCGAGAAAAAACTGTGCATGGGCAAATATAATGTGCTGCAACAAAGATCATATCAGAATTTTACTATTTGCCGATTAATATCAGTAAATAGATAGAAAGGTAAATACCATATAGTGGGTGATATGTGTTTCTCCCCATGCATCAACCATTTGCTGAGTAAATGTATGTATTGCAGTCTTTAAGTTTGTAATCTCCTCAACAAGTGGAGCCTTTTCTAGCAATTGAATCATTTTATCAAGTGACTCCCATAGCCTTGCCCGCTTGAGACCAAGCTCTGCATTATTCCCACGATAAGTGGTGCATTCACAAATGGCCTTCCATATCTCATATTTTGTGTGACTATTGTACCCCTCATAATTTGAGAGAAGGTGTCTTGCTTTGGACCCACCCATGCATATTTTGTTTGGATTATCCTGACACGAGTATCCTTAGTTAACTTTACAGTGCCACCATGAAGCCCCACGCTTGAAAGGACATCTTCCAGCTTACTGATTTATTCGTTTGCAAAGATGTTCAGGCTCCATATTCCATGCATAAATGATATGTAACTTCAGTAATTTGTCCATTATGCGTAACCTAGCATGAAGCGTGCAAATATGAACACGAGAAAGTGGAATCTCTAATATAGGGCTCCATGAGATATCTTCTTGATCATTCATAGGCGGACAATTGGTATTACAATTCATAATGCCATTAACCCACTGCATAGGTTTCTTTGGATCTTTGTTTTGCGTTGTACTCATTGAAGTTGGTTGTACATTTTTCTTGCCCTTTGCATGAGATTTGGTTGTCTTGGTGGCTGCAACCTTGCCTGAAGCTTTGCCGTGTTCAATATACTCTCATTTTGAATGGCAGCAATAAATACATGGAAAAAAAGTATTTGCTCCGAGCTTGCATCCTAGCATACACTTCAATGTCTTTAAATCACCTGCCATGTGCCACTCAACTGTAAATGTTCCTACATCTTCCACATGCAATGATATGACATTTTGGGATGCCTCTTGGAGTAAGGTACCATCGCAATGTATCATTCGTCTCCTGTGGAAGCTCAAATGCTGACAACCACCATATATTCTTTTCTGATTGCACTCCATAGTAATCTTTTCCCTGAGATTGCCTTCCCGTGTTGGAATTTAAGGCTTGTGCACTACAGTCAAGAAGATTATCATCCTATTCCGGATTTCCTTTGATAGCCTTGTTCATAAGTGTTAGGCTAACTCTTTCTAATTTTCGTCCTTTTACAATTTGACACTCATGAAGCTTTAACACAAACACAGCCTGACCTTGGCACTCCTCAATGCTTAGACCATAATAAGAAATCATAGCTCTTTGAAGGGTCCTTAAATCAATAAAGACATGTTGTACTTGTTGTATTTAAATACCTTTGTAGTACATACAGGCAGAGCATCCTCCACATAACGGTAGTCACCTAACATGCTCGCAATGTCTGAGTTTGCACTTTTTCTTGCCATGGTTACACTGTATGGAGTTGGTAGCATGGGTTGAAGAAGTCCTTTAGCACGATGACCTAGTGTTAACACCCTGTAAATGGCTTCATATCCCTTCCTACTGACACCAGCACTATCACATGCATCCATAATCTGTATGGGGCTTACCATATTTTGCAGCTCTCCAAAAATTTTGTTTTGGATTTGCTTACATATTTTGCATGTGGGATCTTCTAGCAGCTTTGATATGTCTGATAACTTAACAACATGTTTCAATATGCCTGCTCTACATTCCTCAGCACCACCTTCATATCCCATCATATCCCCAGCAATATCTCTATATGGAACATAAATACAAAATAACATCAATATGTTTCACAAAACAGAATGGCCTGCAAAACAATGGCAAGAATAGAAGTTACCTTGTTGCTCGTACATGTCATTTTCTTGCTCCACTTAGGGTTGCCAAGGTTTCTAGTTAGGGACTGATGCTTTCTTTTCCATTGTCGAAAGCTACTAGAAGCTTCTTCAGGCTTGCAAGGTGTCGTTGCTTGTTTTGTGCATCCTGTTTGGCTGCATTCATCTTGTCCTGTTCAATATCAAAGGCCTGCTTAAGCAACAAGTTGTTCTTCTGGAGCTCTTGATTCTGAGTTTTCAAGTTGTTCACCACTTCTTCAAGCCTATCAATGTCCTTCTTATGTTGCTGCTGCAACTCATGCCATAAGCCTCGAAAATGCACTCTTGAATGCGATTCCTGAGCTGCAACAAAAGAAAGCCTCCTACAATAGCCAAATAGACCATTAGCTCCATCACCTACATACGTAAGAAATGTAGTGATATTAACAAAATGAGGTGGAGCATTGGTGAGTGGGTCAATAGGGTATATGAATCCATTCGTCCAGAGGTCAATACATTTTCGCCCTTGTGATCGAAGAGTACCCAATGGCACATTGGTCACACCACTTGTTTTTGAGCTACGGATGGTAGCATACTCAGCAGCCAAATCTACATGTAACCTGAACTTTGCTGCTCTGTTAGATATATCTTCAAGTGGCATTTTCTTTAGGGTTAGGCAATTCTGAAAAGAGCTTCTTGTAGAACACAATGCGAGAGTGAGGATAGAGTATTCTGAGGAGAGTGCAATGAAGTTTTGCTGTAAAAAATATTAGAAGATCATAGATGGAGTGATTAGGTAATAGGAGAAAGGACAAGGAAGATGGCAAGAGGCATAGAAGATGGTAGATTGAGGTTTTGCAGCATAATACAGTAGAGAGAGAGAGAGAGATGTAGATTGTAGACGGAAGTAGGGGATATGTATGGTAAACAATGCAAGAATGGAAAGTGGTAAGCTTTGAAGCTATGGACATTGACAAAGGGATTTTCTACACTTCAATGTGGGAAAGACATGAGAGAGAGAGAGAGAGAGCAAAAAATGATAAAAAGATGAGGCATGGAGGATGAGAGAGTGTGAGATATCTGCATTTGGAAGTGCAGAGGTTATGGAAGCTTACTAATCAGAGATGCAAAGCCATGGCACACCCAAATGTGAGAAAGGGGAAGAGAAAGAGAGTTGTAGTGAGACGAGGGCGTCTTAGAGAGAGAATGTAGAGAGAGAAAGTGGGGGGTCCTAATAGTGGAGGGAAGAGAGGAGGGAAGGCTTTTCAGCCATTTTGAATCTGGTGAAACCAAAAAGTTAGCCCCAATTTAGCTCAAGCAAATATATATTTGAAAAAATAGAAATTCAAATAATGATTGCATAAAGATCCCCTTGTCAGGCCTAGTCAAAGTTTGCTTAGAGTCCTTAAGCAAAGGTACTTAAAAACATAATATGGCAGCTTAAAGGGCCCCCATAGACCTCAACCTTCCCCTAATGCTATAAGCCTTTTTTACCGCCATTGGAGCAAAACAGATGGTGATACGGGTGAGCCTGTGGATAGGGCCATTGTCATTTATTGTGATAGCATGAGTATCATAAATCTTGCCAATAACCTAGTTAGTAATCTACTATACCATGCTAGGATGAAGCAAACTGAGGTGCATTATTACTTTGTGAGGAAGAAGGCTCTAGTAGGTGATGTAGAGATCTAGTATATAGTGCCTAACCATGCTCAGATAAAGCACATTGATGTGCATTATCACTTTATGAGGAGGGAGAAGGTTCTAGTAGGTGATATAGATTTGGTTCTAGTAGGTGATGTAGATGTGACATCTCATGAAAGCACTTTGTCAAAAAAGTGGATCTAAGGAGGCTCAAAGCAAGTGATCAAGGCCATAATGAAAGGTTAAGAAAAATCCTAATACAAGATTATGCTAGAGGTTAAGCAATCACACAATAATAAGGACATAAACTTAATAATCAAGTTCCATAGGGCCCATATTTATAGCATTGGGAAGGGCTCCAATCTATGCTTTGTGTGCACCCTAGTGCCAACCATGTGTCCATAAACTTAATAATCTCATTGTCATAATCAAGTTCCATAGGGCCCATATTTATAGCCTTGGGAAGGGCTCCAATCTATGCTTTGTGTGCACCCTAGTGCCAACCATGTGTCCATGTGCTACATTTTTGGCCTTTGAATTCACCTTTTACAAATGACTATACAAATCAACCTTTTCTAATGTACCCTTAGACTTTTCTTTTCTAATGTGCATGCTCCTCCCCTTGCTCTATTCTTGTTGCACCCTCACACATTACTTTTCTTAACACCTCCCCTCAATGTGATGAGGGTCTAACACCTAACATGTATTGACATGACCTACACTCCATACTCATATGGTTAGAGAGGTCCATCTAGATTGCTCTATGAGCTACACTGTTGGCTTTTTCTTGACACTTTACACATCGAGAGAGTGGGATTACAACTAGGGGTTAGGAGCCATGCCCTTCTCACTCACTCGATGTTGTCTCCATCCTCGAAAGCCTTTGTCTTAATTTTGTCTACATCTTCCTTCATGTCCATGTATCTCAGCTTGGTCTTCTTCTTTGTTGACTCAAAGGCCTGCTTCTTGTTAGTTGCCTTTTCCTCCTCCTTGAGAGACTCAACGACCATTGAAAAGATGCTGAGGAGAAGAGAGCTTGAGGTCTTGCACAAGAACACACACACTCACACAAACCCTAGAAGAGACCACACAAGGTGAGAGGCTGAAAATTCTTCTCCTTCACACAACAAAAGAAGTCTACAAAGAAGATAAAGTGACTAACACACATAATAGAGTATATAAAGGTGGTCCATAATGTGACCACGCTAAGAGGAGTAGGTAGATGTGGACTAGTTAGTGTAGTCCAACTGTAGAATCTCTGGCAAAGATATGTCAGCGCCAGCTACCAAAACCGCCACCACTGATATAAATGACGAATGGTCATGTAGGTGCCTCGTGAGTGTAAACTCATGTTGAGCTTAACATCTCAACACTCCCCCTTAAGCTCAACTACAGCTCATGAACTCCAAGCATATCTTGAAATCTACGGAGCTTCTCAGCTCTCCCAAGGCCTTCCTGAAGATGTCAGCAACCTCATCCTATGTGCCGATGTAGGCCAAGTTGATGTCACTTTTGCCAAGACTCTCTCCCTAATGAAGTGGTAATGTACCTCAATGTGTTTCATCCGCACATAGAAAACTGTGTTCTTGGCCAATTGTATAATGCTAAGATTGTCACATTATATGACAATCTTTCTCTCCACATGCAACCCTAAATCAGCAAAGTAGCTTGCGTAACCAAGCTACCTCACATGTTGCCACCGCAGCGCCTCTTTACTCTGCCTCTATACTCAACAAGGCAACTGTGGGTTGCTTCTTGCTGCTCCATGTCACAGCAACACTCCCCAATGAAAACATAAATCCACTGGCAGATCTCTTGTCTGAAATGCTACCTGCCCAATCTGCATCTATGTACCCATATAGCTCCAATGGTACACCTGCTGTTGCATAGTCAACAGTGGCCCTCAAGTATGGAAGTATGTGTCGCACACTATCAAGATGTGGCCTGTTGATCATGACATAGATCAGACTCCCCATAATCTTCCTATACATATTGGGATCCTCTAACACATGACCTGCATATACACTAAGCTTGCCATTTTGATCTAATGGCACCAAGATTGGCTTATAATCAGCCATCCCATACTTGGACAACATATCCTATGCATATTGTCTATGTGAGATAGCCAAATACCCTCAGGTGTGTGGATTACCTCAATTCCCAAAAAGTAGCGCAGATCTCCCAAATCCTTCATCTCAAACTTCCTTTTGAGAAGACTTTTCGCATGCTCAATCTCTTTCAAGTTTCCACCCCCAACAATAAGATCATCTACATATATGGTGATGATTACAATACCCTTATCACTCTTGCGCACATACAAAGAGTGATCTACATCTGCCATATGAAAACCAATAGTGACTCAACAATCTTGTCATGCCATGCTCGTGGAGCTTGCTTCAACCCATACAAGTCCTTACAAATCTTACACACATACTCTGGGTGACTTGTATCCTCAAAACCTAGTGGTTGATCCATAAACACCTCTTCTTGTTGCAAGTCATCATGCAAGAATACATTTTTGATATCCATATGATGTAAAAACCAGCCTTTAGCTGCAACCACCGCAAACACAAATCTCACAGTTGCCATTTTTGCAACTAGGGCAAATGTCTCCTCATAATCAATCCCATGTGTCTGCGCATATCCTTTCGCTACCAATCTAGCCTTGTACCTACTTATGCTACCATCACTATTATGTTTCACCTTATACACCCACTTATAGACAATAGCTTTCTTGCCTTACTTTGTATCCTCTGCAGTGGTACTATAGTGCACCCAAATTGTCACAACTAGTGACCTTACTTTGCATACATACACCCAATGGCAACTTTTAGACCTTTTTGCAGCACACATAGTGTATGCACAACCAATCGCTCTTCATGTAGTTCTAAAAATAGACTTCTGCAGATAATCAAAACTTTTGCAATGCTAGTGAATGCCTACAAACTAAAAAACGGAGGTCCATACGCGCCCGAAATGCATTTTTGGCCTAAAAAACTTTTTCAATAGGATAACTTTTTTCGTGAAGAAAACTCCTCAATCGGAGTTCATTTGCCAGTGCCTCTTGAAGAGCTCCTGACAAGGGTGTAGTAGCCAACACAAAGGGAAAAAAGTAGATGAAGCTTTTACCCTCGTACCGCTTCCTATGCTTCTCTTGCTTGCTGCTCAGCCCCTAGCATGAACCACACTCTGATACGATGAAAAGATGCAGGGGAGAAGGGAGCTTGTGCTCTTACAAGAGCACACACACTCACACAAACCCTAGAAAAGAGCACACAAGGTGAGAGGCTGAAAATTCTTCTTCTTCTTCACACAACAAAAGAGGTCTACAAAGACGATAAGGTGACCAACACATGTGAACACACTAAGAGGAGTGAGTAGATGTGGACTAGTCGGTGTAGTCCAACTATAGAATCTCTGACGAAGATATGTCAATGCCAGCTACCAAAACCGCCAGTGATATAAATGTCGAACGGTCATCGGCGCGGCTGCCTTCTCTTCGTCTTTGCTACTATGCACCATGCGATTCTGCTATTTTTTCTTTTGCAAGTTCTTAGCTTTTGTGTGTTGCTCTCCGCATTCTTCAAGGTTGTGCCAAATCTCCTTCGAGGCCAACTATTGGGTTGCTTGGATGGAAGCTCGGTGTACTACTCCCATTGATGCTTGCAACAACAACTTGATGCTTTTCTCTCACTTTATTTGATGTGTAGAGCTTTAAATGCAATCAATGCTTTTTCACCACATTGGTATATTATATGCTAGGAGTTCAAGCTAGATTTTCTATATTTCTGAGTGTCGAGGCTATTTTAATGTAGAATATGTGATTATTCTGATGATATGTGGTCCTCTTGCATGCGCTTCTACTCGAGCTGCTTGGGTTGTAGTGGATTGATATGATGATGATAAGATGCTTGTTGCTGCTTCAATCTCCCTCTTTCTTTTGAAGATGAGCTCGCCCAGGAGCTTGATAATGGTGTGTTGCCTACGCACACACTTGCTCTTGTGTTTGATAATCAGCTCATGTACTTTCCCCCCTAGGGCTGGCCACACTGTTTGCCCTTATACTCTGATGAGCTTCTACTTTTGCTTACTATTGTGCATGTTCCTATGCAAAACTTGTTGAGATGTCAAGCTCAACATGAGCTGACACTCATGAGACACCTGCATGAGCGTTGGACATTTACATCACGGGAGGGTTTGGTAGCTGGCACCAACATATCTTCACCAAAGACTCTACAGCTGGACTACACTGACTAGTCCACACCTACCCACTCCACTTAGCGTGTTCACATTATGGACTACTTATATATGCTCTATTATGTGTGTTAGTCACTTTATCTTCTTTGTAAACCTCTTTTGTTGTGTGAAGAAGAAGAAGAATTTTCAGCCTCTCACCTTGTGTGTTCTCTTCTAGGGTTTGTGTGAGTGTGTGCGTGATTGCAAGAGCTCAAACTCTCTTCTCCCCTACATCTTTTCATGGTATCAAAGCCTAATTCATAAGGGTTGAGCGACAAGCAAGAGAAGCACATGAAGTTGTATGAGGGTAAGAGCTTTATCTACTCTTCCCCCTTTGTGTTGGCTACACTTGTCGGGAGCTCTTCGGGCACCTACAAACAAACTCCGATTGAGAAACTTTCTTCACGGGAGCAGAGATACAAGAAAGCTATACTGTCCATATTATAGAACTAAATCATAGCTTGTAATCAAAATAACACACTTGTTTCACCCAAGTAACACAGAAATAACATCATAAATGAGAAATAACATTATTGAACATAACATATAGACTTCAATATATCCTAAAAGTAAATCATAACTATTAATCAACAATTATGTTTCACACACTTATTTCACTCAAAAAAGCAATAATAAACAATCTAAATAACACAAAAATAGCATCCTTAAACTCAACTATTATCTTCTATTTTAAACATGACTAAATCACATTTAGAATAATAAGATGGTCAAAATAGAAAAGAAAACAAAATAACTCAAACAATATTAAACCATAACAAAACAAAATAACATATAACAAGATGGACATACCTCCATTTCTCTCTTGTTCTTTGATTCTTTTACTCTCTTGTTTCCAAAACTAAATTAATACTATTAATCAACAATTATATTCCACACACTTGTTGCATTCAAAAAATCAATGAAAAATCCAAATAGCACATAAATAACATCATTAAACTCAACTATTAAATCACATTTAGAATAATAAGATGGTCAAAATAGAAAAGAAAACATAATAACTCAGACAAAATTAAACCATAGCAAAACAACATAACAGATAACAAGATGGACATACC
Source organism: Cibotium barometz (assembly GCF_041138505.1). Classification (NCBI taxonomy): domain Eukaryota; kingdom Viridiplantae; phylum Streptophyta; class Polypodiopsida; order Cyatheales; family Cibotiaceae; genus Cibotium; species Cibotium barometz. The sequence continues at coordinate 6,514,035 of NC_141046.1, forward strand.
TCCATTGCTCTCTTGTTCTTTGATTCTTTTGCAGAGATTAATGAACAGAAAGATGATTGAAGGTGAAGATGAATATGTGGTTCCAACTAAATGGAACCAAATAATCAACATACCCTTCAATTTCTCAGTTATAGAAGAGAAGAAACCTCATGATTGAGAAGATCTAAATTCATTAATGTGGTGTATGAGGGAAAGAAAACAAACACAGATTTAAATTCTAAAAAACCTAAAGCAATATCTCATCAAAGCAAACTAGAATCACCCTAAACTAAAAACCCTATTTTTCTTATTCTAAAAAATCTAGAGAAGTCTCTAAATGAAGAAAAATTTCATAAACCCTTGTATACTTAATGAAAAATGATAAAAATTAACAAGTCACACTCTTAGAGGATAGAGGTAGGCGTGGGTAAAAAGAAATTTGAAAATGTGCTGTCTACATCAAGTTATTCCGTTTTTTAACTTCTCCCATTTTGAAATATGTAAATGCAATCTATTTGGGAGGATGTAGAAGCTAAAAAGTCATGTGGGTATTAAAGAGTGTCACATCTTAGATGCTTCACGTTTTTAGATCAAATAGAATAATATTATTTCAAATTTGAGAATTTTCAGGACAGGTGGTCCTGACGTTGGACATGGGACAGTACTACAATAAAATTATAGGTGAATCTCTTTTAAAAACAATATAAAGAGATCTCCTTGATTCTACAAGAGTTAATATTATAACATTAGTTTAGAATTTTTTTCTAGAGAGAGAGAAATGAGAGAAACCCATTAAGGGGCAAAATGGAGACTCCATATAATTTCTCCTAATGTTTCCTAATGTTTGCAGTACACACAATATCTGCACAATCAATTGCCCTTCCTGTAGTGGCAAAAATAGAGTTTTGTAGAGAATTGAAACTTACTCCATGAACAATTATGAACTGAAGAATGGAGGTTTAGATGCGCCCGAAATGTGATTTTTTTTATATCTAGTTATTTTTTAGTTGTACACATTAGGAGGCATTTGAACATAAAAAGGGCCTTGTAAGGATCCCTAATTTTAAGGAATTAAGACTAATTTTATTAAGGCTTAAAGAGACAAACCTCATAATGATGCCTACTTTTGGCTCTAAAAGTAGGGGATCTCTCTAGTTTTCCCTTTCTAGGATTTTCACTCTAGGATTCTCTTTCTAGCCAACAAAAACTCTTGAAACATCATCAATCTCGTCCAAATAGGGGCTCCAAAAATATTTTTTATTACAATTCAAAATAATTGTCTCAAAATAACTTTCAATCATATTTAATGCACTTTTATTACATTTCTGAAGTTCCCTCTAAATTTCATATTAAAAGACAATCTTGTTTAATACACTCTCATAGCGTTTTTGAAGTTCCCACAAATTCTAAATCAAGTCATTAAAAGACAAGGAAAACTTACGTTTTTTAATTTAAAAGTTTAATTAAATTTAAATTTTTGGATAGGCTGGCAATTTAAAATTTATATTTTATAGTAAACCCACCTAAAAACCGTTTTCTTCATTGATTACTATCACATCTCCTCTTTGTCCGACTCAACAACTAAAAGATTCTCTCTCTCTCTCTCTCTCTCTCTCTCTCTCTCTCTCTCTACCTCCCAAGCTCTTCTCTCTTTGCAGTAGGTCTCTCTTTCAAGCTCCTCTTTGGGATCCAAGCTATCTACCATCTTCCATTGTGTCTACTATGGCACTCACCAGAAATAACAAACACCTCAAATTCATCAGGAGTGAGGAAGGTAGACTTGCATATTCGCATCTTGAATGAATATGCACCTATCAAAAAAGAACATCTAAATGCACAGGAGAAGCAAGAAAGAAGACATCAAGGTCATTGTAATGTGGATCTTTGGATCCTAATGATCCTTCTTCAAATTTCTCTCCACCTTTCATAGACCTATCCTCATTCATTCATTTTGTTGGAGAGGATGAGAATGGGCTCCTTGGATATTGCAAATTGTAAGATCCTTGTCCCTACCACGCAACAAATCCAGGGGTGCTAGCAGTGGAAGTAGCACTTCTTGCACAAGGCACGGTCCCACACTCAGGGCCTCATCCACGGATATCTGAACAAGAGACTAATCCATCGGTTTTTTCCAAATCCGAACCCGAAAAGACTTCTGTTGCCCGAAAAGTACGGGCGATTTCACCAGGATAACTTTTTCCTAACATAGTCAAAAACCTTAACTAACTAAGCTTATCTGACCGAACCTGTAAGTCCCATACAAGGATTTAATATTCACGTGATCACAAGACTTTTTGTGATAATAACACATGTGAACAAGTTATTCACATGTTCTTATGTTACCGTTCACAAAATAACAGATCACTTACCATTTGGGAACCCCTTAAAAGCTTGGCTACACATGGGAATAAGCTATTCACATGTTCTCATGTTACCATCTTCACATAATAGGAGGTCAGTGGCCACCTAAGAAGATTTTTTATGCCCGACAAAGATAATTTTTTTAGGCCCTTGTGAAAGCTTTGTGAATATAACGTGTGATCACAAGATTTTTTGTGTTATTAACATATGTTATTAACATGTTCACATGTTTTCGTTTACGTCAGTGAAATCCCTGGTCCCATAGTCAGATCAGGGAAAAAGACTGTACTTGGATCATAGAGACCAACGCTTTTTTCCTCATTGAGACGCACAGCGCCGTTGATTCTTTTTCATAGAACAATTTTTGTCCGGAATTTACTTCATGTATCGAACTAAACAGAAATTGAGTCTCAATTTATGGATCCATTAGTCCAGCCTAACCCCATCCAGTCCCATGGGTTAGCCAACCACCCAACCACTGTAGTGATGGGATCCAATTAGGAATTTGGTTAGGTTTTGTCTTGGGTATCAGGGAAAAGAGTTCCCAGGCCCCCTAGCCGGATGTTCATGCAAACATAAAACTAGTCACGCCACTTACACACCCAATATGAAATTGCCTTTTTTCTCAGCATCATCTCTCTTTAAAACAATCCTTTAATGAAACCATCATGTCACTGATCACAATCCTCAAAATCTCTGGTTGAGTCCTTATTTCCAATCATTTCTTCATCGGTGTACTTATGGCATCATTGGCAACCAAAATGCTCACCACCTGTTCACTCAGGGGCCTTTTCGATAGTTCCTACCTCATAGTAATCGGTAATATATTCACATAGCAAAATGGGATCTCCATGGAAGATCAGCAAGATCAACCAACAGATCCATATAAAAGAGTCATGGACTCATCCGAATTCAAAAAACAACTCTTACTCCTTGATCCAATATCTTTCGTGATGTGCTTGTGGGTATCTTCGGCGACCTAGAGCCCAAGCACTGTATGGTCAGCACCCTCTAGGATCTTTCGCAGGTCACATAGCGCTTCACTTGCTTCCTTGGTCCCTCATCCACTTTACCGGAAGCTCACCATTTTAATCAAACCGAGGCTGGTCAAGACCTCGGCCTTGCTACGCGAGACGTCCTCCATTGACTCTCTGTCTTCAGCAGTTGCAACTTTAACAGATAGATCTCCATGACCTCATTCACAAGACGGTCAAAATGCTACCCCAACATTCTTGACATAAAGCAGTCATTTAAAAATAGATTTTACATACAATTACAGTCCCAACAATATTTCCATCTTTTCTCAATCACTCCACATCCTTACATATTAGTCCCCATCTTTTCTCATCTTTCCATAATTTTACTTCATCGATCCCTATCACATCACATCATTCCCACATCAATTCACATCCAATCACATCATCCACACATCAATCCACATCATCCACACATCAGTCCACATCATCCACACATCAGTCCACATCATCCACATCAATCCACATCATCCATACATTCATTCACATCAATCCACATCATCCATACATCCATCCACATCAATCCACATCATCCATACATCCATCCACATCAAACCACATCATCCATACATTCATCCACATCAAACCACATGTCAATCCACATTAATCATACATTCATCTACATCAATCCACATTCATTTCATAAGCATTTTCTATTTTTATCTAATCACATCTTTTTCTATTTCGTAAACATTTTTCATTTTTATCTAATCACATCTTTTTCTATTTCATCACTTATTTCTTCATTTATCCTCATCAGATCTCATCCACTTGCATCTACCCATACATCTCATCACTTCTCATACACTAACATATACTCAGTTTACATTGCATCTTATCAGGAGAAGCAAAGTAACAGTGCATAAAACACTATTAAGCTTCAACAAAGGGGGAGGCTTCTATTTAAAGAAGAAAGTGAGCTTCTAACCAAACAAACTGATTCTAGAATTTTCCAGATCAGTTTGGTCAATTTTTAACCATTTTAGGTCAGTTTAGCTTACTTTCTGGAACTAGACTTGAATTAAGAGAGAGGAGAGATGAAATATCTCAATTTTTGATAATTTTAAACTCCACCACACATGTGAAGTAGGCGCCTCCTTCATGAGGGGGAATTCCCATTGTGAGGTGTCAAAAATCCATTTTTTAGTAATTCCTTTGGTCCTTAGTGCACTCTTCATCTTATGTGAGTATTTACTTATTTTTGGGGAGATTTTATTTATTTCTTCTATTTATCTTCTCCACACATTTGGATGAATGTGATTGGCCCCTCAAAACCTTAATTTAAATTTTTTTGAAAATCTGGACCCCTAAGATAAGGCCTCTTGAACAGATTATACTTGATTTCTAATGCACCTTTTGAAAATCTTTTTGAACTTCTGTTTCAGGGGAGCTTATTTTAATAAGAAGAGATATTTTTCCATCCAAAAATATTCAAAATCTGAATAACCTCTCTCTAGAATATTTTCTCTCTCTATGTCAAAACAGGCAGAAACAAGATCTTTTATATTGCTGAAGAGGAATTTGATTATAGGGGAAGCTACTGGACATCCTGAGAGGCTCGGGAGGAATCTTACATTCTACCCCACTTAAAAAACGCAAGATGTCCTCATCTCGCAAAACTAGAGGAGAATTCTTTTCCTTAAGATCCAACTGATTCTAGGTTCCTTATAGTTTGGAGAACCCAACAGAATCCTAGGATAAAGATCCCTTATATAAAACTCATCAGCAGATAATAATTCACTCAGATCGTAACATTCAATCCTTATCACAATTATGGTCCATTAGACCGAGATTTCTATCTGAACAGTCCGCCATGGAAATTTTCAATTTTACAGAGTTTTAATTTGACACCCCTTAACTTGATCCACTGGGTCAAGTATTAACAGCAGCAATCTGCCAGCACAATCAACAATCTCATAGTGATTTGCTGAAGTCATTAACGTCATACGAACATTATCACAGGGACTCGTCCCGTTCATCCTTATTGTGGTTTTGCTTAGTTATTACAATTCAACCAAAATTCAGAAATCTTCATTTTTCAATGAAAATCCAAATCAACTCATCAGTTCTCAATTAGAATTTAAAATCATATCAATCACATTCGAATTCATCATCTAGATAGTATTAATTCTTACAATTTCAAGTCTTAGATTTACTCGTATATACTGTCAGTAAAGAGCTGCAGTTATACCCTCAGTATATACGGTAGTCATGGTCCTTGGAACTATAAGGTAAATACCATCATGACTAGGCCTCAAGTAAGTCAGGGATTCCATACAATTGCGGTACTTTCATCTGAAGACCCAATTACCAATTTATAAATTTCAATTTGAATATTAATTTGTATGAATTTTATCACACAATTACAACCTTTTACTGATTCTTCATAAATTTTTGACATTTTTGGCTTCTAAGTTAATCCTCATTAGCCAATTTGCTCTGATACCAGCTGTAGGATCCCTGACCCCATCGCGTAACGAATTCAAGGGTGCTAGCAATGGAAGTAGCACTTCTTGCGTGGGGCAGGGTCCCACACTCGGGGCCTCACCCACGGATATCCGGACAAGATACTAATCCATCGGTTCTTCCAAAACCGAACCCGAAAAAACTTCCCTTGCCCGAAAAGTACGGGCGATTCCTCCAGGATAACTTTTCTCTAACGTAGTCAAAAGTCTTAACTAACTGAACTGATTTGACCAAACCCATAAGTCCCATAGTCAGATCAGGGAAAAAATTATTCTTGGATCATAGAGACCAATGCTTTTTTCCTCATTGAGAGGCACAGCCGTTGATTCTTTTCCATAGAACAATTTTTGTCCGGGATTTACTTCTTCTATCATACTCTAAAGAAATTGAGTCTCAATTTAGGGATCCATCAGTCCAGCCTAACCAATCGCATCCAATCGCATCCAATCGCAATCGCATCCAATCGCAATCGCATCCAATCGCCATCGCATCCAATCGCAATCGCATCCAATCGCCATCGCATCGTAATCGCATCGCATCCAATTGCATCCCATCGCATCCAATGGCATCTAATCGTAACAATTGCATCCAATCGCATCCACACATCCAATCGCATCCACACATCCACACATCCACACATCAATTGCATCCAATCGCATCCACACATCCAATCACATCTAATCGCATCCACACATCCACACATCAATCGCATCCAATCGCATCCAATCACATCCAATCGCATCCACACATCAATTCACATCATCCATACATCCATCTACATCAATCCACACATCAATCCACATCATTCAAACATCCATGCACATCAATCCACATTATCCACACATTAATCCACCTCATCCATACATCATCCACATCAATCCACATCCTTCACTCATCATACACACACCAATCCACATCATCCACATCAATCCACACGTCAATCCACATCATTCAAACATCCATGCACATCAATCCACATTATCCACACATCAATCCACCTCATCCATACATCCATCCACATCATCCACATCAATCCACATCCTTCACTCATCATACATCAATCCACACGTCAATCCACATCATTCAAACATCCATGCACATCAATCCACATTATCCATACATCAATCCACCTCATCCATACATCCATCCACATCCTTCACTCATCATACACACACCAATCCACATCATCCACATCATCCACATTATCCACACATCCATCCATATCTTCCATACATCCATCCACATCAATCCACATCATCCAAACATCCATGCACATCAATCCACACGTCAATCCACATCATCCAAACATCCATGCACATCAATCCACATTGTCCACACATCAATCCACCTCATTTCATAAGCATTCCCATTCTCATCTTATCACATTTTTTTCTATCTCATCACTTATTTCCTCATTTATCCTCATCAGATCTCATCCACTTGCATCTACCCATATATCTTATCACTTCACATACATTAGCATCTATCCAGTTTACATTGCATCTTATCACATTCATTTCTCATCACATCTCATTCATTCACATCCTGATTCACATACTAACACATTCATTCATGTCCCTTATCGTTCATTCACATCCCGATTCACATCACATCACATCCATTCACATCTCTTATCATTCATTCACATCCTATATCATTTATTCACATCTCGATTCACATCACATCACATCCATTGACATCCCTTATCATTCATTCACATCCTGATTCACATCACATCACATCCATTCACATCCCTTAACATTCATTCACATCCCAATTCACATCACATCACATCTATTCACATCCCTTATCATTCATTCACATCCTATATCATTCATTCACATCTCGATTCACATCACATCACATCCCTTATCATTCATTCACATCCCTTATCATTCAAATCTATCCAATTTACATCACATCTCATCGCTTCAATCCTCCTTCATGTCCATCACATTTACATCTACATACATTCTCCCACATACATCCACATCCATACTTATCACATACACATCGACATCTATCCTTTCACATATATCCACATCCATACTTATCACATACACATCCACATCTATCCTTTCACATACATCCACATCCATACTTATCACATACACATCCACATCTATCCTTTCACATACATCCACATCCATACTTATCACATATACATCCACATCTATCCTTTCACATACACACATCCACATCCATTCTTTCACATACATCCACATCCATTCTTCACATACATCCACATCCATACTTATCACATACACATCCACCTCTATCCTTTCACATACATCCACATCCATACTTATCACATATACATCCACATCTATCCTTCCACATACACACATCCACATCCATCCATCTATCAGATTCACATTACTTCTCATCATATCTATTCGCCTCACATTCTCGTCACTCCTATTCTCATCACATCCATCCATCCATCCATTCTCATCTACTTGATTCCCATCCCATCCCATCCCATCTCGTCACATCTATTTCCCTCTCATTCTCATTACTTCAATTTTCATCTCATCTATTTTCTTTCCATTCTCATCTATCTGATTCACATCCCTTCTTAGAATGCAAGAGAATCCTTATTTTTTGATATAAATATTCTTTACACATCTATTTATGCATATTTTCAATTTTAAGGAGAATAACACTTTCAAAATAAAAATAAATCTTGTATGCATCTTTCTATGCATAAATTCAATTTTAATGAGAATAACTCTGTAGAAATAAAAATAAATTTCTTTATGCATCATTCTATGCATAAACTGAAAATTGATGAGAATAACTCTTTTGAAATAAAAATAAATTTCTTTATGCACCTTTCTATGCATAAAATGAAAATTGATGAGAATAACTCTTTTGAAATAAAAATAAATTTCTTTATGCACCTTTCTATGCATAAAATCAAAATTGATGAGAATAACTCTTTTGAAATAAAAATAAATTCTTTATGCACCTTTCTATGCATAAAATCAAAATTGATGAGAATAACTCTTTTGAAATAAAAATAAATTTCTTTATGTACCTTTCTATGCATAAAATCAAAATTGATGAGAATAACTCTTTTGAAATAAAAATAAATTTCTTTATGCATCATTCTATGCATAAAATAAAAATTGATGAGAATAACTCTTTTGAAATAAAAATAAATTTCTTTATGCACCTTTCTATGCATAAAATCAAAATTGATGAGTATAACTCTTTTGAAATAAAAATAAATTCTTTATGCACCTTTCTATGCATAAAATCAAAATTGATGAGAATAACTCTTTTGAAATAAAAATAAATTTCTTTATGCACCTTCTCATGCATAAAATCAAAATAACACTTTTAGGATACACAATTGGTGGGGATTACTCTTTTTGAATATAATAAAAGATAAAACTTACTTCACCACTTTTTAGAAAATTACGCCATGACCTCCTTTGTATGGCTGACCATTTTTTAATTTTTTCTAACTTAAAATTACTTAAAAATTATCCCCAATTGGTTTTAAACACTCTAAACTAATCAATTTTCACTTTTAAGAGAGAAACAATATGAAAAGTTTAATTCCAACAATTAGATCACTTAACTAGGATAAAGAAGGGCTAATTTTAAGAATGAGAGAGGGCGAAAGCCTTTCCAAGAAGGCATAGCATCTGTTTATCATTTTAAGATAACAAACAATTTAGAAAACCATTAAAAGAATAAGAAAAAGTAAGATTTCTTACTTACATGAAATTGTGGGAGCTTTCTTGACTTGATGGTTGGAGGGATCTACTCTTGTTTGCAACAAGAGTGGCCACCAATTCTTTAGAAGAGGGAATGGTCAAAAACTAGTGAATTATTAAGAAATTCACAGTTCTTGGCTCTTGGGAGAAGCAGAGTAACAGTGCATAAAACACTATTAAGCTTCAACAAAGGGGGAGGCTTCTATTTAAAGAAGAAAGTGAGCTTCTAACCAAGCAAACTGATTCTAGAATTTTCCAGCTCAGTTTGGTCAATTTTTGACCATTTTTAGGTCAGTTTAGCTTACTTTTTAGAACTAGACTTGAATTAAGAGAGAGGAGAGATGAAATATCTCAATTTTTGATAATTTTAAACTCCACCACACATGTGAAGTAGGCACCTCCTTGATGAGGGGGGGGATTCCCATTGTGAGGTGTCAAAAATCTATTTTTTTAGTAATTCCTTTGGTCCTTAGTGCACTCTTCATCTTATGTGAGTATTTACTCATTTTTGGGGGGATTTTCTTTATTTCTTCTATTTATCTTCTCCACACATTTGGATGAATCTGATTGGCCCCTCAAAACCTTACTTTAAAATTTTTTGAAAATCTGGATCCCTAAGATAAGGCCTCTTGAACAAATTATACTTTATTTCTAATGCACCTTTTGAAAATCTTTTTGAACTTCTGTTTCAGGGGAACTTATTTTAATAAGAAGAGATATTTTTCCATCCAAAAATATTCAAAATCTGAATAACCTCTCTCTAGAATATTTTCTCTCTCTAGGTCAAAACAGGCAAAAACAAGATCTTTTATATTTTTGAAGAGGGAAGCTACTGGACATCCTGAGAGGCTGGGGAGGAATCTTACATCCTACCCCGCTTAAAAAATGCGAGATGTCCTCATCTCGCAAAACTAGAGGAGAATTCTTTTCCTTAAGATCCAACTTATTCTAGGTTCCTTATAGTCTGGAGGAGAACCCAACAAAATCCTAGGATAAAGATCCCTTATATAAAACTCATCATCAGATAATAATTTACTTAGATCGTAACATTCAATCCTTATCACAATAATGGTCCATTAGACCGAGATTTCTATCTGAACAGTCTGCCATGGAAATTTTCAATTTTACAGAGTTTTAATTTGACACCCCTTAACTTGATCCACTGGGTCAAGTATTAACAGCAGCAATCTGCCAGCACAATCCACTAATCTCATAGTGATTTGCTGAAGTCATTAATGTCATACGAACATTATCACAGGGACTCGTCCCATTCATCCTTACTATGGTTTTGCTTAGTTACTACAATTCAGTCAAAATTCACAAATCTTCATTTTTCAATTAGAATCCAAATCAACTCATCAATTCTCAATTAGAATTTAAAATCATATCAATCACATTCAATTTCATCATCTAGATAGTATTAATTCTTACAATTTTAAGTCTTAGATTTACTCCTATATACTGCCAGTAAAGAGCTACAGTTATATCCTCGCTATATACAGGTAGTCATGGTCCTTGGAACTATAAGACTATCATGTCTAGGCCTCAAGCAAGTCAGGGATTCCATACAATTGTGGTACTTCCATTTGAAGACCCAATTACCAATTTACGAATTTCAGTTTGAATATTAATTTGTATGAATTTTATCACACAATTAAAGACAAATTTAAGAATTTAGGGAATTATTCGAGTCCCATTTCTTATAGGATTGGTTAGAAACTCGGTATTTTTGTGTAGTTTGAGCTAACATCTATTTGTTGGTGCACTCTTTGTGCCATTAGATTATATCTTGACACAACTATTTGGCGTATATGTTTGTAGTTGTATAGATACATATGTAGTTGTATAGATACATATGTCAATGCAATAATATTGGAAGGACAAGGGAAACATGACACTAAACTTAATTAAGATTATACAACACCTTTCATATGAAGAAGATAATGTTAATAAATACTATCTCCACTTTGAGACATTGAAGTAAAAACATGGGGTTTATTTAATTTGCCAAAAGAATTCTAAATATCATTTAAAAAAGAACCTTAGAAATGAGAGATCTCTAAAGGGTGTGGTGTTAGAAACAACAAAACAAAAAGTAAATCCCAATGACAGTAACAATGTGCTAAGTTTACGATTGATCCACAGATAAAAAATCTTAGACACTATATCAAGATTATAAATCATGATATATATGCTCAAATTTGAGGGACATTGAAGTAAAAACATGGGATGATAATGCCAAAGAAAACTTGTTACATTCAATGAGATTGTTACATTCAAGTTTACAATTCATCCGAGGACAAAAACCCTTCGTTAGACACTTTGTCGAGATAATAATTGAGTACAAATTGTATCTCAAACATAGCGTTTTCTCATACAATACATACAAAGTTTCTCTATCATAAGCTGCTTCATTTACTAAAGTGTTGCAAGTATACTTCCGTTTGTTCTTTGCATAAATCCAACCAAGTAACCATGCGCTGATTATTGTCTCCAAAAAACTTTGAAGCTCCTCTATATTTTTATTCCACATCTTTGGAAAAACCAAGTATGTTCCACATTACAATGTAGAGGGTATCATCAAAAATTAGCGTGTTATTTCCATCCACGCATGAAAAATTCTCCATGCTACATCCAAGGTTTTGTGGTATACAAATCGATATCCAATTAGAAGATCCATCTTTTGACATGCTGCCTGCCCTGCTACGACCTTAAACTTTTGATGGTGCCGAGGAAAGCACAACTCAAGAATGTGTCAAGTCCTTTGTAGTCTATTAATACTCCAGATCCATACCTCAAACCATTGCATACAAAAATCAAGGAAAGTGAATGCATCTTTGCGAATCAAATGCCAAACACTTGTATTCTCTTCCACAAGATGAATATGTTTGGCCCAGTCTGGACATACATCACCATGTTGCATCTCAATGGTCTTAAGTAAAACACCATTGAGTTCAAGTATCAATACTCTTCTTTGTTTCCTTATTGTATCTAGGGGTGTTGGAACTCTTTTGCTTCTGGGTACATGAGTCACCAATGATTGGTGCCACCTCAATAGTAAGTTTTCTTTACACTTGAAATCAAAGCTATGTGCTTCAACATATCTTGTTGAAAACAAAATGTTTGGTTAATGGACATTCAAAATTTTGAATAAATATATTATGTGCCAACAATATAAATTCATCCATGATATGGATGGTCTTAAACCTTCATAGACAAACTCTCCAATACCTCATTAGTTCAACCAAAAAAATAAAAGAGTGAGTATATTGTCAATGCTAAAGTTCATCAAATTTATTGAATATGATGTATAAAAGATTTTCACTGTTGAGATAATTGAGTCTATCCAAATTAAATTATGATATTCATAGCCTTACACCTTGACAAGGTAATATCTTCAATAAAAAACAAACACATCTTCATTGCAATCGAATTGTAAATATTGACAAAAGAGATAATCAAATGACAATAAGTTTGGAGGCATTTGATTTCTTGATACAATAGTGTAAAGATTTGGCTCGTACAATCCAAAAATTAAACCCATCTAAGCACATTGTTTTGGCCAAAGCCTAAGTCTATCTTATGGGCTTTTAGTACAAACTGGCTCCAAAACATTCTGCACCCAACAAGTCTTGATATTTGTGTAGATCCCATACTTCAAATTGCACGTTTAGACCTCAGAAATGGTTTCCTTCGACCTGCAGCAGCAACAACTAGTATGGGTTAGGTTGGAATCTGACTATACTGTCACTCAATGTTTAATGAAACCAGACATTATCGTACCCATAAGCTCAAGTAAGCCTTTTGTAGCCTTGATATGTATGCTTTTACTGCAACTCCACTTATGAGATGACCACGATCATATCCCAAGCGAGTAGCATAAGCAATAGCGTGTTGATCACTCAAAATCCTTCTTTTGTAACACACTTTTAACAAGCTTAGCTGGTCTTTGGATAGTAATGGTACTCCAGCTTTGGATGCCAACATTGCTAGATCCGTGCTTATGGATTCTACTCCTCTTTTTTCCCCTCTTGATTGGACATACTTTAACTTATCACCATACAATGGTAAGTGTGAAGATGTAGAAGATGAGTTTTCCAATTCATCTGAATATTCATTGAGCTCTTCTCGCAAAAATAGGGAGATGAATTGGAGCCATTCTTCTAGTACAACTTGAAAATCGATAAATAAATTATGGCCATGTGTGATAGGAGATGACCTAGCCGATTAAGCAAAATAATAGACCTAATGCCATTTGTATTATTTAGATTTAAAAGGTAGGGTAGAAGGTCATTGCTTTGCGCACTTAACTTGTGATTGTTAGAAGCAGTTGTACCTGCAAAAACAACTCTTGCTGAGAAACATACTTTTTAACACACAAAATTGCTGAATAAATCATCTTAAATAACATCCTATTGAAAAAGATCTACCTTTAGTTTTCTTGGCACCCTCTGCCACCCACAGAGTCCTTGATTTCAACTATTCTCTCTTTATTCGTAGCATATGTAGCCTCATCAATTTCTTCAACACCCTCTGCCACCACAGAGTCCTTGATTTCAACTATTTTCCCTTAGCATATGTAGCCTCATCAATTTGTTCGAAAATCTCTTCTTGTCTCTGCTTGGTTGTTGCAAAAGTCTCTTGAAGCTCTTCATTAACTTTATCTTTATTCTCACTAGCCTCATCATTAACTTGCAAATCAGGAATGTCCTTAGTCTCTTTAGTCCTATCACTTTAAGGCCTTGAAGATGTTTGCAAAACTGAATCATCGATGTGATCTACCTCCACCATGTCTATATTATTTCTAGCATTTGAATCATGAGAGTTGATCTCTCTAGTAGGGCTTTCATGATGATGTTCTAGTTGAGCAATGTTATCTTCGTCTTTCCCTTCTTTGTATATATCTGTAAGATTAAAATAAAATGCTATTACTTTTAGGATATTAATAGTAAGTGTGCATCCAAAAAAGCCAATGTATTAATCAAAAGCCTAATAATTATTTCAACAAATCCACACTTTGAACAAAACCTAATAATGCTAATATTAGTTGTTGATAAGCTCCTTTCAACGATCACCATTTGTTGTACATTCATAATAAGCACTATCAATGCACTTTTCTACCTTTCTTTGGTTGAGAGCTTGATGGGCTATGAGCATGGAAAGCCTTGTTGACATCTGTATCCCCAATCTTCTCAATGGCCATAGCAACCCCAACATTTGTAGCTTCCATGGCTTTTGCAATATCCAATATATCATCACCATTCCCACCTTCATCATCATTTTCATGCCTTCCAATATCTTCAAAATTGTCTTCAGCATCCTCATTAAATAGAGCATCATTCCCTTGGTCCTCTTCATTCCTTTTCCCTGCATCTTCAAAGTCTATAGCATCCCCAACTTCTTTATCATCATCTGTGTCATTTTTGTTATCAATATCATCGCCTTCATCTTCCTCCTCTGTACTTGGCGGGTCGTCAATGTGAAGATTTTGAAGGTTCTCTTTTTCTGCATCATCTAGTGTTTGCTTTTTTGTGCCGCCACTTGCACCACACCACTCTTGCAAGGACAGGTGACCGTCTAAAAGAGCAGAGCACTTTTATTCTAATGCCATCACTTCCAAATCATCTTTGCATAAAGCGATACATCGTCTCTTCTTTAGCAAGCTCTCCTCTAGCATAACTCCACCATAATATATCTCTACAACATAGCTCTGTTCAAGACAAAACCCTGTGATGAGACCGTCAATAAAGCCTTTGTCGATGAATTCTCTATTTTGGCCACTAGAACCTGAGATGAATACATTTTTTGTGAGAACCTTATCAATGGCCTCAAACTTGTCAACCTTGCTGATGAAAAGAATAACAATTGCAATCTCAACTGTTCCAAATGTCCAGGCATCATCTTTTTGTCTGTGGATCATGCCAAATTCATAGTGCACCTTTGTTGATTGGCTAGAAATCCCTTAGATAAGCATTCCAATGGTGATGAAGTCAACAAAACACACAAGAATATATTCATATTGTGAGTTTAGTGTGTTCAAAGCAAGTGCCAACTTGGAGAAAAATTCTGACGAGAGCTGCTCCTTTGTACCATGTAGGTCCATGATTGCCAGTTGAAATGGTACATGCTCTTCACCAGAAGGCTATAATCTTTGTCATATCAAAACCCACCCCCCTAATTGTCCAAGGAATAGACTCTTGTTGAGATACAATACCCATAGATGCTCTATATAGGTGATTCAGTAAAGTTACTACACTTTTTGGAAGTGAAGGATTTTTTTTTGAACGATTGAGAGCATCCCTAACAAAGGACTGGCTGTAGCTCCTCAATTGATTATACTCATACTCCCCTAGCTTATATGTCTCACACACCTGTTCCCAAGTCATCTTTTCCCTTGTAGATCAAAATAGAAGACAGTTATTGCATCTTTGAGAACTCGATCTGTTTTTAGCTTCCAAGCCATCTCCTCCATATCCATTCTTTGATGGGTTTGCTTTCCCTTTTTAAGAAATATTCTCTTGTCAAGAAGTGCTATTTGAATATCCAAAACTTCACTCTTTTGAAGGCCTAAAATGCACCTAAACAACGTTGGGCCTAGTGTGACTGTTCCTGGTGCCTGCTGAATTTGCCCACTCTTCAAAGTTGGAAGTTTGGGATTTTGATCAAGACCTTTAGTTTGAGTTTTGCCCTTTGTATTTGGTAGCAAGCCTTTTGCATATAGCCTCATGATCTTAACCCAATTCTGCCATACATCATCATCACATAGAAGCAAGTGTAAATCATTTTTGATAAAATTCTTATTATGTAGTGTGTGCTATGTGGTCTCCACAAAGGCCTGCAAAGTTGCAAAGTAAGAAGTTACCCCCTCACTATAGATATCACAAAATATTAGGAGGAATCATGCATCTATGGGTTTTCAATCATTTGGAGCTTATGCTCAAACTTGAGTTTGAGCCTCACATGCCAGTGCTAAACTAGTATATAATGGTGATGCTCGATCTTAGGTTTGAGCGTCACCTCCATATGTAAATCTAGCACTTGCAAGTGATGCTCTAACTTAAGTTCGAGCCACAATTAGATATGCAAGTGCTACACCATCACAGAGAGGTGAGGCTTGAAGTTCAATTTCAAACCAAACTATTAAGTTTATGCAATTTGAGAAGAAGCCTCACATGCATCTTTCTTATGCTACTACTACACTTGAAACTATAGATCCGTAAAAGATATTATGAAAAGTAAAGAAGAAGTAATGTATGTCTATGATTTACCAAGATATAGCAAAGAATCAAAAGAGTACCTTCCAAGACTCGTCCATCTTGGGTTGATTGACACCAGGCAAAGGTTTACTAGGACGACCGTTTGCATGCCATTGTGCTCGAGCTTGTAGAAGTTGATCGAGGAATGGCTCCTTTTGCATTGACTTTGCAACAGATAAATTTGCATCCTTGGAAATGTCACGAGAAATCTTGGGCGGGCAATTTATAATTATCTTTGATCTCCTGAACCTACATTGCTGACGCAATTGAGGGGTCACTTTAGCCATATTTAGAGCCTGCAAGCTTTTGCAGCACTAATGGAGTGTTGACCAGAGATAATCCAATATTCAACTTTATGAATATCTTCTTTTGTGAGTTTATCAAGGGGTTGTTTCGTAGCACGATTACAGGGCATCAAAATTGCAAGTATCTCCTCTTGCTTTGGGTCCTCAATAAAGTCTTGGGTCAAAATATGAACCCAATCCTTATTTAACCTTCTATACACATAGTTTGAAGGAGCAGGATAACATTTCATCACATCAATGCTGAAGACCTCATTTAGACCAAAGGGATAATATCCCTTCTTTTTTTCTAATGAGATAATTGCTTTGCTACCCTTGTTTAGAGTCTCAACCTCCATTAGCTCGTCTCATCGATGCATCTATCTCCTTTGAACCACTTGCTGGTTTTGTCCTTTTTCTCTTTGAAGAGATTTCTTGAACCTTTGTAGAGTGCTTTGCCTTTCTCTTCTTTGCAAGTGCTTGCTCCTCTTCTTGCACCTGAGAGCCTGCCATGTCTTCAGCAACTATTGTGCTTACATCAAGGACTTTTATTTTGTCACCCTCCTTTTTATGTTTTGAAGAAGTTGCACCAGCATTTGTAGATGCTTCAAGTGCACTCTTCACTATGGCCCTGCCTTTTTTCTCCACAATTTTCCTAACTTGAGTGGTTATTGTGGTATGGACTTTTTTCGTGAATCCAAAGCCTTCTTTGCATGCCTCACCGCTTTCACCAGGTCCTCCACATTATCCACCCCTGAGTCTTCTTGATTGGAAAAGTCAATGATCTTCAATCCTAGCTTTACAATAGAATTGTCCTTTCCTAGTTTACTGCCAGTCATGTCTACTGGGTGAAAAGTGTCCAATGATAAGCAAAACTTATTTACTTTTGTAGTTTCTCCTTCTGGCAATACAGTGCATGTGAAGCATGGGTTTGCTCTTGCATCCACATCATCCTTAGCGCCTACCACAACCTTGAGACAGAAACACATGGAGGACTCCTTTGAAGTTTGCACTAGCATCGTAGCTATCCACAAACCATTTTACTCCTTCTTTGTTACTCAATTCGAAGGTTTTATCCACCTTGATTCTAGGAGTAACACTTTTAGCTTGAGTTGTTGTTTCGAGAGCATCCAGAGTAAAGATTGGTGCACCATGTGGTTGCGAGGTAGCGGGCGCTCTACTAGCTTCCATTCCTGTGAAGCACAAAAAAAGTTTTAAAACCTTAGAAAAAATAGATTTAAATGCTACATATCAAATCAAAACCTATCAAACTTAAGAAACTTAATGCATGCTACAATTATTGATGCTTTACTTAGTTTTCTTGAATAGCGGGGGCCTCACTTGCATTTACTTAATGAAAAGATGCAGGGGGGAAGAGAGCTTGAGCTCTTGCAAGCACACACACACACTCACAAAACCCTAATAGAGAACACACAAGGTGAGAGGCTGAAAATCTTCTTCTTCTCTACTCAACACTCAACACCCCATATACAAGAATAAGAGTACACATAATATGAAAGGTACTCAACCAATACATACACGGGTTCTCTATAGTGTGAACTCGACTAAATGAGCTAGCGCTATAACTATGCCAATCTCTAGAATGGCTGTCACACAGCCTGTCATCCCACTGGCCGCATATCACCCAAGATCTCACCAACCATGCCAGTGGTGTAAGTGTGGAGTCTATCCCCCAGGCGGGTCATCAGTGTCCACCGCCTCACTAGACGAGCTCGATATCTCAACACTCCCCCTCGAGCTCAACTCCATCTCATGTACACTAAGCGAAGCCCTGAATCTGTGGAGCTTTTCTGTACCCAATGCTTTGGTGAAGATGTCAGCTACCTAATCCTCTATGGTGACATAAACCAGGTCAAGATCTCCTGCCAAGACCTTCTCTCTGACGAAGTGGTAGTGGACCTCTATGTGCTTCGTACGAGCATGAAAGACTGGGTTCCTAGCCAACTGTATACTGCTAATGTTGTCACAGAAAATGACAACTTGTCTATCCATTGATAGACCCAAATCTACAAGTAGCTTTCTCAACCAAGCTACCTCACATGCTACCATAGTAGCAGCTCCTCTGTACTCGGCCTCTGTACTCGATAGAGCAACCGTAGGCTGCTTCTTGCTGCTCCAAGTCACAGCAGCACTCCCCAAAGAAAACATGAATCCACTAGTAGATCTTCTATCTGAGATACTACCAGCCCAATCAGCATCTGTGTACCCATGTACACATATCTCTGTCCCAGTGTGACACAAAGTTGGGGTTTGGACTTCGGTCACTTCTTAGAATCAAAAACACATTTGAATGAAACCTCACAGCCTCCTCACCTCCCTTTCTCTCCCTAGGTTAAGATAAAGATATACACATCAAAGGTGAGATCATAATTCATGGAAGGAAAGATGAAAGGCTCCGGAGAAGTAAGAATTTCTGCCAGTCTTGCAGCTCCAAACAAGAGGGCGATTCTTTGCTGGAAGAAAATCTTCCGACTCAGGATTATGTGAACGGAAACATACGAGGAATATTGGTAAGGTTCATTCGTTTGAATTGGGCGATTTGGTCGGAACATATTAAAAAAAATGAATATGGAAATCACTTACAAGAGGATAAGACACATGGGGTTTGCCTTTTGATAAGGGATTAGGAGGAATTAATCATGATTAAGAAGAAAGAATGGCCAAAAAGCTATAAAAACAGAGATACACAAAGAATTGCAGTTTTAAATTCATAAAGTTTGTGTAAGAGAGGATTATATAGATACATAGATCTTGAAGAGAGCTTCACGCCTATATAAAAACTTTCAAAAATGGGCAACCGAGCGAAAAGTTATGAGCATTTTACTGCAAGACTATAAAACTGCCGAAATTCTTTAAAAACAAAGATACACAGAGAATTACAGTTTAAAATCCATATAGGCTGTGCAAGAGATGATTAGATAGGTGCGTAGATCTTGAAGAGAGCTTCGCGCCCATATAAAACGTTTCAAAAACGGACAACTGAGCGAAAAGTTATGAGCATTTTACTACAAGACTATAAAACTGCCAAAATTCACCTAAAAATTAGCAACTTTGGGAGAAATTCTGATCATCAATGAAGTAAGGGATTAAGAAATTAGTTACATGAGTGGAAAGAGCATAGAAAGAGCTTCCTAGCCATATGATCAATTTAAGAAACCAACACCCGAGTGATGAGGTTGAAATTTGGGTATTGGACCACAAAAACTGCACTTCTCTCTCTTTGCATGAAACCTCAATTTTCACATAGCCTCTTGCCTTTCATCTCCTTCATGATTCAAGCTAGAGGGTAAGGGTTAACATTGCTCAGCGGACAATCGTAAAGATTTACCTATGGTCCCCAAAGTCTTTCCACATGCTCATTACCGCTAAAACCATTGGTACCTCCAAAGGAGGGTAGCAATAAGGCAAGGGCTACCTTGAGAAGTCACAGGCCCGCCAAGATAATAACTCCTTATCCCACTTATTATGAATCATCAAAGAGGTCCAAGATTGGGTTAAGCATAAGGAGCTAATGCTAAATGAGATATTCACATGTAAAGAGAGTGTTGGAATAAGGGTTTGAAGATAAGAGAATGGCAATGACACAAAATGCTCAATTGAGGAGGCTCATTCCTTTTATTTGGAAGGGAGAGGAGGGCTCCTTTTATAGGTGGAGAATCACCCTCTCTTCCATTGTTACAAATTACAACATAAAAATCTTCAACCCTTCAATGACATAAGGGTAGATGTCACCATCAATTGTCCTCTTAGGCTAAGTCTTCTATTGATTATTAAATTGAAGACTTTTTGACTTTGAGAGTGTGATAAGATAATAGCCAAGCCTAAGTGGCATGTAGGTGGAGATCCCACTTACACATGGCAGAATTCTCCTCTTCCATGTAGGCATTCTAGAAGAATCTTTCCCAATTATGCACCTACACACACTCCTCCACATGCCTTCCACACTCCCCAACTTGTTGCCTTATGGTGAATACCATATTAATAATACAATTAAAATCCATGTGAGCATGAAGGCCCACTTTTATTTTCCACATCACTAGCCCATCTACCATACCAAAGTATTTATCAAGCATACTTGTGGCATTTACAATGTGTGCACCCTAAATCAAGTAAAACCATTATATTTGAAGATAGAATGCTGTTATCGGGGTAGCCGCCAAGCCGTCGCATCACCACGCCGTTATTCCATTGTGGGCGCCGCAATCTTCTTGGACAAGCTTCCACCTTATTACCATTGAGAAACCATCAAAATATGCACAAAATTGACAATGAAAGATATCAATTTTTCACGTCACATCTTTTCCCCCCAGCAGATCCTTCATGCTTGTCTGGAGGGTCTGCTGGCCATGGTGCTCGAGGGTAGAATATCTTTAGCCGGTATTCATTGGCACGTCCGAGAACCTCCTGGCCACTTGCATCCTCTAGAAGATAGGTGTTATTTTTAAACTTTTGCTTTATCCTGAAGGGGCCTTCCCATCGTCGAAGAAGCTTCTTATCTAGCCGTTTCTCCACACGGTCATCATACCTCATGACTAAGCTTCCTTGCTTGAGTTCTGGCTTCTTCTTCTTCCTTGTGAGAGTGTCATGCCTTGCCTTGCGCCGTTGTTGTGCAGCCTCCAAATTTTGAAGTGCCTGAAGTCGCCTCTCATCCAAGATCTCCAGTTGTGCTAGGCGTTGAGCATGTGTTTCTTCTTCATTATTCAAGCGTGCAAAAGATGTGCGAAGGCTTGTGATTTCCAATTCTATTGGCAAAATAGCCTCCATTCCATAAACTAACTGAAAAGGTGTGAAACCAAGAGAGAGTTTGTGAGTTGTCCTATAGGCCCATAGGACTTCTGGCAAATGCACATCCCACTTTCTCTTCATAGTATCCACTAGCTTAGACAAAGATCCACAAAGCAGTCCACTCAGGGGGGTCACTCGTATAAATATGTAAGTATCACGTGGGTTCAACGGAAGGACATTTTAAATATTTAAAACTTACAGAAATATATTTACAGAGGGGATTTATTTATTGTATTTTAAAAAAAATTACAGATTTGAATAGTAAAGGATACATTATATTCACTAAAAAATTTACAGATAAGGGACTTTTTAAATAGGCCTTGAACGCACGTGATATAGAGGATTTACATATAGTGACCCCCCCGAGGCAGTCCATTAGTTTTTTCTACTAAACCATTACATTGGGGATAATAGGGAGTTGACATAGCATGCTTTATTTTTAATTTCTACACCAAAGCTTCAATCAAGTCATTCCTGAAAGACCTCCCCCCATCTGTAAGAATTTCCAATGGACACCCAAATCGGGCACATATGTATTTCTTGAGAAAGGATGCCACAGCTATTGCCTTATTATTGACCATGGCCTTTGCTTCTGCCCACCTTGTTGCATAATTTGTGGCCACCAATATGTAATACTTCCCATGTGAGGAACGAGGAAGTGGACCCACAAAATCTAATCCCCACCTTTCAAATGGACCATATGCTGGGATAGGGTTTAAGGGTCCGGGAACCAATTGCTTATGCCCATATGCCTGGCATACTTCACAGCTTCTGCACCACTGATGGACATCTTTGCTGAGTCGAGGCCAGTAATACCCTGTGTTAAGGATCCTCCAAGTTGTGCTGACTGAGGCAAAGTGACCTGAACATTCATGACATAATTCCATAATCCTTTTAGACTCCTCTAGGCTCACTACCCTCCTAAGAATCTTATCCTTACCTTGCTTGTAAAGAACATCCCCTAGAATTGTGTAAGGATGAGCTTTCCTGGTAAGCCTTTGCTTCTGTTGAGGATTCAATCCAGGAGGGAAGTATCCTGTACAGCTCAGGCCAACCTGTATCCATTAATGCAAGAGTAGCTACTTTGAAAGAAGCCAAGGTTTTAGTAGCCAATTCATCAGCCTTTTGATTATCCTTCCTGTTAACATGCACAAATTTACAAAACCCAAAGGCTTCTTTTAACTCCATTGCCCTTTTATACAATTCTTGGAGATTAGGACTCCTTGCCTTATACTCTCCTTTCATTTGTCGGATGGCCAATTGTGAATCCCCTTTAACCTCTACCTCTTCAATTCCATCTTTTATGCAATCTTCTAATCCCCAAATTAATGCATTATACTCATCCACATTATTCGATATAGCCTTTGGAAATTCCCTACCCTTGGCCCATACCTCTTTTCCTTCTGGATCAAATAAAACTATCCCCCCAGCCCCACGTTGCCTAGAAGGGCTAAAGGCTCCATTGAAATGCATAGTGAAAGCAGTTGGTGGTGTCTCCAAATCTTCATATACTTCTTCCTTTGCTCCTATTCCTTCTTCCTCTTCCTTCCTGTGGTAAGCAAATCTGCAAGAGAGGCCCTAGTGGTGTTTTCTGTAATAAAAGTGAAAGAGAATTCTTGAAGCTCACAAATCCACTTTACAAACTTCCCTCCTGCAGGATTGGGCTTGCGGACCAAGAATTGTAAATAAGGTTGAGATGTGAGGAAGAAAAAAGGGCGAGGTAACATGTATGACCTGAACTTCTTTACTGCAAAAACAAGAGACAAACCACCTTTCTCCATTTCACCATACCTCTCCTCAGCATCAGCGAGTTGTCGGCTTGCATAATACACTGGTTGCATACGCCCTTGTTCTCCCTTTTGCAAGAGTATAGCACCCACTGAATGTGATGAGAAACTTGGGTTCACATAGAAGTCCTCCCCCCACCTAGGAGGCTGCACAATTGGACTTTGACTCATGCATTCCTTGAGCAAACAAAAAGATTGAATTTGATCGGGCCCCCATTGGAAAGAAACATTCTTCTTTGTCAACAGATTTATAGGATACATCTTCTCAGAGAACATGTCAACAAAGCGTTGGTAATACTTTGTTTTACCCAAAATCCTCCTTACCTCCCTTACATTGGTAGGTGGTGGGAGGGCCACAATTGCCTGCACCTTCTCAAGATCCATCTCTATGCCTTCTTCTGAGATAACATGTCCCAAGAGAACCACCTTCCTTCGTGCCAAGCGGCATTTTCCAGGATTAAGACACCCTTTTGCATCATCAATACTTTGCAAGGCCAACCTCAACTTTTCCAAGTGATCCACGCGGCTTGAATAAATGCAAAAATCATCCAGAAAGACCCTTATAAACTTCCCCAAGTAAGGTGCAAATACCTGACTCATGAAGCGTTGAAAAGTTGCTGGTGCATTGGTCAAGCCAAATGGCATCACCCTATAGGCATACACTCCCCAAGGGGTGATAAATGAGGTTTTCCTTTGATCTTCTTCACAAATCTGGATTTGAAAGTATCCAGAGTATCCATCACACAAATACAATTCATGACCTGCAACTTGATCCAAAATCTCATCCTGAAAGGGTAGAGGATAATAATCCCTCTTTGTGCATGCATTCAGAGGGCAAAAGTCCACACACACATGCCATTTTCCACCCTTTTTGGGAGTGACTACAACTCGGGAAATCCATTCTGAATTCTCTACTGGAAAAATAAATCCAGCTTCAAGCAAATTTGTTACCTCCTTCTTAAGCACCTCTGCTTACACTACTCCCAAACGCCTTAGCCGCTGCACCACTGGCTTACTTTGGGGCTTGAGATCAATCTTGTGCTCTACTAGGGTAACTTGGCGTACTTGTGAGTAGCTGTTTGCAAAAAGGTTAGGAAATCCATCCAACATTTTTAAGTAATCCTCCCTTTCAGTACCTGCCTATGGACTCATCAAGAAGAAGTTCATTTTGTTGGTGAAGACTAGTGAGGTCCACATCTTCTTTCTTGCACATGGTTGAAGAAGCTTCCCCTTCCAAGGCTCCATTGTCTTCAGCATCCCCTCGATCCCTTCCCAGGGAAAGACCAAATGCAACTCCCTCCACCTCTCCTTCTGAGATGGAATCCTCGGAGCTACCACTTGTCTCTTCTTCATCGGATGACTCTGACTTTGAACTTTCAGAAGTTGAAGGTTCACCTCTTACCACTTTCTTGCGACGACTCTTGATGTTGTAGTCGACCTTCTTATTCTCACCTTGTAGAATAAGATCACCTGTCTCCCACTTTTGAATTGCCTTCACTTGGCGAAGCCATGGCCTACCCAATATCAATGGGTAAGCCCTAGCATCAGGCTTTGTAGGAATGACCTAAAAAGTTGTAGGTACAGAAATACCACATACATCCACTCCCAAATTCTTGACAATTCCTAAGGTTTTCACCCTAGTATTATCAGCAAGTTTGATGCGATAGGGAGAGTTGGTAGAAGACAACTTTAAATCAGCATCTTTCATTGTTTTTTCACTCATGACATTGATTGATGCACCTCCATCAATGTATGCATTAGAAATTGTTTGCCCCTCAATGATGACATCAATCACAGGCACATCATCTCCTACATCAATATCCACCTTCTGAACCATAGGAGTCCCATTATCCCTCTTCTTCTTTTTCTTAGATTCCCTTGTGCTAGCCAGCTTACCTCATTCCTTTCTAAGCTTTGGAGAGAGTGCCAAAAGCTGCCCAAAGGTGATTTGTACCGTTTTCTCCCTAAGATCTGTCAAGAGGTCATAACTAAGAGATCCTTGTCCAAGAGGAAAATCAGATTGTCCAATTTTTCTCCTAGATGACTTCTTCTTCTTCTTATTTTTCTCCTCTTCTTCATATTTATCTTCTTCTTCTTCTTCTTCCTGACTCCGAGTTTTACGACCCCTTTTTTCCATTAATGGCATCAATGTTTCCTCTTCTTCTTCTGAGCATATTTCCTCTAAAAGTGCTAAACTTTTATCCTCACTTTTTCTCAACTTTGGACACTCAATGCGATAGTGCTCCTTCTCTTGACATTCATAGCATGTGACACTACTTCTATCCCTAGGTTTATCCTCAGCTCGTGGAACCCTAGGTGGCCTTGCATTGACTAAGTGTAACTTCAAATCAGCAAATTCTGCCATAAGTTGTGCAATGTTATGATCCAAGAATGGAGCTTGTACCTGAGATGTTGAGGCTATCTCTACTCGTGGTGGGGTTGGCACACTTGGAGAAGATTGGAATGTGGACTCAATATGAAGAGTGGCCTCCTTCTTCAAAGCAATACGAAGGGCCTCTTTAAAACTAGTGGGATCTTTGCTAAGAACTTTTCCATGCAAGCGGGGATCCAAAGCCTTAATAAACTTGCTCATCTTAAGGTGCTCCATTGCTAAAGAACTCTTTGAATCTTCCATAGAAGGTGAAGAAGAAGAAGCAACATGTAAAGCAGCTTGTTGATATTTGATGAATAAGGCTTCATACCTCACTGAAAAGGCAGAAACTGACTCTCCTTCCTTTTGGAAAATTTGATCCAATTGCAATAGTAAAGCATTTGGCGACTCCACTATCCCAAATCTCTCCTTCATTGCTTTGGTCAACCTTTCCCAATCATTCTTGTACTCCTCTGGCAAAGCCTCATGCCAAGTTAAGGCCACACCCTCCAAGAAATCTGGAAGTATTTCTGCCCTCTCCTTCATAGACCAACCCGTCAACAAGCGGCATGCTCGGTTAAACTCTCGGAGATAACTCCCCGGGTCTTCTCCTTTCGATCCACGGAACACCGGAATGTTGAACATCTTGCACCAAAAGATGAGTAGCAACAAGGAAAATTTACTTGTTTCAAAACAACTTTCCTTTAATCATGCGGGACCTTGAGGTTAAAATAGAATAATTCTAAGCCGTCTCCACCAAAAGATGTGACACAAAGTTAGGGTTTGGACTTCGGTCACTTCTTAGAATCAAAAACACATTTGAATGAAACCTCACAGCCTCCTCACCTCCCTTTCTCTCCCTAGGTTAAGATAAAGATATACACATCAAAGGTGAGATCATAATTCATGGAAGGAAAGATGAAAGGCTCCGGAGAAGTACGAATTTCTGCCAGTCTTGCAGCTCCAAACAAGAGGGCGATTCTTTGTTGGAAGAAAATCTTCCGACTCAGGATTATGTGAACGAAAACATACGGGGAATATTGGTAAGGTTCATCCGTTTGAATTGGGCAATTTGGTCGAAACATATTAAAGAAAATGAATATGGCAATCACTTACAAGAGGATAAGACACATGGGGTTTGCCTTTTGATAAGGGATTAGGAGGAATTAATCATGATTAAGAAGAAAGAATGGCCAAAAAGCTATAAAAATAGAGATACACAGAGAATTGCAGTTTTAAATCCATAAAGCCTGTGTAAGAGAGGATTATATAGATGCGTAGAGCTTGAAGAGAGCTTCGCGCCTATATAAAAACTTTCAAAAACGGGCAACCGAGCGAAAAGTTATGAGCATTTTACTGCAAGACTATAAAACTGCCAAAATTCTATAAAAATAGAGATACACAGAGAATTGCAGTTTTAAATCCATATAGGCTATGCAAGAGATGATAAGATAGGTGCATAGAGCTTGAAGAGAGCTTCGTGCCCATATAAAAACTTTCAAAAACAGACAACCGAGCGAAAAGTTATGAGCATTTTACTACAAGACTATAAAACTGCCAAAATTCACCTAAAAATTAGCAACTTTGGGAGAAATTCTGATCATCAATGAAGTAAGGGATTAAGAAATTAGTTACATGAGTAGAAAGAGCATAGAAAGAGCTTCCTAGCCATATGATCAATTTAAGAAACCAACACCCGAGTGATGAGGTTGAAATTTGGGTATTGGACCACAAAAACTGCACTTCTCTCTCTTTGCATGAAACCTCAATTTTCACATAGCCTCTTGCCTTTCATCTCCTTCATGATTCAAGCTAGAGGGTAAGGGTTAACATTGCTCAGCGGACAATCGTAAAGATTTACCTATGGTCCCCAAAGTCTTTCCACATGCTCATTACCGCTAAAACCATTGGTACCTCCAAAGGAGGGTAGCAATAAGGCAAGGGCTACCTTGAGAAGTCACAGGCCCGCCAAGATAATAACTCCTTATCCCACTTATCATGAATCATCAAAGAGGTCCAAGATTGGGTTAAGCATAAGGAGCTAATGCTAAATGAGATATTCACATGTAAAGAGAGTGTTGGAATAAGGGTTTGAAGATAAGAGAATGGCAATGACACAAAATGCTCAATTGAGGAGGCTCATTCCTTTTATTTGGAAGGGAGAGGAGGGCTCCTTTTATAGGTGGAGAATCACCCTCTCTTCCATTGTTACAAATTACAACATAAAAATCTTCAACCCTTCAATGACATAAGGGTAGATGTCACCATCAATTGTCCTCTTAGGCTAAGTCTTCTATTGATTATTAAATTGAAGACTTTTTGACTTTGAGAGTGTGATAAGATAATAGCCAAGCCTAAGTGGCATGTAGGTGGAGATCCCACTTACACATGGCGGAATTCTCCTCTTCCATGTAGGCATTCTAGAAGAATCTTTCCCAATTATGCACCTACACACACTCCTCCACATGCCTTCCACACTCCCCAACTTGTTGCCTTATGGTGAATACCATATTAATAATACAATTAAAATCCATGTGAGCATGAAGGCCCACTTTTATTTTCCACATCACTAGCCCATCTACCATACCAAAGTATTTATCAAGCATACTTGTGGCATTTATAATGTGTGCACCCTAAATCAAGTAAAACCATTATATTTGAAGATAGAATGCTGTTATCGGGGTAGCCACCAAGCCGCCGCATCACCACGCCGTTATTCCATTGTGGGCGCCGCAATCTTCTTGGACAAGCTTCCACCTTATTACCATTGAGAAACCATCAAAATATGCACAAAAATGACAATGAAAGATATCAATTTTTCACGTCACACCAGTCTCATAGAATAGTCCACAATGCAAAGTAGACTTCACATACCTCAATATGCATCTCACTGCATCCAAATGCGGTTTCCGTGGAACCTACGTAAACTGACTCACCAACCCAACAGCATAGCTCAAATCTGGTCTGGTGATCATCATATGGATCAAGCTTCCTACTATGCGCCTGTACATAGTAGGATCCTCCAAGATCTCTCCTGAATCTGCACTCAACTTGCCATTCTGATCCAATGGCACAGAAATAGGCTTACACCCTGTCATACCATACTTGGACAACATGTCCAAGCCATACTATCTCTGCAGTAATCCAATACCATGTGGTGACCTAATCACCTCAATGCCCAAGAAATATCTGAGCTCCCCCAGATCCTTCATCTCAAACTTCTGTCTAAGCAAGATCTTTACATCAAAAATCTCTACATCATGGTCCCCCGTAATGATCAAGTCATCTACATAGATGACAACAAGCACAACCCCTCTATCACCATGTCTCACATACACCGAGAAATCTGCATTGGCTACATGAAAGCCAATAGTGACAAGATATTCAGAAATCTTGTCAGACCATACTCTCGGTGCTTGCTTTAAGCCATACAAGGCTTTCTTCAACCTGCAAACATGCTCGGGGTAACCCACATCCTCATAACCAGGTGGCTGCAACATATACACCTCTTCTTGCAAATCCCCATGCAAGAATACATTCTTTACATCCATCTGATGTAAAGACCATTGCTTTGACGCAGCCACTGCTATCACAACTCTCACTGTTGCCATCTTGGCAACTGGGCTGAAAGTTTCCTCATAATCAATCCCATATGTCTGCGCATATCCTTTGGCTACCAATCTAGCCTTGTACCTGTTTATACTTCCATCACTGTTATGTTTAACTTTGTACACCCACTTGCATCCAATGGCTTTCTTGCCTTCAGGCAATTGCACTAAATCCCAAGTTTCATTTCCATATAGTGCATCCATCTCCTCATCCATAGCTTTCTCCCAACACACATTTCCAACAGCCTCATCAATGCATGTGGGCTCAACAACCTACACAAACTTTGCCATATATGCATAGTGATGTGCCACATAACCATCATAAGTAAACCTCTGTAGAGGGTTCTTCACTCTCCCAGATCTTCGCAGCTTTTCATTCATGGCTTCCATAGCCTTCTTTACAATAGGTGTTCTCATAGCTGGGATCCCAAGCTCCTCATCAAGGCTCATATCTGAGCCATTAGACTCTCCATCAACATGAGAATGCCGTGTAGAAATGTCAGGCATACCAAGGGGCTCAACCACTTTCTCTTTTCCTTTACGTGATGTAGTAATTACATTTGCAGGGCTGGTATTATGACGTAGCCTGCCACTCCATGGTCTATCAATAGACCCACTAGATGAGGACTCTCCTGGTCCACTCAAAGACTGTGATTGCTGACCTGCATTCTGTGCAACCACACTTCCACTCACATCAGCCCCAACAGCTTCTTTTTCAGCAGCATACCAGCTGCTCATCTCATCAAAGACAACATCCCTGCTTACCCTGAACTCACGTGTAGCACGGTTATAACACCTGTATCCCTTTTGCTCAAGGGAATATCCAATAAACACACATTTTTCCGCTTTTGGATCCAGCTTAGTTCTCAGCTCATCTGGCACATGCACATATGCAATGCATCCAAAGACTTTCAGATGAGACAAATCTGGCTTTCTGCCAGTAAACCTCTCCTCTGGAGTTACATCATGTATGGCTGCAGTTGGAGTCTTGTTCATGATGTATACTGCTGTAGAAACAGCCTCAGCCCAATAGCAATGCGGCATATTCTTCTCTTCCATCAATGCTCGCGCAATCTCAGCAATGTGCCTGTTTTTCTGCTCAGCAACTCCATTTTGCTGCGGAGTGTATCTGCATATAAACTGTCTCCGAATACCATTCTTCTTCAAAAATTCAGAGAACTCATTGGAGAAGTACTCTCCCCCTCCATCTGACCTTAGGCACTTTACATATTTCCCTGTTTGCTTTTCAACCAGAACTCTGAAATTCTGAAAGTGAACACCTTACTCTTCTCCTTCATGAAATATACCCACACTTTCCTTGTGTGGTCATCAATGAAAGTCACATAATACCTGCAGCCTCCCATAGATATGGTCTTCGTAGGACCCCATACATCTGAATGCACAACATCTAGTGCATTTCTGCTCACATATCTGTTACGTGGAAACACATGCTTTGTTTGCTTCCCAAATTGACATGCTTCACATATTTTCTGCATACCTTCCACTTTAAATTTTGGCAGCCCTATCATAATTCCTTTTGTCTGCATAGACTTCAATCTCTGCACATTTACATGTCCAATCCCTTTATGCCAAATGTCTGTGTCTGCAACAATTCCTGAACCATTTGCAAACATCACAGCACTCATTTTAGGCATGTCTACATTCAACGTAAACATTCTGCCCACTCTGTTGCCTTTTGCAACCAACCTGCACTTGTCTTTAAAATCTTCAACATAACATCCATCAGGGTTAAACCGAACCTGCAAACCCTGCTCAATCATCTGGCCAACTGAAACCAGATTCTTTGTTATGTTCGGAACGTGAAGTACATCTGAAGGTACTTCACTTTGCCATCCTGCATAGACAATGGCACATCTCCAACATGGGCAATTGGATGAGCAGTGTCATCCCCTCTTTCCACAAAACCTAGTCTTTCCGGGTTTTTCATCTCCTTGAACCACTCCCCATGACTCGTCATGTGGTTCGAAGCGCCTGAATCCACATACCATACATTATCTTTTTGTGCTGCATCAACATTTTCAGACATGGCATTCACGACATGCTGCATAACAAACAACCTTTCATTATCCTCATTATTTCTGCTTGAGGATGCATAGTTGTTTTGCTGCACTTTCCCATTTTGCATGTCAGCCTGCTTCTTATAACATTCTGCCTGCACATGTCTAGGCTTACCACAATAATAGCATTCACGTGCATCATTATATTGCCTTTGCCAATTTCCACAGCCTCTTTGACTCCCCTTGCCTCTGAATTTACCTCGTCCACCTGCGTGTTGTTGTTGTTGCTGTTGATTATGGGACTGTTGTTGTTGCTGCTGACCTGCTCCTCCTGACCATAATTCTGATTACCTGTTCGGCCACCTCCTTGACCGCGTCCACGGCCTCCTCTACCTCGTCCTCTTCCTGAACTTGTGTAGAAGGCATGTTGCTCTGAACTGTTTTTGCTTTGTGAAGACTGTTGGTCTTCACCCAAGCTCTTCTCTTCGATAATCAGCATAGACACCAAATCTGTAAAGTTGGGAATATTTTCTCGAGTCTGAATAGACATCTTAAACGCCTTGTATTGTGGCCCGAGACCATGTAGACAGACCTCCACCTTATCATCATCATCTACTGACACAGCAATAGATGCAAGGGATTCCACAATACCCTTTATCTTCAACGCATAGTCATTCACAGACATGCTCTTTTTCTCCACCACAGTATGAAGTTCATTCTTCAACTGTATCTTGCGTGCCTTGGTATTTGTTTCATAAAGCTTTACCAAGGTGTCCCACGCCTCCTTGGGGGACTTGGAATCCTGAATTGCCCAATCATGGTGTCCTGTATACTAATGGAGAGCCAATACATAACCTTCCTGGCTCCTTGGTTCCAGTCTTTAAACTCTTTCACATCTACAGCAGTCGGATTTATATCCAGTATCTCCGGTGCCTCTTCATACTCACCTTCTATGTAGTCCCAATAGCCTTTTCCCATCAGGAAATTCGTCAACCTGGACCTCCAAGCATGGAAGTTATTCTTATCCAGCTTCTCAGCCACAATCTGTGTTATGCCATTATTAGACATCTTGTCAAACACAATTTTACCAGAAACTGCACTCTGGTTTTTCCTGCACAAATGGTGTATTTTCAGCAGGAAGTACTAGAGTACTCTCAAATGTCACAACCAATGACTTCAATGTGCATACATACACCTATTGGAAACTGTAGACCTCTTTGCAGTACCCACAGTGTCTGCACAGTCAATCTATCTTCCTGCAGTTCTTAAAACAGAGTTCTGCAGAGAATCGATGACTTACCCGCAGTGCTCGAAATCGCCTGCTTTCTCGAAAATGGAGGTCCAGACGCACCCGAAACGCGTTTTCGGCTC
This sequence comes from Cibotium barometz, assembly GCF_041138505.1. Taxonomy (NCBI): domain Eukaryota; kingdom Viridiplantae; phylum Streptophyta; class Polypodiopsida; order Cyatheales; family Cibotiaceae; genus Cibotium; species Cibotium barometz. Next base: position 6,547,101 of record NC_141046.1, read on the forward strand.
AAAAAATACTATTTGATAAGACAGTATAGTTTCCTTATAGCTTTACTCTCGCGAAGAAAGCTCCTCAATCAGAGATCGTTGCCGGTGCCTCCCGTAGAGCTCCCGACAAGGGTGTAGTCACCAAAACAAATAGGAAAGAGTAGTTGAAGCTCGTACCCTCGTACCACTTCCTGTGGTTCTCTTACTTGCAGCTCAGCCCTTAGCACGAACCAAGCTCTGATACCATGAAAAGATGCAGGGGGGAAGAGAGCTTGAGCTCTTGCAAGCACACACACACACTCACAAAACCCTAATAGAGAACACACAAGGTGAGAGGCTGAAAATCTTCTTCTTCTCTACTCAACACTCAACACCCCATATACAAGAATAAGAGTACACATAATATGAAAGGTACTCAACTAATACATACACGGGTTCTCTATAGTGTGAACTCGACTAAATGAGCTTGCGCTATAACTATGCCAGTCTCTAGAATGGCTGTCACACAGCCTGTCATCCCACTGGCCGCATATCACCCAAGATCTCACCAACCATGCCAATGGTGTAAGTGTGGGGCCTATCCCCCAGGCGGGTCATCAATGTCCACTGCCTCACTAGACGAGCTCGATATCTCAACACTTAATCCATACAGAAGCTCGAGCCTAGATCCAAGTTGTGCACTAGAGAGGCAAGGCTCAAACTCAAGTTTGAGCCTTAAGGCGAAGTTCCATGTATGGGAGGCTTGAACTTAAGTTGGAGTCTAGATCCAATTTGTGCACTCATATGCTAGGGGTGCACTAGTATATTGGAGCCTTAAGGCCAAGTTCCATATATAGGGGAAACCCGAACTTAGAGCCTAGATCCAAGTTGTGCACTCATATGACAAGGGTACACCAGCATATAGAGACAAGGCTCAAGCTCAAGTTCAAGCCTTAAGGCCAAGTTTTATGTAGGAGAGGCTCGAACTTAAGCTGGAGCCTAGATCCATGTTGTGCACTCATATGCTAGGGATACGCTAGCATAGATAGGCAAGGCTCGAACTCAAGTTGGAGCCTTAAGGCCAAGTTCCATGTAAAGTTAAGCATGGAGAATGAGCCTTAACACATAAGTTCCATGTAGGGGAGGTTCAATCTTAAGGTGGGGTCTATATCCAAGTTGTGCACTCAGATGCTAGGGGTGCACTAGCATAGAGAGCAGAGACTCAAACTCAAGTTCAAGCCTTGAGGCTGGAGTACACTAGCATGGAGAACAAAGGCTCAATCTGAAGTTCGAGCCTTAAGGCCGGTGTACACTAGCATCAAGAGCCAAGGCTCCAACTCAAGTTCAAGCTTTAAGGCCGGTGTACACTAGCATGGAGAACAAAGGCTCTAACTCAAGTTTGAGCCTTAAGGCAGGTGTACACTAGCATGGAGAACAAAGGCTCAATCTGAAGGTCAAGCCTTAACACTAGGGTGTACTAGCATGGAGAGCCAAGGCTCCAACTCAAGTTCAAGCCTTAGGGCCGGTGTACACTAGCATGGAGAACGAAGGCTCAATTTGTAGTTCGAGCCTTAAGGCCGAGGTGCACTAGCATGGAGAGCAAAGGCTCAAACTTAAGTTCAAGCCTTAAGGTGCCGGGGTACACTAGCATGGAGAGCAAAGGCTCAAACTAAAGTTCGAGCCTTAAGGGACCGGGGTGCACTAGCATGGAGAGAAAAGGCTCAAACTCAAGTTCGAGCCTTAAGGCCGGGGTGCACTAGCATGGAGAGCAAAGGCTCAAACTCAAGTTCGAGCCTTAAGGCCAGTGCACTAACATGGAGAACAAAGACTCAATCTAGGTCGAGCAGTAACACATAAGTTCTATGTAGGGGAGGCTCGAACTTAAGGTGGAGTCTATATCCAAGTTGTGCACTCAGATATGTGACACATATACCATATTTATATAGGAAACCCTTGTCATTTAGATTATATAATGTGCACAAAGATCAATTTTACAGGTTCTCGACATATGTGAAGATACAAAAGAGAGCAACAAGAAGTGCAAACAATCTACGACGAGCAACGATTGACAAATGGCACACTTAGTGTGCAATCAAGTAAGCATTTATATTGATATAGATAATCAATTAAAGAAGGACTTACTTGCTGTGTAAAGTATTCAATTAGATGAGGGAACACACGAAACGAAGATGGGCGCACGAAAGTCTCCGATGTTGCATAGACGTGACGGATGCTTTGAAGTATCCGATGGCATGTGGGTGTGATGGTTCTGCAGGAAACATTGATGGCTAATTGACACCATAACTTGACTCAATATCCCAATGAAACGGTGTGACCAGATGCAAAGGGTGATGAAGCCTACCTCTTGGGAAACTAGCATATACATGAGGTGAGGATTATCACTTCAATTGGGACCTCTTAATAGCAAACTAGCATATGAAGGTGAGGCTCAAACTTTGGTTGGAGCCTCCAAGCAAACTAGCATCTATGGGTGAGGTTCAAACTTTACTTTCAGCTTCCTAGAAGCGAACTAGCATCCGCGGGTGAGGCTTAAACTTTTGTTGGAGGAGCCTACCCTTCTAGCTAACATATGCAATCTAATATATGATGCAAGTGAGGATGATAACTTTAACTAGAGCCTCCTAGCAAACTAACATATGATGGTGAGGTTCATGGAGCCTCCTACTAACAAGCTAGCATATGCAGGCAAAGGCTCAAGCTTTAGATGGAGCCTAGCCTCCTAGCAAACTAGCATTGATAGGTGAGATTCAAACTTTGGTTGGAGCCTGAACTCATGTTGAGATTGAATTATATTTATAGTTTTGTGTACTACCGCAAAAACATCGCTTCAATCTTTCTTATTGAGATTTTGATTTTCTCAGGGATTGCAGGGTCTAAAACAAGGTGCTTCAGTGTTTCTCATTGATGGTTCTGCAAGGAAGGCATGCGGGGTTATTCATTCCATTGATGCATCTCAAACATGTGGTTTTCAATTCATTGGTGAGACATGTCCAGCAACACATGTTCAACAAAGCTTTGATGACACATTTCTCATTCCATTTGCCAGAATGGATGCAAGAACAATGTCTCAAGTAGTTGGAAGCATCATCAAATGGCCATTGGTCAACCTTGTTATGGACAGAGACATTACTAATACCAAAGAGGATAATTTTGCAAAACTTCTTGTTGATCAAGAAGATCACTTTATAGATAGGGAGATCTGGAAAGAGAAAAGTGTCATTCTTTGGGATGACAACAACAGATCTACAAAACTTAGCAATGGAGTAGTATTGCTGGTCCACCCATACGAAGCTATAAATTGTAGAGAACTAGGGGAGAGTAACTTCTTGTTGATCAAGAAGATCACTTTATAGATAGGGAGAGCTGGAAAGAGAAAAGTGTCATCCTCTGGGATGACAACAACAGATCTACAAAACTTGGCAATGGAGTAGTATTGCTGGTCCACCCATACAAGGCTATAAATTGTAGAGAACTAGGGGAGAGTAACTTGGGTGTCATTATAAAAGGATCTTTGCATCCAAGTTCAACTTGTGTTTCAGGTCTGAATTTGGTTAGTTGGCCGATCAGGCAACTCACATTTGATAATGGTGAACTATTAAGGAAGGACACAGAATCTTCTTCTATTGATGAGGGTATTCAATATCACTTCATGAAAAAAAAATATTGACAGCCTAAACAATTCAAGTGATGAAAGAGAGGATGATGATGTAGAGGGCAATGATGGCGATAGTTCTGAGATGACAGACACCATGATGCCATGATCACTGACTATGATATCATTGAAGGGACAAATAAGAAAAGGAGCTATGTCCATAGGGTAAGGGTAATGAAAAATTACGATAAAACCCATGGAGCTAGCAAAAAATGTGATGTTGCAAACATTCACAACGTCGCAACCATTGATTGTTGCGAGAACCGATGTCAATTTGGAGATAGATCCAAAATCATGCAAGCTAGGGTACACTTTGGGGATAGAGCTATAGTACACGATACACATTTGTATTAGATTGCATGGGCATGGCCTATAGACAAGGTCAAGATGACGAGTGCTTTGAGTTCACATTTAATGGGAAGAAGGTTTGTAGTAAAGCATGGTATGTAATGCATGGCATCGGTAAGTCAACGTTCTATAGACTCAGAAAGAAGTTCTTGAATGGTGCATGTAATGTCAGTCATGGCAACAGTGGGATAATACGGAAGGGCATGACACATGTTGAGATGGCAAAATCAATCATACAGGGCTTCATAGATAATGATCAAATGCCACATAGGTCAAGGACAACTATGCATGGAGCCCGCGAGACCTAACGTGTTCTACCAGCAATGTACAAACAGGTGGACATATTGCGTGAAATGAATGACACACTTGTCTCATTCGAATACCGGCCACTGTCACAACCATCATTCTCAAGATTGTGGAACATAGAGTTCAAGACAGTTCGTTTATCAAAAACCAGCACCTTCTCAAAATGCGACATTTGTACGGCAATCAAGGTCAAGTTGGAATTAACAAAAAATCAAGAGGAGCGTGCCATATACATGGCACAAAGAAGGGCACACATGTTGCAACAAATGAGTTGTAGAAATCTATACTATGCTTGGAGGAGCTCTTCCGAAATGAACCCAAACAGGTATTTGTGTATTATACATGATAAGATTAAGCAAGACTGCCATACCACAAATTAAACCAGTTCCTAAATCTCTCAATGGGGTTGAGAGGCTTCCAGTATCCTTAACAAGAATGCTCACTCATGGACATGGACAAACAGCTTATGGTCACTTTGCCTTGGGGTTATGGCCAAGTGATCCCAACTTCACAATTTCATCTCTCTCAAAATGTTTAAGAAACTTTGAAAGAGGAGAGCAACACGTATGGTGACCTGAGCTCACAAAACTCAGATGCTGAACCATGAACAGATCTTTTTGATTGTGTTTTGTCTACTATGGCCCTGTATCAGCATATGGAAGTGCTGAAGGAGAGAAACGCATATTGCAAGCAGAGCATTGAGGATGCAGATGCAGAGACAGAAACAAATGTTGATACAGAGGGAAATCGTTCTTCACATATGCAGTCAGTCTTTCATACTAACACACATGTGCAGGATAGGGGCAATGGAAATGCCTCAAGTTTAATGCCATCAAATTCAAGTTTAATGCCATCAAATTCAAGGACATTTTTTAAGAGATTGCCAAGGACGTTGTTGTTGCAACTTGACAATTGTGGTTCTGAAAATAAGAACCGTTATGTATTTGCCTATCTATCCCTATTGGTTGCACGAGGAGTGTTTGACATGGAGCTGCTTGGTTTTCTTATGGTTGGTCATACTCTCATGAAGATATTGATGCATTGTTTAGTCGCTTCTCTGAGAAGTTGAGGAAACAAACCATTTTCACATTTCCACATTTGATGAAGATCTTTAATGAGTGTGTTAGCATGCATCCAGCACCCTTTCTCCTACAAAAGGTGGCAGACTTCAAAGGCTTTGTCAAGGGATGCTTACATGATGGAGCCGATAGCTTGATTGGACATTCAAAGCCATTGCAATTCAGGTTTTATATGAGTGATGGAATACCTTTGATGCAATACAAAGTACACCCCAAAAATGTTGATTGGTTACCAGAAAGTGGTATAGAGTTATGGAAGAGAAATGACCAGGGAGGACCCAAGCTTTCTGAAGGTTTTCCAAAAGTATTGCCACCCTTTGAGTATGTTAAGGAAAATGAGAAGGTTGTGGAGGGCTTAAAAAAACATGTCAATTGGTGGAAATAGCATTTGCAAGAGAAAGGAGACCAAAGTGATTATGCTAAGTGGATCAATCCGGTCCTTGCCTATTGGGAGAATCTTATGCTAAACATGCAAACCTCTAGTGCAAGGAAAGACATTGGATTTCATGACTTTTGGCCAAGGAGTGTATGCGAAAAAGCTGAGCCTCTTAACCTTCAAGTGGAGGATAATGTAGATGAAGGGTTTGATGTAAATGAGGACCATTATTGTGGTCCAATGCGCAACAGACCTGCTGAAGAGTTCAACCCAACTCTTGATGTGTCTAAAGGAGATTTTGTGCTTGTACAACCTTGTGATGCAAATTACCCAATATGGTTGGGAGTGACAACAAGTGATGTTGATCAAAACAATAACTCGATAAACTACCTACAAGTTTAGATACAATATTGGGCACCAATTTCAAAGAAGAAGAATGCAAGTGATGTGGAGGTTTATAAGGATCGCTGGAACAAGTATTGGCGAGAGAACAGAAATGATCCTCAACACTGGGAAGACACTAGCTACATCATTTGGGCATGGAAGCCCAAGGGTAGACGACTTCCAGAGAAAATCAAGATTCCAAAAGCTATAATACTCAAGGCCAAACAGAATCAATTGAATCAACATGAAAGTGAGGCACAATCACATGTCAGTGCAGTTGAGCATGAATGATTTGTTAACACATGGGCAACTAGCTTCGTAATCTTTTAGCAATGTTGTATGAAGCTACCAAACTCATAGTTCAATCATTATTCAGATTGTAAGGCTTTCTTAAGCTTTTAGATTTATGGTTCACCCATTGTTCAAGAATTTTGATTCAATACAGATGGTGATCTTTTTAATTCTATCACCTAGTCTTTCTTACAACTTAAAGTTACATTGAATATCCTCATACACAGATGCAACGGCAACATGGCTCTCCCCTTTTGACGACTTCAAAACCGTGAGAGCTTTTTGGTAGGCGAACGGCTAATGTTGAGTGTGCAAGGAGATAGAGCTCCTCCACCAGCTGGGGGTATAGAGGCTAGTTGAAAATAACTTTAAAAAAATTATTATTTTCTAATTATCCACTAATCCTAATTAACTAGATAATGGGCTCATAAAGTTGATGAATTCTAGGCATGGCTCTAATACCATGTTGAAATTACAGCAATGTGATGAGCAGGCAAATTTACATCCCACCAACATCATATATACTTGTTACAAATATACAATAGTATATAAATCATATCGCATTATTCAAATGCTTGTTGAGAACATCCAATAATAAATCTTGCATATCGCACAGTAAACATTGTATTGGATCTAACAAAGAATTGTCCCAAAATTGTGCATATTTTCCAAAATTCTAAAATTTGAGTTGTTACAACCTTTTACTGCTTCTTCATTAATTTTTGACATTTTTGGCTCTTGAGTTAATCCTCATTAGCCAATTTGCTCTGATACCAGCTCCTAGGATTCTTGACCCCACCGCGCAACGAATTCAAGGGTGCTAGCAGTGGAAGTAGCACTTCTTGCGCGGGGCAAGGTCCCACACTCGGGGTCTCACCCCCCACAGATATCCGGACAAGAGACTAATCCATCGGTTCTTCCAAAACCGAACCCGGAAAAACTTCCCTTGCCCGAAAAGCACGGGCGATTCCTCCAGGTAACTTTTCTCTAACGTAGTCAAAAGTTTTAACTAACTGAACTAATCTGACCGAACGCATAAGTCCCATAGTCAGATCAGGGAAAAGATTGTACTTGGATCATAGAGACCAATGCTTTTTTCCTCATTGAGAGGCACATCTATCCTTTCACATACAGCCACATCCGTACTTATCACATACACATCCACATCTATCCTTTCACATACATCCACATCCATACTTATCACATATACATCCACATCTATCCTTTCACATATATCCACATCCATACTTATCACATATACATCCACATCTATCCTTTCACATACAACATCCACATCTATCCTTTCACATACAACATCCACATCCATTCTTTCACATACATCCACATCCATCCATCACATACATCCACATCCATACTTATCACATACACATCCACATCTATCCTTTCACATACATCTACATCCATACTTATCACATATACATCCACATCTATCCTTTCACATACACACATCCACATCCATCCATCCATTCATTCCCATCTATCAGATTCACATTACTTCTCATCACATCTATTCACCTCACATTCTCGTCACTCCTATTCTCATCACATCCATCCATCCATTCATTCTCATCTATTTGATTCCCATCCCATCTCATCACATCTATTTACCTCTCATTCTCAATACCTCAATTTTCATCTCATCTATTCTCTATTCATTCTCATCTATCTGATTCATATCCCATCTCATCACATCCCTTCTTAGAATGCAAGGGAATCCTTATTTTTTTATATAAAGATTCTTTACACATCTATTTATGCATAATTTTAATTTTAAGGAGAATAACACTTTCAAAATAAAAATAAATCTTCTATGCATCTTTCTATGCATAAATTCAATTTTAATGAGAATAACGCTTTTGAAATAAAAATAAATTTCTTTAGGCAATCATTCTATGCATAAAATGAAAATTGATCAGAATAACTCTTTTGAACTAAAAATAAATTTCTTTATCCATCTTTCTATGCATGAATTGAAAATTGATGAGAATAACTCTTTTGAAATAAAAATAAATTTCTTTATGCACCTTTCTATGCATAAAATCAAAATTGATGAGAATAACTCTTTTGAAATAAAAATAAATTCTTTATGCACCTTTCTATGCATAAAATCAAAATTGATGCACCTTTCTATGCATAAAATCAAAATTGATGAGAATAACTCTTTCGAAATTAAAATAAAATTCTTTATGCACCTTTCTATGCATAAAATCAAAATTGATGAGAATAACTCTTTTGAAATAAAAATAAATTTCTTTGTGCACCTTTCTATGCATAAAATGAAAATTGATGAGAAAAACTCTTTTGAAATAAAAATAAATTTCTTTGTGCACCTTTCTATGCATAAAATGAAAATTGATGAGAATAATTCTTTCGAAATAGAAATAAATTTCTTTGTGCACCTTTGTATGCATAAAATGAAAATTGATGAGATTAACTCTTTTGAAATAAAAATAAATTTCTTTATGCACCTTTCTATGCATAAAATCAAAATTGATGAGAATAACTCTTTTGAAATAAAAATAAATTTCTTTATGCACCTTTCTATGCATAAAATCAAAATAACACTTTTAGGATACACAATTGGTGGGAATTACTCTTTTTGAATAATTAAAGATAAAACTTACGTCACCAATTTTTAGAAAATTTTGCCATAACCTCCTTTGTATGGCTTACCATTTTGTAATTTTTTCTAACTTAAAATTACATAAAAAATATCCCCAATTGGTTTTAAACACTCTAAACTAATCAATTTTCACTTTTAAGAGAAGAAATAATCTGAAAAGTTTAATTCCAGCAATTAGATCACTTAACTAGGATAAAGAAGGTCTGATTTTAGGAATGAGAGAGGGTGAAAGCCATTCCAGAAAGGCATAGCATCCGTTTATCATTTTAAGATAACAAACAATTTAGAAAACCATTAAAAGAATAAGAAAAAGTAAGATTTCTTACTTACATGAAATTCTGGGATCTTTCCTGGCTTGATGATTTGAGGGATCTACTCTTGTTTGCAACAAGAGTGGCCACCAATTCTTTAGAAGAGGGAATGGTCAAAAACTAGTGAATTATTAAGAAATTCACAGTTCTTGGCTCTTGGGAGAAGTAGAGTAACAATGCATAAAACACTATTAAGCTTCAACAAATGAGGAGGCTTCTATTTAAAGAAGAAAGTGAGCTTCTAACCCAACAAACTGATTCTAGAATTTTCCAGATCAGTTTGGTCAATTTTTGACCATTTTTAGGTCAGCTTAGCTTACTTTTTGGAACTAGACTTGAATTAAGAGAGAGGAGAGATGAAATATCTCAATTTTTGATAATTTTTAACTCCACCACACATGTGAAGTAGGCGCCTCCTTCATGAGGGGGGAATTCCCATTGTGAGGTGTCAAAAATCTATTTTTTTAGTAATTCCTTTGGTCCTTAGTGCACTCTTCATCTTATGTGAGTATTTACTCATTTTTGGGGGGAATTTCTTTATTTCTTCTATTTATCTTCTCCACACATTTGGATTTTCTTTATTTCTTCTATTTATCTTCTCCACACATTTGGATTTTCTTTATTTCTTCTATTTATCTTCTCCACATATTTGGATGAATCTGATTGGCCCCTCAAAACCTTAATTTAAAATTTTTCGAAAATCTAGACCCCTAAGATAAGGCCTCTTGAACAGATTATACTTGATTTCTAATGCACCTTCTGAAAATCTTTTTGAACTTCTGTTTCAAGGGAACTTATTTTAATAAGAAGAGATATTTTTCCATCCAAAAATATTCAAAATCTGAATAACCTCTCTCTAGAATATTTTCTCTCTCTAGGTCAAAACAGGCAGATATAAGATCTTTTATATTTCTGAAGAGGGATTTGATTTACAGGGGAAGCTCCTGGACATCCTAAGAGACTGCGGAGGAATCTTACATTCTACTCACTTTAAAAAAACGCGAGATGTCCTCATCTCGCAAAACTAGAGGAGTTCCAACAATATTTCCATCTTTTCTCATTACTCCGCATCCTTTCACATTAGACCCCATCTTTTTTCATCTTACCACAATTTTATTTTCATCATCGATCCCTATCACATCACATCATTCCTACATTAAATCACATCCAATCGCATTCTTACCACAATTTTATTTTCATCATCGATCGCTATCACATCACATCATTCCTACATCAAATCGCATCCAATCGCATCCACACATCAATTCACATCATCCATACATCTATCCACATCAATCCACATCATTCAAACATCCATGCACATCAATCCACATTATCCACACATCAATCCACCTCATCCATACATCCATCCACATCAATCCACATCCTTCACTCATCATACACACACTAATCCACATCATCCAGATCAATCCACATTATCCACACATCCATCCATATCTTCCATACATTCTGTCCCTTATCGTTCATTCGCATCCCAATTCACATCACATCACATCCCTTATCATTCATTCACATCCTATATCATTCATTCACATCACATCACATCCATTCACATCCTGTATCATTCATTCACATCTCGCTTCACATCTATTCACATCCCTTATCATTCATTCACATCTTGATTCACATCACATCACATCCATTCACATCCCTTATCATTCATTCACATCCTGATTCATATCACATCACATCTATTCACATCCCTTGTCATTCATTCACATCCTATATCATTCATTCATATCCTGATTCACATCACATCACATCCATTCACATCCATAATCATTCATTCACATCCCTTATCATTCATATCTATCCAATTTACATCACATCTCATCGCTTCAATTCTTGTTCATGTCCATCACATTTACATCCACATATATTCTCCCACATACATCCACATCCATACTTATCACATACACATCCACATCTATCCTTTCACATACAGCCACCTCCATACTTATCACATACGCATCCACATCTATCCTTTCACATACATCCACATCCATACTTATCACATATAAATCCACATCTATCCTTTCACATACATCCACATCCATGCTTATCACATATACATCCACATCTATCCTTTCACATACATCCACATCCATACTTATCACATATACATCCACATCTATCCTTTCACATACACACATCCACATCCATTCTTTCACATACATCCACATCCATCCTTCACATACATCCACATCCATACTTATCACAATGCACATCAATATCTATCCTTTCACATATATCCACATCCATACTTATCACATATACATCCACATCTATCCTTTCACATACACACATCCACATCCATCCATCCATTCATTCCCATTTATCAGATTCACATTACTTCTCATCACATCTATTCACCTCACATTCTCATCACTCCTATTCTCATCACATCCATCCATCCATTCATTCTCATCTATTTGGTTCCCATCCCATCTCATCACATCTATTTACCTCTCATTCTCATTACTTCAATTTTCATCTCATCTATTCTCTATTCATTCTCATCTATCTTATTCATATCCCATCTCATCACATGGCTTCTTAGAATGCAAGAGAATCCTTATTTTCTTATATAAAGATTCTTTACTCATCTATTTATGCATAGTTTCAATTTTAAGGAGAATAACACTTTCCAAATAAAAATAAGTCTTTTATGCATCTGTCTATGCATAAATTCAATTTTAATGAGAATAACGCTTTTGAAATAAAAATAAATCTCTTTAGGAAATCATTCTATGCATAAAATAAAAATTGATGAGAATAACTCTTTTGAAATAAAAATAAATTTCTTTATGCATCTTTCTATGCATAAAATGAAAATTGATGAGAATAACACTTTTGAAATAAAAATAAATTTCTTTATGCACCTTTCTATGCATAAAATCAAAATTGATGAGAATAACTCTTTTGAAATAAAAATAAATTCTTTATGCTCCTCTCTATGCATAAAATCAAAATTGATGAGAATAACTCTTTTGAATTAAAAATAAATTTCTTTATGCACCTTTCTATGCATAAAATTAAAATTGATGAGAATAACTCTTTTGAAATAGAAATCGATTTCCTTATGCACCTTTCTATGCATAAAATGAAAATTGATGAGAATAACTCTTTTGAAATAAAAATAAATTTCTTTATGCACCTTTCTATGTTTAAAAGGAAAATTGATGAGAATAACGCTTTTAAAATAAAAATCAATTTCTTTATGCATCTTTCTATGCATAAAGAAATCAATTTCTTTATGTACCTTTCTATGCATAAAATAAAAATTGATGAGAATAACTCTTTTGAAATAAAAATAAATTCTTTATGCACCTTTCTATGCATAAAATCAAAATTGATGAGAATAACTCTTTTGAAATAAAAATAAACTTCTTTATGCACCTTTCTATCCATAAAATCAAAATAACACTTTTAGGATACACAATTGGTGGGGATTACTCTTTTTGAATAATTAAAGATAAAACTTACTTCACCAATTTTTAGAAAATTTTGCCATAACCTCCTTTGTATGGCTTACCATTTTTCAAATTTTCCTTACTTAAAAATTATCCCCAATTGGTTTTAAACACTCTAAACTAATCAATTTTCACTTTTAAAAGAGAAACAATATGAGAAGTTTAATTCCAACAATTAGATCACTTAACTAGGATAAAGAAGGGCTGATTTTAGGAATGAGAGAGGGGGAAAGACTTTCCAAGAAGGCATAGCTTCTGTTTATCATTTTAAGATAACAAACAATTTAGAAAACCATTAAAAGAATAAGAAAAAGTAAGATTTCTTACTTACATGAAATTCTGGGAGCTTTCCTGGCTTGATGGTTTGAGGGATCTACTCTTGTTTGCAACAAGAGTGGCCACCAATTCTTTAGAAGAGGGAATGATCAAAAACTAGTGAATTATTAAGAAATTCACAGTTCTTGGCTCTTGGGAGAAGCAGAGTAACAGTGCATAAAACACTATTAAGCTTCAACAAAGGGGGAGGCTTCTATTTAAAGAAGAAAGCGAGCTTCTAACCAAGCAAACTAATTCTAGAAGTTTCCAAATCAGTTTGGTCAATTTTTGACCATGTTTAGGTCAGTTTAGCTTACTTTTTGGAACTAGACTTGAATTAGGAGAGAGGAGAGATGAAATATCTCAATTTTTGATAATTTTAAACTCCACCACACATGTGAAGTAGGCGCCTCCTTCATGAAGGGAGAATTCCCATTGTGAGGTGTCAAAAATCTATTTTTTTAGTAATTCCTTTGGTCCTTAGTGCACTCTTCATCTTATGTGAGCATTTACTCATTTTTGGGAGGATTTTCTTTATTTCTTCTATTTATCTTCTCCACACATTTGGATTTTCTTTCTTTCTTTTATTTGTCTTCTCCACACATTTGGATGAATCTGATTGGCCCCTCAAAACCTTAATTTAAAATTTTTCAAAAATTTGGACCCCTAAGATAAGGCCTCTTGAACAGATTATACTTGATTTCTAATGCACCTTCTGAAAATCTTTTTGAACTTTTGTTTCAGGGGAACTTATTTTAATAAGAAGAGATATTTTTTCATCCAAAAATATTTAAAATCTGAATAATCTCTCTCTGGAATATTTTCTCTCTCTAGGTCAAAACAGGTAAAAACAAGATCTTTTATATTTCTGAAGAGGGATTCAATTACAGGGGAAGCTACTGGACATCCTGAGAGGCTGGGGAGGAATCTTACATTCTATCCCACTTAAAAAACGCGAGATGTCCTCATCTCGCAAAACTAGAGGACGCAAAACTAGAGGAGAATTCTTTTCCTTAAGATCGAGCTGATTCTGGGTTCCTTATAGTCTGGAGAACCCAACAGAATCCTGGGATAAAGATCCCTTATATAAAACTCATCATCAGATAATAATTCACTCAGATCGTAACATTCAATCCTTATAACAATAATGGTCCATTAGATCGAGATTTCTATCTGAACAGTCCGCCATGGAAATTTTCAATTTTACAGAGTTTTAATTTGACACCCCTTAACTTGATCCACTGGGTCAAGTGTTAACAGCAGCAATCTGTGAGCACAATCCACTAATCTCATAGTGATTTGCTGAAGTCATTAACGTCATACGGACATTATCACACAGGGACTCGTCCCATTCATCCTTATTGTGGTTTTGCTTAGTTATTACAATTCAGCCAAAATTCAAAAATCTTCATTTTTCAATCAGAATCCAAATCAACTCATCAGTTCTCAATTAGAATTTAAAATTATATCAACTACTTTCGATTTCATCATCTAGATAGTATTAATTCTTACAATTTCAAGTTTTAGATTTACTTGTATATACTGCTAGTAAAGAGTTGCAGTTATACCCTCGGTATATACTGCTAGTAAAGAGCTGCAGTTATACCCTCGGTATATACGGGTAGTCATGGTCCTTGGAACTATAAGGTAAATACCATCATGTCTAGGCCTCAAGCAAGTCAGGGGTTCCATACAATTGTGGTACTTTCATCTGAAGACCCAATTACCAATTTATAAATTTCAGTTTGAATATTAATTTGTATGAATTTTATCACACAATTACAACCTTTTACTGCTTCTTCATACATTTTTGAAATTTTTGGTTTCTCAGTTAATCCTCATTAGCCACTTTGCTCTGATACTAGCTGTAGGATCCCTGACCCTACCGTGCTAGTAGCGGAAGTAGCACTTCTTGCATGGGGCAGGGTCCCACACTCGAGGCCTTGCCCACGGATATCTGGACAAGAGACTAATCCATCGTTTCTTCCAAAACCGAACCCGAAAAGACTTCCCTTGCCCGAAAAGCATGGGCGATTTCTCCAGGATAACTTTGCTCTAACGTAGTCAAAAGTCTTAACTAACTGAACTGATCTGACTGAACCCATAAGTCCCATAGTCAGATCAGGGAAAAGATTGTACTTGGATCATAGAGACCAACGCTTTTTTCCTCATTGAGAGGCACAGCCATTGATTTTTTTCCATATAACAATTTTTGTCCGGGATTTACTTCTTCTATTGTACTATACAGAAATTGAGTCTCGATTTAGGAATCAATCCAGTCCCATGGGTTAGCCAATTGCCCAACCACTGTAGTGATGAGATCCAATTAGGAATTTGGTTAGGTTTTTTCCCGGGTACCAGGGAAAAAATTTCCCAGGCCCCCTAGCCGGATACTCATGCAAATATAAAACTACTCACACCACTTACACACCCAATATGAACTTGCCTTTTTCACAGATCCAACAATCTTTAAAATAATCATTTAATGAAACCATAGTGTTACTGATCATAATACTCTAATTATCTAGTTGAATCGTGATGTCTAATTCCTTCCTTCATTGGTGTACCTATGGCATCATTCGCAACCAAAACGCTCACCACCTGTTCACTTAGAGGTCTTTTCTATAGTTCCTAGCTCATAGTACCCGGCAATATAATCATATAAAAATATCTAGATGGAATCTCTGTTGAAGATCAGTAAGATCAACCAACAAATCCATATAAAAGAGCCATGGACTTATCCGTTGAGGACCAGCAAGGTCAATCAACCAGATCCATGCCCGAATTCAGAGAACAACTCTTACTCCTTGTTCCAATATCTTCCCCGACGTACTCGTGGGTATCTTCGGTGACCCAGAGCCCGAGCACCGTATGGTCAGCACCCTTTAGGATCCTTCACAGGTCACCTAGCACTTCACTCATAGGCCGCTTCCTTGGTCCCTCATCCATTGTACCTGAAGCTCACCATTTAAATCAAACCGAGGCTGGTCAAGACCTCGGCCGACCTCCCTATGCGAGATGTCTTCCATTGACTCTCCATCTCAGCAGCTGAACTTTAACAGATAGGTCTCCACGACCTCATTCACAAGATGGTCAAAATGCTTCCCCAGCATTCTTGACATAAAACAGTTATTTAAAAATAGATTTCACAAACAAATACAAGTCCAACAATATTTCCATCTTTTCTCATTACTCCGCATCCTTTCACAATAGACCTCTTTTTTTTTTTGTCTTACCACAATTTTATTTTCATCATCGATCCCTATCACGTCACATCATTCCTACATCAAATCACATCCAATTGCATCCACACATCAATTCACATCATCCATACATCCATCCACATCAATCCACACGTCAATCCACATCATTCAAACATCCATGCACATCAATCCACATTATCCACACATCAATCCACCTCATACATCATCCACATCAATCCACATCCTTCACTCATCATACACACACCAATCCACATCATCCACATCAATCCACATCATTCAGACATCCATGTACATCAATCCACATTATCCACACATCAATCCACCTCATCCATACATCCATCCACATCCATCCACATCAATCCACATCAATCCACATCCTTCACTCATCACACACACACCAATCCACATCATCCACATCAATCCACATCATTCAAACATCCATGCACATCAATCCACATTATCCACACATCAATCCACCTTATCCATACATTGTAAATGA
This sequence comes from Cibotium barometz, assembly GCF_041138505.1. NCBI lineage: Eukaryota > Viridiplantae > Streptophyta > Polypodiopsida > Cyatheales > Cibotiaceae > Cibotium > Cibotium barometz. Next base: position 6,564,003 of record NC_141046.1, read on the forward strand.
ATGTGATGGGGTGTAAATGGATGTGATGTGATGAGAATGTGATGTGAGAAGATGTGAGTGGATGTGATAAGATGTGAATGTGATGTGAGGAGATGTGAATGTGATGTGATAAGATGTGAATGTGATGTGAGGAGATGTGAGTGGATGTGATGAGATGTGGATGA